>NC_071506.1:244406222-245039651 GCF_027887155.1 Malaclemys terrapin pileata | reverse complement strand
TAGTGCAGGCCACTGAAACAGGACCATCAACATACAAAAGTATCCCACAGTTCGGTACAAAAACGTAACTCCATTTCTGAACATGTATGTTCTATTCTTCCTTGCCATCCATCATTTCCTTCTGAACTAGTAAGTAAATTCAGAAGTAATGCTGAAAATGGTAAAATAGAAGGTGCCTGTGCTTTAAATCTAAAAGAGACTGATTTATCGCCAAACTTCATACAGCTACCTCCCCAGAAAGACAACAAAACATACCTTGAGAACGTATCTGAATTTTATGGGCATTCTAGTAATGAAGTATTTGAACCTGAAGTAAATTTAAATAGAAAGAATTTACAAGGAGTGCAAACAAAGTTATATACTCATGGTCTAGTCACTGATAGTAATGAAAAAGACAAAAATACCTCACAGCCAAAACGAAAATTAAATAATTCATTTGTTCTACCAACAAAATATTTGAAGAAAACAGATGCCAATTCAGCATTTAACAAAAAACAATTAGATTTTTGGTGTGGATAATGATCCACAGAGAGAGCATCATATAGTTCTGAAGACTGAGACGCTACCACATTGTCTTTCTACAAGCAAAGCAACTAGTGAATGGGCTGTCAATAGTGCACCTAGCTCGCCTTCTGGAAAGCTGCACAGAAAAGTAAAACTTTCCTTAGGAAAAAATAAAAGAGGAAACCGGAGACAGATTATGGAGTTATGTGTAAAGCAAACTGATGATGTATCTGTTATTGAAGAAAAGAAAAATGCATGTTGCTCCCCAATGCAGACTCTGGTGGAATTATTTCAGACAAGTGAAGTAAATTCAGATTTTGGGGGTTTTACAAGTTATCCTGAGAAAAAAGATTCAACTTGCCTGAAAGATATTTGGGAAGGACAAAATGCAAATTCTTTGTGGTCATTATTTTCCTCTTCCTCCTCAACCCCATTTATCGGATTTTAATGCTGCTTTATTTAAAACAATGAATTTTGAATAAATTTGCAAACTGATGAGGATTTTATTCATGGAAATTAATTCTTGTATTATAAATTATGTGTTCAAGTTTTGGTATATCAAATATATATGCAAAAACATATGTGTAAATCTGAAAAATAAAGATAATCCTGGCGTGCTTTTCTAAAAAAAAAAAAAAAAACACTTTTTATCACAGCTGATAAATAGGTTATGTCCTAAGATGCAGTGTGTTTAACTCCAGCTTCTAGGCAAGATCTATATACATCATGTACCTTATTGTGAATTTCAGACAATAAAAAACCAATTTATTTGTGTATATACACACAGTATATTTTATTTTTAACATAGTAGTTGGTTTCTGATTGACTGAAGTTCTTGTTGGGTTTGAGTTGTTTTTTTCGCTCCTCAGTAAATAGTCATCCATCAGTCTTACTAGCTAGCATAGATTAGTGTTACCTGGGGTTCTTTCAACCCCAAGTTCTTGGTAACTTTTACTCTGTGCAAAGTGGTGTTAGGAAATAAATCAGGGGAGACATGGCTGTCCGACCAATAGATGGCTGGCACAAACAGGACAACACGTGCTTTCACTTAAAGCCTAAACTTTACTTCGTCTCAAGCATTTACCACACATCCGCAACAGGTTAGTAAAACACCCCCAGCACTTGATAATTACCAAAGCTGACTGTGGCTCTCGAGTGACACAGCGGCAGACTTCCGGTGGCCAAATCTTCCCTCTGCCGGTAGGGACCGCAAGATGTTTCCAGAGGGAGAGTCCAAAAGAGTCCAGCTATCTCAAACTTTTTCCCCTTATTTATACATTAGTAATAGAATGACATGTCCCTTAAAAAAAACTTGTTAACTAAGTAGTTTCAGTGGTCAAGCAAGAAGTTCCTTCTGATTATCGATTAACCAGGTGTGGGTTTTTCCAGAGTTTGCAGCCTTGAGGCCCCCCCAGTAGACATTCCTGGGGGACATCCTGCTCTTCTAAAATGCATGTATCAGCAACTTCAACACAATTCTTATCAGGAAGGACACGGGGTCAAGCTGCCCTTTCTTTGGCACCCAAAACCCCCTCCCCTCCTGCCTTGGTCAAGCTGAGGCTGCAACATGGCCAATTTACAGCCTGCTGACTTGGCTGCTTTTAGCAATAAGCCATAGTGGTTTCAGGCACTTTACTGGTTGGCTGACGTCTCCCCATACAATTAGAAGGAGTATGGTTTTAGGGTTGAAGTACAGAATGGGCAGTCAGAAGGTCTGTTGTTTATCTTGACACCGCTACAGACTTTGTCTGACCTTGCACAAGCTCTGTGTCTGTGTTTATATCTGTAAAATGGATATAATGCAGCAGTGCTTACTTACAGCTTCACCAGAGATTATTGCAAGGTTTAATTAATTAGTATGTCTGCCTCTCGAGTCTTCATGCAAGTGCCTATGCTATATTTTTCTTTTAAGATTCCGGGAATGGAACTGTAAAGAAAAATTTTACTTCTAGACACATATATTTGTTTTATTCCCATTGTGATACATGTTTTGCTTCAGTCTTCGCTAAAAATGTTAACAGTGACCAGATACCAAACACAATATCAACAACAATGGGAAGGAATGCAAGCCAAAATAGGGAAGAAACAGGTTAAAGAATATTTAGATAAGTTAGATATATTAAAGGCAGCAGGGCCTCATGAAATTTATCCCAGGATTCATAAGTACTAGCTAAAGCAATCACAGAATCTTTAACAATTATCTTCAAGAACTCATGGAGGACAGGTGTGGTCCCAGAGGAGGGGAGAAGAGCGCACATTGTTCCCCTTTTTAATGATAGGTACTAAGAGGACCGGGGAATTCAGCCAAACTTTGATACCCGAAAAGATATTGGAACAAATTATTCTTTTTCTAATGGTGTCCCTATGTGTGCTCCATTTCACATATGCACGTGCTTCTTGAGCCCTTGATCAGATATTTTCCATTAGCAGTTTCTGTTTGGCCTGCACACATGCTCTACACAACCTCATCCTTCACTCTGAGGGTATACAGGGCTGTACAGGTGAACCAGTCACAGTTCCTTCTCCACTGCCTTGGCCTGAGACAGAGCTCTAGCATGTCTGCCTCAGCATGTTTTGTAATTGTTTTTAGATAGTATAGTGTTTGTGTTGTTTGTTGTTAGTATAGAATTAGATAGTTGTCAGAGATTTCAGAGGTTTTTTTTTCTTCCCCATTTTTCTGAGGAGCTTATTTGGTCTTGTGAGGTGGTGGACTAGGCCCTGAGCATCCCAGCTGGAGACCTCAAGGCCTTTCCTCACTCTGCCCCAGAAAAGGGCAATAGAGAGGTCCTCTAACCTGCCTAAGTGGCTGTGTGGGAAGCAGTTGTCACCGAAATATCAGGTCCACCTAGGTGAGAGCCAATAACAGACAGACAGGGATAAGGAAGAGTTGCTTTATTCTGCAGAAGAAAGGAGAGCTTTGCACCTTGGTACAAAAACTCTGTCTTACACACATTTTACAGATTCTTTATACACATTCAGACAAAGGCCCTTGCCGTGTTAAGACTTGATTGGTGGTTGCCAGAATCGAGCTTTTGCTATCTGGTCAGTGAAAACCAGCTTGGGGCTAGTTCCCTCTGCCTCAAGGCAGAGGAGAGAAGACAGTTCAAAAGTTCAGGCTACTGTGTAGTGAGGTATCTGCTTTCCCCCTAATGGCCGCTGGCAGCCATAACGGCTGCTAGCTGTTAATGGGGGGGTCGCTACTGACTATCACACAGTCAATCAGGGCCCAGCGGGGCAGTATAAAAAGAGCTGCAGAGCCAGAGTCAGTGCAGTTCCTTGCGAGAGCTGGAGGAGAGCGGATGGTGCTCCAGGCTGGCTGCTGGGACTCCACAAGGACAAGGCCCTGAGGTAAGGGTGAAGAATGTGCCGGAGCCACAGGGAAGTGGCCCAGGGAATTAGAGCAGCAGCGCAACTTAGTAGCTGCAAAAATAACAGGAGTACTTGTGGCACCTTAGAGACTAACAAATTTATTAGAGCATAAGCTTTCATGGACTACAGCCCACTTCTTCATATGCATCCGAAGAAGTGGGCTGTAGTCCACGAAAGCTTATGCTCTAATAAATTTGTTACTCTAAGGTGCCACAAGTACTCCTGTTCTTTTTGCGGATACAGCCTAACACGGCTGCTACTCTGAAACTTAGTAGCTGTTGCTCTGTCCCTTTATCTACAGAGTCCCTGGTCTGGGACCCCAAGTAATGGGTGAGCCCAGATCCTCCCCAAACCCCAGTTAGTCACTAGGGGAAGTGGCCTGGACTTCGAGACACCCCAGAACGGGGACTGAACTGTAGTGGCCCAGCTGAAGAGCTGGGGCCAGAGAGGCCCTGAGAGGGCAAAGATATTGCTTCCAGGGAAGGAGTCCTGCGGCACTGTTCTATTCCAGAGCAGGGACAAACTGAGAGAGACATTACAGGGGGCAATGAGAGAGGTCCCTGTTGGACTTGTACCCCGGAACGGGTTTGCTTTGCTTTTAACAGATAGACAGTGTGTGACTTAGCTGGAGGGCTAAGTCAGCGAAGACTACCACAAACAGGTAGAGAGAGAGAGCAGGTACACACACTCGGCCAGAGGGCGCTCGTGAGAGGTGAATGTGATCCCATTACACTGGTACCAGAAGCGGGGATTGTTCGGACCATCCCCTGTAAACAAGGGGACCATGGAAGAGCTATTATCAGCTCTAGACCAGCGGGAGCTGCAAAACCCCAGAAAGCTGCCCAGCAACAGCACAGCAAAACCCTGGAGGGGCTTCAACAGCAGCAACTCCAGGGTCACCAGTCTCACGCTTGGCAGCCTCGACAGCATCCATCCAGGCCCAGCTACCGCAGATGCCGCGAAGGAAAGAGTTGGAAGACCTCACCGCAGAGTGGCAGGTACTGTAGGCAAGTGGGGCAGGTGAAATGGGTTTACCCTGATACAAGCCATGATTGTAAGGCCATACCAGTTGCCTTGAGTGCCACTGAGACCAGTGAAGGCCAGGCTGACCAAGACACCTGGCCACAAACGGTTGAGGCCCAGGCTATAGTGAAGGCGGAACAGAGGACCATCGAGACTCAGTTTAGGGCTTGGAAGGCTGCCCCAGGGACAATGTTTCCATTGTGGGGAAATGGGCCACATAAGAAGGTATTGCCCTGAAAAAAACTCTGTTGGGAAGGCAGTACTGGTATTATCATAGAGCCAGGCCTTCCCCAATTGGCAAACTTTGGTTAGACAAGGAAGCAGGACTGAGGCCCACGTGATAGAAATGGGAAAGCAGTTGTGGGGCTTGAACAACCCTTTTCCTGAAGGCAAGATTCAGCCTCCAGTCTCTGCCCTGAAGGGAGAGAACATGAGCAATATATCTAATGTGTCGCAGGAACTGTGGCAAGGCCTCAAGGTCTCCAGCAGATGGCCTCAGGGCCTAGTCCACCCCGTTACATACCTCCCCTTTCCCCCCTCCCCCTCCGGACAAGATTGAGGTGGTTCAAGCAGTGAAAGAGATGGCCGAGCAGCTGGGACAGACCAAGCAAGACACAGCTGACCTTCAGAAGGCGAAGCTGTTGCTGGTGGCTGAATTCAAAGAGTTGGCCAAGGAAAGAAAAATATCTCTGCCTAGGGAGAGAAACATTGGGTATACAAGAGACGATGGGAGGAACCCTGTGAAGGAGATGAGCTGAACTGAAATCTGGAGGAAGAAGTCTCCAACCTAAAAGATAGACAGAAGGAGTTGGGTTCTGAATGCTGGAGACAGGCAGAGCCCCCAGCACGATCAGTCAGGAGATGGAGTTCCAGTGGAACTGATGCATAGTGTGGATCTAAGCATCAGAACCCTGACTAGAGGGTGAGTAGGGATTTTTGTAGAAAAATTACAATAGTTCAAGGGAGAACACTAGATTTGTTTATAGGTAAGCTGATGACTCAAGGGTTTTCTTTAGACTAGACAATAGGAGCTGATCACTCTTGGCTATGGGTGGTGTTTTCTTCCAGGGAGCTCACAATGCAACTAGGCTGCTTCAGTATTTGGATATCAATTAAGGAGTCATTACTAGAATTGGTCTGGTAACTGCTGAGCTGGGTGTGTGTGCAGGCGTAGGTTCATTAGCATCTGGAGCAGAGATTCCCAGGATGCAGTGCTTCCCTGCTTTTTCTGGTCCCAGAATTCAGTGTGGTTCTGTTCTCCATTCTGTATGTAAATTGAGATGTCTTCCTGTCCCATCTTTCATGCAGATGAGGCTAGGGGAGTTGTCTTTGCTCTCCATTCTGTATGCTAATGGAGATCTCTTAATCTTGTCACCCTAGTCAGGAGGGGTCTAGGTGTGTCTCCCAACACCCTTCACTGCTCTCTGCAAGTTTTCTTTTTCTGATGGGCTTTGGTTTAAGCAGAGGCTGGGGTGGGGGGGGTCTTTCATGAGTCTGGCTGGATACTGCACCCTGGCTCCCCAGGAACACAGTTATGACAGGAGTATTGCCGGATCTGCAAGACCTTTTGGCCCTGCACCCAAAAGGAGAGGGATATTCGCCTCAAGGCTCTCCTGATAGAGTCCGCCTGACTTCCGAGCCTTCTACGCAGGCCGCACTGAGCGCCTTGGCCTCCGTGCGCAGTGCACCGCCGGCACCAGCCTCTTCCCAACACCTTTTGCGGTCGCTGGTACCAAAAAAGAGGGCTAAGAAGCACTCTCCGGCACCGAGCAAGAAGACCCAGGGGTCATCAAGCAAGGGACCCGGGCCTGCCTGCCAGCCTTCTCTGGAACCGTGCAAGCATGCCTCCATGACTGAGGCTCCACCAACTCCTGGGACCAATATGGGACCCACAACCCTGCCTGCCCCATTGTCCGCCCAAGCCCAGGCACAGAGAGAGCACAGGTCTTCACCTGCCCCTATGATGTCTTTGGTGCCACAGGAACAGTCTAAGGCTCCCCGAGAGGGCAAGCCTGCTGTTAAGGCCCCTCAGAGGGCAGGGGAGTGCCCCCAGTCGCCGGACAAGAAGCGACGGTCTCCACTGCATGGAGGATCCCGAGGCATTTCCCAATCTCGTCGTTGGTGGCCCGGACCCTCCTCCTGGTTTCCTTGGCACTACTCTCCAGCACGGGGTTGATGCTCCCCATACTATGACCGGCATCGCTCACCCTTTCGCTGATCTACCTCTAGACATCGGTCCTGATCACCCGCACCAGGGGAACACTCCTCATCTTATTGCCAGTCTCCACGGCACCGGTCTGTCCATCCCCTCTCATCCCCCACCCCACCCCACCCCCGGCACCAATACCCCTGACGCCGGCCCCCTTGGCACTGGGATTGCTCTTCCCCAGTACAGTCACCAGTCAGTTACGATCACCGGTAGCCTTGACCAGTAAACTGACTCAGGCATTGACAGCCCCTCCCTGGTTGCCGGAATGTGGTTCCTCTGGCACAGAGACCTAGTTCAGCCCATCGCCCCGCTCTCAGCGACCGGGATTGGGCACCGGAATCTGCTGCGCAGTCCACCGCACTGCAGTGGCAGCAAGGCCAGTGGCCAACAGAGTGACCATATTGGGGAGCATGGGGCGCTCTGGTTCTCCTTCAGATTCCTCCTTAAAACTGCTTTGCCATGATGCTTACAAAAAAACTTGACAGTGGTTAGGCTGCTGGTGTGCTGAGACCACTGCCTATCATGCTGATGAATATTGTCTCATTGTTTTCTTGTACTCCCCAACTGGTCTCTCTGTATCCATCTGTTGTCTCTTATCATATACTTAGATTGTAAGCACTTTGGGGCCAGAACTGTCTTTTTGTTCTGTGTTTATATAGTGCCTAGTCATGATCCATGAGTGGGGCTTCTAGGCACTATGATAATACGAATAATAAATAATACTAAAGTTCCCTTATTCTTGTGCTCTGAGACAGGGAGAACAGTAGCTCCCAATCTACCTTATCTATGCCATTCATTATTTTAGCTCCTTATACCATGTGTCTTCTTATTCATCTCCTTTCTGTGCTAAGCAGTTCCAGTTCTTTCAGTCTTTCTTCCAGGTCCAGAATCATTCTCATTACCCTTTTCTGAACACCCTCTAATTGTTCATTACCTTTTTTAAGATGGGGCGACCATTACTGCACGCAGCATTCCAGATGAAGCTGCATCCAGGGCCGGCTTTATGACCCGCGGGGCCCGACTGGAATACTCGGCGGTGGTCCAGGGCTTTGGCAGCACTTCGGCGGCGGGAGGTCCGTTCCGGGTTTTCCACGGCACTGAAGGACCCCCGCCGCCAAAATGCCGCTGAAGATCCCCGGAGCGGACCCCCCGCAGCCGAAATACTGCCGAAGACTCCCGGAGCGGGGCCCCCTTAGGCATGGGGCCCTCTTCGGCGCGGGGCCCGATTCCGGGAAATCGGGTGAATCAGCTTAAAGCCAGCCCTGGCTGCATCATTGACTTAACTTCAGAATGAATTATCTGCATAATTTGCTCTACGTTTAGATGACACTTTCAGGATGCATCCTGTTTAGGTAATATCCATATCCTGGGCTAAATAACTTCTGAGATCAAAGTCTGAGATATACATTAGCCAAAAAACACCCTCCAGTTATATTTATAGGTTGAGCCTTGCATTTATTGGATATTATTGATATGAGATTACTGACCACCAAATAAAGCTTCATGAGTCCAGAATTTGAATGTTTCATAATATTTAGTTATAATTAGCTTTATCTGGTCAAAAATATACAGTGGTGTACTGGTAATGTTGTTAGCTATCAAAATGAACAGGAAAAACACAGTGAAAATTTCAAAAAACAATACGGCTACCAGCAAAGTGCCTTAATGGATGTCTTTAATTTACTGAATAAATCATAGTTTAATATTGATTGCTTGAAATGTGTGTGTTTGTTAAAATGTGCATTAGACTTATTTTTAAGTAAAAAAGTCAATATTTTTCCTGTTTATATATGATATATTGCTATAAATGTTCTGTAATTGAACTAAACATTACGATTTATTTTTCTATAGTCTCCTTAAATAGAGTACCATAAAAAACTTTAGACACAGCAAAGCTGGAATGTTGAATCAAAACTTTTTTTTTAAATTATATGAATACCTTTCATTAATTTGAATCTTTTTAATATTTAAAAACTTGTATTAACAATGCAAGCTGAATGTTCTGCTTTATCAGCATTATACAGTATTAACTTCAACCAACTAAGGTACTTAAAAATTATAAATTTCAATTCAACAGAAACGGTTATACTAGGATTTAAAAAAATCATTCAATAAGGATGGACTTTTCAAAAATGCCTACGTAATTTAGGAGCCCAATTACTAGGGCGCTACCAAATTCATGGTCCGTTTTGGTCAATTTCATGGTCATAAGATTTTAAAAATTGTAAATTTCATCTCATCAGATATTTTAATCTGAAATTTCATGGTGTTGTAATTGTAGGGGTCCTGACCCAAAAAGGAGTGTGGGGGGAGGGGTCACAAGGTTATTGTAGGGAGGTTGCGGTATTGCTGCTCTTACTTCTGTGCTGCTGCAGGCAGCAGAGCTCCCTTCATAGCTGGGCAGCTGGAGAGTAGCGGCTGTTGGCTGGGAGCTCAGCTCTGAAGGCAGAGCCGCCACTAGCAGCAGCGCAGAAGTAAGGATGGCATGGTATGGTATTGCCACCCTTACTTCTGTGGTGCTGCCTGCAGAGCTGGGCCCTCAGTCAGCAGCCACCATTCTCCGGCTGTCCAGCTCTGAAGGCAGTGCAGAAGTAAGGGTGGCAATATCACGATCCTCATCAAATAACCTTGCGATCCCCCGGCTTTGTGAATTTCCCTTTTGGGTCAGGACCCCCAATTTGAGAAATGCTGGTCTCTCCCATGAAATCTGTATAGTATAGGATAAAAGCACAAAAAAAAACAGATTTCACAGGGGAAGACCAGATGTCACGGTCCATGACATGTTTTTCATGGCCATGAATTTGTTAGGGCCCTACCAATTACCATTAAAGGTCAATGGGACTTGTATTAAATTACTTAGGTTTTTGAAAAATCACATCTAAAGTTGTTGCTTTGGTTATTTCTGGTATTATTTACTTACTTATGCCTCTTTATTCCATGCAGAACTTAAGGCCTTCACCACTGCCTTCCATCTTTCGTGGTCTGTTGCTGCAGTCTTTGTTTTTTCCCTCATGTCATTTTAATAGCTTTCAGTTCAGCTTTTGTTGTGAATTTCCAAGTTGTCCTAGGTCTACTTCATTGCCTTTTGCCATGGGGATTCCAATCCAGCACCTCTCTTCTTATGCTGTTGGTTCTTTCCTTCATGTGTGTTCTAACCACCTCCATTTTCATTCCATAATTTCCAGTCATATTGGTCTCTGTTTCATCATCCTCCAAAATTCTTAATTTGTGATTTTTTTTTTCTGGCCATGATGAGGATTTGTCTAAGGCAGCTGTTTATAAAAACTTGGAGTTTAAATAATAAAGTATTGATAGGTCTCCAAGTTTCAGCACCATACAGTAAGATAGATTTTACAAGGGTGTTAAATACTCGAAGTTCAGAGGGCAAGTTTGTGTCTCTGGATCAGTTTTAGGGTTGTGAAGACATGTCTGGCTTTCATTATTCTGGCTTTAATGTCTTCATCTGTTGCACCTGTTTTGCTTACAATGCGACTAAGTGAAGTGTTGGACCTTTTTTATGTCAATTCCAGAAAATGTTATTGGTGTTTCTTGTGTATTGTTTCTCATGGGATTAGTTTTCTCAATGTTGTTTTATGCCCTCCTAACTGTGCATTGGTCTGCAGATAATTTGTTTTAGCTTGCATATCTCTGTGAGTATGGGACAGCAGGTTGATGGCATCTGCAAAGTTCAGGTCTTCTTGCTTCTGTGTGGAAATCTACTGTATGCCCCCTTGGCTATTCTGTGGTCTCTCTCATTACCCACTCGAAGTTACCAATAGGAAGACCATGGGTGACATAAGGCATCTTTGTAGTCTTAGTCAGTGTAAGCTACCCGGGGCATGGGTGGCCTTCCTAGTGGGTGGAGCAGGACCTGGCCTGGTGATTGTGGTGGCAGTTTGGTTAACAACAAGGGAAGATCCAGGGAACAGACACCGGTCTAAGGCTGAATCTGGAGTCAGAGTCAAGGGGGTCAAGTTGAAGACCAGAACTGGAGTCAGAATCCAAAGTCTAAACTGAAGGATAAGTCAAAGTCCCAGTCATATCCGGGGGTTCAGAGCCAGGAGTCAAAGGGTAAGCCAGAGTCACAGTCCAGGATGTAACTAAGAGTCAAAGCCAGGAATCAGAATGGCACAGAGAGACTGGGGCTGGGAGTGAGGATTGGAAGCAGGAACCAGCAATGAGAGCAAGATAAGCACAGCTGTGGGCATGGTATACACTCAGCAGCCGCTGTGATTGTGCTGCAAGGCTCAAGTAGCAGACCGCTGGCTCATCTGTCCAATCAGGAAGTGCAGCCATTTTGAGGGGACTTACTGGGCGCAGCTCAGCTTTCTGTGTTGCCTAGTAAACAGATCGTGGCCCTGACAGAAGCCCCTGCCATAGGTCTTTTTCTAGGAGCTGTTGGGCCTGGTTTGTCTGGGTATTGTTGGTGGAATTCTTGTAACACAGCAGGGGCATGGATGTTTTTTACAGGCTCCCACTATCTCTCCTCTGGCCTGTACCCCTTCCAATCCATAAGGTACTGGAGCTTACCCCTTTTACCCATCAGGAATCAAGGATTTGGTGGACCTCATACTCTTCCTGTCCCTGGACCACTATGGGTGGTAATGGTGGATCCATCTGTGACAGGATCCCCGGGGTGAAGCCTGGGACTGTGGGACCACTGTGCCCCCTTAACTCTCCAGCCTGGGCTGTCTCTCACAATGCTTTGCTAGTGACAAGCAGCAAACCCCTCCAGGCACTGTTATCACTCAGCACAACTGTATGTGGAGTCCCACACCCAGCTTGATTGTATGAATGCTCCCAGAGCCACATGAATCACAGAGAAAGGCACTAGCTGAATCTCACCCCAGCTCCCAGCCTTGTACCTCAGGAATATACCGTCTTGCACTGCTCAAGACTAGCAGTGTAAGTTAATTAATTGGTTCATCACTTCATCAATGGAAAGTGGATATACACCAGCCTTTGTAAAACTGAGCAGATTTACCACACACTTCAGGCAAACTCACCGGTAAAGATAAACAGTCAAACAAATTTATTGATTACAAAAGCGAGATTTTTAAGTGATTATAAGTGATGGGCAAAAAGTCAGAGTGGTTACCAAAATAAAATATAAGCACGCAGTCTAAACTCTCAACCCTATTAGACTGGGCAACATCTAGATTAAGCAGTTTTTCTCACCCCACTGGATATTGCAGTTCATAGTATGAAAGTTTCACCCTTGAAACCTGGGCCAGTCTTCTCTGTTGGAGTCTTCAGAGTGTCCTTCTTGCTTGCAGCATAGGTGAGGAGGAGGAGAAAAGGCCAAGCATGGGGCCCCTGTGTTATGTTTTATACCCTTAGTCCATGTGCTTGGAGAACACAAGTCCAGGCATGTCTGGTGGACATTGCTGAGTCATCAGGCAAGGTTGAGCAATTCCCCTGGTGTGGCCTTATGTAAGTGAGTCATTGAATAGTAACTCCCTTGCTGGACAATGGCTATTGAGGGTGGTTCGACACCTGCCCAGGTGTTGGTTAGCTTCTTTGTCCGTGGGGATCAAATATCTGGGCAGTTCCCCAACTCACAGCATATTTTAGTGACAACCATACAACACAATCTCATAACTTCATATGCATTAATGATATACATATTTTGATAGAACGGTGGCTTTCAGCAGATCATAACCTTTCCCCTGATACCTCACATGGCATGCTTTGTGAAATATCACAATTATATATAAATAATTATTATGGGGGCTACAGGGGGCTCCCCCGACATATAGAATGTCACACCCTTCATCCAGAAAAGGGGTTGCTGACAAATGGCTTGAGAAGAGAGACATAGAAGACAGGGTGAATTTTAAGGGAGCTGGAGCTTGAAGGTCACTAGATTTATCTCCTGGTTGATCTGGAATGGGCTGAGGGACTTGTGGTTGAGCTTCGCAGAGGGATAGGTTGATTTCAAATTCTGCCTGGAAAGCCACACTTTATTGACTACGTTGAAGTCGGGGCGGTTTGCCACTGTCAACCAGCATAGCTCTTATAGGATTCCTTGTCAGTAGCCAAATGCTTTGTGTACTCCTGATGAATTTGGTGGAGATGGAGGACTATGTCTATGGCTGCTGGTAGTCTTCTGTGGGCGAAACCAGGGGTGAAAAATGAAGTTTGCAAAGAACAGGCTCAGTTGATGGAGATACGAGTTGTGTTATTGTAGGCAAATTTTGCCAACAGTAAACAGTGGAGGTACTGTTCCAATGTCTGGCTGACCATTTTGGTCTGGCTGGCAGTCTGAGGGTGGTAAGCAGTTGAAATGAGGTGCTTGGTGCCAGTACAGCAGGGGAATTCCTGTCAGACCTGGGAGATGAACTGGGTGCATCTGTCATGCACTCTGGAGTAGTTCATGACTGTGTACCAATCTCAGAGCAGACTGTCAAAAAGCAGGGCAGACAACCCAAACTGGTGGTATGTTCTATAATTAGATTTCACCAACCCAGTAACACATGTGAATTCCTGGATCACTGTAAATCTTACCATGGAGTCACAAATAGTCCCCCTGGGCACTACAGTCTACCTTGTCACCCAGGCAAGGTGGACTTAGTGATAAATGATCACTTACACCAAAAATCACAAAATATTCAGGTTGCTTCCAGCCCCAAGAGACTAGTCACTTACTCCAGACCAGTTTTTACCTTCAGTCTCACACACAGACAATGCTGGTAGCCAATTCTATAGTAAACTAACTAAGGATTTATTAACTAGGAAAGAGAAATGAGAGCGTGTTTTACGGATTAAAGCAGGCAACGTATAAGTACAAATGAGTCACAGTCTGTGGTTCCAAAAGGTGACAGTGATGTTGTAATCTGTCCACTAAATGTCTTTCAGGGGATCTCTGCTTTTTGTTTCTTAGCTCCAACCCTTGTAAGAATCCAAACAGCAGAGAGAGATCCAGTTTTTCCTTGTCTGGGATTTTTATGCCCTCCACTCCAGAGTACAAGCTGATGAAATGTGTGGGTCTCTCTTTCCTGGAGGGAGTTAGGAATGCAATCAACAGGGCCTCTCTCCTTTGATTCTATGTAATATCCCATTTATCTTCAATGGGCCATTGTGTATACAGGACAAGCCTTTTACGTTAATTAATGCTTCTTTTCCTGTTTGGCGAGTTACACGATTACAAAGATTTACAATGCATACACTCCATATAACTTTACTCCATGGGTTATTGAAGTTATAAATGAGATCAATACATGCAGCATCCTACAAGCATTTTGTGCCATTGGGATTGGGGCAGCTCCACAATGAAGTCCATCAAGAAGATGGAGCAAGAATGTGGAGGTGTGGAAAGGGGCTGGAGAAGGCCAACTGGTCTCATGCACAGCCTTTTAGTGCAAGTGCAAAGATCACATATCCTAATACAGTCTTTAACATCTTTTCATAAGTTTGGCCACCAGAAATACCTGAAAATCAGATTCCTGGTCTTAAACTGGCCAAAATGTCCTGCCATGAGGGAATCCTGGTACAAGCTCAATATTTTGAGTTGGAGCTCTCCTTCAGGGATGTAAAGGCAATCCCCTTTTAGATGGAAGTTTGACCTGGAGGAGGGCCCAGGGTTTTCCAGGGACTGGCAGTTTGGTACTACAAATGGGTTGCTGAGGAGCAGAGAGTGGATAGCGATCATCAGAGGGTTAATGCCCATTCCTCTGATGAAGTGGATACAAACATCCTTCTCAACTTCATCTTGTTCATTCTTGAGGGACAAGGCATCTACCTTCCCATTTTTAGTCCCTGGGTGATAAGTAACTGTAAAATTGAATCTGGGTTAAAAAAAAAAAAAAAGTGTCCAATGGCTATGGTGTTGGTTTAACTGTTGGGCTGGCTGTAGGTGCTCTGTTTTTTTGTAGTCCATCCAAACTTGGACATTGGGGCTGGCCACTCCAAGGAGGAACCACCACTCCTCAAAGGCCAGGAGTTTCTTCTCCCAAATATCATAGCTTTTTCTCTCGGTTGCCAAGAGAAAAAGGCATGGGGTGGAGTAGCTGGCGGAGTCCTGTTGTTATGCTCATACAAAGCACACGGGATCTTTATAGAGGAAGGTAAATACACAGCATTTATTGAGAATACCACAGTTAGCATATACTTTTTACACACACACAGAGAGAGAGAGTCCTGCAGTGATGTTTATAGTTACCAGTCTGTTGTAACTCAAGTCAATCTAATGGCCAGTTAGATTGAGCACGAGTGTGGAGCTGGGTTCTGTCAGTCGTGATCTGATGCTCCGAGGCTTTGCAGGACTGAACCCACAGTTCCATGGCAAAACACCCCAGCTTTATAGTTGTAAATTTCCATTTGAGTCCAGGCATTTTGCAATGTCATCCTGTCATCATTAGTCCTTAAGTGGTGTTATCATTTGATGGTTATTGTCGGGCTTCCCATCGTTATCTCTTATTTGTTGTCTCGCCTTCGGGGGTGCCTGCCTCACCTCTGAGGTCGTCAATGCTGCTAACATGTTTAACATCGGATACAATGGATGTTTTCTGATTGTCTCCTGGTCTTTCCAAGTCTCTCACTTCTTCTTGACCGTCTGGACATTTGTGATGGCTTTCACACCTTATCTTTTTCTGATGCATGCATGCCTCATTCACACAAACAATCTCTTACAGAAACCTTCAAAGTATACAGACAGCAGTATTGTATATTCAGCAGAATACATTGTAAATCAAGCCTTGCTAAATCTTATAACTAAAACAATTCACACTGGGGCTTCAGGCCCTCAACATTCCTCAAATCTTCTTAACATAGATACAATAGAGAATCTTGTCTCTTACTTCCTAATTTGTAATACATATAGGAAACCGTAGTAGCTTTATAACTTATTCTAAAACAAAAGGGTGACCATAATTACTCATAAGGATTGTTCTGGTCTGTCATTCCTTTCTGCTATTCAAAAGGGGTGGCTAACAGGATGAAATTAAATCATACATTAATTCTCATAGTACATTATAAAATCTAGCTCCTACACTGTTACTTGAGAAATGACTGTGCCCACAGCAAAGTTCAAGGCATCAATTCCAATGATGAAGCCCCGAGCACAGTCGGGGTGGGTTAGGATTGGGCAGATGTGAAGACCCTTTTAGGTTGTTAAACATAGCTTCCATATGAGCAGACCAGGCAAATTTGGTCCCCTTCTTAAGGAGGGATATTAAGAAGGTGACCAGGGTGGAAAACCCTTAATTAATCACCTGTAAAAATTTGCAAAGCCCAGGAATCACTTTACCCCTTGCATATTTGAGTGTGTTTTCCACTCTGTGATCACTAGTACCTTGCTGGAGTCCACAGCAAAATCTGCCAGGGAGATGACATAACCCAGAAACTCCACCATTTCCATGTCAAGTTTGCATTTTTCAGGCTTTGGCTTAGTCAGAACCAACTCCCTGCCATCTAGAAGGATATGTACATAGTGGTCATGGAGCTCTTGATTTTCAGAGAAGATGAGAATGTCATCTAAATAGATTAACATGAACTGATCAAAGATATCCCTAAAGATATCATTCATAAAATGCTAGAAGGTTTGTAATGTGGGAGTCTTACAGAGGCCAAATGGCCGAAGAGTCAAAATAATCATACCTAGATCAGAATGCTGTGTTTCACTCATCCCCTGGCCAGAGTCTGCCAAAGTTATACGCTCCATGCAAGTCTAATTTCATGAAGGTCCAGGCTGACTGGAGTCTCTTCACAAGCTCATCATTAAGGAAAAGGGGATATCAGATGTGTGCCATGATTTGATTTAGTGCTTGGTAATCAGTGCATGGTTGGAGAGAGCCATCTTTCTTGGCTATGAAGAATATAGGGATACCAACTGGGGAGGTGGAGGGACAAATAAATCCCTTCTGTGGGTGTTCCTCTAGATATTCCTGGAGGGCTTGCAGCTCTGGCTCAAGCCATGTCTACACTTACTGGTAGATTGGCACTGCTGCGATGGATGCAGCGGTATCGATTTAGCGGGTCTGCTGAAGACCTGCGAAATCGGTCGCAGAGCATTCTCTGGTCAGCTCCTTTACTCCAACTCCCTGAGAAGAGCAAGGTAAGTCGGCAGGAGAGCATCTCCCGTTGACACAGCACGGTATAGACACCATGGTAAGTCAACCTAAACTGCATTGACTTGGGGTAAGTTATTCATGTAACTAGAGTAACGTAACTTAGGTTGACTTACTGCAGTAACATAGACAAGGCCTAAGAGAGAGCATTAATGTATCTGAAGGAAACCTCTGTTCCTGGGCAAAGTTCAATAGGGCACTGCAGTGGTGTGGTAGGAAGTCCACCTTCTGTTTTTTGAATGCCCTGGCAAACTCCAGGTATTTGACAAGAATCGTAGGTGTGGCTTGGCCTGCTGCTTGCCTCTCCAAGAGTCTCAGGGGCTGGAGCACTCAAATTGTAAGCTGCATAACCATGGTTGGTCTACCTACTAGTGGTTGCAGTGGCTGTTCAGGTAATGACAAGCAAAGACCTGGGGATCAGGTGTTACCTGGGGTTATCAGAACCCTCAGCAGGGGCAACTTAACTATTTCACTCCAGGCAGTGTAAGGAATAAATCAACAGGAACTCAGCGATTCTGTCTGATCAAGGAGTAATGCAAGTAAACATGCTTTTGTCTAACACTGCAGTTTATTAGATTTAAGCACACACAGACATAAGCAATAGGTTTAGAACATCCCAGATATTTACGTATATTCTGAGATGGTATTGAGTAATCAAAGACAGGTCAGCGCTGGCCAAATGCCTCCCTGCCAGGGAGTAAAGATGTCAGGAAAAATGTCTCTCCCAGGATGGCTCCCGAGGACTGCTCCCAAATACACTCCATTATCTGAATTTTTTATAACTAACTTCTACTAAACACATAGATCGTAATGACCCTGTGATGGGTTGGATCACAGAAACCCCCTTGGGGCTGCCAACTGATGTGCCAAGACTACTTCTGCTCCTGCTTTCCCTGCCAGCTTGGGACTCCAGAGCCCTGCCTAGTTGTGCCAGACATACTTGCCGGCCACAAACACAGATCCAGGTCTGAACCACGTCCCACAAACTACAAGCTTAACTGAAAGCAGCTTAAGAAGTGTTCCTGTCTTTAACACTCAGATGCCCAACTCTCAATGGGGTCTAAACCCCAAATAAAGCAGTTTTACCCTGTACTCAAATTGTTCGTCCTCTATAACACTGATAGAGAGAGATGCACAGCTGTTTGCCCCCCTCCCTATCCCCCACCACCAGGTATCAATGCATACTCTGAATTAAATAATAAGTAAAATGTGATTTTATTAAATACAGAAAGTAGGATTTAAATGGTTTCAAGTACTAACAGACAGAACAAAGTGAATTACCAAGTCAAATAAAATAAAACACGCAAGTCTATGCCTAATACAGTAAGAAAACTGAATACAGATAAAACCTCACCCTCAGAGGTGTTCTAGTAAGCTTCCTTTTACAGACTAGTCTCCTTCTAGTCTGAGTCCAGCAATCACTCGCACCCCCTGTGGTTACTGTCCTTTGTTCCATTTTCTTTCAGGTATCCTTTGGGGTGGAGCTGCTATCTCTTGAGCCAGCTGAAGACAAAATGGAGGGGTCTCCTAGGCATTTAAATAGATTTTCTCTTGTGGGTGGATACTCCTCTCTCTCCCTGTGTAGAATTCCAGCTACAAGATGGCGTTTTGGAGTCACATGGCAAGTCACATGTCCATGCATGACTCAGAACTTACAGGTAGCAGCCATGGTTCACATGCTACCTTGAACGTCCTCATGTAGACTTCTTATGTGGATTGGAGCCTTCCAAGATCCTTTGTCCATTAAGTGCTTCTTGATTGGCACTTAACTTGCAAATTCCTTCCTAAAGAAGCTGACCAAATGCCTTACTAAGGCCATTTAAAATCAAAGAAGTATACAGCCAATATTCATAACTTTGAATACAATAATGACACATGCATACAAATAGGATGAATATATTCAGTAGATCATAATCTTTACATAGATGTGTTACATGGCATATGTAGCATAAAACATATTCCAGTTATGTCATATATACATTCATAAGCATATTTCCATAAAGCCTTATGGGGTGCAATGTCAGAGACCCCTACGAAATCAACACTTGTCCTAACTTTCAATAAACTGACTATCAGAGGCGTCTAGACTCAAGGCTGTCCATGCACATAATTTTGTTTCATTCTCAGTTATTTACTTTTTCTTCCCCTCCTCCCATACTGATTAGCAAAACTGCCAGTAGTTATGACCTTGCTTCTGAAAGCCTGTCTCCAAATTAACCCTTTTCTATGCGATGATCTATTTCATTAATTCATAGTGGCAGAGTGCACATAATATGATTGCAATTAGCTTGATCACATTCTGATCTCAAATCCAGGGCAACACAGGTACTGTCCAATGGTGAAGCTGGAGTCAGGTTTGAGGGGCCAGGCCGAAAGTCAAAACCAGAGTCAGAAGCCAAAGTCTAAGCTGAAGTCGTAGACAGGGACATAGCCAAGAGTTGGAGCCAGAAATCAGAAGAGGGTAGGTACAGGCTGGGGCATGGCTATGAGCAAGGCAGAAGCGGGGCTGGGAGCAAGGGCTGGAAGCAGGCTGGAGCAGGGTAAGCACCACGGTAGGTATGGTACACGCTAAGGAGCGGCTGTACTGCTCCTGCAGGGGGCAAGTAGGAGACTGCAGGCTCCTCTGCCCAATCAGGAAGTGCAGCTGTTTGGAGGGGTCTTATTAGGCCCAGCTGAGCTTGCTGGGTTGCCTAGCAACCAGGCTGGGAGCCAGCTGTGCCTCAACAGTCAGTTTGCTGTTATGTATTACTTGGCATGTCATATTTACATAGAAATTCTGGATAATAATTGCAAATTTCTTGGGGATTCCATAGTGGTGTAGCAACGTCTGTAAGGCTGTTCTAGCTATTGTGTCAACGGCTTTTTGGAAATCTCTGAAATTCATGTAGAGTGTGACTGCTATTCGATTGACAGTTCTATGATCTGTACTGTTACTATTTATCTATATATGGTTTCTCCTGTCTGAACTCTGCCTGTTCTTGTCATAGCCTTTAATCTACTGCTTAATTTAATCTGTCTAGGATAATGCATATACCAGTAAGTATTTTACTTGTTTTTACACTGAGGTCTCCTGTCTTTGGCAGTTTCTCTACGTGGCCATTTTCCCACTCATTTGATATTTTTTCTCTGCCAACCAGAATGTCTACAACTGTGTTCTCTGAGTCCTCCTTAGGGAGCTCCAGCATATTGCATATTTAATCTTTTCTACGGTGTCAGTTATTTTGCTAGCCAGAAATTGTAACAGATCTCATTTTAGGTTTCCTGCTTTGAGGAGTTTTGCTATTGACTTCTCTGGGAGCAGGATTGTGGCCCTACAATCCATTAGTTAAAGGGGCTTGAATATATTTATTACCAACATTAATTACTAGCATTAAACACTCAGTGCAAAGATAATGCAATTAACTTGTTGAATCCCAGATATATTCAGATGGTTAGAGTCAGAGTTGAGATTGCTTGCTGTTCAGTTCAACACCAGTAAACTATATACCACAAAAGTTTCTATCAGGAATTATACTTAGATCTTAGAATATGTCAGTACTTTTCTTGATTTAGGTTGTTGGGCTTTTTTTTTTTTTTTGTCTACTCATGTTGTTTGGACTATGTAATTGTCATACTTTCTATGGGGAGAAAGGAAGTAAAAAACTTAACACATTATATCTGAAAAATGTTGAAATTAACCGTTACTTGTAATTCATTCTAATTTCAAAACAACCTCCTCAATATCTGGAGTAAATCAATGGCTACTTTTATTTCTAAAAAAAAAAATCACATTATTTACGTATTCTAGATTCCTCCATCAACCAGTGACATTTTTAACTTTAATATCTCTTGTTGTATGTGCTGTATGTGTTCTTTGTGTCTCAGGGGCTGTGGAGATGTTGCAGCTTGGGAAAGCATATATTAATACACGCTTATATAAAAATGGATTAGGATGAACTTTTCAACCTAGTAAAGAAAAAAAACACCCAAGTGTGTGTGTGCTGGGCCAGCAGGACAATGGATAAAATACTAAGAATCAGCCTAACAAAGCTTGCTAAAATAGCTTTTGTGTGAGGGGACCCTTAGCTTGACACCTTCCTTCCCCTCACTGGGAGAAGTCCACATCAGTGCTCAACTATGAGATATACAACTATTGTTTGCTCAGATGTGTAAATATTTCACATACATTTTTGAACAGCCTTGAAGAGCCTCAGCAACCAATGGGGCAGCATAGGTAAATAAACATGGGAAATGTTTCCTGGCAGACTTCACAAATGACCCAGGGGGGTTAGCTGTAAAGAGGCACAATAGAGAGGAAGAGTTCTTTTTGGAGGATGAAACTTGTCATGTCTTCCACTTTACACACCAGAAAAGGATGAGTACACATATGCAGATGGGAGTTCTGTGGTTCCTTCAGTGACAGAGAATATGATTTAAAAGATTTCTTTAGCTTGTTTAAATCTCTACCATTAGATTGCTTAGCTAAGCATAAATTCTAATGTCTTATGCACTTCTGTTAAACACATTTTTATAAATATTCCTCTCTGCATTTGGTTTGTATCTCCAAATACTAAATATTATTCTTAAAGAGATTGTGTTTCATGGGACCTAAATTAAAGCTGAGGCCATAATTGGTCTACAAAGGGATTGTTGTGTGTTTACAACCACCCCTGCCTCACCCCAATCCTTTGACCTTTCTCTGACAGAAACTAGACCAAGAGGTTTGTAGTAGTCACTATAAATGGCCCATGCTTTATGCTGGTGCTGGCTTGGTGAACCTATGCCATGTGATGTGGACAGTGGTAATGGTAGCTGAAGAAGAAAAACTATACTGGATCAGACTAATGGTCTATCTAGTCCTGTATCTAGTCTCTGCTGGTGATCAGTATCACATACTTTAAAGGGGATATTTGAAATAAGGTTCTTCTTAACCCCTATACGTTGGAGGCATCAGGTTTTATAACGTTCCAAACTATTTTTTCTATTGTATCTCTAGATGTCCTCATTATTCATAAAACTGTCTTTTTTTAATTCTACCACATACTTGGTCCCCATGATAGCCTGTGGATCTCTTACAAGGTAACTGCATTTTGTGAAAAGTAACCATGCACCTAGAGTGCATTCCCAGTGAATGTTCTTCCTTGCTTGTAGAGTATGAGCAGAGTCACCTGCTCAGTGCAAATATGTGGCCACACAACTTGCCACATAACATGCCTTTTACCCCCACCCCGTTGATGAAGAAATTTCCATGTACACCACACTGTCCACAATGTCTATTTTTGGCCATCTTTTGCTTGTCCAGCCATCGTTTTGCCTGCCTCCCTGCCAGTCTGCATATTGTTCTGTTTTATTCCCATAAAAGGAAGTTCATTGAGTTTCCTTCACCAGATCCCTTATTGCCACCCTTAAAAAGACAGAGCAGGAGGTAGTGAGAATGCTATCAGCAGCACTGAACTGTGAGGAGCGATCATCTACTCAGAAGACAAAAACCAGCTGCTAAGCTGCTTTATCTCCTTAGGTACTCTGCTGGAGGGGAGTCAGTGCAAGTCTGGCAGGCTGGGGTGCTTGGAAGAGGAGGTGGCAGAGGTGTCATGTCAGGTGTGGTTCCTAACCCTGGCTGGAGCCCAGCAATGTACCATTGATTTATATAATACCATTATATTTTCTGACTCATTCTTTATACAGCCTATCATTTTGTTTCCTTTTCTGTCTACCAATGTATCATGAGCAGCAGTTTTTGTTGGAACTGTCCATAGTGACCACCTCTGGTCTTTTTCCTGAATGGTTACAGGTCATTTAAAACCCAGCAATATGTATGAGTATTTCAACTTAGTGTAATTATTATAGCTGCTCACTGCTGGACCCTAAGATACGGGTAGCATATGAGTACTGCAACCCAGGGGCAAGTTCTGAAGGCACTTCAGCTGCTAGGCTTTGTAGGTGACTTTACAGATTGCCTTGTAGGTGGTGGTGAGCTCTATTATTGGGACCACTATGGTTGCCATGAAGGCCTGCAGGGATTCACTCCAAAACAAGAAAATATCACTCCCATCAACTCCCTCCCCATACACTGTTCCCCCTGGGGTTCCCTGGCTTCTGTTGAAGCCTGCTCTGCATGCAGTTTTGTGGGCTGTTCTCCCTGCATCCTGCTTCCCTGATGCTCCTGGTTTGCCATGCCACCACTGCCTACCCAAAGTGCCAGGTGACTTCCTGGGTCACAGTATTTTCATAGAGTTTCTGCCTCCTATCTGGCCGGAAGGTGATGTGCAGGGTGGACTCTGATCCCGATTCAACCCTCCCCCACCCCCCACATGGACTTATCAGAGGCCAAATAAACATTTCTGACTTGACCATTGAGCAACTAGTGATTGATTTGTATTTCATGAGGCCACACCTATATGGGTGGGCATCCAGGACTTTGAGAAGAATCATATTGGGCAGATGAAAGCATAGTGCCTGGCACAAAAACAATGTGCAGCTCAATCACAGAGCCTAGGCAAATTTTGGTAAACGTTCTGTGACCAGTGTGGTAAACATTCTTCCCGAATTGGTTTTTGGAGTCATGTATAAGACCCATTAGTACAAACTATGATTGTCAACATTGTCCTTGAAATAGAGGTGACTAACATCAGTTTTCTGTTTACTGGATTCATCACACTGTGCCTTCCAATGTTTATTACCTTGTGTTGGTATGACAGAGGTCCAATGGTGGTTCACTACTCTGTGAGAGGCCTGTCCTACCTACTACACCTAACACATTGTTGTCATGATATAAATCCAAATATATCATGGGAAATGTAATATACCATTGGAAAACTAATAACTCACTGATCATTAATATTCTTGCATGATGTATGTAGGAGGTGTGTACAAAATGTTATAAATATGTCCTAGAATTATGTTCTTAAAATGTGTTTGGCACACAATGCATAAGTCCAGTTTGTCCTAGACGGAGGAATGTATATTTGCTGTCTAACCTACCTCGTCATCAGGCAGAAACACTGAAGGTATATTTACATAAAGGGTGAACAAAGCCATCAACCTAGAGAGTTGTGGGAGATAGTTTCTTAACAATCTCAACAGGTGATGTCCACTCCCAGGAGGACTTCCTGTCTCTTGAAGGAGGAATAATGAACTTTGGGAAGACAGAATGGTGTCTTCTCCCCAGCAAGATAAAGAAGTGTTGTCTGGGCATCCATCACTTGAGAGGTTCAAGGGGCCAGAACTCTTGAAATCACAGAGCATTGGATCCTTCAACCAAGGGGTTTGAAGTCTCTGGAACTGAGTACGGTGAGAAACCTGCTTAGGCAAAGCTTGTAACTTGCTGGCATTAAGTATTAGTCTTTAGAAGAGTATTTTTTTACTTTTGTTTGTTTGAAGCCCTTTATATCTTCATTCCTGATCCTTGGTATCACTGAAACCTATGAATTTTTGTTTAATAAACTTGTTTGACTGTTACTATAAACCAATGCAGTGCTGTGCTTGAAATGAGTGTTTGTCAACCCCCAGTTAAATTAATGAGCTGCGATGTATTGTCTATTTAAAGGAGCAACACATTTAATCACTTCTGTAAATGTTCAGTTAGAGGGCTAGACACTGCAGGGTGACAGTTTTTGGGGAAGTTCAAGATTGGAAAGGTTTTGGGGTCACTTCTCAAAAAGTAATAGTGGTGGAAGCCAGGGTATGACCTGCATGCTTGGCACCAGAGTTGTGGGGCAGGCAGTGACACAATGCCTTACTGGTCTGGGTTGAATCCCAAAGCATCATAATTGGTCAATGCAATTTCATCTGCCACTGTGTTGCTTAGTCACCTAGCTTACTTAGGTCCCTCTGAATTTCCTGACAGTCTTCTCTTGACTAATCTCAATTTTGGGTCATTTTAAGGGTACCCCAACTGTCAGCCTTTTGCCAGGTTGGAAAGTGTTGGTTTTCTTTTTCTCATGCAGTTTCTAATCTTGTCAAGCTCTGAAAAATGGATCTGTTGAAGACTGTCAAATCATTTTGCAATAATTTAATAATCCATACAATTCCTAGTGGGTGGGAATGTAGAATATGAGTCACACGTGTAGCGGCTGCTCTGCTGAGGAAAGATGATTTCCTGGGTATGCCAGGATTACAGTACGAGGAATTCTTTATACCTTTCAGTCTCACCCTGAGGTTCCTCACAGTACATTTTAATGTGAACAGTATTGTTCTGTATGCAATTTTAAAAATTCACTGTGGGCGTTCTGCAGGAGTGGGAGTCTGCAGGGAGGAAAAGACAGACTAAAAGAGAGGAAAGGGGGCAGAACAGAAGGAAACAGGCATACTGAGAAGGAAAAATGCAGGGAATAGTTAAGGATGGGGACTCTTGAGGATGGGGGAGAAGCAGAAGGGAGACAATGGAGACAGTGATCCAGTACAGAGGTCCCACTAAATTCCACAAAAGGGGTCACCCATTCTTTACCTGTTTAGTGAGTACGGTTTATGGCATTTGTTTTCTCCTGATCAAGGAAGTGATGCTGCACCCAATATTCTAGACCCCATATTCTTCACAGTCATATGATTATGATATGGTTATGACAATTGATGCATTTTGTGCAAGATAAGTCATGTGAGGTGCCATTGAAAATTTATGATTTGCTAAATATGATTATCCCATTTGTACACATGTATCATTTTTGTATCTGAAGTTCTGAATATTGACTATGTATCTGTATTTCAAATGTAGTTACACCTGGGTAATACCCACTAGACAAGATGCTTTGAGTTTAGATAGCTGGTTGGGAAGAGTCTATTCAGGGCAATGAGCCATTAGGGAAAACAATAGGCCTTAGAAGAAGCTATCTCCTACCTGGTGAGCCTTCTTGAGAACCCTCCAGACAGCCTGTAAGTAATGGCTGCTATGACTCTACAAGGCTATGTGACCAGGCCACATGATTCTGGAGTCCATCTTGGGATGTCAGTATTTTTCCACAAAGCGGTCTGGGAATCAAGTTTTGAAACAAAGGGTTCCCATCATATGCTAACGCTATATAAGGCAGGAAGTGACATCATCTTTGGTTCTTCACTCCCCACACAAGAAGACACCTGGAAACACCTGAGGAACAAAGACTGAACTAGGGGAAGTGCTGGACCCAGGCTAAAGTCTGTGTATGAAAGACCTGGGGATTCCAAGCTGTAAAGCAAGTGCAGTTTGTCCCTTAAGAATCTGCATCCCACCTGTCTCATCAGCCAGGGTGAGGATTTGCTAGTTCATATCCTATCTTTCTAGTATCTTAGACTTAGTTCGCATTTTATTTACTAAGTAATCTGCTTTGATCTATTTCTTATCACTTAAAATCTAATTTATTTTATGTTTTAATCTAAACCAGTAAGCTTTGACTGGAGTGCTTGCGGAAAATCTCTGCTTGGTTACCACAAGTGTGCATTGTTCTTTTCACATTAAGGGAGAGGTTGACCGGGTATTAAACCCATAAACTGGCCAGATTTGACCAGGGCAGGATGGTACTGCTCTGGGGTCCTAGGCTGGGAAGCTGGTGTTTGAGAGCCTGTGTGTAAGTGCAGCAGGGTGTGTCCCTACTTGTGTGAATGCTGGTGAAAGTGCAGGCTGGAGGTCTTTGCAGCTTGTCACAGCAGCATAGTGTGAGAGGGAGCCCAGGCTGGTGGGTCAGAGGGCTCAGTGGTACCCCAGCTCCAGGTGGCACCCTAGGGGGACCCGTCAAAGAGGAATCTCAGCAACTGACACATTTTAAAGAAAATGCAAAGTGGCATGTCAATAATAATACAGGTGTCATGGAAACTAGAGATAAAAATAACCTACTAGATTATTGAGTGCACCCCTGCTGGGGCAAGTTTGTGCCTTATACTTTTTCCTCTAATGCTCTGACCAGTATAATTTTTAATGTCCTTAGTGCAGGGCTTTAATAACTACATTTCCCAGCTAACCTCACTCACTCATCTTCCCTCTCCAAAGTCCTGGAGAGCGATTTTTCAGGAAGCCTAGCTGGCTATTGATATAGTCTCTCTACTAGAGGGCTCTGAATGTGGATGAGGAGAGATGGGAGGAGCGTGAATTCACTTAAGCTACAGCAAACCACCCAATGCAGTAAAAGATCCTGAAGGCTAACGGAAGCCAGTAAAACACAATGCAGTACTGAGGAAGCAGCAGCAATGCACGGCTGGACATAGAACACACAGGACGGCGAGAGCGCAAAGCTGCTCAATATTGCACCATGCTGACCTGTCTCTGATAATTTCCAAGGCGGGTGGGTGGGGGGAACTGAAGGACACAGCCATGCAGCCGTCTGCTTACCTGCTCTCCTTGATGCTCTGTGCCTTGGGGACCTTCTTTCTGGTTCATTCCAGGCAGGCAGGTAAGTTACCACCGTTTACGATTGCCGCATGCAATGACCTTTAATTGGGGGCTTACCCTTTCCAATGGTAACTATGTGTCTGGCAGGTGCATGGTAGGAACCACACCGGTGCAGTTAACACATCATGCAGCTGCTACGAACACGAGCTACATTTCATGTCTATGTGTTTGGAGGTGGGAGGCGGTGTGTGTAAGGGTACATTTTTTAAAAGGCCCCATTAAGATGGAGATCTTGCCCGCACCACATCGCTTTCTGTGCCCTGTGAGCTGTAAGCATGGCTCAGAGACACTATTCCCCCCTTCCACGCAGAGCGAGAGCGAGAGCGATGGGGGGTATTTGTAATTGTAGCGAGCACAGCTTAGCATAGCGTGGCCAGCTGGGTGATCGTGTGCATTTCTCCCTCCCCAAGGAGCCGCCTTGTTGACGGAGATGGAGAGAAGGGCTGAAAACCGATTTCTGGAGAGGCAGAATATCGTCCCCCTCCGCCTGATCCCCCGCCCGGAAGACGGCACCCAGACTGTGCACGGGGTGCTCAACACTCGGGTCAGCAGCCGCTCGGATCGGAAGCAGGTTAGGAGGGTGGCTGGGTTCTCGCGATCGGCTCGGGCTTTTTAAGTGGTGGGAGCCGGTGTAGAGAGCTGTTTGTGCTGCTTCACCGGCAGCCGAGTATTTGGTGTCTTGTTGCCCCGGAGACGTGTCTTCGGTGAAATGGGCTCTTTCCAAATGCTAGTCATGTATGATGCTGCGCCATGCATAGAAATCACAGCAAAGGGGGAGGGGGCTTTGCAGTCGACCCACCAATGAGGTACACAGGATGCAGTTATCAACATTGCACTGATCATCCCAAAGCCCTCCTGCTGCTGAGAGTGACCCTCTCTGCCTTAGTCAATAGCAAGAAGGGGTGACGCTGGGTTAGCTCAGGTTATTCTTTTAAACCTATTTTAGGTGTGGGGAGGGTTTCATAGCTACGTAGCCCCTTGGCTGAGGTACAGGCAATTGCAATAGACCAAATGATCCTTTACTGCATGTTCCCTGAGTGTGGCTGATCTATGAATGCCGGGAAGATGTGCGTCTTCCAACTTCCTGCATCAGTGACAGTCTGAAGTTAGGTAGATTCATTTGCTTTTAAGAATATGGGTGCATTTAACTCAGATTTTAAAAATAGGAAAGCTTTGTTTTACTCTGGAATGCCATGTTAGTACCTTTGTACAATCAGAACAGAATCACTTTCACAGAAAAAGTAAGAAATTGTGTTTAGAAAGGTGTTTGTAATCCAGACAGAGGAATGTACCAGGAGGGTACCAAGTACATCAGATAAAAGCAGTATTTACTTTAAAATGTTTTCTCACTGAGATGCATATCTCATTTCCTGTGGGTCCTAGGGGACAGTAATCCTACTGCAGCGCTATAAAAATTAACCCAGAAATTGAAGGGATAGTTCCATTGCCTTTTTTATTTCTTTTCATTTAAAATGGTCCCTAGGTGCTTTTTTGGAGATGATTTCTAGCTTTTTGAATCTAATTGAGGATTTGTATAGAAAGGCTGATTTTCTTTGCTTGTTTGTTTTTTAAATTCACCAAGAGGAAGAAAGAAATTTATTTGCAACAACTTTGCTGAAGAATTACTCACAGCAGTAAATTAGTGCAGTGTCAGTTTTTGAATGCATTTTGTGCATTATGGTTGTGTTTAATGAGCATGGACATACGTATTAAAATTGAAACAAAAATACAGTAATTGATAATATAAAAAAGTAAACTGATTGCAAGTGTTCACTGTTTAGGTACTAATGTGAAACCACTTATATATAAACTATCACTACAAAACTAATACTAATGGAAATAATTTTAGTCAATGTAAATCCAATTAAATATACTATGTGTTTTGATATGGATATCTTTTTACCTAATATTACAAAACGTTTCTCAGAACATGTTGTCATGGACTAAGATCCTGGAATAATCATGCATTCTAGGTGACTGTTGCAATCCCAGATCGTGGTAGGCTTAATTTTCCATCCAAAATATATACATAGTGAATTTTTACATTCTTTGGTTTCTTCTTCTGAAAAACTTTGAAGGAAGTTCTGGCAATTTGTGTTCTCTTTGTCTGATTCAATAATACATTGTTTCTTCATAGCACATTCAGTTACCTGTATGCATCATTTATTTTCCTCGTGTGAATTTCCTCGTGCTGAGACTATATTTATGACATGATATAGTACAATGTTTTCAGCAGTTTTAAATGCTTTCACAATGTGTATAATTTAAAAAATCAAATACTTTGAAATACTAAGACACAATTTAACTTGTGGACCCCTGAAGTTTTTGAACCCTTCACATATGGCAATAGCACATGCCACATCTGTTACAAATATCTAAACTTGCAGTCAAGTACAACATTACAGTTCAAAATAGTGGCCTGGATCTCTGCCTAAACTGGAGATTAACATGCCTCCTAGTTTCTTGAATAGTCTATGTCTTTCCATACATATGATTTCAGATCTTTTATTTACCAACCTTGATGCTCCTGAAAAATTTGATGTCGCATTTCATCCATGTTTGACAAAGTCATTATGCAATGTTAATCTCATCCCTTTCACTCACAAGAGAAATATCTGTTGACTTACAATTAAACTTTTTATGTTGTTATTTTCAGCGTAGTTTCTATACTGAGGCAAGCTTTAAAAAATAATGTTAAGTGATCTATTTTCTTCCCACCATTGCTGATTGCTAAAATATCAGTGTGCAACTAGAAGCTTTCCTGCTTCATAAATAAGCCTCCTTCTGTGACCTGATACACTCATAGTCCTTCCCATGGTATAGTAGCTGGCTGTTGCCCCATTGAAGGAATCAGTAATTAGTGGTGATGGGAAGGGACGTTTGGAATATAAACAGACCAAAAACAATGCACTGATTTTATATAGTTTTCTTATAGAAGGATGGGTGCTTCTTAATTGAAAAGGGCATTGCACTGCCTCATCCCGGAGTTCTGAGTCATCTTGACAACATATGATCTGCAGCACTGCTACATTTGCTTAAAGAAAGCTTTGAAGAGCTGCCTGTTTGGAAAGTATTTTTGCAGCAGTATAAAGTCTGAAAAGTGTATTATTGCAGTTGGACAATTCAATATGCTGGCTATTATGGTGCAACATCCCACAATAAAACTTTACATTACGGCTGCCAAAACTCCTACCAAAATTGCAGCTAACAGAGTTAACTTTTGGGTTTGCTCCTACCTAGTGGCTCAGCAAAAGTTAAGTACCTTATAAAATTACATTATACATTTATTATTGAATTATTAATTGCCTTCTGGTAGTGCCTGCAGTGTGCTAGATACTGTTCACACCCACACAGTCTCTGCCTGAAAGAGTTTATAGTCTAGGAAGACAAGTGACGTTTAAAGGATTGGAGAGCAAGGACACAAGCAAAATAAATACAATTTGTATATATACTTTTAAATTATTATTAGATACATATTACTTATTTCTGACTGTTCTTCATTCTATCCATGACTAGTGGGCCAGTTTCTTGTAGGAGTTATGAAAGAGAATGAGTCTTGAGCAGAGACTTGAAGGAAAGGATTAGTTATGAATTAATTCAGGAAGGACTTTCCATGCATAAGTGGCAGCGTTCAAAAAGGCACCAAAGTGGTTGTAGGAGAAGCAGTGAAGGCTAGCATCTTTGGCAGAGCAGTAGTAATGGGCATAGGGACAACATAAGAGATGGGCAGATGTGTATGGAGGGCAGAGCTTTGTAAGGTCTTGAAGGCTGGGACAACAAGCTTGTACTGGATATGGTGGGAAAGGGAAATGGGGAGCCAGAGGAGGTATGGATGGGGGTGACATGATCACAGAACACTGGAGAAGGAAGATGATTTTAGCAGCTGTGTTTGAATTGATTAAAGATAGGAGGGATAGGGAGATATAGGTGTCAGGGAAGCTAGAGAGGAGGAAGTTATACACCTCTACCCCGATATAACGTGACCTGATATAACATGAATTCGGATATAACGCGGTAAAGCAGTGCTCCGAGGGGCCGGAGCTGCGCACTCCGGTGGATCAAAGCAAGTTCGATATAACGCGGTTTCACCTATAACGCGATAAGATTTTTTGTCTCCCGAGGACAGCCTTATATCGGGGTAGAGGTGTACTAATTAATATGGGATATGATTAAGGCTGAATGAAAGTTTTACCTGTGTTAATAGAAAGAAGAGGTTAGATCTTAAACACAGAACTGAGTAGAAAGCTATAAGATCTGGACCTAGCCTGGATGTGTGGGTTAAGGGATAGGGAAGAGTGAAAGATGACTCCTAGATTATGGACTTGAGTGAAAGAGAGGTTGATGGAATTATTGATAGTAACAATGGAGAGAAGGGGAAGGGTATAGGAAGAAATATAAATAGTTTGTTTTTAGCCATGTTGTTTAAGCTGTTATTGAGATGTTCAGGAGTAGATGTAAGAGGTCTAGTGGAGATTTGGGATTGGATTGAGGGAGACAGGTCAGGACCAGAAAGGTAGATTTCTGAATCATTGGCATAAAGATGGTAGCTGAAATCATGTGAGTGAATGAGATTGCACAACAAGATGGTATAAAGGGAATAGAGATTCCTATAGAGATTGGGTTCTCCTCTCTTTTCCTACAGAAAGAGAGCTGAAGATATTAGGAGAGCAAGGAGAGGATGAAGATACAGAAGTTCAAGGAGGACAGGATATTAAGGAGGGTATGACTGACAGTGTCAAAGGCAGTGTCAGATATCAAGGAGGGTAAGGATGGAGTTCAAGTTCTGAGATATGGCCATGAAGAGGTTCTTAATGACCTTACGACAGTTTCAGTTCAGAGAAAAGGGCAGAAGCTGCACCAGATGGGATCTAAACTGGAGTTTGGAGTCCTGGGAAAGAAGAGAATGGAGGTAGCTGAGACGCAGATGGAGTGAAGAGATGGCCTTTTGAGGATGAGGGAACCTCAACATGCTTGTATTGTGTGCAGATGGAGCCACAGGAGAGTGAGAGGTCAAAAAGAAGGGTGAGAGAAGGGGATGAATGAGGGCAAAGGCAGCCAGGAGGGGATGGATTTACAGTTTCAGTTTTGTCCAAGTTTCTAAAAACCTAATTTCTGCAGCTAATTGTCATATTTGTGTTTAACTCACCAGGGCTTCTTTGGCTCTGAGCCTTGGTGTAATATGCACAATATGTATACACAAAAATAGAAGTAAATAAATCACAGTTCTCATATAGCCACTCATTGGAAACCCCTAGATTTGAGCTCTTAAGGAGTGGAAACAGGGTGTCCTCAATGGAGATTGTCAAAAGCTGGCTAGCCCTTTAAGGCAAGCTGGGTTTAGACTTGCTTGTGACTTAGCAGCTATTCCTCAGCCTCTCTGGTGATCTAGAAACTAGTGATCCAGCTGGGTGTGATGGAGCTTAACGAGAGACCCCAGCTGAGGGGGATCAGGGAGAGAACTCCTTAAATAGAGCTGTGAACTCAGTGGAGGGGGAGACCCAGGAGAGAGGAGCAAGGAGAATTCTGGGGGAGGGCCTGGAAAAGTTAGGCTGGAAGCCCTACAGGGAGCAGGGCAGGAATCCATGGGACAGCCCTGAGCTAGGGCCTACAAGGAACAGAGACAGCTCTGAGATAAGCTTCCAGAGTCCCAGACATGAGGGGGAAAACCTGCTAGGATGAAGTAGCATAGGAGAAGAAATGGGGACTATAATATGTAACTACCCCGTCATGCTTAATTTGTTTATCTTTCTAAAGTACTCTGGGACTTTTGGATGAAAGGTGCAAGAGAGGGTGTCATGTATTTTCATCAATGCACCCTGATAACATAGCAAAGGGCACTTAATAAACTATTAATTAAATAATTATGCTGAGTTTTGTTGTTCCTGCAGCAGGACCCCATTGTCTTCACGAGGCCAGAAACTCTAGATATTTTATTTAAAATAAAAACCCAAAACAAAACGCTGGTAGAGTATCTTCTAATAGAAAGTAGAAATGACCTTGTATTTCCCTATGACATGACCATCCTGTTGATATGATAGGAGGCTCCAGGGGAATTGTGAGTTCTCTGATGCTTTTCTGCGGTCAACAGTGTGTTGTTCCACATAAAAATGCAGAGTTAACAAAGAAATAACAATTCCCTCCCTCCCCCACCTCATTTGTTCTGAACAGACTCTAGAAGATTAAATCATATTGCACAAAAAGCCTGCATTTAGGAATGATCATTTACTAAAGCCTACAACAAGACAATTAAAACACTACCTCTTAGCAATCTTTTTAAACTGTACAAAGTTTATTTGACCTAAAACAACAAACAGAGCATACTATTGGTGTCTTGTAGCATTTTAACTACATCAGTGGCTTGAGAAATAGTCCTGTTGCTAAATAATAAAATAAACAGTTGAAAGTTCACGTTGAAATTCACTCCACCCACAGAGACTCTGAATATTGATGCTCCGTGCAGGTGGAGTGCTGTGGTTTGAGAGATGAATTTTACTTCCTAGCCCGATGCTGAAGCTCTGGGCTGCTATGTTTCTTCTCTGACAGGTGCTAGCCTAATGTATGGGCTGAGATAGTGGCTACCACCCCTCTGTACCAGTTGCTGGAGTTCTAAGGGCTACAGGATCTCTATAATCCCAAATTCCCATTGTGGCCTTCCACATTGACGTGTGTGGCAGAGACCCTTTCTGTGGCACATATGGGAGTACACAGAATACCCTGTGGGTCAGATACTTTTTCAGTTCCCCCCGTGCACTCCCTTCCCATATCTTCTGTCATGTGAAGGGCTGTGTGCTGGCTCTAAAGCCATTGGAGAATTTCACCTCCACCATTCAGAGCTGAAGTTAAGATCAGTCAAAGGTGAAGATCTATCTAAATGATGATACCAACCGTTCCTTACCCAGCTAGTGGTTTTGATATTATAGTGGCTCTAAAAGAGTATAATCTGAGAGATAATAAACCATCTAGATTTCAAAACTATTCTAAATCTCCTGTAGAATTCTGTATTTGTTTAGGGTTTGATCTTGTACCACTGATATCTGAGAGCTTTCTGCCTATTGTAGATTAGTAGGTTACTGCCCACTATATAACAATGTGCTAGATTTAGTTACCTTGTCCTATCTAACTTTGTTTGTCTGTTTCACCCACCTTCTGCATCTTGTCATAAAGCTAGATTGGGAGATCTCTGGGGCAAGGTATGTCCTCTTATGACTTGTTTAGAGAGAGCCTAGCACAATGGGGGCCCTGATCCTTGATTGGGATCTCTAGCTACTACTATAATACACATAAATAATATTAATCTCATATAATTGGAGTCAAGTGAAGAATTTGCAACAAAGAACGTATTTGTCTTCCCTTCTGTTTTCTGTTCTGATGTTGGCAGATTGGTCTGTTTTGTCATTTTTCATGTCGGGTAGTTCAAACAGTTATTAACTAATAGTTAGTAATTAACAGAGCTCTCTGACTGTAGAGTAGGCTAAAGAAGACGAGCAAGATTCTGGGAGTGATGAGGCAATGACTGCTGGAAAGAGACACATGGTGAAAAATAGTCTGATTTCTCCACTCTCTTTTGTCCCCTTCAGTGTATTGGCCAGTAATTGATGGCTCTAGTAGAAACACAGGCACAGTTTGCAATAAATCCATCATGAAACTTAGGTCAAAACAAAGGCTAAGTCTGGACTGAGACTATAGCAGCTAAGAAACGTGTCCACTCAGTTTGCTGCCAGGTTCAGCCTCCTTTCCCCACAATAAAACAAAGTTGAGTGGGTTTGGGCAAAATATGTGCAGTACTTTACTGTTTTTAGACTCTGATGGAGCTCCTTAACATACACATATGAACAGCATAAACACAACCACTTTATCTCTTCATGAATATATGGACAATATTTATTTAATTAAAATAGCAATACCATGTTTAGGTGCAAGTTCTGCCCCCAAGAACGGGGGAGGGGGGGGAGGGGAAGTGCTGAAACCAAAACTTTCTATAGATCTCAGCCTGCAGCAAGGGCAGCACAACTTCAGCGGGATTCTACCCTTTGATATTTGAAGTTCTGATGTGGACAGGGTTGCCAGATGTGCACTTTTGCCAATTAAAGTTGACTTGCAAGTAGTGTGTTTGGCATTTTAATGATATAGCATATTTTTATTTTATAGTCTAACTCTGGCCATCTCTCTATAAATACACTTTCTATGCAAACTTCTTTCAGGAGAATTCCCTCCTCGTTGATCAGATTGTCTATCAAGAACAGATTAATTTACTTAAAAACAGTATCCCAAAACCTAAGTCCATTTCATATTGTGAAAATTACTATCCTAGAACACATATTCCTGTAAAGTTGCATATTAGGCCTGGGATTTTCCAAGGCTCCTAAGGGATTTAGATGTCCAAATCCCAATTAAATCTGTGCACTGTGAGATTTTTTATCACATTACTGCCAGAGGAGGGGGAAAAAAAGGATTGACTCCAGAAACCATCCCTTAATTTCATAAAGCATCCACACATATGCATCATATAAGGCCTTGAGAGGATTACAGATCAGTACGACTTATAGGAAGTGATGAGTCTTTTTTCAGTCTTTGCTTATTCTGCCATGTGCATCATAATAATCTTTTGGCATTATCAGATCTAAGATTTAGAGGGAGTGAGCCCAGATCCGACTCTAGTAGAATTACTCATGATTTAGACTGGTATCAGTGAGTTCAGAATCAAACCCTGCATTTCTCTTCCACTTCTTATTTCACATAACATACTTACAGGCCCATACTGCAGATATTTTCTTATTACACTACATTCATGTTGCTTAGAGGTGACTTGCATTACAGATATTGTCATAGTTATGATATCTGCTGTTAACATGTAGCTAGTTGCCCTTACATATCTAAATCCAAAATGCCCCTCCAAAGAAAAGGGTGCAATCAGGACCTGCCCGATCTGTCATTGGACCCTGCCACTTCCTCAGTTTAACCTTCTTGGACTTCTCAATAACTGTACCCAGTCTTTCATGTGAGTCAAATAACACTCCTTTGTGGGCTCTGGTTTATTACAAGAACCTCACAGTTCAAATCTCAACTGAAATCAAAACAAGTATTTCCCCCAGTTCCCATGTTCTTCAGCCTCTTGCTGGGCTCAACATTTTTTTCCAAAATGCAGGTTCTTCTGCCTGGCATTTCCTCAAGTGTCTCCCTTTTTAGTCTGTTGCTCCTTTAAGGTGTCTGCTCCTTCCCCTCTGCAGGTAGCTCTAGCCAGGCCTGTCCCTCTGGCTAGTATGGAGAGTTCCTCCCCCAGTCCTCTTTGAACCTGGGTCCCCTCTAAATCTCTCTCCTTTTTCTCACTGATACAGAAGGTTCCTGCTTATAGGAAGTCCAGCCCCCACCCTGGCTACTTTCAGATAATCCTTGACACCCCATTCAACCACTGGCCCAAGCCCATATCCGTCACCTGGGGATGGATAACTAGGCACCGGTGGGGCTCAGCCCAACTACCTAAAAGGGCCAGCCCACCCTGTGACAGTGGATTATAGATGATATTTCCAATCTTGTATTTGCTGTTCTCATCCTTCTGCTGAAATAGGTCTTTTTTGATTCCTGAATAAACTTCCTTCATTCTGCTTCCTACAAACTGAAAACACTGGGCCAACTGAGCTTATGCATGTGTGTGTATCCTCTCAATAAAAACAACACAAAAGAGATCTAACAAGTTTGCATGTAATGGATGTGACATCTGAAGCTTGTCAAGCCATGAGCTATCAAATCCTCATTTTTATCTATAGGAAGATTGCAGTGACCCTCTCTGGATATCTCTTCACTGGGTATGATCTCTTCTATTTTTCAATATCAACATCTTTACTTCAAACATGACATCAGTTTGCCAGCTATGCAGATGCAAAGCTTCCAGATGGGGAAGCAATTTTGTCTGTTTTTTCCTTTTGTTTTCTTATTGTTTCTGGGATGGCGTGTAGAACTACTAGAAAACTGTTTGGAGCATGTGACACAAAGGCAGATTGGGTTTTTATGGTCACAGCTGCTCCTTGCTGGGCACTCCTGAAATCATCTTTGTGTGTCTGAGGAAAGGGAATCATTAGTGGCTATGGGGAGAACTTTTTAAAGGAAGCGAGGGAGCAGTGACAGGTATCATGAGCCCAAAGGAGACTAGAATTGGCTGCTTCTTTTGAGACCAAGCTCACTGAGGTGGGGATTTTTACAGCAGGAAGTCTTGAGTCCTGCACAATCTTTTTGGTCTTCTATCTAGTGGGAGGACTTGTCTGAGGGGAAACTTAATTTTCTGCAGAAACTTTACAGTCGAACAAAAGAGAAGGAAAAAGTAGCCGAGCGGCGTTATGTACAAGCAAACAGGCCGGACTGGACCTTTTCAAACCATCTTGTGTGTTTGTATAATATACGTTCACTGCCACCTTCTGAAATGTTTTCTGGAATAGTAGCTAGAACAGAAAGTTCTGAAAAAGTGACTCTTGTGCTGGAAATTGAAGTTAACACCATGTCTACTAAAATTAATGACATATATAAGTATGTGACAAAAGGTAAGCAGAAAACAAGGAAAACAGCCAATTAGTGATAGAACAATTTGACTAATAGAGCAAATAACAGAGCAGCTTGAAAACTGGATCCAATCAAGGAAAGTTAGCATATTAGGCATAGCTGCTGGGAATCAGCCAATAGACAGTGCCTTTTGGTGACCTTTACAATAACTTTACTGGCTGTATTTTCCTACTCATCTGTAATGTGTGGTTTGACTCTGAGGATGGACCCTATTATGCCACGCTTATTCATGCTGAGTTGAGCTTTATTTCAATTAGACTCTTTGCAGAGTAAGGCATTACTCAGCATTACTTAATCAGGATCTAGCCCAAGAGCTGACAACACATTCCGGAAGAAGGTGCTTTGAAAGTCTCTGTTACCTTAAAGTGGCGTATTTTCCAGTGAGAATAAGCACAAGTCCCTTAATTTTTTTCTTTTAACTTTAATTAAGAACAAGAACAAATGAATATAAAATGGCCATCAACAAGTTTAGGCTTGAAATTAGATGAAGATTTCTAACCATCACAGGAGCGAAGTTCTGAAAAAGCCTTCCAAGAGGAGTGGGGGGGGAGGGGCAAACAAACCTAATTTGTTTCAAGGTGGAGCTTGAAAAGTTTATGGAAGGGATGATATGACAAAGTTGCCTACCAAGGCATATTGCCCATCCATACCTGCTATTAGCAAATATCTCAAAAAGCAGGTGATGAGACACTAGATGGGGAGGGCTCTGAGTTACTATAGAGAATTATTTCCCAGGTGCCTGGCTGGTAGGTCTTGTCCACATATTCAAGGTCTGACTGATTGCCGTATTTCAGGTTAGGAAGGAATGTTCCCCCATGTTCTTCCTCTGCAGCCTGGGGCATGGGTCACTTGCTGATCTGAACTAGAGTAGGTGGATTTTCTGTAACTTGAAATCTTTAAATCAAGACTTGAGGACTTCCCTAATCTCTGGCTGGATTAGTGGTCTATTACAGGAGTGATGTGCAGGAGGTCAAACTAGATGATCGTGGTCCTTTCTGGCCTTAAAGTCTTAAAGATCAAGCCCTGTTTGCTCTGCCTCCACTTCTACTCTCTTAGAGGCCTTATCTTCAATAGTAGTCAAAATCATTTTGTATTAATATAATTATGACAATAATTAGAAGCTCTCAAACTCACCCTGGGTTAATCCTCTTGTAACATATTTCTATCTTGAAAAGTTTTCATCCAGGGCTTTTCTTTGTTTCCTACTGTTAATCTAGTACTTTATTCATCACACCATATTATCTTCTATTTCATGATTTTTTGCTTTAGCCCTTTATCTCTGATGTGGAACCTTGTCAAATGCACTTTGAAAAACCTAAGAGTACAACATCCACTGAATTTCCCTTATCTGTCATGGCAGTGATATATTCAAAGACATCCAGCAGATTAGATAAGCATCACCGCTCTCATACCTGAATCTTTGCTTGCTCTCCTGATAAAAGAGTGCTTTTCCAGAAGTTCTACCGACAAATCCCCTGAAGAGTTTTTCCATAACAAAAGTTACGCTAACTGGTCTCAGAAGGAGATGAAAATTATAACTAAATTAAAAAAACTCTATAAATAAACGAAAGTAACTTTTCTAGACATAAAGTTGTCATGAATATAAAGTCCAATATCTCAGGATTTTCCAAAGCTAGAAGCAAGTGCTGGGTATTTCATTAGGAAGTGGAGACTTGCCCATGTCAGTTATATAAAGCTGCCTTTTTAACTCTGGAGGGTCATGAGAAGTCTGGAATTAAACCTGTCACAGATGCAAGACTGAATATTGCCTCACCTAGCCCTTGGGCCACACTAATTTAGGGTGGTTGTGGGGCGGATTTCTCATTTCGGGGGGAGGAGGGGGAGAGTACTTTTCTGGGAGTTTAATTATTTATTATAAATGGTGATTGAATCTACTCAGAAGTCTGGAATGTTAGAAGTAGTTCTGTAGAAGATGGATGAGTAGGCAGAGTTTAGGTGAAGTGGTCAGAGGGGCTGCTTAAAAACTGTCACCACTACCACTTAGATGTTTCCCATATGGTAATGATGTCCATGTGATAAACAGCATTGATCATGCAATTATCGGTACTCCATCAGCTCTCTGTCCACTCATCTGTCTTCCCCAGGACTCATTATTTCATCCCACTGAACAGGTTTAAGCAGCCTCTAATTTAATAACCACAAACCATTAAAAAACCTTTTAACTACTGGAAAGAATAGATTCCTGGCTTTCCAATGGGACATGCAGCCCTTGCTTTTAGGTCTGACAGCCCATTGGTATCATGATGTTTGTATAGAGAGAAATTATTTTAGAACTCAGGATTAGATCTTCAGCTGGTGTAAATTGGCAAAGCTCTGCTGAAGCCAGTGGAGATATATCAATTTTCCACTAGCTGAGGATCTGGCTGATAAGGTTTTTCTCACCCTCTGAGCCTAGCAGGTGTAGAGATACAAAAATATAGTCCAGTATTAACAAAGCAAACAAATGAAAAAAACCCTTTTCAATAGCCCTTCTAATTTCTAGTTTTTCAGCAAAGTTTGTGGCATGTTTGCCACTCAGGAGTCACAAGCACCCCATACATATTCTAACTAAACTTTTACACAACACTAAGACATTCTCTTGTTTCTGCATTTTTGTATGGCGTCTGTTTAAGAAATTGCCATATGTATCTAGATATAGTTAGAGGTGTGACCAAAGAGAGAGAATGACTAAGGAAGTGGTAAATTGTTGTCTACAAGTATTTCAAGAGGTACCTGCTAAGATGGAGATTTGACAGTTCCTTCAGATGGTATCATATCTGAATCCAATAATTTTACCAGATTCAGTTTTGTATGATTCTAAACATTTTAGTGAATATTAGATATTTAAAGTGGCCACCACCTCCATGTGTCCTAAGGAACCACAATTGCTCCCCATTCTATTTATATTTTTTGTGTTGTACGTCATTTAAAAGACTGACTCTTTTTTGTTCTGAGATTTTTCTATTACTGAAATAGGCATGTCTCTGAAGACTGGTCACCGACACCTGCGTGAAGGTTCAGAGGAGGTGACAGGATTGAATACATTGGAGTAAATCAGTGGTTCCCAAACTTGTTCCACTGCTTGTGCAGGGAAAGCCCTGGCGGGCCGGGCCAGTTTGTTTACCTGCTGGGTTTGCAGGTTCAGCCGATCGCGGCTCCCAGTGGCTGCGGTTCGCTGCTTCAGGCCAATAGGAGCTGCTGGAAGCGGCGCGGGCCAAGGGACGTACTGGCCGCCGCTTCCTGCCACCCCCATTGGCCTGGAGTGGCGAACCGCGGCCACTGGGAGCCGCGATTGGCCGAACCTGCGGACGCAGCAGGTAAACAAACCGGCCCGGCCCGCCAGGGGCTTTCCCTACACAAGCGGCGGAACAAGTTTGGGAATCACTGGACTAAATTCTGGTCTCAGCTGCAGCAATGAAATCACTGGATCTATTCTGGATTCATTACGGTACTTGGCCCTGCCTCAGTGGGCTGGAGTAAATGATCTTTCAAGATCCCTTCCAGCCGTACATTTCTGTGATTGTATGATGTAACTAGGACCAGGCATTGGCCCATACATAGAGTACTGTGTACACTAAGGGCTTATCTATGCAAACACTTAGTTCTGGGCAAGCTGGGATGTAACTCTACATGGTGCTAGTCTGCCATGCACCGTTTGTCAGTATGGGCCCTGCTGCAACACATTAACAGTTCCCTAGCGCATTGTGATCTACTCCCATTTCAAAGCAGCATAGATCAAAGCCAGAGCACCTGTGAGTGTGCGGTAGCAGGGCCCACAGTCAGAATCAGGGCATGGCTTGTTAGCATTAGATAGATTTACAGCTCAGCTTGCCCCGAACTAAAAGTTCATGAAAACATGCCTAAAGGTACCTTTTTAGCACTCTATTATACTGATAGTACATCACCCTGAATCTAATTTAGACCCTTCAGTTTAATATCACTTGTGTCAAAACATCCTGTAATATTTCACATAGGAATGTTGTTTTAACTTCGCAATCTTTAATAACGTCAATTGTTAACTACCCCATGTTAGCTGTCTATGACACTCAGTACTGTCTACAGAGTAGTTGCTCAGGAACTCCATGTTATGCAGTCATGCAAATCTGACAACATTCTTTGGGATATGTTGTACTGCAATCATCCTAGTTTAGAGGTAGATTAATCATACTGTCTTTTTTTTTTTATTTACTTGCACACAAGCTGTTAGCATTGTGGTTCTGGAACTTTTAGATTGTTCTAGGGCTGGAAGCACTATGCTTTTTTCATTAAAATGGTGTTTTCTACTTCTGTCTCTTGTTCATATACTGCATAGTGTGCTTCTTCCTTCTGTCAGTGGAACTCCATTTTTATGATTAAGTTGTCACATGTTGATGTGTCACATCTATGATAAAAATGTTTCAGTTTTCTGGGAAAGTTGCTTGGTTTGAGAACTGAATGACATAATTGATTATCTTGCTTCAGTGGTTGAGAAGAGCCCTTGCAGGTGCCTTTCTTGTTACTATTGCTAGAGTTAGATGGCATAAAAGAATCCATTGATTTCCTTCCCTTTGGTTCTTTTGTTGTCATGTGTCTGGGAATCTGAAGTTAATTCTCTGGTAGCCATTTTATCACTTCTCTAAACAGTTCAGATTGTCAAAATATGATTATTCGTAGTCTTGTTGAAAAATAATGTAGAAGCAAGTTTTTTACGTCATGCATCTTGCAGAAATATTCAGTATTATTCTGAGCCTAGAAAACATACTGAATAGAGCTGGGTGAGAAATGTTTTTCCTATCCCATGAAAATTTGAGATTTTGAAAATTTTCCCGTTGTGCATCAGAATGGAACAGAAACTTTCACAGTTTTTTGATGGGGGTGGGAGAAGTGAAGAAAGAAAGAGAGACAGACACAAGCATACACTAAGACTGACTGACTGAAGTACTCCAGAATAGCCAAGAGTCCAGTGGTTAGGGCACTTACGTGGGATATGGAAGATTCAGGTTTAAGTCATGGTCTGAATCAGGTAGAGCAGGGACTCCTCCATCTCAGCTGAGTTCGATAACCACTGGGCTATTGGTTCTTCTGGGGTGGTCTCTCTCTTTCTGTTTTTTGACTCAAAAATCCATCCTGAACCAGAGAAACTTTTCTTAACAAAGTTTTGTCAAACTCGATACATTGCTGCAAAAAGTTTAGCTTTAGACAAATTGACATTTTTTTTACAAAAAATTCCCGATGAGATCTAGTACTGAATTGATTTTACTTCAAATTGTCAGATGATGGACAGAGGATTTTTTTTCTGTCCATTTCTCCTCATTGATAATTTGGGATGTTGCATATTCCGTGTTTTATTACAGCAAACTGTTTTCTAAGGGATAGTTCTTGTAAGGGAGCCCTCTTTACTTCCAGTGTGTTGGAATTAGGATTCCTCCCTCAGTCCTGTGCTTGACCAATTTACAGAGACCAGCCTCTGGTTAAAGCTATGCCCACTCTGTCAATCAGAATGAAATTTCTGTTTTTCTGTTGGGTTCAGGGCCGCCGAGAGTGGGTTCGGGCCCCGGTGAAAAAAAATTTTCGGGCCCCCCCAGCAAGGGCGGACCGGCTAAACAGGGCCAACGAGGGTGGGGGGGAAGCCGGGACCCCTTCCGGACCGCCGGGCCCTGGTAATTGGTACTGGCTTCACCCCCTCCCCCCCTCGTCAGACCTGGTTGGGTCTCTTAGAGTTTCTTCTACAAACAGGATTTTGGTCCAAAATGGCCATTTTAAAAACAACAACAACAACAAACTGTTGCCAAAAAAGGTTACTTTTTGGAAATGTTTCATATTGCACAGTACTGTTAACAAAAATGTTATCAAAAATATAATCAAAATTGCTATTGAAACTCTGCATTTCCATATCTCAACAGGTTTGGGTTTCTTTTAAGTTTAGCCTTAACTATGAATTTTGGATAATTGCAACATCCGTGTAATGTTTTACTTTAAATTACTGATACCTACTCTTACTTTAACATCATTTTAACATTTTAGTTTTTGTCTGGGAATAATAGTGGTCAAGGGTCAGCTCTAGTATCCAATAACACAGTAATTGCACATCTCAGATACATGTTTGGGGGAGGAAATTTTCCAGACCAGATCAATATGGCACAATATTCTTAATAGTTAAAAAAAAAAATCCAAACAACAAACCCTCATGCCTCTCATAGTTGCACTTCCATTACTATGAAATTAGCCATGGGCAATGTCATTGTGTAATGACATATGGAATAATCAGTTATGTCACCTGCAAAGATCCTAACAATTGTGAAAATTTGCCCATTGTTAAGAATTTGAAATGTGCTCTAGAATTCTCTTGAATTTAATAATATAGTAACAAACAGCTAACAGCATAGATCTTTGTGCAGCAGTTACTGGTGTATAAGCAGATACAAAACGACTGGCTGGTTTGCTGAAGTGAGAGGTTAGCAAACCTGCCTCCATGGAACAACCAAACAACTAAACAAAAAAAGATGAGGAACATTTTTTGGCCTCTAGCAGATAAATAGGAGGTCCTTGGACCATCATTTTCTGACGGAGGAAGTGCCAAAAAAAAAAAGGTGGCAAAATCCAACTGGAAAAGAGGGCATTTGGAACCCAAATCAGGAGCATACACTGCTGCCTGAGAACTGAAAAAGGAAGGCAAACTTGTTGATTTGCTACAGATAATTTTGATAATGTAGGAGGTGCTAGTAGCTGCAGTGGCAAGCAAGAGATGGACATGGTACCAGATCTGGGCTTCTCTAAACTCCTTGGGTTTCAATCTTAGAACTCTTGGGGACCACAGATGTAAATGGTGGAATCTTGGGTTGAACATAAGATGCAAACTGGGGACTAATGTAAGGCATCAGTACTAACCCCATTGCATGGCACTGGGAAATGGAGAATATGAGCACATCAAATTCACCTAAAAATTATGTCACCACTTCAGTTCTAGTGCATAACAAAGAGAGAATTGAAGGGGTTTTGAACAATTTTGCTGTAGGAAGACTCAGTGAAGGCTTCAGAATAATTCTAAATATCTTGAAAACCCTATAATTTTAAAGTTTCAGAAGACTCCCACTCTCCTGATATTGACTAATTTTACATGAAAGGGATCATTATAAAAATTGTACCACTTCACACTTTCTTTTTTTAAAGGTTGTAACGCAATAAATAAGTCATAACATGAAAAGTGTGTGTATTTTATTTATATATATATAAAATCAATTATATATAATTTATACACACATACATTTGTGTGTAATTTGTATGTGTAAAACTGTGTATGTGTATAAAAATATGCATGCAATGCCTGGAATCTCATAACTAGACAAATTTCAGACTAGAAATAAGCTACATATTTTTAACAGTGAGGGTAATTAACCATTGGAACAACTTACCCAGGGATGGGATGAATTCATTGTCATTTGAAGTCTTAACATCAAGATTCTATGTCTTTTTCTAAAAGATCTGCAGTAGCTCTATGAGAAATAAGAGGGTTGATGGAGGAATCACCTCATGACATTCTATGGCCTGTGTTATGGAGGAGGTCAGACTAAATGATCATAATGGTCTTGTGTCTTTTGGCCTTAAAATCTATAAATATGTGAATTGTATATATAAAAAGATATCGATAAGGAGGCACCCTAGCAGCTCCATAGTTAATTTTACATTGGCTCTTACAACTAAAGCAGGGTTTAAATTCATGGGATTTATATGCATATACATTTCATTACCAAAACTGGACCATTTTGAAGAGAAGGTCCAACCCAAATTCTCTTTCAAACTTCCACTGGATTCAGCAATATTACTTATCTTCTAAGCACTTAAAAAAAAATCACCCTGTTTTTAAAATTTGTACTTAGGGTCTGTATTTTGGGGGGAACCCCTGTCACTTGTGTTAATACTCTTACTTCCCATATTAGTGAACCTTCAACAAAATACCCATGCAGTGTACTTTAAAAAAGAAGCCAGCAAACCAAAAAGGTGTAATTCCCTTTACTTGTCATGTCTTCCTTTTCCACCAAGGAAATTGATGGCGAATATGTCTCCACTATATATTTCCAGGCATGGAAAGGATAAGGTGATACCTGTGAGAACTTGATCCTGGTAGCTCATTGTGGGCTGCAAGTAGCACAGGGAACTTGGGAGCAGTTCAGTGCTTCAAGAGACGTAGACAAGGAAAGATAGGAGAGTCGTACCCTATGGGTACATCTACTCTACCTGCCGGATCGGCAGGTAGTGATCGATCTACCCTGTTTCCCCGAAAATAAGACAGTGTCTTATATTAATTTTTGCTCCCAAAGATGCGCTAGGTCTTATTTTCAGGGGATGTCTTATTTTTCAGAAATGAAAAATGCCTTATTATCGGTGGATGCCTTATTATCGGGGGGATGCCTTATATTACAACGAGAGGCAAAACTGTAAGTAGGCCTTATTTTCGGAGGATGTCTTATTTTCGGGGAAACAGGGTATCAGGAATCGATTTATCGCGTCTAGTGTAGACAGGATAAAATCGATTCCCGATCACTCGGCAGTTGACTCCGGAACTCTACCGCGGCGAGAGGTGGAAGCAGAGTCGACGGGGGAGCAGCAGCGGTCGACTCGCCGCCGTCCTCACGGCCAGGTAAATTGACCTAAGATACGCCGACTTCAGCTACGCTATTTACATAGCTGAAGTTGCATATCTTAGATCGACACGCCTCCCCCCCTCCCCCCCCCCCCAGTGTAGACCTAGCCACAGTACTGTGAACTCTACTAGGCATAATGTCTCCCTGCATTCCAAAGTCCAGGATTAGGCAAGACTACAGGGCCTTCATCCCTCCTTAATCCTTCAGGAATCTTTTTGTAAAATAACATTGACTTTACAAAGAGGGAAGTTCAGGGGCTCTGGTCCTTTCCTCTTCCTCCAGCCTAGCTTTCCTTGCTGTTCCTCATCTGCTGTGCAGATGAGGATGTTTCTCCAGTTCCCTGGGAATAACTACCATTGGAGGAGCTCCCATTATTTCCCTACTAATCCCCTTCTAAGGGCAGCAGCCAGTGTGAGTTTTTGTTCTCAGTGCAGTCAGTGCTGCTCTGACCTTGCTGATGATATCATTAGCAACTGACCGCAGTGAGGAGAGCTTCTCCCTATGAAAGAGAATGGACCCTTGGGAGCCCCCGAATAGACTAACCTAACTTTCCTCTTCTTAAAGCCAAGGAAGATTGGCTTGTTCCTCTTCACAGCTCTAAACAGGGAGCATCCACCAGAAAGCCTTTCCAGGAGGATTTTCTCTGTAGTTTTTTGGGCCACCCTTCCTATTTTTTCCTTTTCAAAGCTTTTGCCAGCCTGGGAGCTGGTTGCACTACTTTGTCGGTACAAACATGACAGATTGGATTTCAAATTGTGTTCTACTGTACTTCACTATTTTCCTTCCTTCTTTATGCTGAAACCTTACTGAACAGCCTTTTCTCAACACATGACCTTCCAGTGTGAATATATAGCACTCACTGTGCCCAATATAGCTGCCCAGGCATTTCTTTTTGTGGACCTCTTTGTGGAAGTGACGTAGCTCTGCACTTTGTAGAAGGGAGCGACATGTGTTGCAGGCTAACTTTCCTAATATCGCAACTCCCATTTATGAAATGTAAAAATCTATTGGGCCCAATTCTGCTCTGGCTACTTTGTTCTGCAAAGTAGCCCCAAAGCTGGCTTATCTGCCTCTGTGAGGATTCCACTTGTATATACGGGGTACCTGGGTGGCACAGATTTGGCATATGTCCCTAAGCCACAACACCCCCTACTACCAGTGGCGGCTCCAGACACCAGTGCTTCAAGCGCGTGCCTGGGGCGGCAAGCCATGGGGGCGCCCTGCCAGTCCCTATGAGAGCGGCTGTCAGGCTGCCTTTGGAGGCTTGCCTGCGGGAGGTCCGCCGGTCTCGTGGATTCGGCGGCGGGTACGCCGAAGCCGCGGGACTGGGGACCTCCCGCAGGCAAGCCGCTGAAGGCAGTCTGCCTGCCGTGCTTGGGGCGGCAAAAAAGCTAGAGCTGCCCCTGCCTACTACCTCAGGCATAGGGATGTTCCTGAAGGGAAAGGGTGCAATCTCCAGGTGCTGAAAGACTCTTGGGTCAATGGGCAGATGACCATAAATTAGGACAAACTTGAGGCTTCTGTAAATTGCTCCCTGGACTGGACCAACCGTAGTATTGAGAAGCATTGAAAAATGGCATTTGCTTCCACACCTTTGGAGTGAGTTGTGCAGGCCATCCCAACCTCTGCACTAGCCTGTATTGCATTTATTTACAGAAATGTATTATGAGGGTTTTTTAAAGAAAAAAATAGTACTTTTTTAATCCCTCTGCCTATAAAGCCGTTAAATCCCTCTGCCTTAGTTACTACAAGTCCAGTTGTACAGGGTTCAGAGGGAAAGAAGAATTGCAACTAATTTAAAATTCCTCCAAAGTGGTCTAAAAATGGCTTTTTATTTAAAGAAAAATCAGTTTTGCAGTTTAGTTTCTTGGGACTTTCTAGGACTAGTGGCATGTGCTCTGTGTCCCACTGGAAAACTGGGAATTTTCCTTTTCTAACGGAGATGGGGGGAAGGCTCCCATTTCTAGCCCTGCAGGTTGTGAGACATCAGACCTTATACATGTCATTGAGTAGGAGTAAATATTGGACTAGTGTAATTTTGGTGGTAATGAAGGAAGGATACATTTGGCTAGGAGAGAAGGAATGAGACTTCTCTAGCACATTGTTTGTTTAGGTTTTTTAAATGGCAGCTCTTTGTAGCTGTTCAGGGATTTGGAATGTTGGAAGTTGTTCTGGCCGAGATAGATTAGTGGGTAGAATGTAAGTGAGGTGGCCAGAAATCACATGATAAATGTAGCTGACTGTATGGTTTAGCAGTTTATAACACTGCTATCACTCCTATGTATGTGCGCTGAAGAGAGAAAATTCCATGCATCAAGAAGATCAAGGGTTTGATCTTGCAAGGTGCTGAGTACCTTCCATCTCCATATAATTTCAATGAGGGTTGAGGGTGTTTAGACCAGACCACAATGAAGCAGTCTAACCAAGTTAGCGTGCTTCATATTAGCAGCTGTCAAGCTATTCTCCACAGATTTGTCTCCAGAACCAGGTGCAATCTAAATGGTTAGTCAGGGAAGGTTGGTTTGGGTTGTTTTTATCTTTCTGTTGAGAATATGAGTTCCAAAGAAAGGTATTGTGTCCTGCAGTTCCTGTGGATCAACAGTGATGTATCATTAGAGAAATAACACCCCAATACAGGATGCTGTTTCGAAAACTCCTACCTGCAGAGATGCTAAGTTTGACAATGGGTTTTAAAGGTAGAAATTTATGAAAGGGAATATTGCCTCTATTTATTGGGTATATTATCCTGCTACTTCTATATCTTGAATAAAATCAGATAATATAGTAAAAACAACCATTATTCAACATATTTGTACACTAAACAGTAAGAATGTTTCCTGGGCTAATGGCATATTGATGCTTAGTACTTTTATTTCATTTTTTTGTCTATATTATGTTCTCAAATCTATGTGGTGCATTTTGACGTAGCAGACTGCTAACACATTCCAATCTTTTTAACGTTGCAGTCCACTCATGTTGCCCGAGCCAGCTTCCAGGTTGATGCATTTGGGTCATCATTCATTCTAGATGTAATGCTAAACCAGTAAGTACTGACTGTCTTTTATTCTGTATTTGTAAAGTACCTAGCACAATGGGATGCCTATTTTGGTTGAGGTCCCCATGTGCTACAGTAATATCAATAATAAATAATATTTGTATGTATCTAGTGGATTTGAAATAGTATTTGTTTTTTCTTGTTCTGTCAAATATCTCTGTATATTTTGGCATATTTTCAAATATTGCTACTTACTAAGAACCTTATTGTAAGATGTTTTGTAAGATATATTATTATTTAGTCTGTAATTCTGCACTTGATAGTGTGCAGGCAAATTGCTGTGCCCCATTAGACAAGGAGCTACTGAAAATTGGTAACTATTTGCTTTTAAACCCTGAACATATTATGTTAGAGGTCCACTAATAACACTTACAGCTAGTTGTCGAAAGCCTAAGGTGAATGGTGCAAGTGATGTTTTTGCAGATAAGTTCCTTATCTTTTGAGAAAAGAGAAGTGTTATAAAACATTAGCATAGTGAATTTCAGACTAAAGAAAGTGATTGAACAATAGCAAACTTATAAATGAAACCTGATACTTAATTCTGATGCAACAGATTTCTTTTGGAAAATTCTCATCTGACAAAATTGAAACATTTCAGGTGAACGTATCAATATGGTAGAAATTTGACAAAAATTATTGATATATTTAAATTTGATAAGGTTGAAGCACTTCGTTTAGACTTTATGTTCTATCATAAGAATAAGGGTTTGCAGAAAGTTTACATTGTTTAAAAGCATTATACAATGCATGAAGATCACACTTCTACAGAAAAGGAGTAGCATATAGTGTGTGTGTATGTGTGTACATATATAGGTGTACAAGTACAGATAACATAACTTCTATAACAGATAGGGAGAAATCTTGGCTCCATTGAAGCCAATGGCAAAATTCCCATTGACTTCAGTAGGCTCAGGATTTCAGCTGTAGTGTCAGCCTGAGGATTGTCTAATAAGAAGAAATCAAATATTAATAGTATTTGGAAAGACAAGCAGAGGATGTTATTTTACTATGAACTTCTTCAGTAGCTTTTTCTATGAAAGTTATGTTTTTATTCTTCATGGAAATATGCTGTACATTTAAATATTTAAACTATTTAAAATTAAGCTTATTTTAGGGTAGGATCCATTTTTTCCCCCTAAAGGGGTCAGATTGTGCTACCCTTTTTTTCTTAAAGGACATTCAATGACCATTGGAACTGGCATAATGTGAGTAACGCTGCCACAATCCAGCCCTAAGAGATGAACTGCAATGTTTTTCAAAATCTAAAAATCTGTTCTCTCTCAAACCAGTAATATAATGTAAACTAAATTCTGTCCCCAGTTTTCCCCATGTAGTGATGAAAATGAAAGGTGCTATTTGGCCTGTAATATGACATTTTATGCAAGGTTTCAAAAGGGCTTCAGAAATTGCATTTGCTCATGCACAAATCTTATCAAATAAAAGGAAGGACCAAGGATTCCAGAACAACATGGGAAATGTATTTTTAATGTATGTCCCCAGGAACAGATGTTATATTTAAAATTATATATATTTTGTCTTTACTATCATTAGAATGAGTTCTTGCTTTTATTTCCAAACTTGTATATTACATTTCTATGGCAGCATCAGACCTTTATTTATGAAAAATAAAAACTTTTTTGAGGGGTTTGGGAGAGGAATGTCAATTTTGTGGATGTACGAACAGAAGTGTATGCCAAATTTGTGGATGGAGTTTTGGAAACCAGTTTGGAAACTTGGCCCTTTATAACAATATATTTGAAAATCAGTTAATCACTTGCCTGCCAAGACCAACGTTAGAGATTCTGTTTCCTCTGCAAATATTGATATTAGCACTAATACCTAAAACTGTGCTGAAGCAGGCATGTGTTAGTGGCATCATCAGCTCTTGCTGGCGCTTGTATTTTGGGGAGTGTCAAGGAGATGATTTTGTCTCCGCCAAACCCCCACAAACTTTTGGAGTTACATTAATTTAAATTGGTAAGTGGTAGGAAGAGGGCAATTTTTGAAGCATCTTTCAGTCTCCTCTGTTCCAGAAAACCTGGATCTTATCTGCCTTTGCTCGGATGCCTTGATTTTGGTAGCAGTATAAAAAAACCTGGATATGTCTGTGTGTCACAATTTAAAAATTGTTTCAGTAGACAATTCTCCAGTTAAGCTAGAGGTCTTAGGGCTACTTCTCCATAGTTACTCAAGGGTTTAGTATGTATTCTGGTGATTTTGGGGTAATAGTCTATTTTCTTCTCTAGTTAATTAACTATACATAATGTGTAGTAGCCAGTAGTAGAAATATGTATTCGCAATTGTGATTCCATTCTATTCCCCAACAGAGATAAGAGGTCATCGGGGAAATAAAATAAAGGAACATAAATTGATTCAATAAAATTCACTAGCTTAACAGTTTCGGCTATTTCGTGCATTTGTTCTCTTCTCCCATTTTTCATCCCCTGCTTTTTCTTTCTGTCTCTCTCCAGATTCATTGTATACATCTTCACATCATTTTCTCATTACTGTTTTCTCTGTTTTTTCATTACTATCTTTCCTTTCTCCCTTGTCTGTCTCTTTATTTGAAAATCACCATTCCCTTTTCTCAGTTTTGTCTGTTTATATTTGCCTGCTCATTCATGCCAATACCCTCCCTCCTATTATGTTGTGTCTTCCCCTTGCTCTCATCTGTATTCCATTTTCTCTTCACATTCCAGCATCTTTATCTCTCCCCCTCAATCTTTTGAAGGCTCCCATATTTCTCTGTCTCTCCCTTCCCCCCATGACAGCTCTGTCTCTTCCTCCCCACCCCAAATGTTTACACACTAAATATCCCCTCCCCTTCTGGCTTCTGCATATGATGCTTCCTGGCAACCTCTCCTCTCACAAGTGTTCACCAACGGGTCTAATGCTGCCAAGAATTTGAAGTTTATTTCCCCCACACACACCTTTCTCCTTATCCTCTGCATTGCCTCCTCACCCCTCCCAGAGTGGCTGCCACTGTTGAATCTGGGAGTAAGAGGAAGCAGGGCCTCCTGTTCCTTTGCCTCCCCACCACATCATTTGTCAGCAACTACAGGCCAATTTGGCTCCTCCGCTTAGCTCCCCCTCCCCCCCCTCCTCCCCCTCCCCCCCCCCCCGTAGTTGGAGGCCATTTTCATAGCTCAGAAGAAGAACTGGATTCGCTGTGAACAGCTGAGAAGGAGTTTGTGGAATCCTTTCACCACTAGTGAAAAACTCCCCAAAAGTAGAGTTCAGTTTGGGCTCCTTCCCCTCCATCAAAAAATAGAAACTGATGGTCATGGGCTTCAAAAGCCCCAAAGCCCAGCCTTGGTTGGCTCTAGTGTGGCTCATGAGTAATCACTGGTTTTTAGAAAAAATTACTCAGCTGTCAACCATGGAGCTTTCTTTATATTTTGAAGGTGATCTCTGCAACAAAAAGGGCTAGAAACAGACATTTAAAAATACAGACAAAAACAGATGGGCACTGACATGTGAAGGGTTGCTAAAAACTGAGGGCCCTGAATGTGTGTGTGTGTGTCTTGGCCAATCTTTTAAACAGGAAAGTGAAAGAGGAAATAATTTCACAATGTTTTGTTATAACATTTTGATTTACTTCAGAATTTAAATCTGTGTGCATATGGTGTTTATTGTGAATCTGCGGCAGTTTTAAAATGCATTTTTGTTCATATGTAATAAATGTGTCTTCCTACATGAAATAAACTCAATGTTATGAACAGAGGCTTTTGGGCTGAAAATCAAAAGTTTGATGTAGGTTCCTGTGCAGTCAGTGTTTTTTCCACTGCATACTTTTTTTTTTTTAGTTGCAATAATATCTTTACAGTAAGCTTTAATAAAATACTGTGTCTGTTTCAAGTTTGTCTGTTTAACTGGCTAAAGCATTTATGAAGAAGCTTTCAGGCTAAACTAGCTGTATTTTTAAAAGGTTCAGTCCCTCAGGCAAGAGTCAGAAATGCATTAGTGGCATCAGTGTTTTATGATACCGTTGCCTCCTATGCATTCATTCCATGCTCGTCGTCATTATTGTTTTTTTCAGTGTTATCAAAGCAAATCTCAGAATTCACTATTAGCTGTGGTATCACAGTGCTGCTCTAGGCTTCCCTACTTCAGAGCACATCTAAATCTGGCGATCAACCCAGAATCATGTGTGAGATGCATAACAATTAAGTATGCTTGTTTTTTGATTCCTTTTTCTTCAAGTTTGTGAAGCTTGGTTGGCATCTAGCGAAATGAGTATTTCTTAATTTATGCCTAATATTTCTGTTAAAATAGTTAATTGACCATTTATACTTTCAAGTTGGTTTGTAATTATATCATTAAGTAAGAAATTGTATAGGAAAATCAACATATTTGAGTCTGAAACATTTCTAGTCTTGTGAAGCAGGATATCATGTGCTATGAGGGGCAGCCATCCCAACCTTGGTTTGCTCCCCACCCTCCCGACTTTTGGGCATCTGCCTAAAGTGTCAGATTTGGCCCAACTCAATCTGCTGTGCTAGGCCTTTTAGAAAAGGGGTGGCAAATTGTCTTGAGTAGCTTCTGGCACTATCCCTGCTCTCTGTGCTGCTGGTCAGGAAGCATCAGCAGTGGCCTGGGTTGGAGCTGAATGTGGAGTGACAAAGCCCTGATCCCTGCCCTAGGTTGGCCATTGGTGAGATGCCCGCTGCCCAAACCCCACCCACCTGCCTCCCCCACTCTGTGATGGGACTGGCCCGCCAACCAACCACAAGCAGCCACAGCCTCAGCAAGGAGGCATAAGTGGGGGTTACTGACACAACTTTGCCGCCCCCCCTTCCAGAATTTTTCTGAAATGACCTGTTGCTGTGAACCACATACATCTGCCTTTATGAGAACTGGACCACAGTGTATCTATCTGTTTATGGGGAGCTAATCTATCACAGAATGGATTAAAAAAAAGCTCATTAACTGGATGGGGAGAGGGCAGCTATAAGATTGTTCTACAGAACAGTAAATAGGATTATATATAGCATGATTAGTGATTGAGAGTTCAAAATGTGGAGGGATTCTCCTAGGGGAAGTGCATGGAAAGCTTAGAAAAGGGGAGTGGAGACACCTCATTCAGTACATTTTCTTTAGCATACATATAACCACAAGGTAAGAATTTTATTTGCCTTTAATACTCGGGGAAAAAAAACACAAAAAAGGCATAAGTGTTTTTATTAAGCTGGAGAAGGACTAAATGAGGTGGATTGCATGGAGTGAGTGACCTTCACACTCCAGCCCAGCTTAGGCCATATCTACGCTACCTGCTAAATTGGCAATGCTGCGATTGACGCAGCGGTGTCAATTTAGCAGGTCTGGTGAAGACATGCTAGGTCAATGGCAAAGCGGTCTCCCGTCGACTGCTGTACTCCATCTCCCCGACAAGAGTAAAGTAAGTTGGAGGGAGACACAGCTGTAAGTCGACCTAAGTTACGTCGACTTCCGTTACGTAACTGAAGTAGCGTAATTTAGGTCAATTTACAGCTGTAGCGTAGACCAGGCCTTAGAAAAAGCACAAGTGCCTGCTGACTTAAAATGCAATGGTGGAAACTCTCAGCAGTGGGTGTTGTGTGAACATACCAGTCGGCACAAGACTTGGGGTGCAGCTGTCTATTTTAGCCAGTGCCGTCTCCATTAGAGGCTTTAAAAGCCTGCCTCAGAAGCAAGCCATCATTTTATAGGCAGTCTGTATAAAGACGAAGGGTTTGTCTTTATATGCTCATGAAAGCTCAAATGCAGAAGAGCGCTGTTTTGAACAAATTGAAAGTTATAGTAGTATGTGTATTATCACTATTATTTACTAGGGTGGGGATTATTTACAGTGAAGGGATATGGCCATGCCTCTTCTTTGGGACATTGTTTGCTCCCAGGGGGGCACCAAGGGACCAGTCCCTGCATTCCCCTGAGCACCCAGACTGCAGTTGTAACAGGCCATTGGGTAGGTTGTGCAAGAGGAATGAGGAGAGAGGATCCTTGCACACTCCCCTCACCTGTGCACTAATGTAGGGCTCTGTTACATCCTGGCCTTAAATCTGGAGTAAGTTACTAAAATCAGTGGAATTGCTGTGTGTAACGGAAAGCAGAATGTTTCCTTGGGCCCTTGTATCAGATTAAGATGGGCCAGCGGCAGGGAGGGCTGATCTGGGACTTGGAAGACTGGGTTCAGTTCCTTGCTACACCACAGATTTGCTGGGTGACCTTGAACAAGTCACTTAGCTTGTTTGTGCCTCAGTTCCCCATCTTGTAAAATGGGGATTATAGCACTTCCCTACCTCAGCAAGGTGGTGTGAAGATGAATACATTTAAGATTGTGAAATGCTCAGATATTACAGTAATGGGGTCTATCTTAAGGGTCACAATTCAGGGTGGTTGCACCTGTATTTCCCCTCAGTGGTTCATCAAGGGCACCTACTCTTGGCTTTCAGCTCCCCAGCTGTTGCCTCTCTTGGGTGGAGACACATGTCCATCTCTCTTCTGACCGCAGTATTCCCAGGCTGGACAGTTCCCTGCCTTCACTGTGTCATTCCCAGCACAGACAGGTTGCCCTAGGACATCCGCTTGCTTTCTCTTCAGAGACAGGTAACAGTGTTATTGCTACAGATATATGCTATTACATGGCTCTCTCTAAGCAAGCCTACTTTATTCTTAAGGTACAAAGCATTGCAGAGAAAACATAAAAAAACAATAAAAGAACCTACATGGATGCTAATAAGCTTACCAGAGCTCATCCTAACTCTCACAGGGGCTCTGGCAGGTGCAGTCTTTTAATACCCTACCCTAGGGCATCCTTGTGGTTACAAGTTCATCAGAGCTTCAGCTCAGAATTGGCACCCAATCTTATAGGGCCTCAGTTTGCCAAGTCCTTGCAATCCTTCTCTAAGGATTGGGGCCCTTCATGGACCAGAGGTTCTGTCTATTTGCTGGATCAAGAAGTAGGCCCCAGGTCAGCCTAAACTCAGGCTTTTAATCCAAAACCTTAGAGAATCCAGTTTGAACTAGAATATTTGTGTCTCCGCAGGCTGATAACTGAGGAAGTTCATTACCATTCTCCTACTAGAGAGGGTACATACAATTCCACAATAACACATATGCCATTGCATGTTTAATACAATTCTCCCAGAGATGTTAACTCTACTTCAATAAGTTTTAACTTAACTCAGTAAAGTTTATCTTAATTCCATAAGGTTTGTTCAGTATATTGCAGAATATTGTCCATCTGTCACAATAAGTTCTTAAGGTAGATACATAGAGAACAAACAGTGCTGTAAAAAGATGAGGATAACTGGAACATGAAAGATGTTTCAAAACAAGGCTCCAAGTCACCTTGTAGAATGTAGAGTATAAAATGAACGGCATTAGAAATCAATAAAACGTGGTATGTGGAGCGCTGAAGAAGTATATTGTCACCAAATATCTTTTTTCTTTTAATTTATCGCCAAACATACAAAGACATAGCAGCATTCACTAAATAACAATTAAACATTAAAGATTCCAAATGTCTTTTTAACTTCACTTATTATTAATGCTACTTAGAAGGTAAATAGCACTACAGCAACTAAATACCCATCCACACCACCAAACAAATTTTTGTAGTCTGTGATGAGAGAGAGAGAGACAAATATTCCATATTCCAAGTGGGAATATTTCTTATGGGAACATATTTCAACCAAGGTTTTTCAATCCTATGTCAGATCACAAGCTTCATTTAAAAACAAAACAAAACAAAATGAAAGACAATTTAAAAGCCAAAAGCCAGATTTTTTTCCCCATGAGAAGACAAGCTGCTAAAAACCTTCTTGAAATTTGTATTGGCAGCTAGTCACTAATATTATTATAAATGTGTCATGTAAACTGTAAATGAAAAATTTCTAAGAGCGCCCTGAATCAAAAACTTTTGCCACACGTGCAACTCAAATGGATATGGGTGCTGACATATGCAAAGGTATGCCAGTTCTCTACAGGTAAGTCTTTATAGTATATCCCCACTCTTGAGTCTTCACCTACAGCACTGGTGAAGCAGTTAAATGATTTCAGACTGTGTGCTATAGTCCACTCCTGGATGCCTCACACAGGACCACCAGACAGTCTGTTTTGGTGTAAGAACTAGGCCAGATTCTTCTCTCCATTACACTAGTGTAAATCCAAGGAGTGTTGCTGGGCCAGATCCTCCCGTGTGGGTGAGTTGTACTCAGGGCAAGACTTGAGGAGGCATCTGGTGGGGCAGAGTTGGTTTCAAGCCATCTTTGCTGCCCTCCAATCCTGAATCTACTTGGAAGCCAGGCCAGTCCCCTAAAAGCTGCTTTAACCTATGCCTGGCTGCATGTAGCCCCAGTTGTTCTGGCAGCTGGGGCTCAGTGAGTTGAAGATGCATCAAAGTATGCCCCTTTCTCTTGCTCCCTCCCCCAAGTGCCAGCGCTACACCACCTGAGAATTCCTATGTGTGGGGGAATCACGAGGGGTCAGATTCTGCAGCATCACAGCTGTTTTGCACTGATAGCGAGGGGTTGAGGATCTGGCCCCACTGTATCTAGTATAGTTACACTTTGGGCCTGATACTCTTTTATAGCAAGGTCCTTTGTGCTAGTCTTACAATGTAAAGTGTGTGTGTACTGTAATTCACACACACTTTAAGGTCCAGTTTAATGCCAGAGTGATGTAAAGAGGCCGTAACGCAAATGAGAATCAAGCCCTTCAAGTGTGATTGGTCTAAACTCTTTTGCTATATTTTTGTAACCATTTGCTTATGATTCCCAATCCAAGCAGTTTTACTAGACACCTGCAGAGTCAAAACCCTACCTGGCTAGTTTGAGTTGTGCTTTCATAATGCCATTTTGTAAAGTAACTCATCCCACCCTCATCTTTAGAGGCAAACTTATACAACACCCACGTAAAAAAACAATCTTACCAAATACTTCCTCCCTCCCATCATTGCTTTAAAGATTAATGTTCACCAGGGTTAATTATTATACACCCCAACATATGTTAGCATGTTTTGGAATTGTGTTGTACTTTTTTTGGATAAACTGGCTTTGAGTGGCTCAATTTTTATTTTTAAAGTTTTTATCATTAAACATATCCACTGTGCAGAAATATGATTACTGGTGCCAATGCTTCTTCGTATATAGTAAGACCAAATCTGAGGTTTTATTTGTGATCTCATATAGATTCTAAAGCCCAATGGGACCATTGTGCTCCTCTAGTCTGACCTGCTGTATAACACAGACCATATGTCCTCCCTGAATTCCTTCTGGACCAGAGCATATATTTAAAAAAAAAACATCGTCTTGATTTAAAAAGTGCCAGTGATGAAGAATCCACCACAATCCTTGGTAAGCTGTTCCAATGGTTAATTACCCTCACTGTTAAAAAGTTGGTGCCTTATTTCTCATCTGAATTTGTCTAGCTTCAACTACCAGCCTTTGGCTCTTGGTATATACTTGTCTGCTAGATTGAAAAGCCCTCTTACCAAATTTCTATTCTCTACTTATAGACTGTGTTCAGTCACCCCTTAACCCTCTCTTTGTTAAATGAAAGAGATTTAAGCTCCTTGTGTCTTTCTCTACAAAGCATGTTTTAATCCTTTAATTATTCTCATGGCTCTTCTATGAGTTTTCTCTGATTTATTAACATCCTTCTTACAGACACCAAAACTGGACACAGAATTCCAGTAGCAGTCACACCAGTGTCAAATAGAGAGGTAATACAACCTTCCTACTCATACTTAATGTTCTCCTGTTTATATCTAAGGATCTCAGAAGCCTTTTTGACCACAGCTTTGCACTGGGAGTTCATGTTCAGCTAATTATCCACCATGACCTCAAAGTCCTTTTCACAGTCACTGCTTCTCAAGATAGAATTTCCCATTCTGCAAATATGGCCTGAATTCTTTGTTCATAGAAGCATGACTTTACTTTTGACCAGATCAAAATGTATATTATTTGTTTGCTCCCATTTACCAAGCAATCCAGATTGCTCTGTATCAAGTGACCTGTCCTCTTCATTATTTACCATGCCAATCTCTATATCATGCGTGATGATTTTATATTTTTTCCAGGTCACCGATAAAAATGTTAAGTAGTGTAGGACTAAGAGCTGATCCCTGTGGGATCAGTAGATCAGTAGAAATACACCCACTTAATGATTGTTTTCATTTATAAGTGTATTTTGTGACTTGTGAGACAGCTTTTATCTATTTAATATGTGCCATGTTGATCTTGTACGTATTGTTCAAGTTTCTTAATCAAAATGTCACATGGCACCAACTCAAATGCCGTACAGAGGTCTAAGTACATTATATCAGCCCTACTACTTTAATCAACCAAACTTGTCCCATCAAAAGAAGCTGTCAATTTAGTTTGACAAGATCTATTTTCCATAAATCCATGTTGGCTGGTGTTAACTATATTACCCTCCTTTAATTTGTACTATGTAATGTTCCATTTGGTTTCTTCTAGGTTTTAAAAAGGTGAATTGCGCTCAATAACTATATTAATGTAATACAGTGGCCACCACCCGAGCACCCCCTTGTGGCCAAAGGTTGTTCTGTGCATGCTGCCTCTGTTTCCCCCCTCTTCAGTGGGCACCAAAGAGGTACCTCATTCTCCCCTTCTCTCAGGGGGGAGGGCTATCTCAGTGGTTTGAGCATTGGCTTGCTAAACCCAGGGATATGAGTTCAATCCTTGAGGGGGCCACTTAGGGATCTGGGGCAAAATCAGTACTTGGTCCTGCTAATGAAGGCAGGGGGCTGGACTCAATGACCTTTCAGGGTCCCTCCCAGTTCTATGAGATAGGTATATCTCCATATATAAATATATGTGGGGCTGCTTGAAGTACCTGTGTTCTCCAGCATATGGGACATGGCAGGGCTTCTCCCCATCTTAACAAGCACTCATTGCCATACCCAATCTCCTTTAAGCAGATTTATTTGTCCAAACATAAGCACATAATAGACAAAAGCAATTCCTCAGTTCACCCTTTGTCCTAGGGTGTCAAAGCCTCTCCTCCCCAGGGTCTCTGGTAATCCTGCTTCTTGAAGATTCCAAGTTCCAACCAGCTTCCCTTCTCACAGCCAGTTAGCTCTGCTCCCTTCTGGAACACCAGCCCCAAGGCTAACTCCCTGAGCATCTGACCCCTTGTTCCAGGGACCCACCACCAGAGTTAGCTCCACCCCTCTGTGGTTCCTCTTCCCAGGCATAGCTTGCCCCAGTCATTTCTCCTCTTCCTGCTCTCTGATAGGCCTGTGTAGCCTGCCTTGTTTAACTCGCTCAATAGGGGTCACCTGTTTTGATATGGGAGCTGGGCCTGGTCTACTCACAGGGACCAGCTACCCTCTGACAATGAAATTTTAGGTTTTGAATGTTATAATTTAGTCTTAAACTACAAAATAAATCTGATCATCTTTCCCTTTATTAATGCCAGTACATTCATTCACATTTTAGCCAGTCCCTGTGTTCTTTGAAGAAATATCTATGGCATTTAAACACAGCAGTATTTTATATTTTCAGAATCACAGCTGAAGGAATTGTGAATAAGATTCGCTTCCTTGTATCCTGCCTGTAAATTGCACTGAGATATTGCTGGCTCTTATGATGACATAAATCACAAGAGTGAAGCATTTGTGTTTTTAGTTTTAGAATTTTATTATGTCTCTGTGTTTGGGGAGCAACTGGAATGCATTTGAATCTTCTATTTGTTTGTTTTACATCTAAACTTCAAACGTTGCTTTCACTGAAGTTAATGGAATATCACAGCACAAGCCTAAGGGTGAAAAACACAACATATTGGGGTTCATTTGTACTTTGCAAGTATTCATCTGAAATGTCATAGTAGTTGAGAGGCAAAGCCTTCTGTTCATTAGTCCCAAATCAATGCCCATTAGTAAAAATCCTTATTGCTGTCAGTATGACATTGTTACAATACTACATTAAAGCCTGAACTCACTGAAGTGAATAGGAATCTTTCCACTGAGCTGGATCGGAAGTGGATCAAACCCTTACATAGTCTATAAACAGTTGATTCTAGAGGTGAAATCTTGGCCTCATTGAGATTGATGGGAGTTTTACCAGGATGTCATAAAACAGAGGTGGGCAAACTATGGCCCGTGGGCCACATCCGGCCCGAGGGTCCGTCCTGCCCGGCCCTTGAGCTCCTGGCCCCTCCCCGCTGTTCCCCCTCCCCCGCAGCCTCAGATCGCCATGCTGGCAGCGCGGTGGCATGGCTGGCTCCAGCCGGGTGGCACGGCTCAGGAGCAGATTTACCAGTGAACACAGGGTGCCCCGGCATAGGGCCCCCCAACAACAGGGGGCCGCAGGGCTGCGCACTCGGGCAGCTCAGCACCGGCACACCTCCGCGGGGGAGAGGAGCTGCACTGCAGGGGCAGGGGAGTGGTGCCGGTGGCGGGAGCACGGCGAACATGGGCGGAGGACTCAGGAGGAGCACCAGGTGGGCACGCAGCTGGCCGGAGAGAAGCGGTGCTTTGAAGGGGACCGCCACTTCTCTCCAGCTGTGCGGCTGCCCCTGCTCCTCCTGAGTCCTCCGCCCATGTTCGTAGGGCCACATTCCAATAGGGGGTGGGGGAGAACAAGGAGTGGGGGGGGTTGGATGGGTCAGGGATTCTGAGGGAGGCAGTCAGGGGTTGGGAAGTGGGAGGGGGCAGATATGAGGTAAGGGCCAGGCTCTTTGGGGAGGCACAGCCTTCCCGACCCGGCCCCCCATACAGTTTTGGAACCCCGATGTGGCCCTCAGGCCAAAAAGGTTGCCCACCCTGTCATAGAATCATAGAAGATTAGGGTTGGAAGAGACCTCGGGAGGTTATCTAGTCCAACCCTCTGCTCAAAGCAGTACCAACCCCAACTAAATCATCAAAGCCAGGCCTTAAAAACCTCTAAGGATGAAGATTCCATCACCTCTCTATGTAACCCACTCCAGTGCTTCACCACCCTCCTAGTGAAATAGTTTTTCCTAATATCCAACCTGGAACTCCCCCACTGCAACTTGAGACCATTGCACCTTGTTCTGCCATCTGCCACCACCAAGAACAGCTGAGCTCTATCCTCTTTGGAACCCCCTTTCAGGTAGTTGAAGTCTGCTATCAAATCCCCCCTCACTCTTCTTTTCTGCAGACTAAATAAGCCCAGTTCCCTCAGCCTCTCCTCATAAATTGTGTGCCCCAGACCCCTAATCATTTTCATTGCCCTCTGCTGGACTCTCTCCAATTTGTCCACATCCTTTCTGTAGTGTGTGTGTGGGGAGGAGCAAAACTGGACGCAATACCAGTGCCGAAAAAGAGAGGAATAATCACTTCCCTCGATTTGCTGGCAATCCTCCTACTAATGCAGCCCAATATGCTGTTAGCCTTCTTGGCAACAAGGGTACACTTTTGACTCATATCCAGCTTCTCGTCCACTATAGTCACCAGGTCCTTTTCTGCAGAACTGCTGCTTAGCCAGTCGGTCCCCAGCCTGTAGCAGTGCTTGGGATTTTTCCGTCCTAAGTGCAGGACTCTGCACTTGTCCTTGTTGAACCTCATCAGATTTCTTTTGGCCCAATCCTCCAATTTGTCCAGGTCACTCTGGACCCTATCCCTACACTCCAGTGCCTACCTCTCCCCACAGCTTAGTGTCACCCACAAACTAGCTGAAGGTGCAAACCATCCCATCATCCAGATCATTAATGAAGATGTTGAACAAAACTGGCCCTAGGATCGACCCCGGGGCACTCCGCTTGATACCGGCTGCCTACTAGACATCGAGCCGTTGATCACTACCCGTTGAGCCTGACGATCTAGCCAGCTTTCTATCCACCTTATAGTCTATTCATCCAATCCATTTTAACTTTAACTTGCTGGCAAGAATACTGTGGGAGACCATATCAAAAGCTTTGCTAAAGTCAAGGTATATCACGTTCACCGCTTTCCCCATATCCACAGAGCCAGTTATCTCATCATAGAAGGCAATCAGGTTGGTCAGAGAGAGCCCTCCTGTCGGCTTAATTACTCCAGCCCCTTTGAGCACCAGTAGCTATGTCGGCGGGAGAAACTCTTCCACTGATGTAGCACTGTCCACACCAGCGCTTAAATCAGCATAAGTTATGTCACTCATGGGAGTGGCTAATTCACACCCGGGAGCAACATAACTTATGTTGATTTAAGCTATAGTGTAGCCATAATTTCAGATCTTGCATTTTTTAAGCAGTTGCTGACTTGAGGTCTCCTGGTCCCATTGATATCAATAGAAGTATTGCCTTTGACTTCATTGGGACCAGGATTTGTCCTATATTGCTGCTTGTTTGATAGTACAGGAAAGTTTAACTGGTGCCTACAGAAACGTTTGACATATTCGCTGAACTGAAAAAGGAAGCAGTTTTATAATGTATCCTATATTATTTTGTGTGTCAAAGTGCATCTCTGTGAGACCATTCTAAGTACCTGGATGAGAATTTCCCTGAGGCTTCTGAAACACCACTTAAAGCTCGATGATCCCTGACTTCCCATATAAAACATTTAACAACATTTATATGGGTATACAAAATCTATATGTCCTCTCTTTCTCGTGATAATGTACTAAACCATAAACAAAAATATTGTTTTCTGGAAAGGTCAAACCATTAAACAATAACATATATTGCATACTTTACTGCTTTTAGTTGATTGCATAAATTGTAAGCAGTATGTGTTGGTTTACAGTGCAGTGATTGAAACAGATGTTGGCGATGGGATTATCAGCACCAAGTGAATTACATCTCCAAGGTGTTAAAATGATTTCATTGAGAAAAATTGTTAAAGGAAAATAAACATTATACTTTGAAGACTTTCTTCACAAAAAGTTTATAATCATTCTGAAGACATGTTGGGCATTTTACTACTACAGTGATTTTCATTGTTTACTGGTGACAGTGCCCAGACTTACTCTGGTTTTACTTTTTTTCTGTCACTTGGGAGATATGTATTGTTAATCCATAAAGATAAATAATGTATTATGTTTATGATCTCCTTTAAAAATGGCTTTGGGCTAAGGGACCAGTCCAGTTGATTAACATATTTTTGCCCAATCCTGCAAACTTGCGAGCATCTCTAAATTCCATTGACTACTGCAGCAACAAAAGCCCCTGGGTAGTGTGGGGATTTTTAAAAAAATTTTTTTTGATTTAACTATTATATTGAAATGTGGATTTTACAGGGAGAATTTTTTTCTGAACTTATCCTAAAAATGGAGTTATACCCGCTTATACTAAGAGTGAATTTGGGTCACAAGAGTCCCTGCTCATAACGCTCCTAAACTATAGATAATATCATAAATCCTCTGCTGTGAATTGTTGGCTATATGTATTGTTCAGTGTGGAATTCTGAAAACACCAAGGTAATCATGAAAGCCACATGAAGTGATGTGAGAACACTGTGCCTTATTCACAATTCCTAACTTGTATTTTGTGTACTGTAATTTACAGAGCTCTTCTTCCATGGATCAGTAGGTCTCCTTCCTGCTGACATAATTATTCCCTTGATAGCCTATTCTGCTGCTGCTTTCTTATCGTAACCACCTTCTGTTTTCTACCTCCTTCCTGCTCTAGCATCATTACTTTTTCTCCTGTTCCCCAGTCTTCCCTGAAGCCCCCATTTTCCTTTAAAATCTTTTCTGCTCCATTACCTCAGGATCTTCCCTTTTAAAGCTTGCTGTCTCTTTTGCCCCATCTCTGAAATTGTTCTCCCAGGGTACTTGCTGCTTATCCCAAACCATAGCAATTTTCTCAAAATTTTCACCCATGATTTTTAATTTTAGTTGCCCAATTTAAGAAACCTGAGGCATGTTTTTTTCTGAGGTGCCGAACCTTTTTTGTTTCCATTAGAGATTTTTGCACTTGTATAAAGCCCCATTTGAAAGTGAGGGAAGTCACATCACTGCAATGCATATACCCTGGGCATTTTAACCAGTGTAGCTGTAATGGTGCAAAAATCCCTAGTGTAGACAAGCCCGGAGAGTTGTGGGTGTGCACATCACCTCTGAAAACCACGTTTCTGAAGTAGGAAACTCAAAATCAGAGGCAGCTACTGTTATTTTTAATTTAATGAAAAATATAAGTTTCATTTACAAATGTAAACAGAAATGATGAAAACCTTCTACAGCTTTTTACATAAAAGTTAAAGGTGGCTATGACAAAATGCTATTGAATCCAGTGAATATTCAAAGACTGTTATGTAGTAAACATCTTTCTTTAACTGATTGCATGTGGCCATATATTAAAATAGCAAAAGCATTCACTGAAGTCATGGTGGCTTTCACCATTTAATTTTTCATTTAAAATAGCTTGATCTAGAACATCTAAATCTCAAATAAGCTTTAATAATTTGAAATAAGTGTTAATAGCCGTTGTGGATAAGTGTTTTGAAAAACCATAGCCAATTGGCATTTACTGGACATTATGGGCCATGTTTTTTTTAAATGGCCTCTAGATCTATCTAGATGTACAAAAATGGTGCATACATCAATTTGTGTGTACAAAATCTGCATTTGGGAACACAAATAGACATTCATAGATGCAAATTAGGTTGATATATAATTAGTTTTGCAAATATATGCAAGTGAGCAAAGAGAATTGTGGAAAAAGGAGAACAAGTTAACACATTTTATTTAGACTTTTAAAAAGTCTTTGACAAACTAAGTAGTACTAAGAGGTGAAGTAATGTCATGGATTAGAAACTAGCTCAGAGATAGAAAACAAAAAGTAGGAATGGGTGGTCAGTTTTTAACATGGCAAAAGGTTAACAGCTGGGAGCTCCAAGTCTTAGACTAATATTGGTAGTGTTTAACACAATTGTTAATGATCTGGAATAAAGGGAAAGCAGGGAGGTGGCAAAATCTGTGGATGGCATAAAATTATTTAGGTTAGTCAAGATTGGTGAAAACTGGGAGGAATTTCAAGGGGACCTAACAAAGGTAGCTGAATAGACAGCACACTGCCAAATGAAATTTGGTGTTGAGAGAAGTAAGGTACTGCCTATTGAAAGAAATAATTTAAATTGTGTGTACACATTGAGTTCTAAAATAAATGCCATCACTCAGGAAAAAGACCTGCAGTCAGGCAAAACCTCTGCTCTCGCCATAGAGGAGTAGCCAAAATAGCCAACAAAATGCCCAAGGATTAGGATAGAATATAAAAATGAATACAAGATCATGCTCTTTTATAAATCAAAGGTCCTTTGAAATGCGGTGTAGATTTCCAGTCACTCCACTTCAGAAGAGATAGAAAAGGTGACCAACATGATTCTGGGGGTTACTAAGTGCCCTCAATTCCCATTTAATCAGTTAACTTCAATGGGAGGGGAATCCTCTGCACTTTGTAGCATCAGGCCCCAATTTGTTATCAGTAATGTTGTCAGATGAGCAATGGGGCTGATGTTGATTTGAATGGAAGCTTGTCAAGCCCTGTCTGTTGGAGGGAGAATCACTGAAAAGCAGGGTCTAGTGGGGAGAGGAGGTGTGAGGGAATGAAAATAGTGGACATCAACAGGACTCCTAGAGGGAATTGGTGACTTAAAATTATCCAGTTAAAGATGAACAAGTGTGTGTGTGCATGTGTGTCTGTGTTAATTTTCTTTTTGAAAACTTTGGGAATTTATATATGAATATAATTTCTGATGTAAAGTTATTTGTGTTGCAAAATAAGTAATTAAAATCTGTTTTACTAAGGACATCAGCAAGAATAATATGAAATGAATTTTTATTCTGCAAGACTGAGAATCAACATCCAGTATTAAAATCTTACTTTGATAGCATATAATACTTTGCAGATGGCATGTAGCAATGCTGGACTGTGTTGCACACAAATTCTATTGTCTTATCAAAACAATAGATTCTATTGCTTTCATCACAATTTCTATGACAAAGATAAAGGGCTATTCATAAATTATACAGAGATTTGGTTCTGTGATCAAATTTGTAATCTTTTAGTTTCTTTTTTTATTTTGCCATTGATGTTCAATACCAAAGACTTCAGAATTTTACCTATTTCCTTTGTGTATAGTTTCCCATTTGACCTGTGGTGTATAAACTACACTAAATATTTGTGTTTATAATTGCTTTCATTGGTTAGGACCAGCTTGCAAATGAAACCTGGGTATTAATTTAATTTTTGGAGTAAAATGTACTTCTGACTTTAAAAAACAAAACTTTGAGCATAAAGGGTTTTGCACATATCACACTAACTGAATCACTTTCTACTTATATTAGCAATAGAAGTATCTTCAACATGACATCATTCTGCCCAGTGTTTGCTGGAAGACCCCTTCCACCACTCCCATGCACAGAACAAGATCAAATCCCAGGTGATGGTGCACACACCAGTAGACTCCCAGCCAGCAGTGAGAGCACTGGGCTGAAGGTGGCCACTTCATTTGTGGTCTATGTCTACCCATCCTCCGTGCTTGATTTCTTCAGAGCCCAAACGGGAATGTATACTGCTATTTCTAGCCTTGAGGCAGTCGACCGGGGCTCTGAGACCTGCTGCTGTCGTTTTTCGTTTGTTTGTTTGTCTGTCTTTTTTTTTTTTTTTTTTTGCAGTGTAGACATACCCTCACATTTCACAGGAAGAGTGTTGGCCAGGGATCTGAGAGTGCTGCTCACATGTTAGTGTTTGTTTGTGCCCTGTGGCTGATATGCACAATATACCCATGTAGATTATTCCTTCTCTTCACAGGAAGTGTTCCATAAGGGTAAATATTAATTTTTACTAGAATATAGGCACACACTAGGGTTGATTTTGTAAGATATATATGCACTTGTTTGGGAGATGGTTGCACTGTTACTATCTGACTGTTCTATATCCCTCCCTTGGCTTCCCGTAAAAATTTAACAATAAAGCTTTCATTTTTATACACTTCTGATTTGAGCAACTCAGGATACACTATATATCTTCCTCTAAATTATTTCAAATATCTCTTTGTTTTCTATTTTGATTCACTTGCTTATTTTTTGTGCTCTTATTAAATGATGGTAAATGAACCAAAGAATCAAGCATTGAAAACAAAAGTCGTATATTTACAATGCACTTCAAATAAGGCACTAAATCACAAGGCTGACTTCTATTAGTGAAATACAAAACAATTTGCATCACATAAACACATCAAAATCTTAGTTATTCAGTGAAATATGTGATTATATTAATCCTTAATAGCAAAATGATTTAGATACATTATTGAAGAGAACTATATTTTTAATGTCCTATTCTCCTACTCCAGCACACAAGTAGCTTCGTGTGGGGAGAAAAGAGCCCCATATCAACTGAATAAAATACTGTCTCATGCTAATAGCTTTGTATTGTTTAGAAAAATAAATGTCAAAAAGTTAGAAGGTATTTATCTTGTGCCCTCATTCTGTTCCATTTACTTTATTTCTTCCATCTGAAAGAAAGTAGAGTACTGTCATTTGGTGTGTGATGCACAGTGTGATGAGAAAAGAGGTTCGTTTTGTACTTTTATTAAAGATGACCTACAAAAGGATTTGTTTTGTTTTTAAATTGGACTTTGTGCCCCTGTTTATGATATACAAAGAGGGTCGGAGAAGTTGGATTTTTTTCCCCTCTCCCCCTTCTCCTCCAAAAAGTTTTCTCTCCCCCCGCCTCACTCTTGTTTTTCTTTATCTTAGAAACCTCAGCAGTGTCAAGTCTGGCCTTTCCTGAATTTGTCCTAGGATCTGTTGGGGGAGGGGGAGGTTGCCTGAGTGTATGTATGTGTGTGTGTCTCAGAACATGTGTATTGTGGACACTCTTTGTACATTATAAAAAAGGGCACAACGTCCAATTTAACTCATCCATACTGTTCTCACCTCTGCTGTGATGATATTGTAACCTTCTGTGCTGATACAATATATTCTTCTAAATAATACCTTTTATGCTTTTCAAGTTGCTTTTACAATCCATCAAGTTGCTTTTACAGTCCATCCCTCAATGTAAAACTCTTATTGCGGTGGATAAGAAAATATTTAAGGTAAGCATAAAAACCAAAGATAGAGATTTACTTCAGCACAAATTCCAGATTACCTAAAAGGCAACTGCTAACAGACTATGGCAATTTCTAACCAACAGTGAGGAAAGTTCTTAATTTTATTCTGTCCTTTAGAGTCTTCTATGCTACACATGGAGTGAAATCCTGGTCCCATTGAATGGCAAAGCTCCCATTAACTTCAAGGGGCCAGGACTGCGCCTAAAACCTTTAGAATACCAGTGCAACTCTATCTATGTAAAAAGTGCCACTTTTGTCCTTGAGGAAACTTCACTGAAGTTTACCCAGGGATAAATTTGGCCTATTTATCTTGGCTGTTTATATAATTCCCATTAGTACAGTATCTGAGCACTTCACAATCTTTAGTGCATTTATCTTCATTTTGCAGATGGGGAACTCAGGCTAAATGACTAGCCCAAGATCACACAGGAAGCCTGTGGCAGAGCAGTCCTAGGCTAATGCCCCAACCACTGGAATATCTTCTCTAGGCTCCATGTCAACCAATTAATAATAAACAGAAATCACAAAATAAGCAACTTGTAGAGAATTATCTGATATACAATCTAGCAAAATCTAGCAGAAGAGATTAATATAAATAGCTCCCACTGTTATTGAGAAAATGTGGCTGGAGAGCTTTATTCATCTTTTCACTGTGGCATAAAGTGAAGGGTTTATTTCTTATTTGCAAGAACTGTTTGATAACCCTTACATTACAACACATTTCCTAAGAGAGATGACTGATATTTTGCCTGTACATATCCATAATCATTCTTTGATCTCCAGTTCTTTTATCGTATAAGATAATGTACTCTTCTTCAGTGGATTGCCAGAAAGTCACTGTTAATGGATTTCTGGCATGCTTGTGATTTTACATTTGGAATAGATGCAGTAGTGTTCAAATGCTATGCAGATATATGGATGGGTTTTGCCACTGCAGCTTGGCACTTTTAATCCTAGGCTGCTCTTCCCTTTGCTGGATTTCTTGGATATGACAATGATCAAGAATGATCAAGTAGTTAATTATCAAGTAGTTACATGGATTCATCTAGCCTTACACCTGACTGTGAAGGTCATATGAGTTCACGTTCTTTTAGGTCTTGCTGTATTGAAGAGTAATAGAGATGAAGTATTTGGTACCCAAATTCCCAAGTATGCTGGTGCTGATACTTCTAACCTTCCCATGAAAGTCTGATTTTGGCTGGTTAGTGAGGATTTAAACTTATTTCATTGATGCCCTCTGTAGCAATGCGCAGACTCACCCAGTGGCGCCTCCTGCTGGTCATCTATGGGAATTAGCTCACCAGCCCTCAGGAGCGCCCTCTGCAGGCCGGTGTCCCACTACCGCTTGGCCCCCGTGTCCCTCCCGGACTGGTTCCCTGTTGTCTGGGGTGTTGCCCTCTGGCAATAACAGCCCACTGTAATTAAATACAGCACTGATTACCCAGTAGACTTTTATTATGGTATATGTAGGGATGACCAACCTAATTGCCTTCTATGATGAGAGAACTGGCTCTGTGGATATGGGGAAAGCAGTGGACGTGAAATATCTTGACTTTTGATACGGTCTCCCATAGTATTCTTGCCAGCAAGTTTAAAAAGTATGGATTGGATGAATGGAATATAAGGTGGATAGAAAGCTGGCTAGATCGTTGGGCTCAACAGGTAGTGATCAATGGCTCCATGTCTAGTTGGCAGCCAGTATCAGCTCCAGGGATCGGTCCTAGGGCTGGTTTTGTTCAACATCTTCATTAATGATCTGGATGATGGGATGGATTGCACCTTCAGCTAGTTTGTGGGTGACACTAAGCTGTGGGGAGAGGTAGGCACACTGGAGTGTAGGATAGGGTCCAGAGTGACCTGGACAAATTGGAGGATTGGGCGAAAAGAAATCTGATGAGGTTCAACAAGGACAAGTGCAGAGTCCTGCACTTAGGACGGAAAAATCCCAAGCACTGCTACAGGCCGGGGACCGACTGGCTAAGCAGCAGTTCTGCAGAAAAGGACCTGGTGACTACAGTGGACGAGAAGCTGGATATGAGTCACCAGTGTACCCTTGTTCCCAGGAAGGCTAATGGCTGCATTAGTAGGAGGATTGCCAGCAGATTGAGGGAAGTGATTATTCCTCTAAATTCGACACTGGTGAGGCCACATCTGGAGTATTGCATCCAGTTTTGGGCCCCCCACTACAGAAAGGATGTGGACAAATTGGAGAGAGTCCAGCGGAGGGCAATGAAAATGATTAGGGGGCTGGGGCACATGACTTATGAGGAGAACTGGTCTTATTGCAGAAGAGAAGCGTGAGGGGGGATTTGATAGCAGCCTTCAACTACCTGAAGGGGGGTTCCAAAGAGGATGGAGCTAAGCTGTTCTCAGTGGTGGTAGAAGACAGAACAAGGAGCAATGGTCTGAAGTTGAGGTGGGGGAGGTCCAAGTTGGATATTAGGCAACACTATTTCACTAGGAGGGTGGTGAAGCACTGAAATGGGTTCCCTAGGGAGGTGATGGAATCTCCATCCTTAGAGGTTTTAAGGCCTGACTTGAGAAAGCCCTGGCTGGGATGATTTAATTGGTGTTGGTTCTGCTTTGAGCAGGGGGTTGGACTAGATGACCTCTCAAGGTCTCATCCAACCCTAATCTTCTATGATTCTATGTTTGTTTCTACTAGCTTTTTAAAAACTTTGAAGCTAGACCTTAAAGAAACACTGCCAACATAACTCATATTTTAAAACTCTGCTTTACCTCTCAGGTTTTAAAAAAAAATGTTTTAAACTATTATGTTACCATCTATTGATTGTTGCTTTTCTCAAGTTTGCTAAGTGCATACATTGCTGGGGGATATACAATGATGAGCTGCCAAAATCGTAACAACCGGTTCCCTCCTCACCCCACGAGGGGGTCATGGCCCACCCCCCGGGACTCCTGCCCCATCCAACCCCCCGTGTTCCTTGACACCCCCCCACCCCAGGGACCCCTGCCCCATCCACCCCCCTTCCCTGTCCCCTCACTGCCCCCCGCCATCCCATCCAACCCCTCCTCTCATTCCTGGTGGCCCCCCGGGACTCCTGCCCCATCCAACCATCCCTTCTCTCTGTCCCCTGACTGCCCCTGGAACCCCTGACTGCCTCCCACAGCCCCATCCAACCCCTGCTCCTTCCTGACTGCCTCCCGGGACCCATGCCCCTATTCAATCCCCCTGTTCCCTGCCCTCTGACCGCCCCAACCCCTATCCACCTCCCCACCACCCCCTGAACTCCTCTGCCCTCTCTCCAACATCCCCTCCCTGCCCCCTTACTGCGCTGCCTGGACATGGCTGGCGGCACTACAGTCTGGCCGCAGCCGGAGCCGGGAGCCCGGGACCGGGACAGGAGTCGCGTGGCCAGAGGCCGGGGACGCGGGGCCAGAGGACACGGCGGGAGCCGGGCGGCCGGGGCTGGAGTCGGGGAGGGCTGCGGCCAGAGCTGGGCAGCTGGGGATGCGGGGCCGCCGCCGCGGCTGGACCCGCACTGCTGGAGCCCGGACGCGTCGCAGCACAGCAGGAGCCAGGTGGCTGGAGCCACGGGGCTGGGCTGGAGCCGGGGGACCGCGGCAGGAGCCGGACAGCCGGGGATGCGGGGTCGCAGCTGCCGCTGCACCCAGACCCACGCTACCGGAGCCGGGCCGTGTCACGCCACAGCAGGAGTTGGGTGGCCAGGGACGCAGGGCCGGGCAGGGCCGCGGCCAGAGACTGGGAGGGCAGCCGGCCGGAGCCAGGGAGGGCCGTGGCAGGAGCCAGGCGGCCGGGGAGGGCCGCGGCCGGAGCCGCGGGGCCAGGCCATCGTTGCAGCCAGAGCCAGGCGGTCGGGGACGCGGTCGGAGCCAGGCAGGGCTGGGGCCGCGGGGCCATGGCCCTTCCCCTCCCGCTATCCCTCCCCCAGCTCCATCTTCCTGGGCCTGAGCGGGAAGCCTGCTTGCTTCTCAGCCCTCCCAGGCTTCCCGCGCTCACAGCTGATTCGCGGGAAGCAGGCAGGGAGGAGAAGCAGGCGGAGCATTCATGGGAGGAGGTGGAGGCAGAGCTGAGGTGAGCTGGGCCTGAGGCAGGGAGTGCTTGTTAAATTTAAATGCTCTTTTAGAACTAGTTGTCCCATGCGGGACAACCGGTTCTAAAAGGGCTTCTAAATTTAACAACCGGTTCCCGCGAACCGGTGCGAACCGGCTGCAGCTCAGCACTGGGGATATATTAACACCGATTTCAGTGAAAAATGATCTGATTTCTTTACAGATTAATCACCTTAACTTGTTAAATTTTATCATCTTCTCTGGAAATGTGTCCTCTCAAAACCACTTGGGGAGGGTTAGGGAACAGTCATTTTGTTAAGGCTTCTTGGACAGATTCTATATCAAATTCTGTATCATTTTTAATTTTTTTTATCCAGGCTACATGTTTTCCTCAAACTCCCACATACACAATCTCTGAAACAATAAATAGGTACAAAGGAGGGAGCAAATCTCATTGAATGTCTGGTTAGTAATGTATCAGAGTTTTAACGAACTTCTGCATGATATAGGCAATTGATCAAATGTGTTATAAGGATCTGGTCTTAAGAGATAGAGTACCCACTGCTTCCACTGACTTTCATGAGAATTGTGAGTATTCAGCACTTATCAGACCTTATATGGAAATCTAATTTCATAGGAAAGAGAAAATTTAAATAAAATTTTATGTATTTAATTGATTACATTTGTTTATGTTGTGAATTCATAGGAAAGCCTTGACTTCGACCAATTCCATAAGACTCCTGCAAGTGGAACCTTGCAATCAAACTCTTGGTTATTTGTTTAATTCACTTGGATATAGCCAAAGTTTGTCCAGGAAATCTAAACAAACCATGTATCATAATCTGGTACTATCAAACAAAGTGTTTTATATCAGGAGTTCTGAGATCACGTGATCCTTTTTGACAACTACCAAACTGATCACATATCTAACTTCCTGTTGGAGACATTTTCATTTACATTTTTTATGTTCTCTTTCTCCCTTTCTCTAGCCTTGGCTACAGTGAAGATTTTAGGTAATCCTCCAGCAAGTTCTCTCTCTGCTAGCAACAGCAGAAGACCAGTATTTACCACAAAGTTGTCTAGACCTTGGCTGAGCATGGTGGAAACATGGTGATAAAAATACTGGGAGCTGGTCTGACGTAGCACTCTCACAATTATTGACACTGGAGGAGCTGTGCGTGAACTAGAGCACTTGCTAGGAGAATTCTTTAAAATCTCCCAGTGTCCTCCTCTCTCTTCTACCTCCCAATAAAGAAACATCCAAAGTGTATCATCTTGGCCTTCACTAAAAAGGTTAAAGATATTAAAACCTTAGCTACTTCCCCCCCCCTTTTTTTGCTGATCCTTTATTGCTGTCCCTTTGCAAATTTTCTGCATTATTTCAGCCTCAGTATTTACACCTTTCTCCCACAGACTTTTATTATGGAATCTTCAAGGGTGTTTGTTTTTACTTAATCTGCATTCTGTTAATCATGCAAGTAATTTTTGAGAGCTGCTAAGATTTCTTATGAGACTGGAATAGCCATGTACCAGGGAGAAATAGGGCAATTACTATTTTGTCCTTGAGTGGAGAGTTGGGTTGAACTATTTAAATTGAAGAGAAACCATTACGGGGATCTTTTCATTATCTCTGAGCCTCAAGCTATTGTGGAAAAATGAAGCTGGTTACGTGCAGACAGGGCAACACTTAATTGGGGCAGCAGGAATGAAAAGGCCCTTAAAGTTTACTTTCAAAGGGGAAAAAATGTGGGCATTTGTACTATTTTGCTTTGTGGAGAAGAGAGGAGGCCTGAAGGGGCCCAAGTGAAATGTTTTAAAAATCCTTTATGAGTCCCTTTGAATTCAATGAATGGGCAATAGTTCCTCACTACTTGGCACCAGCAGGATGGATCTCATGTCACCAGTGTGATCCTCCTTGGGTGTACATAGAAGTAGGGACTATCATGTCTGAACTATCATCCCTTCCAGCTCCCTGGCACCTACCAATGATCCTCCTTTGGAAAAAGGCTCTGTGAGAATTAGCTCTTCTTCACACTGTTGCTCCCAACAGCCCTATTCTATTTCTGCATCGAAATCTGTTTGTGAGTTCATATGGTTTAAAGATGCATTAACACCCTCTAAGTGCATTCTTGGCTGGTACTGAGCAGCACATAGGGTGACCCAGCTAAAGAGGGAGCTGTGCTGCCACGGCGAAGGAGGTGGCCAGTAGGAGCCCACAGAGGAACTCTGGAGGCACTTGTCTCTGCAGCTCTAGGGGCTTCTTTCTCCATACATCCCTAGGATACACCAGGGTGGGAACCACTCAAAGGGAGCCACAGGAGGGGTTAAGGACATGTTGTGCAGGAAACTGCAAGGTCAGCCTCACTGAGTTTTCTTGTCTCTCTGTCCCCCTTCCATAAGGTTCTCTGTGGGAGGGGACATTCTGTCCCAAGGAGAGGTGACTCAATGGTCGGGAGTCTGACAAAGTCGTATCTGATTTTGATGACGCGTCTCATAGAACAGAGGGTGTCAAGGACTCCATGCTCTGTCTCTCTTACTGTGTGTAGATTTCTAGAGAGGAAGAGAGTAGACTGTATATATTATTAAGTATACCATTATTCTCCTTCCTGTCTATACATTCCACCTGCCTTACCTAAACCTAAAAGCTTGTTTTTAGACATGGAGTCCATGTTTTCTCTATTCTATTTCAGACTTGTGAAAAGTGTAAAGTAAATGTCAAAGAGAAAATGGAATAATTCCTCTCAATGTTTATTGGGCTAATAATATTTTAGGGTGAAATTTGCTCATGTGCAGAGTGCCAGCACAAGGTTTATGGGATTAAGTTGTGCATAAATGCTGTACTGATCTTTGCATTGGGGTGAATATCACCTCTAATAATCCTGTACTTTCCATAATATCAATTATGTAGTTTTAAAAACAAACAACAAAATAAATGTGAAAAATCCATATTACCAGAATGTAAAAGTGAGATTTAAATTTTCTAAAGCAGTCTCCAACATTTGGGCACAAAACTGAAGGTGCAGTTATTTGTTCCCATAATTTCACCCATTTATGCACTGATATTGCAATAAGATGCATGTAGACGGAGATCTGAATTCAATGGCTGTGAGGTCCATCTGAGTGCATCTTTCTGCAGGATTGGGGTCTTAGGACTCTACTCAATTGCACTGATAAATCAAATAGTTACCTAGCTGGCTGCAATATTAGAGGCTGGGTTAAGACACACCTTAAAATCAGGAATTAAGACATACAAGATTCAATCATGCCTTTTCCATTCTTAACACGAATTGGTAACATTTTATTTCAGTTCAATAAACTTGTTACCTAATGGACAAGAGTCCATTAGGCCTTTAGCTGTAAATAGTCTTTGATCTACTATTGGAACATGTGGTCAAAAGCATGGATTTGTTTCCACTGCTGTGCTTGAAATACACAAATTTACTTTTCACCTAAACTCATGGAAAATTTTGAACAATTTCCCACGTTCTGAGCTGGGCATACACTTTTTGATACAACAAAAATTTCCTTCCTTCAGTGCAGAGAAAAACAAAAACAAAAGGAGAAAAAATTGTATTCATAGGCTTGATCCCCTTACAACTTTGAAAACAGTCTGCATTTTGACAGCAGTAAAATTGATATCACAACCATGGCTAGAAATGTGTCACATGTCAGAGTGAATTACTGTCTTTCCAAACTTCAGTATGGAGTATTATCTGAGCAGCGGCGGCTCCAGGCACCAGCGCTCCAAGTGTGTGCCTGGGGCGGCAAGCCGTTGGGGGCAGCCTGCCGGGCACCGTGAGGGTGGCAGTCAGGCTACCTTCGGCGGCATGCCTGCGGGAGGTCCGCCGGTCCCACGGTTTCAGCCGCCATTCGGCAGCGTGTACGCCGAAGGCGTGGGACCGTGGGACCTCCCACAGGCATGCCGCCGAATCCGCATTACCAGCCAGACCTCCTGCAGGCATGCTGCTGAAGGCTGCCTGACTGCCGTGCTTGGGGCGGCAAAATACATAGAGCCACCCCTGTAACTGAGTTGCCTTCTTCTTGCATAATATATTCAAAATGATGCTGGAAAAAGAACTAACCTTCAAAGAATATGCAACTACAATAATATCCAAAAGGCTGGCGATTGTTTGCCTTTCCTCAAAATGTTCCATATGTCTTTTAATTAAAGACAGCACTGTTCTGCCTGCCAAATGGAGGACTGTAACCTCCTCAGGAATAATCTTTCTTCAAGTAGTAGGTTACTGTATGCTTTTCAAAAAGTGACTAGTGGTTTTGGGAATCTCCAATTTTGGGTGCCTAACTTGAGACTTCTTAAACAGACTTGATTTCCAGAGGGTGGATTCTCAGCACTTTTTGTAATTCAGACCTCCTTGAGGTGTTTCGGGCAGCCAAAAAAAAAAAAAAAAAGGGGTGGGGGGTGGGGGACACCAGGAACCACTAGTCACTTTTGAAAATCTTCTTTCCTCTTTGCTTTAGTCAGTGATTCAGGCCCAGGACAAACAGAATCGTGTCCTCTGCTGAATCTCCTGCAGCACTTAAGAAAGAACTGTCTCATACATAACGAATAGGTGTGACCCTCTGTCAGGTATTGATGGCAGAAACAAGGGCTGGGTTCAATAAGTCTGGGGGACCCTTTCTGAAATAATGAGGTGTATGATTCAAGACAGCATCAAGAGCTATACTCCCACTTCTGGCATTAGGAAACTAAAATGTAACATTCCTGGCCACCTTTCCAAGTATTTTCTTCCCACTCACAAGTCCTCTGTAATGTGAAACTTCAAAACCTTTTGTCTGGGAAAGCATAACCATGTATTCACAAAAATTAAAATTAGTAAAACCTGACCATCTATGAGGGGCATGGCCCATTTCACAGTCCCATTTAATTTACCCCACTAACTGAAGGCCAAGAATTCAGTTCCCACCCACATAAACCTAACTCAAACCTGATTAGATTCAGAGGTGGTCAAGTGGTTGTTAGGATTTTAGTTCTCGCCTGCCTGTCGATTTCAGTCCAGCAAAGCCAGCAACACTAAATCCTATTTTACTCTGCTTTGCCTCTACTGTTCTGGTTCTACAGAATCAAGTCCACTGCACTGCTCCTGGTCTGCTCCTGCAGAGTCAAGTCTGTGCTACCTCCAGTCCCACCCCTCAGAATCCACTCTGCCATTATTGGTCAGGCCCTACAGAGTGAGCTCTACACATGGTTCCTAATCCAAACACCTGGTGTCTCAAAGAGAATCTTTCAGATCTCTATCCTGCCTTGAATTTTGGTTCTGTACCTAGAGCCCACTACCTTTATCCCAGGGTGACCCACTTTCCTCAGGCTATCATTTCATAGTTTCTCCCCTTCCTTATAGTAAATACACTTATAGGCACCATGTAAAATAATTTACAAAAACTCCACATAATACAACACAATACAACATACATACAAAACCTCACAAATGCGCTGGGGTGAATTTAAAATATGTAAACTAAGCCTGATGGAGCTAGCTTTCTCCCTTTCTCCTGTAGAGAGAAGCAGAGTCTAGCTAACCCAGCTATTAGAAGAGTTCTTGCCTCTTTGTTTCTGTTTTGGAGCCAAGTTCCAGGAGCCCTGTTCATGACACATAAGATTATTAACTACATCCAGGTTCAACAGTTTTTAGGTTTCAGTTTACCAGCAAAATCAACTGAGTCAAAATCCTTCCTGACTCCAGATTATCCCCAGAATCCTTTTATTTTATATTCTTCTGAAGGATTTGTCACTTTCCATTCTCGTGTCAATTTTATCTCATGCTTCTGAGGAAAGTTCTGTGCTCAATGTTTAGTTGTATGTGAAATGTGCATTTATCATGCAATTGTATCTTTATCTTTACTCCCTCTACTTAGGACTCAGCATCTTCTTTACAGGCCTCAAAACCTGAAAATGCAGATGTTTTTGAATGGTTTGTTTTGCTGTCCAAAGGAAAAGAAGCATGCTCCAGTGGCTAGCAGGCTAGCTGGAGACTTGGGTTCAAGACACTGCTCTGCCACAGACTTCTTATGTGACCTTGGGCAAGTCACTTAGTCTCTCTCTCTCTCTGTGCCTTGGTTGCCCATAGGTAAATGGGGATAATAGCACTTTCCTATTTCAGAGGGGTGTTGTGAGGAGAAATATATTAAAGATTCTGAGGTACTCAGATGCTATGGTAATAGGGGACATATAAGTGCTTAACAGAGATACTAAATTGAAGGGGAAGTGGAAGAAGTTGGTGAAGTCTCACATGCTGCAATAATCTGTAAAAGAATCTCAGTGGCTTTGGGCTCAGTAATCTTTCCGTTTTCCCACTGCAAAATAGAGCTATTTTTAACCTCTTATCTTTTTAATAATGCATAAGTTAACAGTAGACACTCATAGTACTGGGAAAGCGTGCAGATGCCTCAGAAATAGAAAATCCCATCCAAAGTGTTTCAGGGAGGGGCTTTGAGGGAAGCAGGAAACATGTCTATTTATACAGTTTCCAGGCTTTTGTTACCAGGCTTATATTTTATAGCTGACTCTTTGTTTTAAAATCAGTATTTTCATTTGTGATGTGCCTTCCCAAACAATATTCATGAAAACCACTAAATAAATACAAGTGTCAGAGAAGTATATGACCTTATGTACCATATGTGCTAAGAGAAAATAGCATGAGTTAAAGAAACCTGTGTTTATGTGGAGGTGGCAGGGGGTAAAAATTACTAGCATGATTTTATTTCTCATTTCAGCATCTCCAACCCCTGACCTGGATGGCTATGTCACTTTCCACCTGAGAAGTGTACTCTTCAACTCTCTCACAGTTTGATTTAGAGAGGGAGCAAAGTTGGAAAGTTTAGAAGTGTTCTGGCCAGAGGTTTTGGTTCTGACCCATTTATAATGGTAAATGGATGTAGTGTTCTATGAAACATCCCAACCAATAGAAAGGCAAAGCTACTATTTTCAATAGTCATTACTAGCCATTATTTACTAAAAAGTAAACTTATAGGTATTTAATGCTTCTTGGGTGGGGTGAAAGGAGAGAGGAGCACAACTGCATAATTTTTAGAAATATAATAATCAATTATGCAATCTTCTTCCTTATGCCTTTTGCCAAGAGCTTTTATACTGTTATCCAGATAGTAATATTAAATATTCATGCAGACTGAAAGATAGCTAGCACATTCTATTTTGTTTTACTAGCACATATGGAAATAATTTCTACCCTGTTTTTTGTGATTAATTATACTTCTTTGCTGTTTGTTTTTTCACACACATTTATTTTCATAATTTGTGTATTATTTGGCTGAAACAGTTAGCTAATTGAGCATGTAGGAAAATTTTTTAATTGTTTTGGTAAGGATGATTTTTCCTCTCTCTAAATTTCCAAGAATCCTCAAAAGGGAAAATGTTTACTACCGCCATTATTTGGATAGGAATAATTAATAATAATTGTCTGTCATTGCTGCATATTAACTTACTATAGGGAATAAAAATAATATATACTAATAAATTCTTCATAGTCCTGTAATTGATACTAATAAGAAGAATAAGCTAACCATCAATTTGACACAACACCAGATAGGAACAATATTTGTAGTACTTCTTGTTTCATGGTGTCAATTGATGTCAAACTGTTGGCTATAAGATACCGGGTTCTTCTTTTGGATTGGCTGACTTTTTTCCCCCCAGTGAAAATCCATGATGTCTGGTTAAATCAGAGTAATGAAAGATGATCTGCATAGCACATATAATAGTTTTTCAGAATTATTGTTTATGCTTTGTCATTATGGAAAAAAGAGCAAGTCTCAACCTGTACCTGTACTATTTGCATAAACACTGTTCAGTGTACAGCTTTGGTTACTCATTAACAACAGTGAGGAAGATTCCTGATCAAGAATCCCAGGTGCAAATCATAGATTCATAGAAATGTAGGGCTGGAACAGATAATGAGAGGTCATCTAGACCATCATCCTACTTTCAGGTGGGATCAAATATAACTGAACCATCCCTTACAGATGTTTGTATATGTGTTTTTAAAAACCTTCAGTGGTGGGAATTCCACAATCTCCCTTGGTAACGTAATCCAATACTTAACTATTTTTGTAGTTAGAACGTTTTTCCAAATATCTAACCTAAACCTTCCTTGCTGTAGATTAAGCCAATCACTTTTTGTCCTACTTTCAGTTGAACATAGAGAACAATCAATCACCAACCTTGTTATAACAGCCCTTACCCTATTTGAAGACTATTAACAGAGTTGGGTCTTTTAGCCAGAGCTGGCTCTTCTAGCTGAGGCAGTAGAGGCTCCTGTATTTAGATCCAGCGGTCCCAAGTTCAATCCCTGACGCCGATGGGCTTCATGGGGGTTGGATGCTACACTTCCTGGAAGTTGAAGCTAGACAAATTCAGACTGGAAATAAGCCATACATTTTTACAAGTGAGGGCAATTAACCATTTGAACAATTTACCAAGGTTGTGGCAGATTCTCCATCACTAGCAATTTTTAAATCAAGATTGGATGTTTTTCTAAAAGAGATGATCTAGGAATCATTTTGGGAAAGTTCTATCGCCTATGTTATACAGGAGGTCAGACTAGATCAGTGGTCCCCAACCTTTTTCGTCTGGCAGGCGCCCGATGACGAGCCACGGAGGACCATGGTGGCGGACGAGCATCCACCGAAATGCCGCCGACAAGTAGTGTCATCCAGAGGCATCGCCGCCGAAATGCCACCGAATTTTGGCGGATGCTCGTCTGCCGGCCAGTACGTGGGCGCATTTAGATGCTCCGGCGGGCACCACACTGGGGACCCCTGGACTAGATGATCACAATGATCCCTTTTGGCCTTGGAATCTATGAATCAGGTCTCCCCTCTGTCTTCTTTTCTCAAGACTAAACATGCCCAGTTTTTTTAACTTTTCCTCATAGGTCAGGTTTACTAAACTTTGTATATTTTTTGTTGCTGTCTTATGGATTCTCTCCAATTTATACATATATTTCTTAAACTGTGGTGCCCAAAAATGGACACAATACTCCAGCTGAGGCCTCACCAGTTGATCAGGACAACTGCCTCCCATGTCTTAGATACAACATGCCTGTTAATACACACCAGAATTACAGTTGTCTTTTTCTACAGTTGCATCACCTCATTGGTTCATATTCAATTTGTGATGCTCAGATCCTTTTCAGAAGTACTAACACCACCATTCCCCATTTTGTAGCAGTGCATTTGATTTTGCTTTCCTAAGTGTAGTGCTTTGCACTTGTCTTTACTGAATTTCATCTTTTGATTTCAGACCCATCCTCCAAAGTGCTTTCAACCCCTTCCGGCTTTCAGTTTTTGTAAGCATATTTCCACTCCATTAGCCAAGTCATAAAATAAAATGTTGAATAGTACTTGACCCAGAACAGTCCCCCGCAGGACCCACTAGATACATCTTCCCAGTTTGACAGCAAATCATTGATAACTACTCTTTGAGTATGGTTGTGTACCTACCTTAATCGTTATTTCATCTAGACCATGTTTTCTTATTTACTTATAATGGTGTATAGTGTAAAGATTTTAGGAATCAGTGATGTTTTAAGTACATTGTGATCCTGTTCAGAACAGGCTGGTTTGTCTGCTGTTGCAAGTGCTTTGGAGGATAGGATTAAAATTCAAAATGATCTGGAGAAATGGTCTGAAGTAAATAGGATGAAATTCAATAAAGACAAATGCAAAGTACTCCACTTAGGATGGAACAATCAGTTGCACACATGCAAAATAGGAAATAGATGTCTAGGAAGGAGTACTGCAGAAAAGGATCTGGGGGTCATAGTAGATCACAAACTGAATATGAGTGAACAATGTAACACTGTTGCAAAAAAAGCAAACATAATTCTGGGATGTATTAGCAGGAGTGTTGTAAGCAAGACATGAGAAGTAATTCTTCCGCTCTGCTTGGTGTTGATTAGGCCTCAACTGGAGTATTGTGTCCAGTTCTGGGCACCATATTTCAGGAAAGATGTGGACAAATTGGAGAAATTCCAGAGAAGAGCAACAAAAATGATTAAAGGTCTAGAATAATTTGACACAACACCAGATAGGAACAATATTTGTAGTACTTGTTTCATGCTGACAAATGATGTCAAACTGTTGGTTATAAGATACTGGGTTCTTCTTTTGGATTGGCTGACTTTTTTCCCCCCAGTAAAAATCCATGATATCTGGTTAAATCAAAGTAATTTAATCTAGGATTTGTTTAATCTGGAGAAGACTGAGAAGGGGCATAACAGTTTTCAAATACATAAAAGGTTGTTAAAAGGAGGAGGGAGAAAAATTGTTCTCCTTAACCTCTGAGGATAGAACAAGAAGCAATGGCCTTAAATTGCAGCAAGGGCGGTTTAGGTTGGACATTAGGAAATACTTCCTGTCAGGGTGGTTAAGCACTGGAATAAATTGGCTAGGTAGGTTGCAGAATTGCCATCATTGGAGATTTTTAAAAGTAGGTTAGACAAACACCTGTCAGGAATGGTCTAGATTAGGGGTGGGCAAACTATGGCCCGTGGGCCAGATCCGGCCCATCAGGGCTTTGGATCTGGCCTGTGGGATTGCCACCCCCATGGCGCCATGGGCCCCGCGCCACTCCCAGAAGCAGCCGGCACCACGTCCCTGCGGCCCCTGGGGAAGGGAGGCAGAGGGCTCCGTGGGTTGCCCTCGCCTGCAGGCTCCGCCCCACACAGCTCCCATTGGTTGGGAACGGGGAACCATGGCCAATGGCAGCTTTTGGGGAGGTACCCACAGGCAGGACCAGCTCCAGGGTTTTTTCCACCCAAGCGGCGGGGAAAAAAAAAAGAAGCCGCGATCGCAATTGCGATCGGCGGCACTCCGGCAGCAGCTCCACCGCGCCGCTTTCTTCTTCGGCGGGAATTCGGCGGCAGGTGCTTCCCTCCCAGAGGGACACGCCGCCGAACAGCCCGACGTGCCGCCCCTTCCCCTTGGCCGCCCCAAGCACCTGCTTGCTGGGATGGTGCCTGGAGCCGGCCTTGCCCACAGGCGAGGGCAGCGCGTGGAGCCCTCTGCCCCCCCCCACCCCCAGGGGCTCCAGGTAAGCGGCGCCGGGCTGGATCCCGCATCCCAACCCCCTGCCCTGAGCCCCCTGCCACACTGCGCACCCCCCTGCACCCCAATCCTCTGCCCTGAACCCCCTCCCGCACTCCTCCCTGCACCCTTGTCCTGAGCCCCTTCCCGCATGCCGCACCCCCACCTGCACCCCAACCCCATTCCCTGAGCCCCCTTGTATACCCCACACCCCTCCTCTGCCCCAACCCCTTTCCCTGAGCCCCTTCCTGCACACCGCACCCACTCCCACACCCCACATTCCCTCCCGCGCCCCAACCCCCTACCCCAGCCCTACATTCATGGCCCTGCATGCAATTTCCCCACCCAGATGTGGCCCTCAGGCCAAAAAGTTTGTTCACCCCGGTCTAGATAGTACTTAGGCCTACCTCTCGAGATTCCTTCCATGATTCTATATTATGGTTCTATGAATGGAACTGTGCTTATGCTTTCTAGTCTTATCTCTGCTTGTTTTTTGATCCTGCTATGGCTGATGTTTGTTGCTGAGTGATTTTGTCTCATGCTAGGTCTAAATGCCATTATCCACTTTTCCTCTGAGGCAGAGCTGATTAAAATACTGCCACTCATGGCTCAATATGCTGCCAGTCTCATTTATTGATTTGATGATTCATGCAAATTCACCTCACAACTGACATAGCCCAGTAGTGTTGTTATGTGTGTGATCAGGCACTGGATCAGCTTTAAGAGAAGAGTCTTGAGCAATGGGAAAGAGATCAATATTAGCAGCAGCGCAGAAGCATCTAGCATCATGACAGACGTTCATTTCTCTCTATCCCACCATTCTCTTTTCACACAGAAATTCACACAAAAGGTAAAGGTCAAGAAAGATGTATTCTCTCTAAATTCAGGTACATGAAGTTTTGAGGTGAAGGGAATTTTTCCATGTATCTAAGTCAAAGATAACCATTGCCCCAAAATTTCACACACAAAAAATATTCAAAGACTCAAATTTACCCCAAACAAATTGGTGATGTTTTTCGAGTGAAATTTCATTCCAAAAATCTCATCACTTTTGGGAAGCTTTGAGCTATTTATAGATTTATGCATCAAGTTTGCTAATTAAAAATTGCATAGGCAAGTTTAATGTACTAACACTGTTCAGTGCTGTAGTTTTTCCTCATTTTTTTAGTATAAGATAAAGAGGGGTTCATAAAATAACGTTAGAAAATAAAGCTGGAGTATGATGAGACGATGTTTCCATTCTCGACTCTTGAGCACTGATATCATCCCCAAAACATTCTTCTTCTTGTAGAGTGGGGGGAAGTTTGCTCACAACTTACTTTATATTACATTCAACAGCCTGAAAAATGAATAAATTTGATGTAAGATCTGAAGCTGCAGGTTAAGGTGCTTGTATTGGAAGATTTAGGTGGAATAGATTTTCCTAATATGTATTACTCACAATATATAATAAAATGATGGTTTTCTTCAAATCCATAAACAAATAGAACTAAAGTCATATTTCACATTCTGCGGTATCAGGCAAAAAGGAAAACTTCTCTTTGAATCCTCCACAATCCCTATAATATTGTTTGAGGTGACCATGGATACTTTTAACATTTATTTTATTTAATTGGAGATACTTCAGCAGGTCTCACTATTTGTACCTTCAGAAATTTTGAGCGCATCTGCTTGAAAGTAAAGTATGCATTCACCATGACTACATGTTCACCAACATAAAAAGCATGGACCAGCTCTGTTCTTTAGTTTTTAGTTTAGTGACTTGAACATTGCTCTGTTTTGGGTGAAGCTTATGCCCCATTGTTCTGGATGTTAGAATTAATGTAAGGCCTGGGACTGATGTGCAGGAGTGGATTATATTTATATTTCGATTAAGACCTTTTTGTTGCAGGGAATGCATGTTACTTTGGCAGGGATGGCATCAGAATTTACACTCTCCTTTCAAGGTTGATTAAGAAAGGGTGTAAATCTAGTTCTGCTCTATAGCCATTTGTAACAGACTGGCAGCATTTGTCTGAAGCATTCTGTGCCTCCCAGTAGCTACCCTGATGGTTCAGGGCATGATGGCTTGGGTTAGCTGTGTGAGGGGAAACGCCTAGAAGGAGCAATGTGCACCCCTTGCTGCTCTCTGATGTACAGTGCAGTATGCATAGGGGTTGTCCATTCCCCCCATCCAACCATCAGGCCACTTCGTTTTGAGATGGTGTGTCATGAACATATAGCTAAGGGTAGCATACAATCCCTCCTTTACTGGTACAGAGTTAAGAAGCTCAAATAACCTGGTTGGGACCTGACCAAAAGGATCAATAAGGGGAGAAGATACTTTCAAATCTGTGGGGGAAGGTTTTTGTTTTGTCTCTCTTTGTTGTTTTCTCCGGGACAGAGAGGGACCAGGGCAGGAAAAATACATCTCCTAAAGCCATATCTGAAATAAGCATCTAAGATTACAAATTGTAAGTAATAGCAAGGAAATGAGTTAGATTATATTTTGTTTTAGCTTGTGAATTTTCCCTATGCTAAGAGGGAGGTTGATTCCTGTTTTTTGTAACTTTAAGGTTTTGCCTAGAGGGGACTCCTCTGTGTTTTAACTCTCACTACCCTGTAAAATTATCTTCCGTCCTGATTTTACAGAGGTGCTTCTTTTACTTTTTTCTTTATAATAAAGTTCTGTTTTTAAGAACCTGATTAGTTTTTAGTGTCCTAAAAACCCAAGGGTCTGGTCTGTGCTCACCTTCTTTACCTATTTGGTTGGTATATTATTCTCAAGCCTCCCCAGGAAGGGGGGTGAAGAGGCTTGGAGGGATATTTTGGGGAAACAGGAACTCCAAGTGTCCTTTACCTGAATCTTTGTCTAACTCACTTGGTGGTGACAGCATACCGTCCAAGGACAAGGAAGAATTTGTGCCTTGGGAAAGTTTTAATCTAAGCTGGTAAAAATAAGCTTAGGGGGTCTTTCATGAAGGTCCCCACATCTGTACCCTAGAGTTCAGAGTGGGGAGGGAACCCTGACATGGTGGCTCACTAATTGAGGCAGGAGGCAGTCTTTCAGTTTACGATTCTCTTGAGTACTAGATTAGAATCCTGTTTTGCTGCTGAATGTGGGCATCCCACTTCTCCCTCACTAGAGCACCTGTGTAGCAGAGAGAATCCACAACTTCCATGCAAACTTTAGTTTTGTTGTTTGTAGGGGTTGTGGCTGTGTGTATCCCTGTGAATGAATGGGAATAGAATTCCTACATCAGTCTTGCTGTGAAAAGGTTAAGTGGGTTCTATTGATTCACTGAGGCAAGTGGCTTCTCCTCCCCACCTGGCAATAAAGGAAATGAGAGTGACTCTCTGAGGAGAGAGGATCTGGATGGCTAGGGTAAGCAGTTCTGAGATAGGAACTGTAGGAGCAGCCTTTTGCAATGGCAAAAAGTCAAAGATGGTGCAAAAACTTTTCAAATATGTTCTTTTCAAAAACTTTGACTCTAAAAAGGTTTTGAAAATTTTGCAAATTTTCCCAATTTGCCCTCCCCATATCTCAACCATATCTAGTAGTGTTTGGGTATATCAGCATATATTTATAAACTTTTCATTATTACTATGCTAATTTTTTTCTACAAACTATATTATATATTTTTTGTTCTCTATCTTTTATACATTCTTAGATGTACCCATTAATGTCCATTTGAGACTTACGGGCTGGATTCTCTTCAGTTACTTTGCAGGGTTGTTCATTACAAATAAATTCCACAGCTCTGGATGACTTGAATTTGAGATAAGGACTTTATTGTGTCATGTCAGAAAGGAATAATTATTTACTGGTCTATGGTAGTAAAACATAGAATTGTTCCATATCCTTTCAGAAATAAATTTCAGTAGTATAGAAAAATATGAATTTGTATCCTGGCTAAAACATAACTTAGTGCTTGGGCTCACGTGGTTGAGTAGCAAACAAAAATTGCCTATTTTGAATTGTCTCCTGATGCTTTTCAACAAGTTACTTGTTTGGGCAAGATGACTAAGGCACTATTTTGGTGAGTCTCTCTTACTTATGTGTCTTTGAAGACTAAAAAAAAAAAAAAGAGAATTGCTTGAGGGGCGGGAACCCATTTCAGAAGAAAGGTCAATACACTCTTTCTAGTTTGAATAAGGGGGCTGGTATTTGTATGCTGAGTTAGGGCAAAACTAGTGAATTAAAACTGTAGAGATGTAAGTGTAAAGTGTGTGTACAAATGGTCTGTTTCTTTCATGACAACGATGTTTATGAAATACAATTATTTGAGCCTGGACTGCATATTAGATTTGAAGAAGTACACTGCCAAATAAAATGGACTTGGTAGTAAGGGAATTATCGACTACATGACTTATAATACTAACTGAGTGGTGCTTAGAAATATAGTCTGGAAAAGTTGTATTAATAGATTGTGGGCAAAACCCCTTACATCCTTGAGCTGTGCTGAGAGTGGGTGGGAGAGTGGAGCATGCCAGTGAAATGGCTGCACATCCTGCTGGTTCAGGACAAGTTATCTTCAGCTGGCTGTGAGAGAGGGAGCTCAGAGTAGAGTGCTCCTTTAGAAAGGAGCAGTTTGTGTCCCCTGCTACTGTTGGACCCTTCAGCATATTGGGAGGGTGGGGGCTGCCTATGTTGCCAAGGCAGCATACCATACCCTCTTGAGGCTGTGGTGTGCTAGTGTAGGCAGCCAGTAGCCAGTCCATCCATTTACAGTTCTGTTGAGCACTGAACAGGAATCCTGCTTCCTGCTGAGTGTGTGGTTCTGACACCATCTTGCCTACTAGTGCACCCAAGTAGCAAATTTGAATGCCTGTTTTTTGTGTAAATGTCCGCTTTAGTTTTGTTTTGTTTTCTGTGAATGAGAATAAAAGTCATAGACCAAGTTAGGCAGAAATACCCATGAATGTTTAAGGACACCGTTTTTGTAGTACCATACATATAATCTTAAATTAAACTGGTGTGGGTGGCTTCTCTGATCATCTCAAAGGGCTTGATTCTACAAGGTGCTGAGTGCCCTCAACTTCTGCTGACTTACATGGGAGTTGAGACAGTCGATATCTTGAAGGATCAAATTGAAACTGAGGATTAAAGTATAAATTCTGTTCTACACAGTCTCATTCTGTCCTTGGTGCAGCTCTTGTTCCTGGAGCAGCCTTTCTTCATCTCCTGGCTCTGACTCAGGTCATTTCAAGTTGAAAACACGTTTCCTGTCATGCTGTTGTCCTTAATGCCTCCCCTTCCTGGTGCTATTATATATTATTTAACACTGCAAATGTATTATTTAACTCTATCAAGCACTTCAGGTTCTGAGTTGTAAGAAAGAAGCAGTAGAAATCAGTGGGGAGTTTTGACGTCAGTGAAAGCAGGATCAATCTGAGAGATGTATTTTTATTCTTAAAAACAAAACAATTTTTTTTCTACCACTTGGACATCTGGAATAAGATCTTCTGAGGCAAATGCACTGCAGCATCTGAGTAGTTTGCAAGTATTCCTGCAGTTAAATTAGACTCTATTTAAGGGTGATTTTAAGACAAATACTGTGATACCAAATAGAAAAAATGTTTGGACTATTTCTATGTCATTTTTCATTACTTCTCCAAGGAAGACTGCAGTATGCCTTTATTCAAAGTGAAATTTGCTTTAAAAAATTTAAGTGCATTACTTTGATCATGTGGGTATGTAGACACATTTTTCATCTATACATCAAAGAGATTGTGTCCTTAAATAAGGAGAAAGCCAGATGTGTTTTTTAAAACAGGCTCTCTTAATCTTAGCTTTTTAAAACAGTGGTTCTCAACCAGGGGTACGCAGAGGTCTTCCAAGGGGTGCGTCAACTCATCTAGATATTTGCCTAGTTTTACAACAGGCTACATGAAAAGCACTAGCAAAGTCAGTACAAACTAAAATTTCATACGAACAATGACTTGTTTGTACGGCTCTATCTACTATATCAGTGTTTCTCAACCTGGGAGTCACAATTTATTTTATAATTTTATGGTAAAAATGAGAAAGTAAGGTATTTTTCAGTAATAGTGAACTTGACACTTTTGTATTTTTATGTCTGATTTTGTAAACTAGTAGTTTTTAAGTGAGGTGAAACTTGGAGTACACAAGATGAATCAGCCTCCTGAAAGGAGTACAGTGGTTCTGGAAAGGTTGAGAGCCACTGCTTTAAAATACTACAGAAAAGTTGCAAAGTAGTTCAGTATGTTTCATGAGGACAGGGATAACTGCAGAGTCCTTTTAGCAGGAAAAATAGCAGAACTTTGCTCTACTGCTATAAAATGAAATTCTCAATGAGCGCACACAGCCTGGGTTTTGTAAGGGAACCACATGGGAATATAAGAAGACACTAAATCTATCCACCCTGCAAGGTGTGTACTATCTGTACAGTCAATCTCTCTCTCTCATGCACTCCCCCCAAATGGGCTCCTATGAAGCTCATTTGTCTCTGCTGGGTTCATCTCTGCAACTGGATTTATGTCCCAGTTGTAAACTTTGAACATTTTGAATCTTTCCCGTAATGCAATTTGGCCAAATTTTTCCAACTCTAGTGCATTAAGTTAGGCACCCTACATCCATATTTAGGCTCCTAAATAAAAGAGGCTTGATTTCCAGAGCTGCTGAGCACTAATAACTCCTGTTCAGGTCAATGGACACAATGAGTGCGCAGCACCTCTGGAAATCCCAAGTCATATTTCGGTGCCCAAGTTGGCATCGTCATTCATATTTTCAAGCACCTGAGGTTGAAAACATTAGCCTTGGTCTCTTGGGAAGAGATGGGAGAATGCAAGTTGGGAATCTAGGGAGAACATCCTTCAGAACACGTTCTTAGGGCATCTGAGGTGTCCCAGGCATCACGTTATCTATTCTTATGCTCTACTTCCCTAGCTGCTCTGGCGTACTGTCATCTCCAACTCATCATAACATTGATCTGCAACCCACACAGCTGTAAAAAGGAAAAGTTGTTTATTCCTATTAAGGCTTTCCGTAGATTTGCCCAGCAATTTAACTGTTTTCCCTTCGAACAGCTATAAACAGAGTATGGTAAGTGGCAGTTTTAGATGACATTGCCCCATCCCAAACATTATTAACTATGTGCTGTTGTTAGGGGAGAAATCAGAAGACTGCTGGGGAAATGCACACCAATGTACATGTTTATACATTAAGACACAGCCGCATTCATTTTCATATTGGTTCTGACCACCCCAACACTAAGGCAAAATCCTGAAAGCTTTAATCACATGGGCAAACCTTACCCATAGGAGCACATCCAGTTATTGCAATGGGAGGATCGAGCCATTAGAAACAAGTCTGTAACTGTGGTTCTCTTTATTTTATTTTATTTTAATTAAAAAAAAAATTGTGGATGAGAATAAAATGGGTACTTTCATTAGACATGTATCTAATCCAAGGAGGAAACTATCGTTTTTGTGCTTTTTTTTTTTTACCCCTTTCATTTTTAAAAAAGTAAATAAAAATCATTAGCATCACTGGAGGTAGCGTTATTTTAATTTACTGTTCAACTTAGCATTATATTCTCCTAAATAATGTACACTTTTTTAAAGGTCTTTCCTTGTTCTGAAAGCCACAGTCCCCTCCCCTGTGCTGTCGACTTTGTTATACTACAGAACCACTGAATTCAAATTAGTTAATTTTTTTTTTATTATAAATAGCACTTGGTACATTGGAAGGGATTGTTTTAGAAACATAAATCATGTAGAAATATTGAGGAAGATTCCAAATATGTGTAGTACCAAGGATACGCATGATACCGTTACCTAGTGAAGAGGATAATACAATGTTCAAGGACTTGTGCTCTTGTCAAGTTATAAATAGTTACGGTGTAAATTGCGGTGCCACTTATTGGAATTAGTGTTTGCATGAATGACTCCAAAACACCCTTAAAACCGATTAGCAGTGATGTGCTAGAGGAGGCTCTTGGGGGTTCCCAGGTGACCCCCTTGTTTAAATTTGTGTCACCAAAATAAGGGAAGAGCTGGGACGATTTCCTTACCTCTTACACATTGCCATCCCACCTCTCTGGCACACTTACCCCTGGGACGCAGGGCTTACCACAGGGGAAAGGCAGGGGAAGGAATCTGTGGGCATCCCTTGTTAAAACACTGGCAGCACATCAGATTCGATGCAAAGACATGTGCAAATTTGAAGTTAAGATTCTTTTTAGAAATCTTGTGTCATTTTCTGGAGTTCATACTCAGCACTCACTGAAGCACAATTTTAAGTCAACTTTCTAGTCTATGCTCACACCCATAAATGTCTGCATTTGGCCAGAACTCTTATAGAATCATAGAATATCAGGGTTGGAAGGGACTTCAGGAGGTCACCTAGTCCAACCCCCTGCTCAAAGCAGGACTAATCTCCAGATAGATTTTTTCCCCAGATCCCTAAATGGCCCCCTCAAGGATTGAACTCACAACTCTGGGTTTAGCAGGCCAATGCTCAAACCACTGAGCTATCCCTCCCCCCTTATAGATTAATTTGTATTGCAGGTGTTCATTATTCCAATATCAGACCTTGTCACTCAGCTGTATTTCCAACTCTTGGTCAGCATATGGTTCTGGACGGGGAGCTCCATGGGCAGATTGCCCTGTGGCTAAGTGAAAGGGGTGGAGTACAAGGGGAATGGTGCCAGAAATGAAATTAGATTGTGCCCCCAGCACACCATCTCTTCCATCCAATCACAGTGGCACTGTGCACCTACAGAAGTCCCTGTGATGAGGTGCTGCACAGATAGGGCTATACAGAATTTAAAAGGTGAGGACTGTGAGGAGCAGTACTTGATGCTGTCTGTGATACTGTCATTCCCTCTACAGACTTACACAGCAGTACAATATAATATATAAAGCAGCTGCATTATTTCCCCACCGTATGATGTGCATATAGTATTTTTTTTATTAATGGATATATGTTGTATGAATGATCAAGTAATGAAAGAGTCTGTTGTAGTGTTTATGAACAAGGAGGCAGCTATAAGGCTGCTGTGGAAAAATTAGCTCCGAGCAGAGTTATCTAAGAGGAAAATTTAGTCCTCAGTTACTTAGAAGAAATACTCACTTGTGCCTTCTGAGAGGAAAATAAAGCGTATTGCCAAACTACAGGATTTGTTGACAGAGGATAATAGGACACATTAAGAATCAAACCAAATCCTACATACTCAATTTTGGGGGTGGTTGCATCTTTTAACCCTTTTCCTACAAGATAGATTTTCTGATGTCATTGGAAATGTGACAGTCCTGAAGGAAATGGAATGTGTACTAAATTCTGGGTGAAAATGCAATATAGTATTTGAAAAATGATGACCAGAAGTAGTGGGCTGAAGCATGGAGGAAGATGCTTGTATATGTTGAAGAGGAATACTGGGTACTGGCTTGGAAACCAAATTTGAATGTAGACGTTGACTATGAGGGATAAGAACAGACTACGAAGAAATGCTAATCACAATGAATTGGTGTATGATGAAAAGAGAATCGTGATCTATTACAGAAGTGGACCCACAGCTGCCAGCAAAAGGCATTATTTTACCCACAGAGGGAGGCATTCCTGCAAGGAAAATGGAGGTGGTCAATCAGATTCTAGGGAATGTGAAAACTAAGAACCATGGAAAGAATAATGTGCTTTGCAGTCCAAATTGCAATCTACTTTGACTCCCATAATTTTTTCATCATAGGATGCACTTCAGTGCTTCTTCTATATCAATATTTGAGTTTGTAATGCCATAAGTTTTAAAATTTAAACTACTGATCATGTGATAAATTGAAAAATTACAGATGCTTATTGTTGAGCAGGGCTGAATAAAATGTACTAAATTCTGTAAATATGTGTTAGAACAATTGTACATTAAAGTAAACACACATATAACATGCAGCTCAGTACACCTTTCTGAGTCAAGGAAATGTGCAACACATCCTGGTATACAGGCCCCTATTTTCTAATCTTGAGAACTCTACAAAATCTTGTTCTTCAAACAAGGCAATGGGATTAGTCCTAATTTAGGACTTCATTCAGTGCATGCCAAGAATACATGAATGGGACAAAGGAAATACTGAACAGAATGGGGGAAATAGACGAATGATGGAGAAAATGGAAGTCGGGAATAAACAAGTGTAACAGATGAGCAGCAGAAGCAAGAAATGACATACAATTGTGTTTTTACTTATTCGTGTTTGTATGTTTTAGAGTATTTCTCCGGCAGATGCCCCTCAGCAGTGTGTGTGTAGAGTGGATTTCGGCAGCATGGCTTCAGTCATATCAGAGCCACCAGCAGAACTATTTAAATGGGCCAGCTGCAAGGTCTAAGATTTTGTGTGCTGTCTTCTCTGCCCCAAACTCTGTGCCATGTTAGCTGGGTGTCTGAAAAAGGCTAATATGCCCAGACCAGGGATCAAATTCTCCACTCCTTTGTACTGCTCTAAACCCCTAGTAACCCCAGTGAAGTCAGTACTACTATTACGTATGCCAGTGTAAACAAGTGCAGAATTTGGCTCTGCTTTGAGCGTTATTTTGGGAATGAAGAATCATGAGGCCAATGGATATAGATGTCCTTTTAAACTGGAGGTTTGGGAGGGGAGGGTGGAAGGAAACCTATGATGTACTCCAGCTATAACCAAGATAAAAGAGGGATATATTCTGATTTCCCAAGGATTCAAGTTGTTTTCACTACTAAATCCTGTCAGCGTGAATCAGCTTTAACTTTAATCTATGTGGCAATGGAGAATTAGTAATAAACATTGCACTTATATTGGTAGATCCTCATGATGTGTAGGCTACCTGTGGAGCATTGTTTGAACTGCTGTTGTAGAGATTACTCTTGAGCATGTGAGTTGGTTAATGAGCCAGGTATTTTTCTTTTTTAAATATATGCCCGAGTAAGAGGTAATTGTTTTCTCTGGATTTCAGTGACTGACTTAGGATAGAATGAGAGCTTTTAAAATACCAAATAAATATGCTCATGGTACCTAAGCGGGAAACAAAAGATGACAGTGATTAGTACCTATTTGCCAGCAGTCAATCCATACATAGGGAGACTTGCAAATCTGCCAGTCACCTAGCATGTCAACTGTTTGCCCATTCAGTAACTCATCCAGATTCCAAACAGCACAAAGTAAAACCAAGGAGTTATCATTTGTTGGCATTTGTCTTTTTGGATGCTTCCTATTCTGGCGTACATACTACATGTTAAATCAAGATTGATGGCTTTATACTCAGGTACTGTGGTTATATTCTGGATTCTGTGGTTAAATTATTAGTGTTGCTCTCCATTTCTAGCTCCTTTGGATTATATAGTTAAACAACTGGTATCCTTGTGCTTGCTCATTCATTTTTAAGATCAGCTGTGACTTTTATTTTCTCTTTCAACTTTTTCTGTAGTTTTGCAATGTCTCTAGACTGACCATTTATGGCTCCACTCTGCTGTGGCTAGCTCCTTCAAGCAACACCCCTTTCCATCTGTCTTATCCAGGTGTTAAGGTGGACAAGTTGAGGGTTTGTTTGCATTGTTGCAAACTAACTCTGGCAATGGTTCACCTGCCAAATATCATGAGTGGGAGCACCGACTTCTAACCCAGAAAAACGTCTATGCTATTAGCATACAAGTCCTTTTTGAAAGAACAAATTACAGTGTTATAACAGGTGTACTTTGTTTTTGTTCTTTTGGTAAGTGGTGTTCCCTTCCTTTCTGGTCCAGTTTTGTAGACATTTTGCACTATTATTAGTATTTTTCCCCACAAGGATGACAGTACTTAGAAATCCATTGGTTTCATCTCATTTCTGAAACACTTCAAATATTCATCAAGGCAATACTTTTACTAGGTTGACATTAATGAGGATAAATGTCTCCATAATTTGAATTATTATATATTTTTTCAATTCATGTACATTAATAACAATTTTTCATTTGAAGAATACACAATATCCAAGAAAATACATGGTCATTTTGTTCTTTGACATCATGCTGATTAGTGCAGAGGATCTGGTATATGGTACGTGTTTTAGCTGGTGGTGCTGTCAATAGTTGAGTACCCAAGACTTTCCATTGTAAGACCCTGTTTTCAGCATTTTTAAAATAATTTTTTGGGCATCTGTCTCAGGCTGATTTATTTATTTATTTATTTTTAAAGGTTTGAGCTAAAATAATCCAGCTGTTTCTGAGAATAAGATTAGGGGAAAATACATTGTTTACTCATGTTACAAAATGTTTTACCACAGTTTTGTTGAGAAGATCTATAACCTCCATGCTTTGGAGCAGAAACTTGAAATTTGGCAGTCAGGTTGCCCAGGTGTCAGGCATGTGCCTTTTGCTACCCCTGTGAAATTTAGCCAAAAAACTAAAAATCCTAAAAATCTCAGTTTGCACATGCTCAGGAGAAACTTGTTAAAGTTTGGCAGCTAAATTCTTCGAACATTACATCTGCACAGAGCATGCTTCATCCCCTACCAGTTTCTACACGTTGACTGGACTGTTCATGCACCATCCTCACAGAGCCATTGAGCGTGTTCTCTATCCTGGGCTTCAGGGGCTGAGCGGGATTTTCCTGGCAATTGTTGCTCCTAGCTGCCACGGGTTGTTGTGGTGCTGGATACAGCATACAGGTAGTAAGAACAAGGAGCCTGTCTCTCCTGTGTGCTCTCAATGCCTCTTCTGCTGATGGCACCCAGACAGTATGGAGGAAAAGCAAGCAGCCACACTGGAATGCAGAGGGTGAGAGTTGGGAAGGAAGCAGCAGAGGGATAATGGGGAGCAGAAAATGAGAGGTAATGGAGTCAGAGGGTAGGAGAATAGAAGCCAGTGGAGCCGGAAAGGGGAGGCCAGGGCCCTCCCACTTTTTGCCTGAGCAGACCCTATCCCCTTCCTCTCCTCTCTCTCTCCCGAGGCCCCACCCCCTGGCCAAGCCAGCAGCTGGTGGAACCTAGCTGGGGAGCCTGGGCAGACAGTTGTGGGAGCCGTGGGGACCCTCCACTTGCCTGCGGTGCGGGGGGTCTCAGAGCAGCCTTGCCCAGCCCAGGGCAGGTGCAGGTGGAGGGTCCATGACACCAGCTCACCACAGCTGCATGCATGGCTCTCCCCACACCCAGGGACACCTCGGAGCCACAGCTCACCCATGCCCTGGGGAGGGACATGAGCAGGGGACTGCTTTCGCCTGCCCCGCACACCTCAGGAATGGAAGAATGATGAATAGGAACAGAACCGGAGAGGGACAAGAGCCAGGAGATTGCGGGGGTGGATAGGAGGAGAGGGGAGTAGGGAGAGGAGAGGGGGGTAGGGAGAGGAGCTGGGTGAAGGCCTGGGGACAGAGGGGTTTATAACACTGCAACCTTAATTAAGCCCCCTTATGTGTATGAATTATGATGCCATCTTTAATGATTTACCACATACTATTTTTCCCATAGGAGGGATGGAGCTCTGGGAATGAGTCAGGGTCATGTAGGGAATGAGGCTGTAAAACCCTTCTCATTTGTTGTAGAAGGAGTGTAGCGAATGAGCAAGGGATTGCAGGAAGAGGTCTTGTGATTGAGGCAGTTGGATGTTGCGCTATAGAACTGGATTACCCCTGCCTCTGCCTCAGAGTTCCTATATGATGGTGGGCAAGCCACATAAACCAAAATGTTCACAGTTGGCCACTAATTGTGTGTTCCTCATTATCTGGGTGCTCAGTATGAGCGACACCCCTGGGGTCTGATCTGCAGAAGTGTTGAGCATTTACACCTACAACTGAAGTCAATAGGAGCTGTGCTTTGAACATACAAACTGCTGTATAATGCTAAATACTCTGACAAATCAGGCCATAGGTATCTCAAGTTGGGTATCTAAAACTAGTGGATGTTTTTGCCATTTTTGGCTTTAATCTGTCTGTGCTTTAGGCCTGGTCTACACTAGGCGTTTATGTCGAAGTTAGCGCCGTTACATCGAATTAACCCTGCACCCGTCCACACCGCGAAGGTATTTAGTTCGATATAGAGGTCTCTTTAATTCGACTTCTGTACTCCTCCCCGACGAGGGGAGTAGCGCTAAATTCGACATAGCCATGTCGAATTAGGCTAGGTGTGGATGGAAATCGACGCTAATAGCTCCGGGAGCTATCCCACAGTGCACCACTCTGTTGACGCTCTGGACAGCAGTACGAGCTCGGATGCTCTGAACAGCCACACAGGAAAAGCCCCGGGAAAATTTGAATTTGAATTCCTTTTCCTGTCTGGCCAGTTTGAATCTCATTTCCTGTCTGGACATTGTGGCGAGCTCAGCAGCACTGGCAATGATGCAGAGCTCTCCAGCAGTGATGGCCGTGCAATCTCAGAATAGAAAGAGGGCCCCAGCATGGACTGATCGGGAAGTCTTGGATCTCATCGCTGTGTGGGGTGATGAGTCCATGCTTTCCGAGCTGCGCTCCAAGAAACGGAATGCAAAGATCTACGAGAAGATCTCTAAAGACATGTCAGAGAGAGGATACAGCCGGGATGCAACGCAGTGCCGCGTGAAAATCAAGGAGCTGAGACAAGGCTACCAGAAGACCAAAGAGGCAAACGGACGCTCCGGATCCCATCCCCAGACATCCCGTTTCTACGAGGCACTGCATTCCATCCTAGGTGCGGCCGCCACCACTACCCCACCAGTGACCGTGGACTCTGAGGATGGGATATTGTCCACGGCCGGATCCTCGGACATGTTAGCGGACGGGGAAGATGAGGAAGGAGAAGAGGTGGACGAGGCAGTCGACAGCACTCACAACGCTGGTTTCCCCGACAGCCAGGATCTCTTCATCACCCTTACAGAGATCCCCTACCAACCGTCCCCAGCCGTTACCCCGGACACAGAATCTGGGGAAGGATCAGCCAGTAAGTGTTGTAAACATCTAAACATTTATTTTTAACAGAACAGGAATATTAACAATTAAAAAAATGGGTTTCTCATGATTAGTTTGCCCTAGGCGCTTAACGGTTCAGTCATGGGCAGTGCAACTATTGAAAAAAAAATCTAGCAATGTCCAGTTTTGCATGATTGTCCTGCCCAAGCCGCTCTACTGTTTAGTCACTGCTACAGCAGCTAGAGTAAAATGCGGTCTATATGTCCGGGGATGGAGCAGAAATCCTCCTGTGACATCTCGAGGAAGCTCTCCTGGAGGTAATTGGAAATCCGTTGCATTAGGTTCCTGGGGAGAGCGGCCTTATTGGGTCCTCCGTAGTACGACACGTTGCCGCGCCACGAGACAAGCAAGTACTCGGGAATCATTGCTCTGCACAGCAGGGCGGCATACGGCCCTGGTCTTTGGAGGCTTTCCCGGAGCATTCTCTCTTTCTCGCTGTCAGAGATCCTCATGAGGGTGATGTCGCTCATGGTGACCTGCTTTGAATGAGGTAGGGGAATGTTAGTGTTGGGACTGCTTTACCGTTCCTTTACAGAACTGTAACCGCTGGTTTGCAGCCACGCGGTGGAGGCGGGAGAGGGGCAGCCGAAAGGGATCGTTCCCGGGGACAGCCGCGAGGGTGTGGGACAGGAGCAGAGTTCCTGCTTGCCGGATTGCTGGCAGCAGGGACCGACATTGATTTCAATGTGAAATGAGGCCATTGCTAATATTAAAGTTTTAAGCTGCCACGAGTCTATGGCTTACCATGTCTGCCTGCAACAGAAATTCCGTTGTCCTGACACGGTTCTCAAATGTGCTGTGCAAGACCCCAGGCACTGAATGCGAAGGCCGAGAATTCGACCTTGTGCTGAGTGCGCATGTGATAGGTGCTGTGCATGGTCTTGTTCACAGAGAAAGACTATGTTCTTTGTTCACAACTACATTTATCTTTCTGAGGAATTCACTCCCTTTTTCCCATTCCCACAGCCCCATCTGTGACTGTCTCACAACCTAGCCTGGCATCACACTCCCAGAGGCTAGCGAGGATTAGGCATAGGAAGAAGAGGACACGGGAGGACATGTTCTCAGAGCTTATGGCCTGCTCCCGAGCCCAGGCAGCACAGCAGACCCAGTGGCGGGAGAACTTGTCCCAAATGCAGCAAGCAAACATGGATCGGGAGGAGAGGTGGCGGCAGGAAGACCAGCAGGCGACTCAAACCCTGCTTGGACTACTGAGGGAGCAAACGGACACGCTCCGGCGCCTTGTGGATGTTCTGCAGGAACGGAGGCAGGAGGACAGAGCCCCACTGCAGTCCATCTCTAACCGCCCTCCCCCGCCACCAAGTCCCATACCCCCCTCACCCAAAGTGCACAGAAGGAGAGGCGGCAGAGTCCACGCAAACTCTCACTCCACCCCTGCAGAGAGCTCTAGTAGCAGAAGGCTCTCATTCCCCAAAATTTGACAAGTTCTTTCCTTCCCGCCTGACACAAGCCCCCGTCCAAGTTTCACCTCCCAGTTCCATGTGTAGTTGATAATAAAAAATATGTTTCTGTTAACTAATGTTTCCATCATGTTCTTTTGGAGGAGGGGGGGAAAGGGGGATGGTAATTGGACAGGACAGTCACCTTTGGCAGGGTACATAGGCGGGGGCAGGTACAGCAGCAGGGCACATACACAGTGCAGTGACTAGTTGCCCTGGTCAGTCTGGGAGGTGGTTTTCATGTTCTGTAGTGGGGGGTGGGTTGCTCTGTGACTTTGTGGCGGGGGAGGGCAGTTACAGATCTTAAGCGGCGGTCCTTATGCAGGATCACAGAGCCACACAGCAGGAGATCTGTAACCGTCCTCCCCCTGCCACAAAGTCACATAGCCCCCCCATACACACAGTTCCGATCAGGAGGGGTGACAGGCTCCGTTGAAAGAACCAGCCCACCACAGCGGAGCCTGTCAATCCTTGAGTTTAGAAGCTTTCTTTGCGTCACTACACTACACCCGCTCCGCACCACAATCCGCGTCCCAGTTTTAAAAAATTCCCGCGAAAACAGTAGTAAAGAAAACGGTGTTCATTAACAAAGTAGAACTGATTTTATTTCGAAACGTGTGTTGGAAGGGGGGGAGAAGGGGGTATGTAACTGGAGAGGATAGTCAACATTAACTGGGTAAAGAAACGGGGGCAGGTTCGGCTTCTCTGTACACAAACTTTACAGTCACAGGTTACCCTGCTCACTCAGGAACCTAGCTTTCAAAGCCTCCCGGATGCACAGCGCGTCCCGCTGGTCTCTTCTAATCGCCCGGCTGTCTGGCTGTGCGTAATCAGAAGCCAGGCTATTTTCCTCAACCTCCCACCCCGCCATAAAGGTCTCCCCCTTGCTCTCACAGAGATTGTGGAGCACACAGCAAGCTGCTATAACAATGGGGATATTGGTTTCGCTGAGATCACAGCGAGTCAGCAAGCTTCTCCATCTCCCCTTGAGACGGCCAAAAGCACACTCCACCACCATTCTGCACTTGCTCAGCCGGTAGTTGAAGAGTTCTTTTTCACTGTCCAGGGTGCCAGTATAGGGCTTCATGAGCCAGGGCATTAGCGGGTAGGCTGGGTCCCCGAGGATGACTATAGGCATCTCCACATCCCCAACAGTTATTTTGTGGTCCGGGAAGTAAATACCTTGCTGCAGCCGTCTAAACAGACCAGAGTTCCTGAAAACACGAGCGTCATGAACCTTGCCCGGCCATCCGACGTAGATGTTGGTAAAACGTCCCCTGTGGTCCACCAGTGCTTGCAGCACCATGGAAAAGTAGCCCTTTCTGTTAATGTACTGGCTGGCCTGGTGGTCCGGTGCCAGGATAGGGATGTGAGTTCCATCTATGGCCCCACCGCAGTTTGGGAATCCCATCGCTGCGAAGCCATCTATGATCGCCTCCACGTTTCCCAGGGTCACTACCTTTGGCAGCAGTACATCAACGATTGCCTTGGCTACTTGCATCACAACAACCCCCACAGTAGATTTGCCCACCCCAAACTGGTTCGCGACTGACCGGTAGCTGTCTGGCGTTGCAAGCTTCCAGAGGGCTATGGCCACTCGCTTCTGGACAGTCAGGGCTACTCGCATCCGGGTGTCATTGCGCTTCAGGGCAGGGGACAGCAACTCACAAAGTTCCAGGAAAGTTCCCTTCCGCATGCGAAAGTTTCGCAGCCACTGGGATTCATCCCAGACCTGCAGCACTATGCGGTCCCACCACTCAGTGCTTGTTTCCCGTGCCCAGAATCGCCGTTCCACGGCATCAACATGACCCATTGCGACCGTGATGTCCTCGGCGCTGGGTCCCCTGCTTTCTGAGAGGTCTGTGCTACTCTCAGACTTCAGGCCATCACCGCGGTGACGTAGCCTCCTCGCCTGACTTATCTGCATCTGCCTCAGGGAAAGGTGTATGATAAGCTGCGAGGCGTTGAGAGCGGCCACAACTGCAGCGATGGTCGCAGTGTGCTCCATGCTCACAGTGCTGTGGCGTCCGCGCTGTCACTGACTAGAAAAGTGCGCGAACTGATTTCCCGCCGGCGCTTTCAGGGAGGGAGGGCGGGAGTGATGGACGGATGACGACAGTTACCCAAAAGCACCCTGGACACATTTTTTTTACCCAGAAGGCATTTGCGGCTCCACCCAGAATTCCAATGGGCAGCGGGGACTCCGGGAACTGTGGGATAGCTGCCCACAGTGCACAGCTTCCAATGTCGACGCTTTCCCCGTTAGTGTGGACTCACAAAGTCGAATTACTGTCCTTAGTGTGGACACACACGTTCGACTTTGCAATATCGATTCCAAAAATTCGATTTAAGTAAAATCGAACTACTCTCGTAGTGTAGACAAGGCCTTAGTCTCCATCTATGATGCTGATAATACCACTTATTCTTACAGAGGTGATGTGTAGATAAAATTTTATATTCAATACCAGGTTTGTACAGTGTATAATTAAAAAAGCTCCGTGGCCGCACATTGTAAGAAGGGGATAACAAGAAATATTGAATAACTTCCCATTTACCAAGTGAGACAGGAGTCCTGCGATAAACAGAGTATGTGTTCATGTAATTAAAGCTTGTATCATAATGGATATGTGCAATAGGGCCAAATGAAGATTGCCTGTGCATCCTTAAGTCTGGCATTTTCTAACTTTTCAGTGTTTGATTTTGAAACCTTAATGATCTTTTAACATAGTGTTTTTGGATATAATTTCATATTTGGCACTATGGTACCATACCTTAATCTGAAATTAGTTTGATTCATGAGAGGGCAATGGGCACCAAATGTTGACTGGTGCTACTGAACTAAAGTAGATCAACATACAACCATTTTAGTATGGTGATCTGGATTTAAATGCACCCTAGATCACAACTGAAATAAATTTGACTCAGGAAAATGTTTTCCACATCACAAAACCACAACAAGGGAGGTAGTTTCTGCTATTGCAAGAAAAGGCACATTAAAGGCTGGAATGGAGCTGCATTGGGAAAGTTGTGTGGGAAATGTGTCTAGCATGTCTGCTCTGTGCTTGCCTCCCACCAGTATTATTAATTTGCTCAAACACTAAAATTAATTATATTCACCCAAACTTTAAAGGAAACACCTCCAACATTGACACATGGACAGAATGGCATTGATAAAGCTCTTTTCACTTTGTAGTGGAGGTGCAAATGCAGTCTAAAAATATCTGTTCATTTTAATAGGCTTTCTTCAGAAATTTCAGTAAAAAATGAAAATGCATGAAGATATACTTGTGTAAATTATTCATAAACAAAAACAGTGTGAAGCTGTATTGATGCTGGTGTTGCCATTCCTACTGTACTGTGAAATAGGGGTAAGGCAACAACAGAGTACCTGTCCTTTACTCAGGCTGTTTTCAGCTTTCTAGGGTTTGTTTACATGGTAAGTTACTGTGTGGCAAGCTAGGGTGTGAATCTACAGTGCACTAGCTTGCTACGCACTAACATTCCTTTGGACATTGCTCCAGAAGAGTGAAAGTCCTGGTGTTGTACACTAAGCTGCACTCCAGAACTTTCCCTGGGCTGTAGCAGAGTCCACAGAGAATGTTACTGTGTGTGCGGCAAGCTGGTGCAATGTGGATTCACGCCCTGGCTTGCCAGGGAGTAACTCTGCTGTGTAGGCAAGCCCTGAGACTTAGGCTCATGAAAGTTAGAGCAAGAAAAAACTTACTTCATCGCCCTTCCAATGAAGGTTGATATCTAATACCATCTTCAGCCCATTATTCGTATTCTAGTTTCAGAGCATCTCCAGCAGCAGTGCCTCCTGTTGGTTACTGCAAAGAATTTCTGCATGAGGCAATGCCGATCCATTGTGTTGGAAGTAGATGACGTCTTATTATGGCATGAAGAAGGAAGCTGTAGTTACAATCCCTGTATCAGCAGAAAAATTAACTACTTATTTGTGCACCTTGCAGCACTGATTCTACAAAGGGTCTTTCTTTTAAAAGTATAATTATGAAATGGTTAATAACACTTTAAGTAGCTTTGAAAGCATTATTCTTGCTTTTATTGTGTTGGAAACTATATTTAGATTTCAAAAAAGATAATAGTTAAAAGAAAAATGGTATGGTATATTAAAGTCAATCCATGACTAGATCTTTTTTCTCTGTACCTACAGTACAAAAATATTAGCTCTTGTGTTTTTCTTGGAAGCTAAGGGCACTGGGTATTCTACATTACGTGCAGAATTTTTCAGTAATTTCCCACAAAATTGACCATATGCCCATTATTGTTATGGGTTGGGCGAAACATCATTGAAACATGAGTGTTGCAGCTGTCCTTCATTTGGGATAAAGAAGGGCCTCACACCAAAACACCGGCACATGTCACTGCCCAGAACAAAGGCCCATCTGAGCCTGCCCAGGAATTAGAACAATGTGGGTGGAGGGTTTTCTCTGGGTGTTGTTTGATAGAGGTGTGTGCATCTGTGTGTGTGTAAGAAGGGGAGAAACGTATAAAAGCAGAAAGTAGGCAGCAGCAAGACAGAACCCAAAGAAGCAGTGAGCATGGCCTTGAGAAAAGTGTAGAGAGAGAGCTTTTTGGGTTGAGCACTGGCTGAAAGGGTCATGGAGATATGAGCAAAGAAACTGTTTCCTGTTGTTTGACACCTGTGTTCAGGGGAACAGGATTTTGTACATTCTATGTAAATAATCAGGATTGTGTCACCAGACACTCGACTCCATCATCAGTTTCTCTTCCTAGCCGAAGCAACTCTCAAGGCCCTTAACTTTGACCAATCATTTGGGTCAAAAGGAGTAATGTTGTGTGGACAAGACCACCCTACCCAGTCAGAGCACAGGGGCTGAAAAGGGATGGACCAAAAAAAGCCCTTTGTGTAGGAACTACAAATTGACAGGGTGAACCTGGCAAAATTACGCATGTCAACAGTCAGGCTGGAGTTTGAACCTGGAGCTGTTTGTGATGGAGCATTGCAAGTGCTGCTACTTTTGTGTAAGCTTTTCTTGTTGCTTTTGCTGTCAAAGCAATAATGGAAACTATGGACATAAGATAAATAAAATGAAAATAGGCAAGAACATCTTGAGGCAGCTTACGCTCATTCCACCAAGAAATTAACCCTCTCCAGGAGTCCAAATCAGAACATTATGTTTAGTTGTAAAGTTTTATCCCCCCATTACAGGCCTGTTTAGGATTCCGGAGCTCCTCTCTTGAGCCACTCTAAGATCACATGCTGAAATCCTGCAGTAAGATTCGGGGTAATTACTGTTGAGTCATATTGGCAGGTGGGATAGTTAGCTCCCACCAGGCTATCAATGGAGCCAGAGTGTATTTTTAGGTAAGAAGGAGTCAGGACCGGAGAGGGAAATCCCAGGCACATACTTCTTTGTTTTGCTTAATGACTTCTTTGTTTCGGTCTTCACCGAGAAGTCTGAAGGAATGCCTAACATAGTGAATGCTAATGGGAAGGGGTTAGGTTTAGCGGATAAAATAAAAAAAGAACAAGTTAAAAATCACTTAGAAAAGTTAGATGCCTGCAAGTCACCCGGGCCTGATGAAATGCATCCTAGAATACTCAAGGAGTTAATAGAGGAGGTATCTGAGCCTCTAGCTATTATCTTTGGAAAGTCATGGGAGACAGGAGAGATTCCAGAAGACTGGAAAAGGGCAAATATAGTGCCCATCTATAAAAAGGGAAATAAAAACAACCCAGGTAACTACAGACCAGTTAGTTTAACTTCTGTGCCAGGGAAGATAATGGAGCAAGTAATTAAGGAAATCATCTGCAAACACTTGGAAGGTGGTAAGGTGATAGGGAACAGCCAGCATGGATTTGTGAAGAACAAATCATGTCAAACCAATCTGATAGCTTTCTTTGATAGGATAATGAGCCTTGTGGATAAGGGTGAAGCGGTGGATGTGGTATACCTAGACTTTAGTAAGGCATTTGATACGGTCTCGCATGATATTCTTATCGATAAACTAGGCAAATACAAATTAGATGGGGCTACTATAAGGTGGGTGCATAACTGGCTGGATAACCGTACTCAGAGAGTTGTTATTAATGGTTCCCAATCCTGCTGGAAAGGCGTAACGAGTGGGGTTCCGCAGGGGTCTGTTTTGGGACCGGCTCTGTTCAATATCTTCATCAACGACTTAGATATTGGCATAGAAAGTACGCTTATTAAGTTTGCGGATGATACCAAACTGGGAGGGATTGCAACTACTTTGGAGGACAGGGTCATAATTCAAAATGATCTGGACAAATTGGAGAAATGGGCTGAGGTAAACAGGATGAAGTTTAACAAAGACAAATGCAAAGTGCTCCTCTTAGGAAGGAAAAATCAATTTCACACATACAGAATGGGAAAAGACTGTCTAGGAAGGAGTACGGCAGAAAGGGATCTAGGGGTTATAGTGGACCACAAGCTAAATATGAGTCAACAGTGTGATGCTGTTGCAAAAAAAGCAAACATGATTCTGGGATGCATTAACAGGTGTGTTGTGAGCAAGACACGAGAAGTCCTTCTTCCGCTCTACTCTGCTCTGGTTAGGCCTCAGCTGGAGTATTGTGTCCAGTTCTGGGCGCCGCATTTTAAAAAAGATGTGGAGAAATTGGAAAGGGTCCAAAGAAGAGCAACAAGAATGATTAAAGGTCTTGAGAACATGACCTATGAAGGAAGGCTGAAAGAACTGGGTTTGTTTAGTTTGGAAAAGAGAAGACTGAGAGGGGACATGATAGCAGTTTTCAGGTATCTAATAGGGTGTCATAAGGAGGAGGGAGAGAACTTGTTCACCTTAGCCTCTAAGGATAGAACCAGAAACAATGGGTTTAAACTGCAGCAAGGGAGGTCTAGGTTGGACATTAGGAAAAAGTTCCTAACTGTCAGGGTGGTTAAACACTGGAACAAATTGCCTAGGGAGGTTGTGGAATCTCCGTCTCTGGAGATATTTAAGAGTAGGTTAGATAAATGTCTATCAAGGATGGTCTAGACAGTATTTGGTCCTGCCATGCGGGCAGGGGACTGGACTCGATGACCTCTTGAGGTCCCTTCCAGTCCTATAATCTATGAATCTATGAATACCAGAATGTGTTAGAAGCATTAGCTGAGGTTCATATTGTGCTACAGATTTTGATTTAACAATAATAATAGGAAAGTGCTGAGTTTGGACAGGCTCTGTGTGTGATATGTTGAGGACTCAACTTATTCATACATCCCTAATTTCTTTTTGGAGTAATTGTTTGTTGTTTAATACCCAAATGGAAGAGGCGATGGAGTACGTGGAATCACCTTCCCCTTTTTCCCCCACCCAAAAATGTTTTGCATTTAGTAGCAGAAAATAGCAGGGCCAGATCTGGGGCAAAATCAGTACTTGGTCCTGCTAGTGAAGGCAGGGAGCTGGACTTGATGACCTTTCAAGGTCCTTTCCCGTTCTAGGAGATAGGATATCTCCATTAATTTAATTTAATTTAAATTTAATTTAAAAAGTGAAGAGCAGCTTGAAGTTCTACAGGTGAGAACATACATGTACTTTTCAAACTGCCTTTTCATTCCTCTCAAAATGGCCACTGTACACATCTCCCAAAGACACCTCAAAACAGTACTGCTTCCCATACAGCCCTGTCCTGCACTTCCTGCTACTGCTTCAGAGATGTAGAACTGATTCTTCTTTCAGGCTAATACTCCCTAGATACCCATCTGGCTAAATTAATAGCTATATCCATTAAATTAAGTATCAATTGAAAAATAAATTTAGTAATTGTGAAAAGGGGATATGGAGTGGGGTGAAAGCTTTACAAATATAATGTGATAAACAGATGTTCTCAACGGAGTTTGGAGTTAGCTAATCCTTCCTGAACAGCACGGAGGAATGGGGGATGAGAGGAAAGCAGAAGACTGGGTGGATGGGCTTAGAAAGCAGGCATAAGGATGAGAGATTCTGAATGCTCCAGCCAGTCAGATGCAGGAATGTGCCATCCTAGTGGCTCTTCAGAAGCAGTCATTTTGTAAATCAATGTTTTTTTAATTGTTTCATGGCTGACATTGAAATCATACTAACATAGCAAACCTGCAAATCAGCAACTGTATTGTCCCTGTGCTCTGACTATCTGGGACCGTTTAATTTCAGATTAATCATCGAGAAAAACCTCAATTTCTGTTCCCTCTTGACCCTTGAGTCAAGGCAATAATCAACCCATCTTTCCACTGTTATCTTCTCTGGTGCCCTGAATCTCCACACCCTGAACCCTTCTCAAAAATCACACCCTATACTCACTCCTTCAATAGCTATTCACCTTCCATCACCTCTCCCTCAGCAAACCCCTGCTTGCTACCAGCTGGTATGCTGCCTATTTCACAGTACTAAGACTGATTTTTTACAATAATCTTCTCTTATTGGAAACAGACTCTCTGTTGTGATCCTCATTTTTCTTGAACTCAGTTGTCTTTGATACAGTTGATGATGATTGTGGCCTTCTTCAGTTAGTTGGAGTCAAAACCATTTTGTTCACTTAGTTACGTTTACTTTTCCATCAGCTACTTCTTGTGACAGGCAGTATGCACTCCTCTTGCACAGATCTTTCCACTCTGGTGTTCTGAAGGGTTCAGCCCTTGAATCAATCTCTTCAACTTGGGTTATCATTACCATGCAGGTGATACTGAAGCCTTTTCTCTTTCATTCTTTTGGGCCTTTCATCATTTTCTCCTTGTCTGAATTTTCTCAACACCTGTACTTTGTGTAACTTACCTCGAATCCAACATGTCCAGAAAGTCCTATCTACTAATTTGTTAGGAAGAGCATTTCAACCAAAACTCTACCACTTTCCTTTTTGTAAAGCTTCCCAATTCAGATCTCATATTTGATCCTGTTCTCAGGAACTGTGTTTGACTTGAAGCTAAACTCTCATTAAAGTCTTTTACTGAAATTTTAGGTACACATAATTGAGGACTGTGGAAAGGGATGAACTTTAAGAAAGACAGAAAAGGCGGAAGAAAAAGTGATAAGACAGAAGAAAAACATTCACAAAAATGTTTCACAAGGTACAATGGAAAAGGGCAACAATATCAGATACAGTAAATTCAATCATTCTTCTCACCTATAACATTGATGTATCATATGCAGACACAAGACTGCATTTTAGGATTATGATTCTGAGCTCTCTTGTGCTTCCACATCTTTTTGGTTTGGAATTCTGTCTACTGTTTCTACATACGACAGCTATCTCTGTTCTCATAACTTCTATCCAGGGCCGGCTCCAGGATTTTTGCCGCCCCAAGCAGCAAAAAGAAAAAAAGTGGAAAAAAAAAAAAAAGCCACGATCGCGATGTGCTCTACCGCCGCTGCTTCAGTCTTCGGCGGCAATTCGGCGGCGGGTTCTTCGCTCCCAAAGGGAGTGAGGGACCCGCCGCCGAATTGCCGCAGAAGAGCCGGACATGCTGCCCCTCTCTGTTGGACGCCCCAAGCACCTGCTTGCTGGGCTGGTGCCTGGAGCCAGCCCTGCTTCTATCCATTCAGGTCCAGTCATCTGGAATGCTATAATTCCATTTTTATGCTCTCCCTAAATCTCCACTCCTGAGTCTTCAGTTTGTTCAAAATCCAGTTCCCCCCGGCCCCCTTCTTGCACCTGGAAAAGGGAACACATCTCTTCCATCCTCAGAAATATTCCTTGTCTTCTTGTCTGTTCCAGAATCAAGATCTATGGACTTGTCTCCTCTTCTTTCCAATCTGATTGTTTTATATTCTCCTTTCTTTTCTCCATGATCTTCATTCCAGACTTAGTTCTGACCGACTTACTTCTCCACTGCAGATTCTTCTCTGTACCCACTTAATATCCAACATCTTGACTGTTTTTTTTCACATCCCACCTATTCTCTGTGGACTCCTATTCCTGGCCCCAATTCAGGAAAACCATGTATGCACATGCTTAAGTCCGTACCTATTCAAGACATCTCTGAAGCACATGCTTATGCGCTGTACTGAATAAGGGTGCTTTCCTGAACTGGGACCCCTCTCTAACACTCAAATCTTACTCCCTGAGCCTTCTAGTTTCCTTGTGTTCTATCACTGGGACTACTTGGCTAGGAAGGGTAGCAGCAATCAGACCTCTTAAGACTGTAAGTTGTTCAAGGCAGGGACTCCATTTCTGTTTTGTAAAACATCAGGCTTATTTCTTGGTCCATATGGAATCACTGATATGACTTGGAATTAAAATAGTGCTAAAAGATGGTAGTATTGTAAACAGATGGTGGTTAGTCTGTTCTATTTGTGTACATTTTAAAAATAACCATTTCCCCCTCTTGTAGTTTTTATAAGAAACAAGAACTCCAAAAGCAGATTGTTGGCATTATCATAATTGCTTTCTCATTGTCAGAGTCATAGTTCACATGTGTTTCTTGTGAAACATTTTTTTAGAACTTAACATATGGAGTTTTTTGCTCGCTCCTTTTCAAGGAGTTTATCTCACTGATTGAGCTTATAGTTCTGAAAACATTATATCACACCTTGTTCAGTTTATGCTCATAGGTGTTTTGTCACCATGATTTTCTATGTCCTTAGCGCTTATGAGATTTTTTTTTTATTGTTTGTTGTTGTATTCAGATGCAGATTATCATTTATAGCATCTGTATGGTTAAAAAAATAGATTTAAGCCAGCAGAAATCGATTTTAAGGATGGGGAGGCTGTCAACCAAACTGCTTCTATTGCAACACTACTGTATAGATAAAAGACGATGAGACTTATTCCAGCTGAAATACAAATTATTTTATTGCCGATTGCTCACTGACTTATGCTGATTAGGCAATTATTAATTCCACTGGCATTGGCTAGGAATTTACATTGTATGTTTTTTGAAATAACTATTTTATTTTAGCCAAAGCTATATGCTTCATTATTATTGAAAGTGAAAATAGAACTGCATATGTTGGTGTTTTGTGATATTTCCCATGCCCTGTGCTATAATTATCAATAAATATATTATCATAAGGCATTCTTTGTGGGAAATTATGTTTATAAACAAAACACTCCTGCACGTAATTAAGAGATTTTTTATAGTGGTACAATTAGGGGGCAGACAGGTCATGTTGACATCTTCTGTGAAGGCCACAATAACCTATGCCAGTTTAAAAATAATAATAATAATAATAATTAATAATAATACTGTCACCCACCCACTATCAGTCCCCCCTATTCCTCCCAAAAAACTTCCTACACATCCTCCAATTTATGATGTTTGGTCTCAGTATGTTTTTTGTTGACTGCCTCGTAAGACTATAGAGTCTGTGGGAAAAGGACCTTATTATGTTCTGTATGTTGTAGAGCACAGAGCTCCCTGTGGACCTCAGTAACACAGATACAACTGTAACTTCAGTGGAGTTGCACAGGAGTAATTGCGGGTAGAGTTCGTGCTTTTGGTTATAGTGATGTTTTTAGTAACCCAGTGAAAGGATAAACTGTTGCTAGACAGAACAGGCCGCAAGCAATAAGAAATACCATATATTACCTTAGCAGGCATGGATTAAACATATCTTAGAAGAGACCATTTCTCCCCAAAGGTTTAAACCATGAAGGAATGTAGTCAGAAAAACATCATCTGGGCCTTAGAGCTTTCTACAAGTGGCTGATTTGCATGTGTAAAATCATGACAAGGTGGCAGAAGGAAAGAAAACAAAAGACATTAGAAAGAGGGAACTCCATGGGGGAGAGGGGCTCCCTTAAGTCCCTCGTGAGGTACTGAGTGCGCTCTCTTGCCCTTAGTCCAATGTCTGCTTTGTATTTTTGTTCATGTTCCTTAATCTACTTAGCACTGTGCAATGGGATGAAATCTTGACCCCACAGAAGTTAATGGCAAAATTCCCCGGAAGTTTTGCTTAGCAATGTCCCTACAGACATTTGGCTAAATAATATAGATAAAAGCCTTAGAACTCCTGGAGAAAGCGAGCGTGAATAAATGGCTCTGAGACAGATCCACTGCAAGAGTCTGAGAGTGACACTCTGTCAGCTAGTCAACAAACCGGTACAAAAGCCTGGTCTTTCTCAGTGGAATGGCCAAAGGCAGGCAGGATAGTCAGACCTTATCCTGGCTTTAATCCCCTGTGCATTATGATCTTACCTACTGCTTTAGACTGACTCTGAGTTCAGTTTTATGGTGCACATGGGTATTATGATTTTTTTCTTGATACTGCACCATTACTTTTCTAGGGGTCTGCTAAAGGGAGCTGCCATGTTTTGTTCAGTTCAAATGTAATCTGTTATAGAGGTGACTTGCAGTGTGTTCTTGGAAGGAGAGGTTACTTTTGTTCTTTATTGTTTTCTCATAATGTAAACCAGAAAAATCAATCAGATTGAAAGTATATGGAAAAATGTAATAACCTTTCCATGTCAGTTTTGCCCACCTACTTTTCGATGTCAACAGCCTACCTGGTCTTTCAATTATCAGTGACTGGTTTTTGAGCCATTGGATCCAAAAATCTCAGCCTAGACTGTCTCACCTTTTCGTGTTAAAATGTAAATCTATTACACACACAAAATGCAAGTCTGCTGTAGCTAATTGTTTCAGTGAGTTTTGGGAACATGCCACGGAAGGTATCCTGCTGTTTTTGTGCTTTTCAAATATAAATGTTTATTCAAGCCGAGCTGAGATGATGTGCACAAGTGTATGTACTCAATGCTCATGGTTCCTTTTCTGTTGTTGCAGTGATCTGCTGTCTTCAGAATACCTTGAGAGGCATATCGAGCATGGAGGAAAGACAGTGGAAGTTAAAGTAAGAGTTTGCTTGGGGTTATGAGGGTTCCTCTCATTTTTTAAATGTTTGTTTAATGGACACGCCCCGATTTCACTGTAACCAGTGAATTCGGATTTTAACATAAATTCCTCCTATGAGTCAGGCAAGTTTTGTTTCGTCTAATTTTTAAGCTTCTTGTTTATTTTACATTACATAAATATTCATGACAAAATTATACTTATGAGAAATGTATACGCTATAGGTTTTTTTACTTTCCTTTGTTCTAAATACGTATTTTACCAAAGAAAGTGCAACACTGACTCTTTTACGTAATGATACATTACGTAAACTTACTGAAAGGCCAGGATTGCTGTTTTCATGGGTTTCCTCATATACTTGAGTATAGCAAGTTATATAGGATGGTAGTTCCAAATATTTTGCCATCTTGAAATAGCAGGTTCCTTTTGTAAAAGATCTGTTGAGATACCTATGAAATATTGTTATAGTTGTCTCCTAAGAAATATGCCAGTCTGGGTCCTTTTTGCAGGATGTTAATTTCTATTCTCTCTCTGTGTTTATATAATTCAATGAAAGCCAGCCTAATGATCCATTCTGTCTCTCTGAATACGCCAGCTGTATTTTCAAATATTCATATATGCTGATACTATGTACGTTTATACTTAATATTAGATTTTACAAAACCATCAGTAATTTCAGAAAGAATAAAATTAAATCAGTATTTACATATATCTCCTCAGAGTTGCTGTGAAAGAGTCTTCTGGTGCATAGACAACATCTCATGGAAGTATGGCAATAAAATAAATGTAGACTGTACACAGCATGTATAGTGGTTAGCGTGGGTCATAATAGTAGCTCTTTTTAAAGGACTCTGTCAAGTCAAATATGGCCCAAAATTTAGGTTTTCTAAAAACCAAACCCTCCTGAATTGAAGACTATTAAATGTTCCCTAATGTGACAGCAAAAGCAGGAAAGGGCAAAGCAAAAATTTGATCAGCTGAACACACAGAAATATTTGTTCACTTCAACTACTTAGTAATCAGCTTACCCTTCCCTAGAATTTTCATATATATTATATACTTTTGGTTCCATAGTTTATATTTATGCAGTGCCAAATTGAACATGGAGAAACACATGTTCATTTATTGTAAAGATCATTTTCACAATGAGCCTGTGTTATACTGTACAGTCAAAAAATCTGACTGTAATCCAAAATTTGACTCAAAGCAGAAATACAAGATGACAGCTGGAGGTAATAAAAAAAAGTTAATCCATTTCTCTGTATTAGGAAATATATACAAATTGGCAAACTTAAACATTTTTTTGGCTGCCCGTAAAGCCTGCTTTACTAAATTAGGGACCAGTTATGCATCCCCCTCTCATGAGCAGGGCCAGCTTTAGGCACCAGCGTTCCAAGCATGTGCTTGAGGCAGCACTTCTCAAGGGGCGGCATTCCGGCCCTTTGGGGGCGGCTCTTTTCAAGGGGCGGCACTCCGTTTTTTTTGTTTTTTGTTTTTCTTGTTTCGGCAACGGCGGCACTCTGGCTCTTTTTTTTTTTGCTTGGGGAGGCAAAAAACCTGGAGCCAGCCCTGCTCATGAGTAATCCTTACTTCAGTGAGTAATATCTTTGAAGTCAATGGGACTACTCAGCAAATAAGGAGTACTTGCATGAGCAAGAGGTAGCAGGATTGGGGCTTCAAGACAGGATTTTTATTGATTTTCATAGTGTGGATCATATTCTAATAGAGTGTGTCTCATAAGTCACTCTTCCCATTAACGTGGACTACTTCCCCTTCCATTTGCAACTGTGCACCATCTCTGTAGCATCTTCAGCAATTGTTTTCCTTCAGCTAGATTAGCACCTTGAAATATGCTCTGAGTAAGGAGCAGCACATTGTTTCATTGCCCCAGGAGCAGAGGACAAGACTGGTTGTGAATCAGAGCATCACAGTTTCATCCCTTCTTCTCCCATGGGGTGTATGTGTGTGTGTGGAAAATAACCTGCACCAGGCCCTTTCCTGGTGTGGCTTGCTTCAACTTTCCATGTCTTGCTGCCTTCCCTGTCCTTCCTCCCCTAGGAGAAGTAATTGCCTTGGCAAGGCTGCTCTTCACTCTGTGTTGCAACCTGTAGTATGGCTCAGAATAGCACCATTGAAAAGTAATTGGAGCATTTAAAATGAAGTTTTAGCTCTTTTACTGCCATTTAATATCTGCAATCAAGGGGGAGAATCAGTCTGATGGCCACACACTTCAAAAGAGCTCATCAGCCACAATTAATGCCAGGTTCTCAAAAACAAACAAACAAACAAAAAACAAACCACCTCAGCTCCCATTGGCACAGTCAAGGAATTATGATGTGATTGGAATAACAGAGTTTTGGTGGGATAACTCACATGACTGGAGTACTGTCATGAATGGATATAAACTGTTCAGGAAGGACAGGCAGGGCAGAAAAGGTGGGGGAGTTGCATTGTGTGTAAGAGAGGAGTATGACTGCTCAGAGCTCTGGTATGAAACTGCAGAAAAACCTGAGAGTCTCTGGATTAAGTTTAGAAGTGTAAGCAACAAGGGTGATGTCGTGGTGGGCGTCTGCTATAGACTACCAGACCAGGAGGATGAGGTGGACGAGGCTTTCTTCCAGCAACTAATAGGAGTTACTAGATCACAGGCCCTGGTTCTCATGGGAGACTTTAATCACCCTGATATCTGCTGGGAGAGCAACACAGCAGTGCACAAATAATCCAGGAAGTTTTTGGAAAGTGTAGGGGACAATTTCCTGGTGCAAGTGCTGGAGGAACCAACTAAAGGCAGAGCTCTTCTTGACTTGCTGCTCACAAACAGGAAAGAATTAGTAGGGGAAGCAAAAGTGGATGGGAACCTGGGAGGCAGTGACCATGAGATGGTCGAGTTCAGGATCCTGACACAAGGAAGAAAGGAGAGCAGCAGAATACGGACCCTGGACTTCAGAAAAGCAGACTTTGACTCCCTCAGGGAACTGATGGGCAGGATCCCCTGGGAGACTAACATGAGAGGGAAAGGAGTCCAGGAGAGCAAGCTGTATTTTAAAGAATCCTTATTTAGGTTGCAGGAACAAACCATCCTGATGTGTAGAAAGAATAGTAAATATGGCAGGCGACCAGCTTGGCTTAACAGTGAAATCCTTGCTGATCTTAAACACAAAAAATAAGCTTACAAGAAGTGGAAGATTGGACAAATAACCAGGGAGGAGTATAAAAATATTGCTCAGGCATGCAAAAGTGAAATCAGGAAGGCCAAATCACACTTGGAGTTGCAGCTATCAAGAGATGTTAAGAGTAACAAGAAGGGTTTCTTCAGGTATGTTAGCAACAAGAAGAAAGTCAAGGAAAGTATGGGCCCCTTACTGTATGAGGGAGGCAACCTAATGACAGAGAATGTGGAAAAAGCTAATGTACTCAATGCTTTTTTTGCCTCTGTCTTCATGAACAAGGTCAGCTCTCAGACTACTGCACTGGGCAGCACAGTATGGGGAGGAGGTGACCAGCCCTCTGTGGAGAAAGAAGTGGTTCAGGACTAGTTAGAAAAGCTGGATGAGCACAAGTTCATGGGGCTGGATGCTCTGCATCCGAGGGTGCTAAAGGAGTTGGCAGATGTGATTGCAGAGCCATTGGCCATTATCTTTGAAAACTCATGGCGATCGGGGGAGGTCCCGGATGACTGGAAAAAGGCTAATGTAGTGCCCATCTTTAAAAAAGGGAAGAAGGGGAACTGGGGAACTACAGGCCAGTCAGCCTCACCTCAGTCCCTGGAAAAATCATGGAGCAGGTCCTCAAGGAATCAATTCTGAAGCAGTTAGAGGAGAGAAAAGTGATCAGGAACAGTCAGCATGGATTCACCAAGGGCAAGTCATTCCTGACTAACCTAATTGCCTTCTATGATGAGATAACTGGCTCTGTGGATGAGGGGAAAACAGTGGACGTGTTATTCCTTGACTTTAGCAAAGCTTTTGATATGGTCTCCCACAGTATTCGTGCCAGCAAGTTAAAGAAGTATGGGCTGGATGAATGGACTATAAGGTGGATAGAAAGCTGGCTAGATCGTCGGGCTCAGTGAGTAGTGATCCATTGTTCCATGTCTAGTTGGCAGCTGGTATCAAGCGGAGTGCCCCATGGGTCGGTCTTGGGGCCGGTTTTGTTCAATATCTTCATTAATGATCTGGAGGATGGCGTGGACTGCACCCTCAGCAAGTTTGCAGATGACACTAAACTGGGAGTAGTAGTAGATACGCTGGAGGGTAGGGATAGGATATAGAGGGGCCTAGACAAATTAGAGGATTGGGCCAAAAGAAATCTGATGAGGTTCAACAAGGACAAGTGCAGAGTCCTGCATTTAGGACGGAAGAATCCCGGGCACTGCTACAGACTAGGGACCGAATTGCTAAGCAGCAGTTCTGCAGAAAAGGACCTAGGGGTTACAGTGGACGAGAAGCTGGATATGAGTCAACAGTGTCCCCTTGTTGCCAAGAAGGCTAACTGAATTTTGGGCTGTATAAGTAGGGGCATTGCCAGCAGATCAAGGAACGTGATCATTCCCCTCTATTTGACATTGGTGAGGTCTCATCTGGAGTACTGTGTCCAGTTTTGGGCCCCATACTACAAGAAGGATGTGGAAAAATTGGAAAGAGTCCAGCGGAAAACAACAAAAATGATTAGGGGTTGGAGCACATGACTTATGAGGAGAGGATGAGGGAACTGGGATTGTTTAGTCTGCAGAAGAGAAGAATGAGGGGCGATTTGAGAGCTGCTTTCAACTACCTGAAAGGGGGTTCCAAAGAGGATGGATCTAGACTGTTCTCAGTGGTAGCAGATAACAGAACAAGGAGTAATGGTCTCAAGTTGCAGTGGGGGAGGTTTAGGTTGGATATTAGGAAAAACTCTTTCACTAGGAGGGTGGTGAAGCACTGGAATGGGTTACTTAGGGAGGGGGTAGGATCTCCTTCCTTAGAGGTTTTTACGGTCAGGCTTGACAAAGCCCTGGCTGGCGTGATTTAGTTGGGGCTTGGTCCTGCTTTGAGCAGGGGGTTGGACTAGATTACCTCCTGAGGTCCCTTCCAACCCCTATATTCTATGATTCTATGATTTAGGTATCTAAATAAGTAGCTAGATTTTCAGGACAGGTCAGCATGCCGGGTACATGTCAGTGCTGAGCACGCTTCAAAATCTGGCCGTGGTTTCAATGCCTCAGTAGGAGCAGGTGCAGAGCTCTTTTGAAAAAAAAATGTGGCCCCAATTTTGTGTGCTGAGCACTTGAAAATCTAGCTGTTGGCTCTTGTGAAAATCTGGCCCCACATGACCAGTAAGCTGTTGGTCCTTAAGATACTGAAAGAGAAAGAAGCAGAGGAAAAGTCCAGAAATGTTTATTATGCATATTGGAATCTGGACTCTGTAGTTCAAACTGTTCTCAAAATACATATACAGACATAGACTCCTATGATTCAATACTTTAAAATTCTGCGATTGTTTTACTGTGTCATAAAATCCTGCTAAAAGGGTGCTTGTTCTAAGAATAAACCAGTCAAAACATAGACAACAACAAGAATGAAGGGCTCACACAGACTACTTAAATACTTGTTAAAAAAGAAAAAGCTACTGAAAGGGCCAGACCTGCAACAAAAATAAATTGTATAATAAAGACCACATTGCTGTGTGCCATTTCCTAAGCTATCCAGCTCCATTTCTGAGGCTGTCAGTTACATAATGAGGAGACTGAGTCTGGTGTACATCTTGCTGTTTCCTACTGCAAATGTGGAAGGCCCTGAACACATTAAAGCTGCCATGGTCTAGCTGTGTGAGAGGAAAGGAGCACGCTGTGGAGCTCCTACTTCGCTTGGGGAAAATACTACTAGTTGGTGGAGCCAGTAGCATGCCAGAAGGGAGAAGAATAGGTATTTCAGCAAGGAGCATCTGCTCCTTCTACAGGAAGATCCATATCCATCATTGGTTCTCCCTTCTCCTGTGATGGGAGCGGATAGAGGAGACCCTCCACCTCTCTTCCGACTAGGAGGGGGTGACAAGAGAAAAACCTCACTCTTCTTTGTCAACTCCCTCTCATTTCTGGGGAAGTTGGATGAGAAAATAGAGCTCTAGCCAGATTACAAAGGCAACTAAATGGCCCTGTCAAATCCCTCTCCCTATCTGGCACTTGACAGAGTGCTGAGGATAGTCCGATTTTAAAATATTTGGTTTTATGAACAGTGAAGTGCTTTCTTTAGCTTCTTCTTTCTCTACATCACATAGCACAGTGTAAGTAGCAGATATTGCCACTGCTGTCATCAGCAATATAGGAAACAGATGGGAGTGCTAATGTGCTATGGGAATGCAGTTGCATACGCAGTCATCATTTAACAATGTTACAAACATGGACTTGCCAAGGGGGTGGACAGATGCTTGCTCTAGCTCAGGGGTCGGCAACCTATGGCACACGTGCCAAAGTTGGCATGTGAGCCGATTTTTCCTGGCACGCGGTGTGGGCTGAGCCGCTCAGCCCCGCCGCCACTCTGGAGTTCCCGCTGCCAGCTGTCAGCTCCTGCGGGAGCGGGTCCAACTCAGCCCTTGCTGCTGGCCTGGGGGGAAGGAATCCCAGGCTGGCAGCAGGCTGAGACCCCGGCTGGCAGGAGCTGCCGGTGAAAACCCCAGAGCCGCGCCGGGCTGAGCTGCTCAGCCCACCCCGCTCTGGAGTTCCCGCTGCCAGCTCCTGCCAGCTGGGGTCGCGATGCAGGTCCAACTCAGCACCGGCTGCTGGCCTGGGGTTCCTTCCCCCAGGCTAGCAGCGGGCTGAGATTTTAGCTAGCAGGAGCTGGGGGCAGAAACCCCAGAGTGGCGGCAGGCCGAGCCAGTCGCTGCTCTGGGGTTCTGGCTGCTGGCCCCTCGCCAGCAAGGGTCTCTACCGCGCAGCTCCACTCACCTTGCTTCCAGTTGGAGGCTCTCTTGCAGACAGGGTCCAGGCCTCCAGCCCTGCTCAGCCTACCAGCCACCTACTCCACTCACCTCAGCTGCCAATCTTGGTTTCCAGCCCTTGCTCATCCTGCTTTCGGGCCTGGTACCAGCAGGCCACCCTTTACATATAACAGTAGTTTGGTTATATATTATAGACTTATAGAGAGACCTTCTAAAAAGTGTTAAAATGTATTACCAGCATGCAAAGCCTTAAATTAGTGTATAAATGAAGATTCGGCACACCACTGCTGAAAGGTTGCCGACCCCTGCTCTAGCTTATGCTCTTTATAGAATTGGGCAGAACAACTCTGATCCCCTACCAAAATTTCCTTTTCTGAAGAAAATGTTCTGGTTTTCTGTCATTGCTTACAGTGTTTTAGAGGTGGGGAGGGGGAAAAAAAAGAAATATCTGTAGTTCGAGGATCCAGTTGTTAAGGAATGAAGGGATTTTTAATGACAGGCACCTCAATTTAACATATCCTTTTGCAACAAAAGAGGGTAAATTCTAATTTAATTGTTGTACAATTAATTAGTATTTGTGCAGCACTTTGAAGATGAAATGCATTATATTCTAATTGCTAAGTGTCAGAACATCATTGGATGAGACAGGGAAGCATACCTCTTTGCTAGCTGCTCAAAATGCTAGGTATGCAGGACCTTCAATGTTGTTATAATATCAGCCAGCAATGCCCAATATTAAAAAACAAAACAATGGGTTAAGTTTTTTTGTTTGTTTTGTTTTTTTGACCTGCATGTTAGTGAAATTTTGCTACCAGTAAGACAATCTGATCTGTCATCCTGATCTCTGAACTCCATCTAGAGGCAAAGAGAATACTCAATCAATCAATTAACAAGAAGCAGACCACCTCCCCATGCATTACCTTTTCCTGATTGTGTCAGTACAGATCTTTCCAAACTCCAAGCACACAAATGCTCAACTTGCATACACTTTACCTCACTGCAGTATATCTCTGTGTCCTTTTATCTCTTTTTACGTTATCATTCTGTCATTGAGGCTGTCACTAAGATGAAAGGCAAAATACAGCTTGCAGTGCTGAGTAATCTACACAATGGGATTTTTCTTCCTTAGACTGAACAATTTATATCTATTCAGTGACATTTTTCTCTTATAAAATATTTTCATTTTTTCACATTAGAGCCATATGCATTCTGCTCATTATCCAAACAGAATTGTCATGCGGACCTACAAAGGTTCCTAGATAATAGTTTTGAGACAATTAAGCAGAGATACAGTGTCCAAATTGGAGAGATTGTATAGGTGGATTTATATGTATATTTTTAGACAGAATGATTAATTGTAACCACAGGCATTTTGTCTATTTCTCAAATAATCCAATACATCACAATGTATGCAAGTTGTAAACATGCTGTACATAAGTTATGCAAAACAAACCAACCCACTCTATGGCCAAAATGTTTGAAATGGAATGTAAATCCATATTTAGGCACTTAATTAAGTTCTTGATCCTATACCATTGAAGGTACGGGGAGCTTTGCCACTAAGGGTATGTCTTCACAGCAAAGAAAAACCCATGGATGGCCAGTGCCAGCCGACTTGAGTTCATGGGGCTCAGGCTGTGGGGTGTTTTGTTGCTGTGTAGACTTCTGGGCTTGGGCTCGAGTTCTGGGACCCTCCCACCTCGCAGGCCCTAGAGCCTGAGCCCAGACATCTACACAGCAATGAAACAGCTCAAGCCCCATGAACCCAAGTCAGCTGGCACTGGCCATCCAGGGGTTTTTCTTTGCTGTGTAGACATACCCTTAATTGTTCAGGATCATGTTCAGACTCTTAATAGCTTGATTTGCAAAGGTACCAACTACCTGTAGCTCCCATTGACTTCAGTGGGACCTGGGGGCACTTCTCAAAAATCAGGCAACTTACACCTGGTCTACACTACATAGTCAGGTCAATGTAAGCCACCTTGCATTGACCTAGTTGTGCATGTGTCTACACTTAAATTTGTCTCCCATACATGTAAATTCTCCATTAAGCCAATATTGTAATACCACTTCCCTGAATGGCGTTGAGCGAAGGTAGATGTATTGAGGTTGATGCAATGTGAATGTAGACACTGTGTTAATCATGTTGACCCTAATAATCCTCCAGCAGCTGTCCCACAATCCCAACACTGATTGCTCTGGTCACAAATGTGAACTCCACTGCCCGGGGCTCATGGAGACTGGAAGACCCCATCCCCCATTTAAAGCCTGTGAGTTTTTTAAATGCCTTTTCCTGATTGTCCAGTTTGGGGAGCACACCTAGCAGCTCCCATTGTTGTGTGCAATTGCCCAGCTGATCGTGCTGGCTGCACACTCCAGACACACTTTGGCTTGGAGTAGACAGGATATTGGATCTCCTGGGCCTGGTGGGAGAAGAGGCTGTGCAAGCCCAGCTACAGACCAGCCCTAGAAACATGGACATTTATGAGCAGATTGCATGGTGGATGCAGGAGGAGTATGACAGGCATCAGCAGCAATGCTGCATGAAAGCAGAGGAACTGCAGCAGGCATATCAGAAGGCCAGGGGAAGCCAACAGTTGATCAGGTGTTGAGCTGCAGACCTGCCACTTTTACAAAGTGCTGCATGCCATACTTGGCAGAGAACCACTACCACCATGGATACCTCAGAGGACCCAGAGTCACTGGCCCTGCTGTGAACAGCGAGGATGAGGTGGATGAAGAGAAAGAGGATGGGGGGCATGTGACTGGAGGGCCCAGATATGCCATGAGTCAGAACCTGTTTGAAACTCCACCTTAGTCCAGTCAGTCCCGGATATTGAGCATGGACAAGTCCGATGCAGGGGAAAAGAAATTGGGTAAGTGTGTAAATTTATCCCCATTACAGTGCACAGCTATTGACTTTTCATTAATTTGCTTGTACTACAAGAGGTTGTGGGTGGGTTAGAATTTACTTCATTGCCCTTCTCCAGTGCCTAAAAACCCAACTCCAATAGAAAAGCACCTGGAGACCCAGAATTCAGTCTCTAAGGATTTTCAGCAAGAATTAAACAAGGTCAACTCCCCACATACAAGTCCCAAAAGAACAAAAGGAATTAACTTAACAAAAGGACCCAACTCATTCCTATCCACCCCAAACTTTATAAAATCTTATGATAAAGAAACAAAGAAATTAATTTTTACAACATAACATGGCTATTTTATAAGCAACATACATTATCTTCACAGTTATACATAAACAAATAAAGAGAACAAATTAAAATCTAAACAGGTCAGAAACAGAGTGAGAAGAAACTTAGAGTTCCCAAAAGCTTAGGTTGAGTTCACCTGAGTCTCAGTTAGTCTTGATCACCAAATCTACATGGTTTGCTGAGTCAAAAACAACATCTTCTCTCCACTTGCTTGAAGGAATCTTCAGTTGGAATCCAGGCAGACTCTTCCTCTGCAGTCAGCCAGTCAGATGATTAAGCAACCACTCAGTTTAACCCCCTCCCCCCCCCACACACACCCCGCAAATGCTTCAGAGTTAGGGAAAACAGCCTGCGTTCTGCTCCTGTGGTTCAGGTCCTTCCAGCCCACACTGGGCACATGGCCTTTTGTAAAGCAGCTGCCCTGACTGCTTGCCCTTGTGGAGTCTGAGTTCAGCAACAGGGAACCTACTGAGCACACCCAAAACTACCACACCCTATTCTAGAAACTTCTGAGTGTGGACAGCTAATTGTGCATCGACTTAGCAGCAATGAACCAGACCCAACTCATTCCTATCCACCCCCAATAGATCTCTTAGGTACATGGGTTACAGTAGCAGTACAACAAAAAGAGGTAGAGTTGTTATCTGCTCCTACAGAGTTAGGCAGAGTGGGCTATGAGGAGTAGTTTGTTTATGTACACAGGGACATCCCTTGAATCCTCCCGAGACATCTCGATGAAGCTTTTATGGAGGTACTCTGACGCACTCTCCTGAAGGTTTCTAGAGATGGTAGCCTTATTTCTTCCTCCACAGTAGGACACTTTCCTGTGCCAGTTGGCAATAACTTTGGCAGGCACCATTGCAATAAACAGAATAGCAGCATATGGGCCTAGACAGCTTCAGGACGCCAGCCGCAGCTAGGCTGTGTGCCTTTGGTGCCCTCAGGAGTGAGCTATCAGCTAAAATCACCACTGCCTGTGGAAAATGGTGCCAATGTTCAGTGCCATTGCCCTATACTTAATTTCAGGCAACTGAGCAATTCCCTCCTCATTTCTCTCACCCCTGGTGGGCCACATCCCACAGCTGGAACTGTGAGTGATACTGTGCACAAGCACTCTGATGCAGAAGCATGGCTTATTTAAAACTTTAGGGGAACAAGAGAAGGGAGTTCTGAATCTTAACTTTCACTTTCTCTTGTGACTATATTGATAAGTACCTCTGTCTGGTTCATCTGTAGCTGCTGACATTGTGGCCTTCAGGGATTCCATCGCCATACTTGTGGAACGCTTGAGCCAGATAAGGAGGAGAAAGAAGAGGACCCTGGATGACATGTTAAGTGAAATCCTGCAAGCCAGTGCTGCAGACCATGAACAGAGGGCCTGGAGCATGAATATTGCAGACTGTATGGAGAAGGAAAGAACAGGCAGGAGAAAGGTCCAGAAGTCAGAGCATGAGATGCACCAGGACATGATGGGACTTCTCTGTCAGCAAACACAGATGCTGTAGATTCTTGCAGACCTGTAGGTTCAACAATCCTGGGCTTGCCTCCCTTTGTAGTCCATGGAGAACTCTAGCATAGCATCTCCCTACCCTCAAAATTACATGTGGTGTCAGGGACTGCATCCCTACCCTTCTTCTCCACACTGGGGGACATTAAGGACAACCACAGTTTCACATACTCCTACCTGTGATAGCCACAGTTGATGTATGTGCAGCTAAAATGAACATTAATGTTCCTTCTACTTTAAACTCTGTTTCAAAAATTTATTAAGGTTTTAATGTATTTGCTTTTGACTTGCAAATAATTTTTTGAAGTGTTTCTTAATCTGTTAAACTCTATTGTTTGGAAAATAATTAATCTTTATTAGCTCCCAACATATGCTGCAGAATACTTAGTGGGAGTGAAATCACCCACTTGTTAATATACAGCGTGACACAACTCATAGAATCAGTGACAAACAGTGTAATAATCATAAATGTACAGCAAGCACCACAAAATTAATAGGTGCCCTGTTAGTGATATTCACAGATGTGCACCAAGCACCACACAATTCCTAACAGGCCCCTAAAGTGCAGGGTCAGGTAGAGCACAGTACACCACAACACATTACTGTGGCTCGCTGTTAAAGTGCTCTTTCAAAGCTTTCCTGAGCCATATAGCTCCATGTTGAGCTCTTCTCATAGCACTTGTATCTGGCTGGTCAAACTCGGCAGATAGCCTCTCCACTCCCCACTGGCAGCAACTTTCCCCACTTTACTTCACAGATATCATGCAGGACACTGCAGGCAACTCTAACCCTTGGGATATTTTACACACTGAGGTTCAAGCCTATTCGTAAACAACGCCAGTTATCCTTCAGTCTACCAAAAGCATATTCAATTGTCATTTTGCACCTGCTGATCTGGAAGTTGACTGTTTCCTTGGTGCTGTCGAGGTGGCTGGTGTACAGTTCCTAAAAGCCAGGGGTCTAGAGGGTAGGTTGGGTCCCCCAGGATCATTATTGGCATTTAACATCACAAATGGTAATCCACCAGTTGGGAAAGAAAATCCCTGCTTGTAGCTTTCTGAATAGTCCTGTGTTATTAAAAATGCAAGAATCACGCACCTTCTCTGACCAGCCAACCTTGATGTGGGTGAAATATTCCTGGTGATCCACCAGCGCTTGCATAACCATAGAAAAATAGCCCCTTCTGTTGATCTGTAATCTGTAATCTGTTGATATACTCTGTGGCAAGATGGTCTGCTGCCAAAGTAGGGATATGCATGCCATCTATTACTCCACCGTAGTTCAGAAACTTAGTTGCTGCAAATCTATTATATCCTGCATGTTGTTGAAAGTCACAGGCCTGTATAGCAGGAGATGATTAATAGCCCTGCACACTTCATGACAATGGTTCCCCCAGTGGGTTCCAACTCCAAAATGATTTCCCATTGACCAATAGCAATCTGGCATTGAATGTTTCCACAGTGTGATCACCAAGTGCTTCTCCACTGTCAGTGCAGTTCTTATTCTCATTCGCTGAAGGGCTGGGTTGAACTCTACACACAGGAATGTGGCCTTGTGTATCTGAAAGTTCTGCAGCCACTGCTCATCATTACAATGCGATCCCATCAGTCAGCGCTCGTTCCTTGGGCCAGAAGTGGCACTCCACCATTTGCAGCTGCTCCATGAATGCCACCAACAATCTTGAACTGGTTCTTGCTATGTCCCATAGCAATCTGCCCTCTAGGAAATCATCATGTTCCCCGCAGCTTTTCTTTTGCTCTGCAAATACTGGAGGATCATGTATCCTGTGCTTGCAATGCTCATGACAATAGTACAGAGTTGTGCAGGCTTCATGCTTCTGTCAGAGATGACGGACAGCAACAAGTCCCATGTCAGTTAGTGGGATTTTCAAAATAGGTGTGAAAATTATGGAAGTGAGATGCCATTATTGGGTGGAGAAAGTTGCATGAAGGGAACTTGAACCTGCCATCCCAGTCACCCTGTATGACTTGTTTCTGCCTCACCATGCATTGCCAAAACTTCCCAAAAGACAGAACTCTGGATGGTGGTGAGTTGTGCAGTGGGATACCTACCCATGGTGCACTGCACTGTGTGTCAAAACAAGCACTCCTAGAGAGTACGTACAGTGCTGACACAAGGAACCAAGTATACACGCGCACAAGCAATATACTAACTGTAGCAGCTCTATACTGACGTAACTTGAGTTGGCCAAAGTTTGTTGTGTAGACATTTCCTTAGTTAAGTACCTCAGTGTGTATTTAGGTACCTAGCTCTAGGCACTTAAAATTTTTAATGCATGTTAATGCAATTGGAAGGTTGAGGTTTTAATTGTGTAAAACTCAGAAAGCAACTTTAACTCTCCTTATTCATATGTATATTACAAAATCATTTTTGTTACAATACCAGACAACATATATGAAGATAAAATGTTTCATACTGTGCATATGTCTAAGTTTATAGAAATAATTACAATTCCTTATTACACTGTGCTATTAGCCAAATAGTATGTACAGCACCTAGTGTGTGTTGTCCTAATCTGACTGTTTTAATGCATATGGACAAGGGGAGAGAGTACAGTGCTGGGAGAACTTTAACTCTGGATCCTTCTTTTTTATACAACTAAAATCTCAGCCTTAATATGCCAATATCATAGTTTTCGGGGGTGGAGGGTTTAAATAAAATGTTCTTTTATAGAAAAACAATTCAGAAGTGAACACAGTGTTAAAAAGCCAAAAAAAAAAAAAAAAGGGTGGGGACACTGGCTGGCTGAGGGGACTGATAACGAGATATGTAGCCTTTCTTCTCAAGGTCACTGCTTCAAATCTGGCCTGGGTTAGCAGTGCCTAGAAGTCATTACCACCCAGTGGCTGAAATCAAGTGAAGTATCAATTACATCTTATCATGTATTGTTTTATTAAGCCTCATATTGACATGCTGATTAGTGTTCAGATATGCCATGGTAGCATATTTCCATAGGTTTGATTGATCACAGCCAGGGCCGGCTCCAGGCACCAGGCAACCAAGCACATGCTTGGGGCGGCACCTGGTAAGAGGCGGCCAATCTTGGGGTGGCGGGGGGCAGCGTGGTGCGGCATTCTGCGGGGCGGAGAGGGGGGCGCTCCGGCGGCGCAGGGCACGGCGCTGGGGAGGGGGGGCGGATTTCACAGATTGCATCAATCCTGCTTTATAACAGATCAAGTGATGTGCTGCCAATATTTAGCAAGGGGCTCCCACAGTCCCCCATTTAGAATACAATAGCCCTGTCTACCTTAGGTGTATCTGCTTGCTAGGAAGACTGTAGGATAGCAGAATGCAGTCATGTCTCTTCCCACTTCAACAAAAACACTTTCTTATAACCAGCAGGGAAGCAATACAACTTGGCACGCACACATATATTAAGTGCACTTTGCTGGAAGTGTTTATACTTTCTTTCTGAAAAACACAGTTAGGGCATTGATAGGATCACAGTGTTCAGCTTGTGTAACATGAAAGGGGGGAGGGAGAGGAAGTAGGCATTGTGAGATGGGGAGTGTCCGGGGTACCGTCCCTCAGGTAATTGCATCAGATGTCAGATATTTTTTTAAAAAAAAATCTGATGGTGCATTCCATAAGCCAAAAAAAGAAAAAAAAGAAAAAAGTGTACTCATGATAAGTAATTTGAGCCCTAGTGGTAAGTCCTTTTGGGTAAGGACAATTTTTGCAGTATCCAAAGAGGAGGTTACTCTGTTAGAATCAGGGAAAATCACAGCAACCCACCTGTGAAGAGGTTGAGAAACCTCACACCAGAATGAAAAGGGTTAAATAAGGGTTTGTCAACCCATGGGTTGAGACCCATAATTAGGTCGCCAGAATGTTTCAAAGGGTTGCATGGCAGCTCCTGTGGCTCCTATCCCACAGGGCTGGCTGGGTTCACCTCCCTGTTCCAGGTACGGCAATCTCTGGGATTCCAGCATCACTCAGGTTTGGCCCAGCCGTCATGACAACGAGAACTCGGCTAGGTCAAATTTGAATGAGTGGCGCTGCAACGCCATGAGCCAGGTCACAACTCCACTCACACAGATTTGGTCCAATCAGGGGGACGGGGCCAAACCTGCGCGGCACTGCAACCCCAGAGGTTGCAATGTCTGAGTGGAGAGTCAAAACCAGACAGCCCCATAGTACAGGAGCTGCCACTATGGGGTGAGTGCCGGACAGGACCCAACTGAAGCCACCTCAGGGCCTCCACCCCCAGACTATTTACTGGGTCACGATAGGCCATAAACATTTAAAAATGGGTCATGAGCCCCAAAAGGTTGAGACTCACTCAGTTAAAGAGAGCTTATGGGCGCAGCTAGACCCACCCCACTGTACCTGCAGCCAATGCCAGGCCTGGAGGGAGAAGAAAAGGAGAGAACTTGGCTTAGTTCAGGGCTGACTGGTGAAGAGGCAGGAGATAGCTGCCTCCCTAAGTGAGGGGAGGCATCATTAGTAGCCTGACAGCTGGGACAGCCTCCTGGACTGAGGAAGAAGCAGTGCATCCCTGACTGAGGGAAACTGCTAAGGAGACTAGGGGGCACCAGTAGTGAATGAACTGCGTGACTGAACTATAGAAACATTGTGGGGTAGGGGTTAGGCTCCACCAATCTTATGTCTGCTCCACTCAGAGGGACCTCAGGCTGCAGCAAGTCCACAAGGGGTTGCTAGTCAAGTTGCGCCACTACAGACTGTTTGGACTATAGGGTGCGTGCCCCAAACTGAGGTAGGAAGTAGCCCAGCGCAGTGGACTTACACACTGCCAGGAGGATCCTTCTGGCATTGCTTCACACAGTGCCCTGGGCTGGGAGCCAGTGGGGAGGAAGGACCAGGGTCCCTCTACCACACCTCTTAAAGGACTGAGGCACCTCCATCAGGGAAGCAAGGGGCTGGAAGTCAGGCACCCCAAACACTAGGCTGTCTGGTCCTCTGAGCACCACGATACACCTCTCCTCTATTTGATGAAAGGATTTAAAAAAAAAAATCAGATTTCTGCAAGTTTCCCCAAAGCTCCCTCTCCAGTACTTATACAGTCCCCGAGCCCTCACCCATACATATATGTTTTTTTCACAGAACTTTCTATAGCTGTATTTGTTTTATCTGAAGCTCACTGCACTATAGAACTCAGTTTATATTATAGGTGCTGACAGAGCTTTCAAATTTCTGCACACTTTCAGTTTCTCTGAAAATCTTTTGATTAGACATGTTGTTCTACCATCTTACAATCAATATGATTTGCGGAAGGTCTCAGGTTTCCTGTTTTAATTTAGTTTACATTATAGAGAGAGTTCCTTCTGAGTTTAAGTAAAATTTACTCTTCTCTGTGGGACATATGGGGCTAATGTAGCTCAGTCATTCTGTATATTGCACCTTCTCTACCCAATGATCCTTCAGGCTTGTAAGTGGTCTTAAACATAGGACTTGGAGCAGGGCCGGCCCACAACATTTTGGCACCTGAGGCAGGGAGCTCAAATGACACCCCCATACCTCCTCTCTTGGGCCAAAACTTTGAAAGGTCTCAATTCTGCCTTCTTCCTGTTCTACTCCTCTCATGGTACTGCTCTGCTACCTACCCCAATAAAGGAGAACTAACAACTTAAAATTTTAAGTAACACTTAACTTTCAAATGTCTGAACAGCAAATGTAACTTTTCTTGTCTGCATAGTAAGCACTGGCATTTTTATCTGTTTGAATAATCAAAGTGGAGCTTTCTGTGCCTTCTTGGTTGCAAAGATTTGAACTGCGTTCTGCTGAAAGTCCACAGTCTGGGCCAGCTCATGCTCTATTGAGATGGTTGCAAGGCCGACCAGCCTCTCCTGTGTCATTGTGGAGCATAGATGTGTTTTTATTAACTTCAGCTTGGAGAAGCTGCGTTCTCCACTGGCAACTGTTACAGGAAGTGTTGAAGTATGCGCATAGCAACAAAAGCATTTGGAAAGAAGGTGGTCATCTTTTTTGTGCACATACATTCCAGACAGCCTTTGGAGTTGATCCTGCTGAAATGTATCTTGAAAGGGCTTTCAGTTCATCACCTAAATCACTCGCATCAATATCGCGCATGTCATCATGTGTCAACACTGTCTCTAGTGCCCTGCATTGCTGGTGTAGGTCTTCTTCAGGTATAGTGAGGAGTTTTGGAATATCATACAACATCCCAAATAAACTGCTGTGTTCCTTGAGCTGCATGAAACATTCTTCAACTGACTGTATTGCCCAATCTACCACCTGGTTAAAGAATTCAACTTTGAATTGTTGTTTGGGGTCTCTTATGGGATTATCCCATGCCTCGTAATCAAAATGTCGTCTTCTTTGGTGACTCTTGTATTCTTGAATGGATGGGAAAATAGCTTCAGTGTGAAGTTCTGCCAACTTCTGTGCACTCTTCAGAACGTTTTGAAATCCCTCATCTGACTGGTAAGACTGTAGGTATGAATTTGCTTTGTCTAGTTGTTCCATTGCTTCAGATATATCAAGGTCAACACCTTGGAGTCTCTTGCTTACAACAAACAGTATGTCATGCCACAACACTAAGCCACACAGAAATTTGAAGTTATGTATGTTTTTGGTGATTCCATTTACCTCTGCCACTGTTCTCCCATGAACAGTTCCTGTCATAGCATTATCCCCCATAATGGCAACTATGGCATCATCTATCTTCCAAATTTGGTGTTTGATAGGCTTTATTGCCTCCACTTGACTTTCCCATCGTGTGGCACTCAGTGATTTCAGTATCAGAGAGGATGTTCCCAGATGTTGTTTCAAAATTTGCCATCGATGAGTTGATGCAGAGAAAAATGCATAGATGCTTTGAATTACATTTAAAAATTCAGCAGCCTCACTAGAAGCTGATGCTGCATCACTGACCACCAAGTTCAATGAATGAGAACTGCATGGGACAAAAAAAAGCTCGAGGGTTTATCTCTCGGATCTGTGTCTGCACACCTCTGTTCTTTCCGCTCATGTTGGCACCTTTATCGTAGCCCTGACCTCTCATGTCAGCTATCACAATTCCTGTATCTTCCAGCTTTTTAAGAAGCACATTTGTCATACCAGCTCCTTTAGTATCATCAATGTCAATAAATTCTAGAAAATGCTCTCTGACAGTCACCATTGCAGGGACATTTTCACTAGTTTCTGTTGTTGTTACAAAACACACCATTAAAGTCATTTGTTCCATATGGCTGATGTCAGGTGTGCAGTCCAGAATAACAGAGTGATATCTTGCTGACTTCAGATCTGCCACAATCTTCTGTTTGACTTTTGTTGCCAGTAACTGTGTGATCTCATTTTGAATTGTTTTTCCAACGTAGTGGTGTGTGTACATTTCTTGGGTGGTGACTCTTCTTAGATGCTCCTGGAGTACAGCATCAAAGTCAGCCATCAGCTCCACAATTTTAAGGAAGTTTCCATTGTTTGGCACATACAGCTGATCTGAGGTGCCATGCAGAGCTATGTTTTGGGTAGCAAGCATTCTCACAATGGCAATGAGCCTTTTCAGAACATTTTGCCAGTAAAGAGATTCTGATGCAATCTTCTCTTGATGCTGGTCATCTATGGTGGCCTTTAACCTTAGTCTCATCTCAAGCTCTTTCCACCTATGGAATGCTCTCTGGTGATTTGCTGCCTTCTCATGGCATGCCAGATTTCTAGCCAGATTTTTCCAGTCCTTTGTTCCTGTAGAACCCAATGTGGCTGGAACATTAGACTGGAAGAGTTTGTAACAAAAACAGTATGCAGCATTCTGGGTTTTTGAGTACATAAGCCATGGCCTCTTCACTTTGTCACGATTGGGGATTTCACGCCAGTAATGTGTTGGATGGAAACTTCTATTTTCATTGTCTTTGAGGAACATGAAGTTTTTCACTTGCTGTGGCCCATGCAGTAGAAGGAAGTCCCTCAGGCTACTGCTCAAGTGGGTCCACACTCTGGATCATCTAGACCTAAGGAACTAAACTCAGCAGCAGCTGTTTCTTGTGCCCCCAACACACTCTTCTCTGTTCTACACTTTTCTTCAGGAATGTGCATGGTTACATCCATTTGAGATGGAGATATGGATGCTGCAGTAGCTGCCAGGTCACCTGCACTCTGACTAACTGGAAGATCAGGCATCTCCTCACCACTCACACCTCACTGGGGCCGGAAGGCTCACCGTGAACATTTATGTCTATGTATCTCAGGAGAACTCCTTCCTGCTTAGATAGAAAAGCTTCCTTTGCTTTCTGTCTTTTTCTGAATGCTGCCCCAGAGGGGTGTTTTCTTCTTTCACTCATGACTGCTGTTCTGTGCCAGCTATAGTGGTTCTCAACACTCAATTGAAGGGGACAAATAAGCAGGCTGGTAGCAGGGCCTGAGTGAGGGAAGATATCAACGTCTTAAGGACCTAACTGGCTGCTACTACTTCAGTTGACTGCCTGTTCTCCTCAAGTGGGTTCAGGGAAGCAGCAGGAAACAGGAAGCTCCCTGAGAAGCTGGTGTTAATCAGTCCAGGCTCCTGGGGGTGCTAGAGAGGTACATAAGAGGCTCCTCCTCCTCTCTCTCCCTGCAGCTCCTGCTGCTTTTTTTATTCCCTCTCACCTTTTCTCCTGCCTGCCTGTTATGTCTCTTGTGCCCTCCTTCCTCCAGCACAGCACTCCACCATCTCTGTGCATCTAGAGATGAGAGAATACATATGCACCAGCAGCAGACACAATTTTATACACTCTGGGTCCTAGTGGCGCCCCCCCCCAGTCTGGCATCTGAGGCGGCCGCCTCAGTTCGCCTCATGGTAAGGCCCGACCTGACTTGGAGGGAAAAAAAGCTGATGAATTATTACTAGTTTACATTCTATGTGCATCCTGCTATGGGAATATGAAAAATTAAACAGCAGCAGTTGTCAGCTGTAGTCTTGTTCTGAATCACATATTTTTTAACATATTGGCTAGAAAGACTCTTAGATCATGACTCATGTAGGATCAAGTGGGTTCAATTACCTTGTCCTCCCTCTTTTAATTATTTCTCTTCTACCAAAACCTGGTATTACGGGGTGCTGTATTTACTGCTGGGTGGCATCCTCTTCTGGTGATTAGCACCACCAGGTTCAGTGCCTCCTTTCTTCTCTTCCACCGTTGCAGCTCTCCTCTCGCTCATGGAGTCTCAGTACAGCTGTTTTGTGACTCAGCCCTCCAGACAGGTCACAATGATTCCCCTTCTGGAGGAATCTTCCAAAGTCTGTTTGCCCAAGAAGCATCAGGCAGTCCTCGCACCTGATGCCCTGACCATGTCACTGCTGCAGTAACTCAGGAAGTCTTCGCACTCACTGCCCCAAGCAATACTACTCTGTGGTAGATAGTGGGGGAACCCAGTCCCACCCTCTACTCTGGGTTCCAGTCCAGGGCCCTATAGCAAGTAGTTAAGATCTGGGTCTTCACCAACCCTACTGCTCTCTTCCCTTGACTACTTCCTACCATGCTTCTTTAAGCTTCTCCTTCATCAGCCTTCCTAGTCAAACCCTTCTCTCTTTGGCCTGCCAGGTAAACCCTTCCTTATGGATTTCTGTCCCTTTTCTCAGGGGCACCTATCCCCTTCACCCTTATCTCTGGGATAGAGACTGCAGACTTCCTCCCTACCACTTCTTTATAGAAGCTCCTAATTAGCTCCTTGCACATAGCGTAAATCTCCCCCATTTGCAGCTTAATTGGCTGATTGGGTGCTACCGCATCATACCTGGCAACACATTTTCATTAAGAGGACATTTTTTTCAGTACTTATACAGTAAGGCATAAAAAGGGGAGAGGAGGCGGAGGGAGGGAAGAGGAGGAAAAAAAACACATGGAAGTGAAGGGTGTAAAGAGTTTAAAATATATTCTGGCACACTGAAGGTAGAATTCTAGCCCCATTGAAATCAGTGGGGGTTTTGCCAATTACCTCAGTAGGATCAGGGTTACATCTCTAGTGTCACTTTACACTGTTCCTTTCCCCCACTCCCACCTGTCTGAAGCAGCGGGAGCATTCCAATGATATTTCTGTTATATGTGTCATCCATAGTCGTAGTAAAATGGCTCAACACACTCCATGTTTTGTTATCTCGGTTTCCTAGAGCCACTAAACCAGGGGTGGGCAAACTACGGCCCGCGGGCCACATCCGGCCCATGGGACTGTCCTGCCCGGCCCCCGAGCTCCTGGCCTGGGAGGCTAGCCCCCAGCCCCTCCCCCGCTGTTCCCCCTCTCTAGCAGCCTCAGCTTGCCCCACTGCCGGCACAATGCTCTGGGCAGCGGGGCTGTGAGTTCCTGGGGTAGCACAGCTGCAGAGCCCAGCCTAACCTGGTTCTCTGTGCTGTGTGGTGGCGGCGGTGGCGGTGGTGTGGCCCGGCTCCAGCCGGGCAGCGAGGCTGTAGCACCGCCAGGCACCAGTGCTCCAGGCAGCGCGGTAAGGGGGCACGGAGCGGGGGGGGGGGGTTGGATAGAGGGCAGGGGAGTTTGGGGTGGTGGGCAGGGGGCGGGGGTGTGGATAGGGGTCGGGGCGGTTGGGGGGAGAATAGGGGGTTGAATAGGGGCAGGAGTCCCAGGGGGGCAGTCAGGAAGGAGGGGGGGGGTTGGATGGGGCAGCAGGGGGCAGTCAGGGGCAGGGGTTCCGGGGGCAGTCAGGGGACAGGGAGTGGGGGAGTGTGGATGGGGCAGGGGTCCTGGGGGGGAGGGGCGTCAGGGAACGGGGGGGTTGGATGGGGCAGGAGTCCCAGGGGAGCAGATAGGAGGTGGGGGCTGGGCCACAGCCCTCCATACAATTTCCGAACCCAATGCGGCCCTGAGGCCAAAATGTTTGCCCGCCCCTGCACTAAACCAGCACATCATTATTTCATGTGGGGACTTAACATTTCTAGATCGGGGTTCTAAAACTTCATTGCACCGTGAGCCCCTTCTGACAACAAAAGTTACTATATGACCCCAGGAGTGGGGACCAAAGCCTGATCTTGCCTGAGCCCTGCTGCCCTGGGTGTGGGGGGCAAAGCCCAAGGGCTTCAGCCCTAGGCAGCGGGCCTGTAACTTGAGCCCTGCCACCCAGGGCTTCAGCTTCAGCCCTGGGCAGTGGGGCTCAGGCTTCAGCACCAAACACCAGCAAGTCTAAGCCAGCCCTGGCAACCCCATTAAAATGGGGTTGTGACCCACTTTGGGGGGGGGGTGGAGAACGAGAGAGAGAATATGAGTCTGATGTACAGCGTTAGCTCGGAGCCAGTTGCCTTTTAGCTCATAGAGTCATAGAATCATAGAATATCAGAGTTTGAAGGGACCTCAAGAGGTCATCTAGTCCAACCCCCTGCTCAGAGCAGGACCAATTCCCAGCTAAATCATCCCAGCCAGGGCTTTGTCAAGCCGGGCCTTAAAAACCTCCAAGGAAGGAGACTCCACCACCTCCCTAGGTAACGCATTCCAGTGTTTCACCACCCTCCTAGTGAAATAGTTTTTCCTGATATCCAACCTGGACCTCCCCCACTGCAACTTGAGACCATTGCTCCTTGTTCTGTCATCTGCCACCACTGAGAACAGCCGAGCTCCATCCTCTTTGGAACCCCCCTTCAGGTAGTTGAAGGCTGCTATCAAATCCCCCCTCATTCTTCTCTTCTGGAGACTAAACAATCCCAGTTCCCTCAGCCTCTCCTCATAAGTCATGTGCTCCAGACCCCTAATCATTTTTGTTGCCCTCCGCTGGACTCTTTCCAATGTTTCCACATCCTTCTTGTAGTGTGGGGCCCAAAACTGGACACAGTATTCCAGATGAGGCCTCACCAATGTCGAATAAAGGGGAACGATCACGTTCCTCGATCTGCTGGCAATGCCCCTACTTATATAGCCCAAAATACCGTTAGCCTTCTTGGCAACAAGAGCACACTGTTGACTCATATCCAGCTTCTCATCCACTGTGACCCCTAGGTCCTTTTCTGCAGAACTGCTACCTAGCCATTCGGTCCCTAGTCTGTAGCAGTGCATGGGATTCTTCTGTCCTAAGTGCAGGACTCTGCACTTGTCCTTGTTGAATCTCATAAGGTTTTTTTCGGCCCAATCCTCTAATTTGTCTAGGTCCCTCTGTATCCGATCCCTACCCTCTAGTGTATCTACCACACCTCCTAGTTTAGTGTCATCTGCAAACTTGCTGAGATTGCAGTCCACACCATCCTCCAGATCATTAATAAAGATATTAAACAAAACCGGCCCCAGGACCGACCCTTGGGGCACTCCGCTTGAAACCGGCTGCCAATTAGACATGGAGCCATTGATCACTACCTGTCGAGCCCGACGATCTAGCCAGCTTTCTATCCACCTTACAGTCCATTCATCCAGCCCATACTTCTTTAACTTGGCGGCAAGAATACTGTGGGAGACCGTATCAAAAGCTTTGCTAAAGTCAAGGAATAAAATGCGGTAGAGGCTCATGCACTAAGCTCCAGAGGTCCCAGGTTCGATCCTGCCCGCCAATGACTGGGGTCTGTCGGCGTTACATTTACATGTTATGTATATCCCTGGATGGAAAGAGGAAAAAAAAGTAGTTGCTAAAAGTCTAGGCTACATCTACACTCCACTCCACTGGTGGCAGTGTGTAGGGCACGTGTAGCTACACGCCGCAGTGAAAAGCAAGCTGCATCCACGCTGTGGTGTGTAGCTACACATGACAGTGAAAGGCTCTGGTGGGATGTGGAGGCATCAGGGAAGGGTTCAGCAGCTCTCTGCTGTCGAAGCCTTTCACTGCACTGAGACCTCCCCACTTCCAGATCCTTTCCCCAGAGTCTCTCCCTGCAGGGTGGAAGGACTCCAGCAGCTGGAAGGCAGTGGGAACCTGCACTGTGAAAATAGCATTGTAGGTGAGGCGGCACAGCTTGGGTGAGTAGAGAGCCATGTTGGGTATGTGGTTGAGTACATACCCACACCCTTCAGGCGTGTCTTTACTCGCCTAAGCCATGCCTCACCATCTATACTTGTATTTATACCCATGCTAGGGACACTATCTGTGCACGTTCCCTATAAGCTGTGGAAAGAAGCGTGCAGCGTAGGCATGCCCTTAGGGTTGGGTTGTGCCTGGCTGTTGTACTGGGGCACAAGGGTCATGAAGGGAGGCACAAAGATCCTCTCATGTTGTGCCTTGAAGCGCTCATTCCTTTCTTCCTACATTCAGAGGCATAGGAACCTGGCACAGTGTGATGGTCTTGTGATCATCCAAGTGCAGGGACTGTAAAGCTAGCAATGTCTGTGGCACTAGTCACCCCATAGATGATAGGATAGGAAGGAGGCTGTAAATAGCCCTGTTCTCCTCTGCCCAGTCTGCTTTAGGCAGGTGCAACTTAAAACCATCTTCTCTGACATTGAATGACAAGAGGCTGCTTCCCCACCAGATGCTAGTGCAGTTCCCTGGCCAGATGGCAGTGTGCTGACTAACGAGCTAGCCCGACACGTTGTCAAGCTGAATGCAGAGCATGGTATCTGTAGCTTTTGGCCAGTAAACACAAGACCTCATTTGAACCCAAAGATCTAGTCCAATAGCAGATGCCTAGTGTTGAAAGCATCAGTCATAAACCACGTACAATATGGACCGTTGGTGCAACTGTGTATTTTTATGTACTTTTAAAAGAATGCTGCCAACAGGGAGAGCTTCAGTGGTGATAATGATGCTGTATCTTTAATGGTTCTAAAACTCTGTCCTAGAGTCACTCACTGCTGCACTTTGACTTCAAATTATGTTAATACCTATGATAAATGCCTAGCTTCCAGGAGTCTTGTTTGAAAAGTCCATAACCTATTTTAAGAAAAAATAAAATTTCCTGGAACTTTTTTTCAGTCTTACGAGATTCTAATCTGAACCCTTGTTCATGGCCAATATTGATTTCCCTTTGTAAAAATGTAATCAATTGGGAACTGTGTAGATATCTGAAAGGCATATTACCGTGCAGCTGGTGTTGGATTAAACTTTGTGGAAGCCTCAAGAATTTGTAAGTAGAACTAGCTACTTACTGGAGGGCAAGAATTGTAAACCCAATGACCACGCAATGGCTGGCACTTTAAAAAGGCTAATCATTCGCTAGTTGGTCACAGATAATAGAGCAGTTGTTAGCTGGTCCTTTAGGAGCTCTCCTCTGTAATGAAAGGGGCACTCTACCACTAGGAACTCCTCTCCTTTGGACTACTGAGTGTTAAAATATTAGTACACAGGAGCTCAGGAGAGGGAGGTCATGCATTTTTGAGCCCAGCAATGCTGTGTATTAATGGCTATACCTCGCCTGGTTGAAGGGGATGCTTTTTGGATCTGCTTACTGGAGTATTTTGGAAATGAGAGCTGTTGCAAACAGATGGCTGGGAGTCCTTAACTTCCTAATATCGCCAAGGAGTAAAAATAGCAGAGAATCATTGTAAATACTCTCTCCATTGAAGCTGTGGAGGGGAAGCTAAGTTGATTACTAAGGATTAGCCTCTTGAGTACAGTTTGGCTGTCCAATTCTTACTTTTTACTCCTTTTTTTTTCTTGTTTTGTGAATATTGGTTAATGTGCTTCTCATGTTCCTTTTGATATTTATTTTTAAAAGGCCTGGGGATAGATTTCCCCCCCATTTACTTTCACTGCTAGTACTACAGCCTACTTGTTTTCCAGCAGCAGTTGCCACTCTAGCTGTTGGTAGGCCTCAGAGCCATGACTGCCAGAAAACAGAGACCTGAAGAAGAGCTCTGTGTAGCTTGAACACTTGTCTCTCTCACCAACTGGAGTTGGTCCAATAAAAGATATTACCCTCACCCACCTTGTCTCTCTAAAAAACAGAATACTCTGACTGGCATGAAGCTAAGAGGTTGGCAAGGAGATGGCTGTAGCAAGCTGGCATACCATGGGCTCAGCTGGCAGTAGTTCAGAATTCTGTGAGCAGTACCTGACCAAAGGTAATAGCAGATTATGCATAAAGGCTGATGTTTGGGCATATCCTCACTCCTGTCCAGGTGCTTGATCTGTCTGAATGGATCCTGCCATTGCATCATTCTGATGGCTTTTGCAGAATATTATGGCAATAATTACCAATTGGCTTTATTACCAATAACAATTGACTGCCACAGCCACTCCTGCTGCCAGGGCCGGCTCAGCCTTTTTTGCCGCCTCAAGTGGCGAAGAAAAAAAAAAAAAAGCCACGATCGGTGGCACTTCGGCGGCAGCTCAACTGCGCTGCTTCATTCCTTGGCCGCAATTTGGCGGCGGGTCCCTTTGCTCCGAAAGGGACTGAGGGACCTGCCACTGAATTGCCGCCAAATATCCGGACGTACCGCCCCTTTCCGTTGGCCGCCCCAAGCACCTGCTTCCTGCGCTGGTGCCTGGAGCCAGCCCTGCCTGCTGCATTGTCCTTACAGGTGACCATGGTGGGTCAGCACAGAGTACCTGCATCTGACTGAAGCAGCAAGGAGAAGAACAGAGTGCCACTAGCAGAGAGCTTGTTCTGAACTACATTGATTACAACCTGGGAAGTGGTTACATTCATGTGGAAAAGGCAAAAAAAAGTTGTACTTTTTCTTCACCATAGCATTAGACAAGACTCTTCCAGCAGAAATGTTCAGATGGGGAGGCAGGATGTAACAGGCACTGTAACAGAATTGACATTTTCTCACTGTGAAGAATTTTCAACCTAATTTTCTAATAAGATCTACTGGCTCCAGACTGACCTGATTAACATCATAATGTTCTAGCAAGAGGCAAGAAATGCTGCTAAATTCCACTCTGATTTATTAGCTGATGTTCTTGATACATGGGGAGAGCTATGAACTAGACCCTTCTCCAACCTGGTTGATGAAGATCAGTGGAGAAATTTGGTTTATTGATGAAGGTTATTAATGTTTCCCTTTTAGACAGCAGGATGGTATTGTTGCTGCCTTTAAACAGGGAGCAGGTGTATCTTTGATTAAGAAAAATAATCTCTTGCCACTGTGTACTGAACTCTAATTGCCAAGGCTGTTAATTTTTTCTTTTTGAAAAAGGTTAATGATCAAACAGCTCTGGGACTTCAGGAATTTCCTCAGCAGGCATTTGCTCCCTGTGGGCTTTCAGGTGCAGGGTGCCACAGAGTTCCATTTTGTCATCATCTCTTTTCTGTCTGTCGGTCTGATTAGGTGAGACTGTGATAGGCTCTGAGATCCTGGTTAAGAGAGTCCTTAAGGCAAGATGTGTGATTCATAAACACAGATTTTTTTAGTGCACTGGGGACACACAGACAACAAATATTTCCAGGTACACGTGTAGATCTGCCTAGATTTCTTTTGACCTGCTAGATTGTCTCAGAAAGGAAGACGTGAGCCCATAGTAAAGTCTCACCCACATGTCAACATGTAAGCCAGAATGTTCCAAAGTGGTAAAAAATATGGGCATGGGAGTGACGACGTCTGGGTTTTATTCTTGGTTCTGCCAGAATTTGTGTGATCATGGATAAATTGCAACATTAACTGATTTGATTTAATTAAATAGAGTATCAGAGGGGTAGCCGTGTTAGTCTGGATCTGTAAAAAGCAACAGAGAGTCTGTGGCACCAGTCTTAAAGGTGCCACAGGACTCTCTGTTGCTTTAAATAGAGTAGAATCTCCAAGGTATGTTCTTGCCAGACAACACCTTTAAGTCTGTTTATTTCTATCTTTTCCAGATTGGTAGATAGAAAAATTATTTCTTCCACATATATGTTATGGGATAGTTTAACTGAAAAGCTATGAAAAAGCTGTGAGTGCTATCTGGGGTATTTATTTGATTCTTATTAAGGAGATCAAAAACCCTTTTTGAGCCACATGATTCATGCTGGCTCAGAGTTTTTGCATGAAAAATGTTCTTCCTGGTTACACAGATTTCATTTTGCAGCATAAGTGAGCCTCAGGCACTAGTGCAGATACACATTACACTACAATGTATGAGGATAAGCTAGTCTTGACTAATTACCCAAAATTAGTAGGGTAGTTAGGTAATTCCAGAAGTAGTTAGAATCCATTTGATTCCATCAATCATCTTTCCAGTATTATTTTCACACCCACACACATGTTCCTGTAATGCTTTGTTACAAAAATTATATGGTAAAAAATCTTTTAAACGCCATAGGATACGGTCTTTAGAAAATACATCTAGTTGATCATTTCTTTTGACATGAATTCCTCAGGGTAATTTTTATTACATGTATTATGGTAGTGCCTAGAGACCCAAACCAAGATGATGACCAGGGCCCTATTGTACTAAACACTGTAACAGACAAAGGAAAAGATGATTCCTACCCCTAAGAGTTTACTGCACCTAATAAAGAAAAGATGCAACAAGTGAATGGCTGTAATAAATCGTTGGAAGGAGTAAAGCAGAATGATGCAAACAATAAGAAAAGCATATGTTTACATAGGCCAGACGTGCACAGCTAGATGGTCTTGAGTCAGATAAATTTTATTCTTATAATAAACTGTAAGAAATAAATATGATAGATATCAGCAGTCCCTCCTGACCATATATCTAGATATAATCAGTTGGCAATTTCCTGTAGATATCTTGGTAGAAGTGAATCCTGGGGAGGGGTTTGTTGGGGACAGGCTAGTGTCTTTACAGATTAATTCAGGGAACATGTGAAAGGGGAGCCTGGAGGAAAACATAGAGGTGTGAGAGGTGTGTACAAGCAGTGGAGGTTGCCTCTGTCAGTGAAGTGGAGAGAGTGAAAGGTGACACAATAAAATTCAAGAGCAGATAAACAGGCAGGAGATAAAATTGTGATGCAACTTAAAAGTATGTTGTTAATTATTATTATAAGTATATACAAGTATATTATAAGTATATTATTATTTATTATTAATGACCTGGATGTAGGAATAGAGTGCATACTGATCAAATTTGCAGGTGACAGAAAGCTAGGGAGGTTTGCCAACACTTTGGAGGATAGAGCTAAAATTCAGAGGGATCTTAATAAATTGGAGAACTGGGCAACAAAATGAAATTCAACAATGACAAATGTAAGGTGCTACTTAGGGAAGAAAAACCGAATACACAAATACAGAATGGGAGATAACTGGCTTGCAGCAGCACTGCTGAGAAGGATCACAACCTCAGCAGTGCGATGCTGTTGCAAAAAAAGCAAATGCAATTTTAGGTTGCATGTACAGAGGCATAGCATGCAAGTCACAGGAGGTGATTTTATTGCTCTACTCGCCACTGGTTAAGCCTCAGCTGGAGTACTGTGTCCAATTTTGGTCACCAATGTATAGAAAGGATGAAGAGAAACTGGAAATGATCCAGAGGCAAGCAACAAAGGTGATCAGAGGAATGGAATGCATGCCATATGAGCAAAGGCTGAAGGAACTGGGTGTGTTTAGTTTGGAAAAGAGGAGATTAAGGGGAGACATGATCGTGGTCTTCAAATACTTGAAAGGCTGCCTGTGGCGGGGCAACGACTCACCAGCATGGCGCCTCCTGCTAGTCGTCCAGGGAATTAGCTCTTTCCAGACTGGAGCACCCTCTGCAGGCTGGTGTCTTGCCTGCCGCTGGCCTCATGTCCTTCCCAGACCCCAGTGCCCTTTGCCCAGAGGTTCTGCCCACCACAGTACCCCCTCACTCTGGGTCTCCCCTCCCGGGAGAACCCCCAACCCCCCACCCCCACCTTGCCTCAGTGGCTACTGCCAGTCTCCATTTAGCCCTGCTCACTGGGACAGACGGCAGTCTGTAAACCATTCATCATTGGCAAAGGGGGTTGGACCTCTTATAGGGCCAGCTGTGGTCTGATTGGGGCGTGGCCCCACCTGTGGCTGCTTCCCCCAATCAGCCTAGATTTTCCCCCGCCACAGACCTTTCCCAGGGCTGTTTTAAGCCCTTCAGGGCAGGAGCAGGATGACCACCCTGCTACACTGCCATAAAAAAGATGGAGAAAAGTTGTTCTCTCTTGCCACAGAGGTCAGGACCAGAGGCAATGGTTCAAACTACAGCATAGCAGATTTAGATTACGTCGCAGGAAAAAATTCCTAACTGTAAAAACGGTAGGACAATGAAATAGACTGCCTACGGAGGTCATGGATGCTTCTTCACTGGAGGTTTTCAAAAGGAGGTGGAATAGCCATCTATCATGAGTGGTTTAGACTCAGCAAATCCTGTATCTTGGCAGGGGGTTAGACTAGATAACGGTTGCGGTCCCTTCTAACCCTGTGGTTCTATGATTCTAATTGAAAATTTGCCAGAAGGATACTCTTTGTAAAATGAAGCAACAAACAAGCCACATATTAGTAGGCCTTCAATCTCTCTAATCATATATTAGTTTTTTTCTGTGGCAGGCATCATCATAGTATCTGAGCACTACCTCAGATTCATGGTACAGTACATTTCTAGGTCTACACAATGGCATCAAAGTCTCCGTGTCAGACGACAAAACATGAAGAAGAAGAATGTCAAAAGGGACTAGTGATTTTTGGTGCCCGAACTCCAGGGGACTGACTTCCAGAAAGTGCAGTGCATACACCCGCTGAAAATCAGGCCACTTTACGGTGTCTCAAGTTGGGCACTGAAAATCACTTGTTCCTTTTGAAATTCATAGTCTGTATGATCATATAGAAAGCAAAAGGAGATTTCCTTGTCACTTCCCGAAAGCTACTAACATACTCTTGTTTTCTTTTTTAAACTTCAGTTAATTTAGTGTTGGTGAAACAGCTGTTATAAACATACTTTTGAAGGGTAGAATCTGAGAGCATTTAATTTCACACTGTAAGTATGAACAGCAATTTTGGCTTATGGCTCTGCATCACTATCACCCAAGTGATTGCCAGCTCACAAAGATGAATAATCATGCTTTCCATCTCAGTAAACACACTTAAATATTTGCTCGCCTAGCTATGTAGGGGTGGGGCAGGTTGTTCTTACTTGAGGGGAGGGGCATGTTTGTCACCAGAAATTAGGATGAGCTCTAGTGTTATTGCTTTTAAGGCCCCTCTTTTTAAGTCGACCGTCGACCAACAACAAAACAGCATAATGACCTGGGTGAGTTTCTCCTAGGAATCAGCAATTAAGTTTGAGTCCAATGGGAATAATGATGGAAGATGTAGAAGACTTTTTCAGATAGAAATGAGGTTATTCATATTTTGTATACAGTGCCTAGATTGTACAGTGATGGGTTCACTGGAGATACATATGGCTAGACAGACATAAGGTCCAATCCTGAAGACCCGACTAAGGCAAAACTTTCCCTAACTTCAGTGGCAGTTTTGTCAAGTAAAAGACTGCAGGATTTGGCAGGTGTGGTATATGCACTACTTATAGGAAAGAAAAGACAAGTGTTAATTTTCATTGCACTCTTTTATCATTTGATTATACACCATGTTTCCTTTAAATTCAGAGCACTAGGGACACTTATGACTAATTCTCTTTGATCTATTTGATAAGAATGTCCTCTGCGGTTTTCTCTCAACACTGAATGACTGTGAATTGTGGGCACCATGCTGGTAGGCATGGCAACATAGTCATGGCACAAGCCATGTTTGACAGGACATGTGTATGATATTGTACAACATGATGGATTCACCGTCTCTATTTTCAATTGCAGGGAGGAGAGCATTGCTATTATCAGGGCCAAATCCGAGGAAACTCAGAATCATTTGTTGCCTTGTCAACATGCCATGGACTTCAGTAAGTTTCCCCAGATTATTTTTTTAATGGGCTGTATGTAATTTCTTAAAACAAGTACAAATTTGATAGTAAAAGAATTACTAATTGCAGCAGAATGTTAAACATCTTACTCTCTCTCACAAATTATGGGTTGAATTTGAACCTATAAAGAAATCTTGGATTTTTACAAGTAGTTTACAGAGTGCTTGAGTTGTTTTTTATTAGCACATAAACACACTGGTATTGTGTAACAGTCACATTTTTTCAAGTTAAAACTAACTTACGAATAAATAAGCAAGGGTGAGAGCAAATATTCCTTTCCCGGGGGGGGGGGGGGGGAGGGGAACCTTTCTAAATGTTACTCTTTAACTGTTTCAAAATATGCTTTACTCTTTCCTGATTACTACAATGAGTAGATGGCATATTTCTCTTCTGTTCTGACCCCATTTACAAAACAGAATGGAGACAGTGAAGTGGGGGTTTTCTAGTCATTTTTCTTTTCTTTCACAGAGGCACTGATATTAGATATTTAGATATTTACCTACTGATCTGTACTTTACATATATCGCAATATATTTGTAAATCTGAAGGAAAGGAGTGGCCCTTACATGGCAAACTGAAAACTTTGCATTATTTTAACAATATGTTGTACTTAATAGTACCTTCCATTTGAGGATCTCAAACAGCTATACAAAAATCCCACATAGCCCCTCTCAGGGTTTGTATCATAGTTTTGGACCGGTTCAAAAAGATTCCTGGCCTGATTTTCAGAGGTACTAAGTAACTGCAGCTTCCGGATGACTTCACTGGGAATTACAGGATCCCCCTGATATTGAGGTCAGACATTGCTTGAAGGGTCATGTGATGAATGGTCTATAAATAGGAGCACTCAACAATTACCTTATACTTCTCTTTTCCCTCCTGCTTCACTGAAAGGCAGGCACGTATCCGATGGGGATTTTCATTGATTCGATCCTTTTCCTTCTCCAATAGTTCTATAAATTCTGTATCAGACTTCTATATTTTCAGTTAGTTTCTTTTAGTTAAATTTGTTGGGTTTTGTTTTTATTTTAGCATCATTGCAGTTTTCTGTCTGATTGTTTGTACCATAATGCTTTTATCTCTTTTGTAATCAAGATTTAGGAGTGAGGACTAACCCAAGAAATCTGACTTCAGGTTCTGTGCCGAGGGTGAATCTAAAATTAGTAGCGTTTTAGTGCATTCTGCAGAGATTTAACTGCATGACTTCCATTAGTTGTGATCCATTAGGTCTTGGATTGTAGTCCATGACCCCTGTTAACTCTCAGGGGCTAAGAGAGAAAAGGGGAAAAGAGACTGCAAAAATTCCTTTCTGGCCTTTATTTGGTGCTTTGTTCTTCAGGATGAAACCCACTGCTTTGTATTCTCTCAGTGCTTAATTATCAATGTTGGTATCTTCTAATGCAGCTACATGACTAGGATGATGAAGAGTTGTTATCTTTTCCTTTTTTGTTCAGCTCTCTTAGGTACATCTCTTTTTTCCTTTTAGGGAGGAATCTTCAAGTATCTGTATACTTATATCAGCAACAAAGATCAACAGATTCCTATTTCACAATAGGCAGGGACAGTTTGAAACAATATAATAGATTGGAGTGTTCCAGGACCCTGTATGAGAATGCAGTGTTTCTTTAATAAATCATGTTAAGCTCAGGTGCTGCAAAACTGCATCATCATCATAATCTTTATCATCTTTTCTATAATGCTTTTCATGAGTAGATCTCAAATACTGAATAAGTACTGCTGATTCATGCTGGCATTTAATTTCATTAGCTCCAACCAGGATCTGGAGTATTTCTCTGGAGCAGAGGAAACTGGGGGCTATTACATCTACTAACGTCTGTAGGGCTAGTTCTTTGGTGAATTTTATGAGTTGTAACAGCTGGAGAAGATGCCTTTAAAGGAGCAATAAGCTCCGTGTTCTCCATGTCCAGGCAAGTAGTAATTCAAGCCTTTTCTTCTGCTTAATACATCCTCCAGGTCCCAGCCTATAACGGCTATATTATTGGTGGGTGGGTGTAAATCAGGTGCCAAGGTTGATGCCAGAATTGTTGATTTAACTTTATCTTGTGATTTCTTTAGCTAATAATGCCTGCGTTCTTTTTAGGGATGTCTATCTCTCGTTTGGTAAATTAATAAGGTAGTGGGTTCGATGGTGGAATCCTCCTATCTCTGAATTTCCTTTCTTTTTGGTAGTTGCATTGAAGAAGCAATATACTTCTGTGGCCTTAACTCCTAGTTAGCCAAGTTTTTATTTGGGCTATCCAATAGTCTACAGTGGGTTAATGCAGAGATTCAAACAAAAATATAACATTTTGAAAAAGCCACACTCATTATTAGGATTTCTAGTGTCCACATTTCTTCTTAAATTCAGCTCTTGGGTTCATGTTCCTTACAGAAGAATATAGAAATAAATGCAAAATAACTTCCCATTTTCAAAAAGAAGAACAGGAGTACTTGTGGCACCTTAGAGACTAACAAATTTATTAGAGCATAAGCTTTCGTGGGATGATCCGAAGAAGTGGGCTGTAGCCCACGAAAGCTTATGCTCTAATAAATTTGTTAGTCTCTAAGGTGCCACAAGTACTCCTGTTCTTCTTTTTGCGGATACAGACTAACACGGCTGTTACTCTGAAACTTCCCATTTTCATTTTGTTTTCTTCAGTCAAGTGATGTAAACATATCTATTACATATCTGTTGGGAATGTTGGAGTGTAGGAATACAATATTGAATCTCTTTCAAAGAATGTGCTTAATTATATATTCTTATTAATCTGTATTTTAATGCATTTTTTATTACAATACAGGCTCCTTGGAAGAGAACCATGTATTCCTTTATGTACTGTATAGCATAAAGCACACTGATTCTTAATAATGGATGATAGATTATTGAGTAATGAACTCTTCTAATGTAATAACATTTTAAACATTCAAATATGTTCTTAGGTCATGATCCTGCAAGCTCTTTCACACAGGCAGACTCTTTCCTCACCCCAATTGAAATTAGCATGGGGGTACAGGGTCCATCACACATAGCAGCCTATAGAACTGTGGTGTCAGTTTGAGAACTATAGAAATATTTTTGGGAAATGAAGGGCCTTATCAGAATAACTACAGACAAGCTATAGTAAGGCTTAATCTAAAATAAGAGTTTGAAGGCCTGTAAGGTAGATACTAGATAAGTTTTCTTGTTGGACTATGAATTTGCTGCCCACTGGTGGTGAAATTAAAAATCTTGCTATTCTAAGATCAAATTGATTTACAAGATGTTTATTGTTACAATATGTTTGTGTATTGTTTTGACATAGTAAAGATTCAGATTTCAAAAGTGGTCGGTATTTTACTACTACTTTGGATCTAACTTTTTTATTAGTGTATGATTCAAATATATAGACTGCTTCAGTTTAAGTCTATTGCAAAACATCCATTGACTTAAGTCGGATCAAGTTTGTAGTTTGACTGTAAATATGTTATTACCGTGTACCATTATTAAAGAGTGGTTTGATCAAATTCTGACCTGATCCAAGGTCCATGCTGCTGGGTGAAATGATCAAATAGGAGGCCCTTTATTCCAAGAATGTGAATTAAGTCCTCAAATGCTGACACACTGATCAAGCCTGCAGACCTTACTCATGTAAAATTGCCATTGATAGCAAAGCAAGTTTTGCATACTTAAAATCTGCAGGATGAGTCCCAAATCTCATTTTATTCTTAGAATGAAGGCCTTCATCAGGCTCTAGGATTTTTATTTTAAATGTCATAGAACAAGTTAATTTCTACAAAATATTTACAGGTTATTTGCAAAGGGATGAATACCTTTGAATTTAATATGTATTTATAACCACTGCTAATATGAGTTATATATTATATTATATTAGATTAGATTAGATATATATCCAGAATTACTTTGGTGGAGCCATTTGGCTTATCCTGTAAATACACAACATTTGGGCAAATATTAGATATGTTTATGTAAAGCTGTAATGGTTTAAAAGTTTAATATGTAGTTATGGTCCCCAACAGAGTAAAATGACATCATTTTACTCAACAGAGCTGCTCCCTGTTAAGGTCAGATCTGATGTTAATGACAAAAAATGCAAACATTAATTATAAAAATGTTTTAAAAATCAATTTCATTTTTGACTTGCATAAGTCAAAAGCAAGTATCCATTTCTGTCACTTAAAGAATGAAATGTGGTGGTTTTTTTGTTTCCCCGCCCCCTCAAACTTTGAAAAAAAATATCTTGCTCTCTTGTTGAGGTTGTATAGTATATGTCAAGTCTGAGCCTACAGCTCATATTTATAGCTAGTCTTAAAAAACCTTGAAAGAAGCACTTTAGAAAGGACATGCTGACACAACTTAATCTCAACAACACACACGCTGCTGTAATAAAGAAAAAATTGCAAGAAAAGGCTGACTTAGATAAAGATGAAAAGGAAGGTGTGGGTAGGAAATGTACCTCTTTAGTATACTGTCAATTAACATTTTCATATCAGATCATTTTTATTTTAGAGTGAAATTCATCTTTTTGCAGAAATCCGGTGCAAGGCATAAGCTTAAACCCCATTTAAACTCAAAATAGGATTTTAAGTGGTGTATAGGTCTGGTGTGAGATCTCTGCACAATGGTGAATTTCACCACTGCTGTGTATTTACTTGTAAACAGTAATGCACAACCATGTGATTTAATTACCATAGGCTGTCTACATTCACTTAGGATCCCTTAAAGCTTGAACCTATCCTGTGGTTAGAACTGAACCATGTGCCACCTTTGCTGGCTTGGGAAATTGGTGATTGTTCACATGTGAGCAATTACAGCAACAGATTTTCCAGCATATACAACAAACATGCATATAGTTGGCGCCCTTAAAATTCCTCTACCATTTGGAAGATTTTACTTGTGTGAGAGCTGTTCCCTGTAAGTATAATGAGGAATACCACAAGAGCTAGTGAAAGCTTTCCACATGTTAGAATACGTACTGTATGAAAGGACAACATAGCATGGGACATTGGCTCTGGCAGTTCATGGAATATTTCTGTTGATGTTGTTTCATATAAGACCTATTTGTGTCTTTTCCAAAAAATTTAAATAAAGGACTTAAATTGATGTGTCAGGAAAAAAATGGTTATTCTTGATTTTTTTTTTTCAGTTTGTTTACCTTGTTTTGTTTACCTCAAAAGTATCCCCATTATGCTGGGTCTTGTAAGAGCACGCAGACAGACAGACTTATGGCACCAAAAAGCTTAAAATCTAAGAGTCAGATCAGTTTAATACTTTATTTTGGCATGACAAGCTATATATGTGTTCCCAGAGTGTGTAAAGAGACCTCTTAAATATCTGTCAGAAGTAGGAACAATCTGGTCCAGGGAGCGGGGTTCACACTAGGTTTGGGGACTGGGTCAGTCAGTCAGTTTCTTCTGCTCTTTGTGTCTAACTCTTTATCACTACAACAAGGAAGAGGAAAAACATTTTAAAAAAAGGAAAAGTTGGTTGTAAAATCACAAAAATTGGCACGAGGACTTAGAAACTGGGATAATACCTGACATTGCTTTTAATTTATTTTTTTTAATGGTTATATTTTAAGTTCATAGCCTCCCCTTCATGGGTTACCTGTTTAAATTGTTTTAATCTTTTTATAAATGTTTGGTAAATCTCTGCTCAATGTTACCACTTTTCCTGCCTTTAACAGTGGGATGTTCTATGATGGGAATCATACTTATCTTATTGAACCAGAAGAAAGCTACACTTCACACGTAAGTAGAACTTCAGTTAACCCAGTATTCAGATACACAAGAAATGCAGAAAACAACAAAGCCTCATCCTCAGCCTTGCACCTCTAGTTTTGGGGCTGGAGTCCTTGTCCTCCCACTTTCAGCAGCTAGTCGATATATTGCTCTAAAGGTGCAAACCAAAGGCACTATATTGCATCTAATATCTGAGTTCCCAGTAGCTAAATACAGTATCAGGAAAACAGAAGGAGTTTTCCTCCAATAATAATAATATGATAAAATAAAATAATAGTTTTCCTCCAATAATACATGTCTTAGCTACCCCTTGGTAGCTTCTTTAAAATGACCTCTTGGTCATTTGTCAGTGCTGAATATCAGTTAAAACCATATATATACATATCCATTTGCATTTCATATTGTTTAACTTTAGAAAATTTAGACCCCAATCCAGCAAAACATTTAAGCATATGCTTAACTTTAAGCATGTGATTAGGCCAATTGATTTTAAAGGACTTACTTGTATGTTAAAAGTAAAATACATGCTTAAGTGCTTTGTTGAATCAGGGCCTTAATGATCACATCATAATTGGGAGAGGAGGAGAAGAATCTACAATGTGGATAAAGATCCTTGAGCTTTGATAACCTCCAGTGATCCATTATTTCCCCAACATATTGGTTTGGTACCTAATGGGAAAGAGTTTCTATCTCCCTAATATTCATGGGATGGTTCATTTTATCTTGGCTTAATGCATTCTACTGTTTACTATTTCAGGAGGATTTCCATTTCCACTCTGTTTACAAATCCAGGTTATTTGAATTTCCTTTGGATGACCTGCCATCTGGTATGATTGTTTGTAATGCTCTCTTCTTTTAACTTGTGTCTTATTTTGCCACATTTGTTTATCATATTTGGTTTCTAATCTTCTTTGGGGTTTTACTGTTTTGTTTACTTGAGGTTTCTTTTTCTGCTTAAGTAAAAAACATATGGGGGGGCAGGGGGGAAGGAGGGGAGAAGAAACCTATTAACTCAAACCTCACCTCAACCTTCATATTGTTGATATTTTTAAAATAAACTTTGAAGAATTGAATGCTTTATATGCCATTACACATGCAATATGTACTTTACATAAAAAGTCATGGCAACCTAAAGGTTGATGAAAATAATCCCATAGTTACCAAGGACTGATTACCATTAGTGGCCTCCCCCACTATGAGATAAAGGAATGGTCTACTAGTAGGACTAGGAAACTGGATTTTCCGAGTTTTATTCTAGTTCTGACTCTTAACATTTCTGCTTCAGTCTTTCCATCTTAAATGACATTTGGGGTGTCATGAAGTTTACTTAAATAATTGTAAAGTATTCTGAAGATGGAAAAGAGGTGCGCAGTATTACTGATGCATCCCCATAAACACTTTATATTATGTATGGAATTAGACAAGGTTTAAAAGATGAACATTGATTGTGAGAAGACAGCTTGGTAGCCAAAGCTGAAAATTCAAACTTTTCTCAGGCATATCCCCATTCTGTCAAGGGTTTATCAGTTTGGAAATGTAATTTCCCACGTATATAGCTTATTCTGGAGGAATGAGACCTGTACTAAACTGCTGATTTCTTCAAGACAATTGCAGATGTCTAGTTTATAGTATGGTAGCGCTCAGGACTGGGGCTATGTTGCATTGAATATGGAATATGAGACCTAATAATGAAGTGCACGTTGTGTGGGATGCACTCTGGAGGATGTCTTCTGAAAGAGACAGAGGTAGCGCGACTACTGAGTTGACAGCCTGTGTTTCGAAATGTGTGAGTAAAGGATGAGATCTTTTGGAACTAGAATTGTGTGTCTTGTAGGCAAAGGACTTTATCAATGGTGAAACGTTATGTTTTCACAGACTTTGGGAGAAAAAAATAAATGTAATTTTGAGTTTTTTATGACTATGAAAAGCATTTTTTCTGCAAGCAGAAATCTATCATTTAACCTTCCCAAAAGTCCTTTGACCCTCAAAGTATGTCAAACTTTCTTTGCAAACATTGAGACTTTCCATTTGGGGCAGATTCAGAAATATCCAGTTTTGCTGGTTTTGCCACCACAACTCTGTGTTGGTTGAGATGGGGAAATGTTGCCATTTGATCAAATTGTGGAATACTAATGAAAATAACTTAAGTATATGACTACTAACCAAGTGGAGAAACTGCACTAATGGCACTAATCTTGTGCAACTGCTTGGTAGGATCCCATACCTGGATAGGTTAATTATAACTAGCAAGTTTCATAACAACATGTTATAGACTTTGTCTATCCCATTGACTGCTCCCTCTGTGTTCACTTACATTGTTATAAACCTGTCCTCAGTTTCAGGTTTGCAATGAAAGTTTTAGCACCTGCAGCAGATTCTATACTAATGAAAAACTATTTTTTCATTATTTCCATTATATGTTTCTTTAGGTTTCCTTTGCCTTTATTGTAAATGTATGTGTAGTTCCTATTGTGTGATCTACATATGCTGAGTGGAGATATAAACCACTTAACATGATATCCTTTTCCCACTGAAGTCAATGGCAAAACTCCCCTTGACTTGAATGGGGCCAGGATTTCACTCTGGATCTTCACTGATTTTTATATATTATCGTAACTGGGAGTAGTGGCTTTACAGCACTTAAACTTTTCTGTCTGTTTCTTTAAACAGATATGATATATTTGCAATTGCTAGCTTGTAGTATTTTTATTTTTTACTTTTTTATTACTGCAGCAGGACTATTTTGCTAATCCTGTCCTTTAAGACTGTTATTATAACAAAAAGTGCTTTGCCCTGTACTTTATATTGCCAATATTTCTCTTCTTCTCTATTCCCCCACCTTTATTGTGGACTTACATGCCTTAAGAAACTTCTAATTTGATTCCAGAATTATTTGTTCTTATCCAGGGATGAAAGTAACTCCAGACACTTACTGGTACGGGGTCAGGACCGGCTCCGGCCCCCGGAAGGGGTGGTGCCTCAGGCGGAAGAGGCGGGGCTGGAGGTCAGCATCCCCAGGCCAACCCTTCCAGGCCGCCTGGCCTGCACTGCCCGGGGCTCCAGTGGCGATTTAAATTTTAAATCGCCGGCCCCGGGGCAGCTGCTCCCTTTGCCCCCCACCCCCATTGGCGGCTGAGGGGGCAGGGATGTTAAAGCATTGCAGGGTCCTTTGCTGCAGCAGCATTTTAACGTTGCTGCGCCTGCCACCCCCCGTCGGTGGCCCCGCTGGTAGGGCCGCCGATGGGGGGGGGCAGCAACGTTAAAGCACTGCCGTGGCAAAGGACCATCCTTAAAGGGCTGCCCCAGCAGTGCTTTAACATCTCTGCCCCTTTTGCCTCCCCTGTCGGTGGCCCTGGTTGTACGAACCCTACCAGCAGGACTGCCAACGGAGGAGGCAAAATGGGCAGGGATATTAAAGTGCTGCCACAGCAACACTGCGTACGGGCCGGTGCGGGTTCTTACCGGTACGCCAAAACAGCTCACTTTCACTCCTGTTCTTATCCCTAGTAGGCTTTATGCATAACTTACGATTTCCAGTCAGTGCTGCATTATGAACGTACTTTGATGTACCACAAGCCTTTTACATTGATGGTGGAAAAGCAAAAATTAACAGACTGGGGTGATTTCATATCAGTAATAACCAAAGCAAATGATATGATATCTCATCAGTAGCAACATAGGTTTTTATATTCTTCTGTTCCATGGGAATTAAAAAATATTGCTAGAGAATAAATTATACTCCTCTGTGTGATGGCCAGCAGATATACCATCTTACGTTATGCATCTGTCAAATGTCACTGACTGTGAAGGATTAAGACTTTGAAGAGAGAAAATCCAGGGTTCTTCAAGAGGCTGGCGATTCAGTAGGTGGTACTTTTTCCTCAGAGTCCATACTAAATCAGTCAGTGCTCTGGGATGATGATAGGAGACACTATGCCATCGGAGGTGCTGTTTTTCAGATGAGACAAAGTAGATGTGATCTTCAGTGGTCATAAAAGTTCTTCTTCGAGTGCTTGCTCATATCGATTCCAATCAGGTGTGCGCGCGCCGCGTGCACGATCGTCGGAGAATTTTCTACCCTAGCAACACCCGGCGGGTCGGCTGTGGAGCCCCCTAGAGTGGCGCCTTCATGGCGCTGGATATATACCCCAGCCGACCCGGCGCCCCCTCAGTTCCTTCTTACCGCCCCTGACGGTCGTTGGAACTGTGGAGCGCGGCATAGCTGTTCTCCACTCTCCCTAGCTTATTCCGTTTTTGTAGATAGTTGTAGTTGTAGTTGTTATATAGTTTTAGATAGTTGTTCAGTTTACCCTTTAATAGTTGTAGATAGTTAAAGGGGATTAAGGGGGTTGTTCTCCCCCGGCGCATAGCCGGGCTCATGCCCAAGGCTCCCGGCTTTAAGCAGTGCGCGTCCTGCGCTAAGCCTATGCCCACAAGTAATCCGCACGACTCGTGTCTGAAGTGCCTGGGAGAGTCCCATCAAACAGATAAGTGTAAGATCTGTAAGGCCTTCAGACCGAGAACCAAAAAGGAGCGGGACTTTCGGCTTCGGCAACTCCTCATGGAGGCGGCACTTAGCCCGGACACTCCATCGGCGCGTCAAGCCCCAGCGCCAAGCGCCTCGGTGCGCAGTGCCCCTGCGGCACCGACTGCCCCTGCACCGCGGGTGGAGTCGGACAAGCCTCCGCGGCACCGGACCCCTTCGGCACCGCACCCGCCGCAAGTGCCTCGGCACTGATCGTTATCCCCGGGACATAAGAAATCCCGTAAGGCGCAGGAGACTGCCGTCCTGAAGACGCCGGCCCCCCCGGTGCCGGGGGTAGAGCCGCGTCCACCGGTGGAGCACCAAAAGCAGGTGCCTCTGGCACCGTCGACTCCGGCTCCGAGGCCGTTGAGTCCGGTGCGGACGGGATCACCACCGCGGTCAGTGGTAGAGCCGTGTCTCCCGTCGACCCCAGAGACCTTTGCGACGGCGAGAGACTTGATTGCTCTCACGGAGCCGGCACCGCCCCAACCACCGGCACCGTTGGCTCCTCGTCCGGTGCAATCCAGGGGAAAACCTGCCATGATGTGCCCACCGTCTCAAGGACTGGAACCACGGCACCGATCCAGGTCACGAAGCAGGTCCCGACGCCGCTCGCAGTCCCGGCGCCGACTAGCACCTCGGCACCGGTCGTACTCGCGGCTAAGATCATCGTCGCGGCACTGTTCTACGTCCCGGCACCGTTATGATCGTCGGTACCGTTCGAACTCGAGACGTAGTTCCCGGCACCGATACGAGCGACGCTCGACGTCGAGGGGCCGCTCCCGGCACCGGGCCTACTCGAGGTCGCCTTCCAGGTCCAGGTCGGACTCTCAGCACCGACGCAGTCATCGGCACCGATCCCGATCTCGGCACCGCTCACCGGCACCGCATAGGGACCGATCATCTCCAGACCGGCACCGAACGGCACCGTATCTTCCGGAGCTCATCTCGGCGCGGTCGGCACCGCCATGGCCATCGAGATCAGTGTCCCGTTCCTCCGATGGGGCATCGAGATCGGCATACCCCCCTCAGGGGCAGGCCGCTGAGCCGGACATGGGCCACTGGCAGGAGGTAGGGGAGGATCCCGCTCAGGGACCTTCACACTGGTCGTTCTGGACCCCGTGGGCGTACCACCAAGCACAAGGGGCTCCACCACCATCAGCCTCTCGCTCGGTGCACTCTGAGCGAAGGGCCCCAGAGTCCACCATCTCTCGCCCTCCTCCAGGGGGCATGGAGGCTTCCGTGCCCGCACCACCTGACGTCCTGGACCCAGGGGCAGGTGATGCTCCGCTCCAGGGCTCATTGGACCATGACCCGCCCTTAGATCCCTTGCCACCTGAGGCATCTTCCTCATCTTCCCCAGATGAGGCGGTGGCGGGCACAACGAGCACAGGTCCACCCCCGATAGATCTCCGGGCACACCAGGACCTATTACGTAGGGTGGCACGTAATATGGACCTACAGGCAGAGGAGATAGTGGAGGTGCAGGACCCCATTGTGAACATCCTCTCCGCGGATGCCCCATCCAGAGTAGCGTTGCCCCTGATCCGTACGATTCAGACTAACGCCACTACGATATGGCAAACTCCTGCCTCTATTCCACCCACAGCCAGAGGGGTGGAAAGAAAGTAATTTGTCCCCTCAAAGGACTATGAGTACTTGTACACTCATCCCCAGCCGTGTTCACTGGTGGTGTCATCGGTGAATGCAAGGGAGCGCCACGGTCAGCAGGCCGCAGCGCCCAAATCGAAGGACGCTAAGCGCTTCGATTTGTTTGGGCGTAAGGTTTATTCAGCCGGGGGGCTACAGCTTAGAGCGGCTAATCAGCAGGCGCTCCTGAGCCGCTATAACTTTAATTCCTGGAACTCTATGGGGAAGTTCAAGGAATTGGTTCCCCAAGACTCCAGGGAAGAGTTTGGGGCCTTAGTGGAGGAGGGTAAGAAGGTGGCACGGACCTCCTTACAGGCCTCCTTGGACATAGCAGACTCGGCTGCGAGAACCCTGGCTTCAGGTATCGCCATGCGGAGAATCTCCTGGCTCCAGGTCTCGGGCTTGCCTCCGGAACTGCAGCAAACTCTGCAGGATTTACCCTTTGAGGGACACTGATTGTTCTCGGACAAGACGGACTCTCGTCTGCAGAGCCTCAAGGACTCGAGAACAATCATGCGCTCCCTAGGGATGCATGTTCCGGGACCCCAGCGCAGGCCATTTCGACCTCAGCCTCAGCAGTTCTACCCCCCCCACCTCGTCCGAGACAGGACTCTGCCAGAAGGCGGGGGCGAGGTGGTAGGAGGAGGTTGACCGGCCCTCAACCCGGTCAGAACCAGGGGCCACCTCGGTCACCTTCAGGCCCTAGGCAGAACTTTTGAAGGTGCGGTCGAGGACGGCTCCCCAGTCATCTCCCAGGATCCAGCCCCCTCCTTTCGGGATCGCCTCTCCCATTTCCACCGTGCTTGGTCTCTTATAACCTCGGACCGTTGGGTCCTTCGCACGGTGGAGAGGGGATACGCTCTCCAGTTTTCTTCTTCCCCCCCCTCCCACCCCCCTTCCCTGTCCCTCTACAGGGACCCTTCTCACGAGCAACTCCTTATACAGGAGGTTTCTACGCTCCTATCTTTGGGGGCCATAGAGGAGGTTCCATTAGAATTAAGGGGCAGGGGATTTTATTCCCGTTACTTCCTGATTCCCAAGTCCAAAGGGGGTCTGCGACCCATCTTAGACTTATGCGGACTCAACAAATTCGTAGTAAAGTTGAAGTTCCGCATGGTCTCATTGGGGACCATTATCCGTTCCCTGGATCCTGGAGACTGGTTCGCCGCCCTCGACATGAAGGACGCATATTTCCATATAGCAATCTACCCGCCTCACAGGCGCTTCCTGCGATTTGTGGTAAACAAGGTGCATTACCAATTTGCAGTCCTTCCCTTCGGCCTATCCTCGGCCCCAAGAGTGTTCACAAAATGTATGGCCGTTGTGGCGGCATACCTTCGTCGGCAAGGGATACAGGTGTTCCCGTATCTAGACGACTGGCTGGTACGCGATCGCACCAGAGAGCAAGTTCGAGCTCACATACACATAATAGTTCACACATTCCACGCATTGGGCATTCTACTCAACAAAGAGAAATCCACGCTAGAGCCTACCCAGAGGATAGAATTTATTGGGGCAGTCCTAGACTCCGGACGTACACAAGCTATTCTACCAGACAATCGTTTTCATACCATCACAAGCCTCATTCGAGGACTCAGGGCCTTCCCAATTACCACGGTGAGGTCGTGCCTCACCCTGCTGGGTCACATGGCTTCTTGCACGTACGTAACCAGGCATTCCAGACTTCAGCTTCGCCCACTCCAGACCTGGGTGTCATCGGTATACCGCCCATATCGGGACAGCCTGAACATGGTGATCACGGTTCCGAACTCGGTCTTGACCTCCCTCACCTGGTGGCTAGATCACAGTGTGGTTTGCGAGGGGATGCCATTTCACGCCCCACAACCCTCTCTGCACCTGGTCACAGACGCTTCATCTCTGGGTTGGGGTGCCCATCTCAACGAACACCATACCCAGGGCCTGTGGACTGCACCCCAGCTAGCCCTGCACATCAATGTTCGGGAACTGATGGCGGTGCGCCTGGCGTGCCAGGCATTCTCAATCTCCTACGTGGCCGTTGTGTGTTAGTTCTCATCGACAACACCACGGCCATGTTTTACATCAACAAGCAAGGAGGAGCACGCTCGTCGATTCTATGCCAAGAGGCCATTCGCCTGTGGGACTTCTGCATCGCCCACTCAATCCATCTCACGGCATCGTTCCTCCCTGGAGTCCAGAACACTTTAGCGGACCGACTCAGCAGGTCCTTTCAGACGCACGAGTGGTCTATTTGTCCGGACATCATCTATTCCGTTTTCCAGAGGTGGGGATTTCCCCAGGTAGACCTGTTTGCATCTTGAGCCAACAGGAAGTGCCACGCGTTCTGCTCCCTACAAGGGCGAGCTCTGGGCTCTCTATCGGACGCGTTTCTCCTTCCTTGGAAAGACCACCTGTTTTATGCCTTCCCTCCATTTCCACTGGTCCACAAGGTGCTGCTCAAACTACGCAGAGACCAGGCTCGAGTAATTCTAGTCGCTCCAGCGTGGCCGAGGCAACACTGGTACACCACACTGTTGGAGCTCTCGGTTCAGTCACCGATCCCGCTTCCGTTGTGTCCAGATCTCATCTCTCAGGACCACGGCCGACTACGTCATCCCGACCTACAATCACTCCACCTCACGGCGTGGTTGCTCCATGGTTCACCCAGGCAGAGCGGCAATGCTCGCACTCTGTCCAACAGATTCTGCTGAGCAGTAGGAAGCCTTCAACACGGACCACGTACTTGGCCAAGTGGAAGCGGTTCTCCTGTTGGTGCGAACAACGAGCCGTGTCCCCGTTACAGGCACCTATTCCTCTCATATTGGAATATCTCCTCTCCCTAAAACAGCAGGGTTTGGCGATATCTTCAATTAGGGTTCACCTGGCTGCTATATCAGCCTTTCACCCAGGGGAACTCGCGTCCTCGGTATTCTCTAACCCGATGGTCGTTAGATTCCTCAAGGGCTTAGACCGGATGTACCCACAACAACGTCAGCCCGTTCCGACGTGGGATCTCAACCTGGTTCTCTCCAAGCTCACAGGGCCTTCATTCGAGCCACTGGCCACCTGTTCACTTCTGTACCTATCCTGGAAGACAGCCTTCCTCGTAGCCATCACCTCAGCAAGGCGCGTTTCTGAACTCAGGGCGCTTATATCCGAGCCCCCTTACACGGTTTTCCATAAGGATAAAGTGCAGCTTCGTCCACATCCTGCCTTTCTTCCTAAGGTGGTCTCTCCGTTTCACATGAATCAGGATATATTTCTCCCAGTCTTCCATCCTAAACCACATGCTACTCGCCATGACCAGCATTTGCATTCTTTGGACGTACGCAGGGCCCTGGCTTTCTATATTGACCGCACAAGGCACTTTAGAAAGACGACGCAACTCTTCGTTGCAGTGGCCGACCGAATGAAAGGCTTACCGGTCTCCTCACAACGCCTATCCTCCTGGATCACGTCTTGCATCCGGACTTGCTATGACCTGGCCGGTGTCTCAACACCGCACCTCACTGCTCACTCAACGAGGGCCCAAGCTTCCTCGACTGCCTTCCTGGCTCAAGTTCCGATCCAGAACATTTGTAGAGCTGCAGTTTGGTCATCAGTCCACACATGTGCAGCTCACTACGCACTGGTACAGCAGTCCAGGGACGATGCTGCATTCGGATCAGCGGTTTTGCACACAGCAATGTCTCACTCCGACCCCTCCACCTAGGTAAGGCTTGGGAGTCACCTGATTGGAATCGATATGAGCAAGCACTCGAAGAAGAAAAGACGGTTACTCACCGTTGTAACTGTTGTTCTTCGAGATGTGTTGCTCATATCCATTCCAAAACCCGCCCCCCTTCCCCACTGTTGGAGTAGCCGGCAAGAAGGAACTGAGGGGGCGCCGGGTCGGCTGGGGTATATATCCAGCGCCATGAAGGTGCCACTCTAGGGGGCTCCACAGCCGACCCGCCGGGTGTTGCTAGGGTAGAAAATTCTCCGACGATCGTGCATGTGGCGCGTGCACACCTGATTGGAATGGATATGAGCAACACATCTCGAAGAACAACAGTTACAACGGTGAGTAACCGTCTTTTCTCATAGGACTTCTTCAAAATAGGAGTGATCAAATTCCAACTTGGTTTGTTACATCCCTATTTCTATTTCAATTTCCTTTGTGATTTCAATTGGTCATGGTACTCTTCCTGAGATACTTTTGGATGGGAAAGCGCTATGCATGTTCTCGTCATTATCATTCACTTGTAAAATGTTGTGAAGTATTACTGTGTGCTGTTACATAGCTGCTACGTTCCACCCCAGATATGGCTTCATTTTTATGGTAGGTGAAATGATTCTTAAATAGTTTGTAAATTATTAAAGTAGTCTGAGATGCTATATAAATGTAAGATATTATTATTTCACCAATAAAAAGTTGTGATTTTACCATTTGTCTTCTGGCGGCCCTACAAATCTTTAAATCAAGAGTTAAGAGTTGGTGGCATGACACCAAAACATGGACTGGATCTACAACATAAGTATAGGTAGGATATATAAAAGCACTCACAGAAAACAGACAAGCAACAATAACTTTGAAAGTGGTTCGTGTTGATTCATTGTGAGATCTGGGTGGTGGCCCTCAGGGGTAATAGGAGACCCCATTAGCTGACCCTGGCTGTGATTGAATTAGTCTGATCCTCTTTCTATTATTCTCTTGGTGCAGAGCATGTTACACTTAGCATTTCAGTTATTGTACTGCAGCAAAACGTCTTCAAAAGTATTCACATTTTCTATTCTGTAAGAAGAACTGTAAGAATATGTAAAACATATGATGAAATACAGACTGAGGACACGACCCTGCAAAGCCTTATGCAAGTGAATAACTTCACTCAGATGAGTAATACCATTTGTTTCAAAGGAACTACTTTCATGAGTGAAGTTATTCACATGCATACATTTTTGCAGGATTGGATCTTAAGTGAGTACCACACATTGCCTGATGAGAAAGCTTATAATAAGTAGAGCGGGGCAAAAAATTTGGGATGAATAGTTAATTTGCCAAAAATGCAGTTTTGTGAACAGAAAATATTCATGAATTTGGGTCAGATTTGGCAAATAATTTCACCCAGGAAGAAAAGAACATTTTTAAAAGTCTAAATGGAAGGACATTTTGTTTCAAAATGTAGCTATATTTATTTTTTGTTTAAAAAACAAACAAATGAAACAACAACAGCAACAGACAAGAATTTCATTCTGGATTGAACAAAATGTATTTTTTGACTTAAAACAAAAAAAGAAATCAGTTTTACATTTCAGTGAGAAAAACTGAAAAAATTCATTTCTGGTTGTCCTGGAAAAAAAAATCATTTTGGATTTTTTTTTGGGGCCATTGAACCAAAAAATCAGTTATTCACTCAGCTCTAACAATAAGTATAGCATCTATGACTGTGCTTTGCTCATACCACACTGTGGGAGAAAGATACTCACAAGTGTTTTTTGTTGACATACGCCAATCACTTATGTTTTGCTCTTATGATATGTATTATCACTAGAAACTCTTGATCACTACAACCTGATGTCCTATAGCTAGATGTAGTTTAGTGAAACATGCAGGTCCACTTTGAGTTTTAGGTCTTAGCAGCCATTGCCATCCTTTTATCCTGGTGTTCGGATCACATGTACAAATGCCCTAGTTGGTATAAAGTATATGCAGTATGAGCAGAAGTGGAGATGTTGGAAATGTTTATAACCAAATGTGAATGCAGATGGTTTGGGATTTCATTACAAAACCAAACCTGGAATGCAGAGATATGTAAGTTGGAAGTGCCTAATTTTGCACAGTCCTATATGCCTTTTTACCAGCTTTGCTAAAATGACTCTGGAATACAGAAAACAGTTCTCAGCCTTCATGATTAGTACCTCCAAAAGTTAAAGAAAGAGCAGAAAAGGGAAATTAGAATATTAAAGAGGATTTGACATAAAATGAGTGAAATTGCTGGAACTTTCATGTAGTCTCACTGAAAGCTGCTTAAAGGAATAGGCAAAGACTATAAAAATGTGAAAGTTGTTAATACAAGAGAAGAAAAGGGACTTCTGTCTGTAGCAGACACTATTGAAACAAGGAATAAGAATCTAAAACTGAAGAGGGTACAGTTCAGGTTGGATGTTAAAAATGGTGAGTCCTTGTGTTTTGTTTAGCTTATACCCATCACTGGGGTTTATGAGCACCTAGTAAAATGGGATTTGGCAAAAGAATAAATTTCTCAGTGCTCATGATTAGAAGTTTAAAAAATTAAAGACCTAGTGGGATTAGTGTGGGGTAATATCATACTGATTGTGGGGATTCTAAACATCCCAGAAGGTCTCTCCCAGTTCTAACATGTATTACGCTGTGAATATAGTCACTGTCACGGAGTCACCGGGCGATGCTCTGGAACTGCTCCCTATGAAGCCAGTCAGGACTCTGGTGAAGTCTCCTTCTGTGAGCAGACTGTCTTCAGGGCAAGAAGCTCACACGTCTTCACCTTCCTGGGTCTGACCTTGGAGCATTCAGCATCCTATGCCCCTCCGTGAGCTTCCCACAGTGAGTCCGCCCAGACGGGGTCCTGGTGAGCCAGGGGGCCCGGCACCCCAACTCCGCAGTCAGACGTGACTCTCAGCCGGCCAGTAGAACAGCGGTTTATTAGATGACAGGAACAGGGTCTAAAACAGAGCTTGTAGGTACAGAGACCAGGACCCCGCAGCTAGGTCCATTTTGGGGGGCAGCGAGCCAGACACCCATGTCTGCCCTCACTCCACGTCCCCAGCCAGCCCCAATCTGAAACCCTCTCCAGCCCCTCCTTTCTGGCCTTTGTCTCTTTCCCGGGCCAGGAGGTCACCTGATCTCTTTGTTAATCTTTAGCTATCCCCTTGCAGGGGGGAAGGGCCCCAGCCATCAGTTGCCAGGAGACAGAGTGTCGGCCATTTATGTGCACTGGCCCTTTGCTCTGCAACAGTCTCACCCCCTAGAGACTTAAGGAATGCATAGGGGAAACTGAGGCACCCACACAATATTCAGAGGAAACAGTAAGAACAGTCCCACTTCGTCACAGTCACCTTAAAGCATAAATTAACACAAAGAGCAATCAAATTGAATTAATGTAGCCATAGCAAGTATGGGTGTTTCCTGCATTCCAGAAAATATGATTCAGTTCATGGTAGCACCATACAAATAAAATTCACCATACAGTATTTGGTGAAATTTAGTCTTTGAACATCAGTTACACCGTCTGAGGATGAAGTCCACAGAATGGCTATATTAGCAGACCTGCATTATTAATAGCAGAATTTTTATAATTTCTCTGCTGTTGGGAAAAGTAGCTGTAATGTTGCCTCCTTTCTAGAAGAAGAATTGAAAAATGAAATCATTATGAGATCTAATTCACAGAAAATTTCCATATTGTATTCATGCTGCCTCAAGGTTATGGAGTGAAGTGATATATATATATATATATATATATATATATATATATATATATATATATATATATTGGGGAACATTAGATTTATTTGGCTTTGTTTTCCACTTAGAATTCTGGCAAATGAACACCACATCACAGAAGTTTGTTGTAAAGCCAAGACACAAAAGGAGTAAAAGGCAGGTATGTGCCCGTACAATTTCTAAAGAATGTGCCACCAGACTTGGTTTGCAGCTAATAAAGGAATCTCTCCAGATAAAGTCCTATTGCTCGTGTTGTTTTAGCATGAGACCTACATAAATAAATAAAAACAGTTGCAAAGGCAGTATCTAACATCTGAGTAACATTGCTGAAACCTGCTGAAGAAATCCCTCCTTAGGCGCTAAGCATCTGTGTTGTATCATTCAAGTATGAGCTACTGGAAATGCAATTTCAAGAGAACAAACAGATATCCCAAATCTGCTGATGTTGTCATGCTTTGCCATGGCTTTCCCTCTTGCAAACCTCAGCTACATTTATTCTGCCATTACTGGATTGCCAAACCACAGCATCTGGGGATTATGATGTTGTTGTTACCTCTAGAATGAAATGATCTTTGTTCTTTAATTGAAGTTAGAAATACTGTACCAATTTGAAATATAGTGTTTGGTTCCTTCATTGAAAAGAAAATATGTTATATGAAATGAAAGCAGGACAAATTAAAATTTACTATTATAAACCGAGAGCACCATTCTTGTTTATTATGATGAGAGGTCATTAATTGTGGACATTTATCTTAAGTATGAAAATATAATATAAATCCTTTATATTTGGTATGAGTGTTATGACCAGGTTAAAAAACAACTATTTATTCCACAAGATTCACTAAAGTTCAGATTTTTAATGTGCTCTCAGTAGATACTTCTTGTAGCTTTTATTTTTAAAAAATCTCCCGCAGCACAATGAGCCATGTAAAATATATATGCCACTTTTTAAATTTGTTCTGATAATACAGATATGCATTTAGTGGAGCACAGTCAGAGGTTATGGTAAGGCAGATATAACACTTTAATTTAAACACACTGGATTAGATAAAACAATAAAACAAGTTTATTAACTAAAAAGAGAGAGGTTTTAGGTGAATACAAGTAATGAGGCATAAAAGTCAGAGAAGGTTATAAGAAAATAAAGTTAAAATGCTACTGGAGCCTAACTTAACAGTCTATATCAGATTCAAGCAAAATTTCTCACCATATTCCTTCAGCAGTCTTTCTGACCTAACCCTCTAGGTCAGGACCTCTTCTCCCAGAATCCAATGAAGTCTTCCTTTGTTGCTTCAGGTGTAGAGAAAGTGATGGGAAGGGAGAGAGAGATGGGGTCTCTTGGGTGTTTGCCCCTCCTTTTTATAGTTTCAGCCTGCCTTTTGAGAAACATTTACAGCTGGGTACCAGGAGGCAAAAGATCTATGTGGAAGGATGTTCCCTGCTTCTTTTTCTCACCTGTGTGAGCTGCCTTTGTCTCCTCCTGCTTGATGACTCTGTTTCAGTGGTGAGTAAACTGTGGCCCGCGGGCCACATGCGGCCCATCAAGGTAAGCTGATTGCGGGCTGCAAGACATTTTGCAGATGTTGATCGTCCGCAGGCATGGCCCTCCACAGCTCCCAGTGGCCGCTGTCAAGGGTGATTCCCCACTCTGGCACTTCAAGTGCAGAAGGTGGGGGCCAGCAAGGATTTTAAAGATTAATACTGGCCACTCCAGGCTTGTATTAAACTACCAAGGTTACAGTTTCTCTCTGACCTTGGATGGGTAGATGCTGCCACCACCCAAATGCAAAAAAACCCTTTGAAACTAGAAAGGCACACTTGGGAATTCCTTCCTGTGGGGTACCCTCAAGCCCTTTCACACACACCCTCTCTGGGAAGAGCTGAGAAAGAAAAACAAAGGAAATCAGCTGTTGCCTCCAGCTAATTTAACAACATGTGCACAAACCTCTTAGGACATCAAAAATCTAATCCTGTTCTTAAAAAAGGTAAATGTTATTAAAAACAAAAAGAAAGAAAATACATCTGGAATTTAGGCTTATGATTTTAAAAAACCCACTTACAAAATTTAAACATCAAGAATAACCTTCTTGAGGTCCAGCTTAAAGGTTACAAGCAAAACAAAAAGCATTTGGGGCTGACACAGAGAAGTCCACTAGCCAATAAGAAATAAACCTAATTGCGTCTTTCTAGACATTCTCTAATTTACGTACATATCTGGGATTTCAGATAAGCAATCTCTAGGTATGATTTGATGATTTTTCATATTTGGCTTAAGCTTCTCACAACATAACTGCTCCCTGTTCCCCTCTTTCCCGGAGAATCACAACACATAGACAAAGGGAAGTTTTTTCCCAATTTTAAAAAGTTCTAGCCCTTCCATTGGCTCTTTTGGTCAGGTGCCCACTCCTTTCCTTTCACCTGTGGGCTTGTTAACCCTTTCCGGTAAAGCAAGTAGAGAACAACCACCAAGAGTGATTCCATAGCCAACTGGCTGGCTGGGTGTCCACAAAAGGGAGCTATCCCCCCTCTCGTTTATCACACCCACAGTTCGCCGTTCCCAGCCAATGGGAGCTGCAGGAAGCAGCGGGCCACAGAGACGTGCTGGCCATCACTTCCCGCAGCTCCCATTGGCCAGGAATGGTGAACCACGGCCACTGGCAGCTACGGGGGGCCATGCCTGCAGATGGTCAACATCCGCAAAATGTCTCGCGGCCCGCAATCAGCTTACCCTGATGGGCCACAGGTTGCCCACCACTGCTCGATTTACTGCTTAAGTACAAATTAGGCAGAGCACACAGACCTGTTTGCCAACCTCAATTTGGAACATGTGTTAATAACACCATACGTGGAACTTTATAACTTCACATACAATGTTGCCACACATATTTTATGAGGACAATATTGATCACCAAATTATGAGTTTTCAAATTATACCTTACAAGACATACATTGTACAAAGATTATTACAACATTGTGTAGGGTTTGGACAGAGGGGTACATTCTGTCACAGAGTGAGAAGGTGCGAGCAACAGAAAAGGAAGATGATTTCAGCAGCAACTGTTCGGAGGGAGATGAGAAGTGGGAAGACCAATGGCATTACATGATCTTTTATGAGCTCTAAATTCACTTAGAAATATATACTTGTATTGATACTCTGCAGTCATGATTATCTCCATGAGTATGATACATGCACAAACACATCCCAGAAAAGAAGCAGGGATTGAATGAAAAACAAGACTAAATGGCTCAAAGAAAAGATAAGCGCATATTCACTGCCATGAAAGAAACCAGGGAAATAAAAAAAAAAAATGGGTCACATAAATAACTGTTGTGAAATTCACTTTACATCAAATAGTGCTAGAGGGATTGTTTGACTTTTCATAAACAAGAAGCAGTTGCTCTAGATTTATAGCAACAATAATAACATAATTCTGCTGGGAAGACCAGGGAAAATAAAGGCGTCATTTAGAAATGTGGCTGTGAATATCTGTAAACTGGAAGGAAATGTGACACTTAATTGACTGTGTATTAATGATAGTTGACTGACTGATTTAGAATTTTAATAAACAGTACAGCCCTTACAAAAAGGTTTTTTTTGGGGAAAAAGATAATTGTGCCATTCTGAGAGTTTGTAGCAATTCTGTGAGTTTACAACTGGTACCAAACAAGTTTTTAAAGATGTAGATATTATTTAGGATCTCTTTCAGAAATCTAGGGTTCTTTTAGAAAGTTCTAAGTTTATTTTGTAGGATTTACACCTATTCTGGAGGGAATGGGGGCAGAGGACACACTACAGTATATATATACATTTACATTTATTATATATCTACAATTTTCTGTTGACCCTCCAAAAATAATCTGCAGACCAGATGCGGAGTTAAAAGATTGTTCCTATTTATAGCTTGGAAACACAGGCAGATCTGACATATGTACAAATGTACAATAGTTTTTTAATAGTTCTACAGTCAGTATAAATGACAAAAAATGGTGGAAGGATGGCAGCATTTCTAAGGGCTTGTCTATACTTATGTGCTGGTTTGGCGGCAGGCAATCGAATCGCATCTTGTCTGGACGCGATAAATCAAACCCAGAAGTGCTCCTCGTCGACTCCGGTAATCCTGCTCGGCGCGAGGAGTATGCGGAGTCGATGGGGGAGCCTGCCTGTCACGTCTGGACCCCGGTAAGTTCGAACTAAGGTACGTCGACTTCAGCTACGTTATTCACGTAGCTGAAGTTGCGTACCTTAGTTCGAATTGGGGGGTTAGTGTAGACCTGGCCTAATAAACGAGAACACAGGGAAATGAATTCATAGAATCATAGAAGATTAGGGTTGGAAGAGATCTCAGGAGGTCATCTAGTCCAACCCCGTGCTCAAAGCAGGACCAACCCCAACTAAATCATCCCAGCCAGGGCTTTGTCACGCCGGGCCTTAAAAACCTCTGAGGATGGAGATTCCATCACCTCCCTAGGTAACCCATTCCAGTGCATTATCACCCTCCTAGTGAATATTTTCCTAATATCCAACCTAGACCTCCCCCACTGCAACTTGAGACCATTGCTCCTTGTTCTGTCATCTGCCACCACTGAGAACAGCCAAGCTCTATCCTCTTTCGAATGCACTCCCCTCTTTCAGGTAGTTGAAGGCTGCTGTCAAATCCCCCCTCACTCTTCTCTTCTGCAGACTAAATAAGCCCAGTTTCCTCAGTCTCTCCTCATAAATTGTGTGCCCCAGCCCTCTAATCATTTTCATTGCCCTCTACTGGACTCTCTTCAGTTTGTCCATATCCTTTCTGTAGTGGGGGCCACAAAATTGGACGTAATACTCCAGATGTGGCCTCACCAGTGCCGAACAGAGGTGAATAATCACTTCCCTTGATCTGCTGGCAATGCTCCTACTAATGCAGCCCAATATGCCATTAGCCTTCTTGGCAACAAGGGCACACTGTTGACTCATATCCAGCTTCTTGTCCACTGTAATCTTGAGGTCCTTTTCTGCTGAACTGCCGCTTAGCCAGTCCGTCCCCAGCCTGTAGCAGTGCATGAGATTCTTCCATCCTAAATGCAGGACTCTGCCCTTGTCCTTGTTGAACCTCATCAGGTTTCTTTTGGCCCAATCCTCCAATTTGTCCAGGTCACTCTGGCCCCTATCCCTACCCTCTAGTGTATCTATCAAGCTTAGTGTTATCCACAGACTTGCTGAGGGTGCAATCCATCCCATCATCCAGATAATTAATGAAGATTTTGAACAAAACCGGCCCCAGTACCAACCCCTGGGGCACTCCGCTTGATATCGGCTGCCAACTAGACATTGAGCCGTTGATCACTACCCATTGAGCCCGACGATCTAGCCAGCTTTCTATCCATCTTATCGTCCATTCATCCAATCCATACTTCTTTAACTTGCTGGCAAGAATACTGTGGGAGACCATATCAAAAGCTTTGCCCTTGTTGATGTGGCAAATTAAGATTTGTTTCCCTTTAAACAACTTGTTTGTTAATCTTTCTGCAGGTTCATCAGATTTCACGTAAAGTTGAGGAGGAAACAAAATACATTGAGTTAATGATTGTGAATGATCATCTAATGGTAAGACTTGCGTACTTCGCTATTTGAAATACATCAATAATTTATGATTGTCTTATCTGCCTTCAAGGTGTAAACAATAAAGTACACCAATGATCTTATTAATACAGTTTATTTCCTAAAGGGGGGACTGATTCTGATCTCACTTATATCATTGTGTAACTCCAGTGAAGTTACTCCTGATTTTCACCAGCATAACTAAGAACAGAATTAGACCTAAAAAATGTACAGAACAAGAATTTGACACCGAATGACCTGCTGTATATCTGACTCCAAACTGATGGTACATTATATTTACCTATAATAACTAAACAATCCATAATGTTAGTCTGCAGTTTACTAGTGACTGTGCGCAGAATCATTGTTGTTGTTGTTGTTTTTTTAATGAGAATGCACCTCACTTACTTTGTTACAGTACTAAAGGGCTCTTTAGCCTAACGGAGAGAGGCATACCAAGAATCAACAGGTGGAAGTTAACGCCAGACAAGTTCAAATTAGAAATAAGGCACAATTTTTTAACAGTGATGTTCATTAGCCATTGGAAAAAATTACTAAGGGGAGTTGTGGATTCTCCATCTCTTAAAGTCTTCAATCAAGACTGAATGCATTTCTGGAAGCTATTGGTTAGTCAAATGCAAATGATAGGGGTCAATACAAGAGTAACTAAACAAAATTCTCTGGCATATGTTATACAGTAGGTCAGATCAGATAATCTAATGATCCCTTCTAGACTTAAACTCTATAGCTCTATAATTGTTATGCTTCCCTAGGCTTTTTTCAATTATGAACAGCTTCTCCTAAGCAATGCCCACATTTGCAAAGATACCCATAAAATTCTAGAAGGAATACACAGCCAGCCTTAAGTAATTTAAATAACAGAGCTTTATTCCTTTGAACCCTGTGTTGGGTGAGCGTAGCAATAACGTCGAGGGTGACAGTGATTTCTATGTCACAACAGAAGATGGTAGTTGGTGTTCAGAATTCTCTTTATTATAGTGGCTGTGTTTGAGCCAGAAGAGCAGGAGTCATTGCCTGCTACATTATATACCCATTTGAACACAGCTGTTTCCTGTTTAAAGTTTGCACATTAATTTTCTTGCAGGTTAAAATCATTTGGTAAAATGTCTGTTCACTGAATAAACACAGTGATTATTTCATTTGCCTACACTATGAACCTGGGTACATATTAGAGAGAGGCATTCATTATATTTTAAGCAGTACACTTTATGCTAATCCTCTTGCGTTTACAACACTATCTGAACTCTGAGCACCTAGTATCTTTTTAAGGGTCACACATTATGTTGCTGAATGTCCAAACAATTAGAATTAGATAACATTCTAGCAAATATGTCTGTTTAACTTACCTTTTTCCTGTGCCTTATAATTGCTGAATTCCTGCCCAGTTGAGTACGTACTGTTATGCCATGTCTATGCGACGGCGGCAATGCTACAGCACTGCAGCTATGCTGCTGTAGCTGTAGTATAAGTGCTTCCTATAACAATGGAAGGGAGTGTTCTGTCACTGTAGCAAGTCCATCTCTCCGAACAGCAGCAACTAGGACAATGGAAGTATTCTTCTGTTGACCTGGCCACGACTACACTGGGGTTTAGGTCGGCAATAGCTACGGCTTTTTTCACATCCCTGAGCGATGCAGCTATTTGATCTAACTTTTAAGTGTAGACCTGGCCTTAGTGATTTCACAGATGTGATAAATCACTCTCTGTTCAAGGTAAGCAAGCTGTTCCCAGGGCTCATTGATTCTGCAGTACTTCTTGCTTAATATTCTCATTTTATATCCTATAGAATATAAACTGTGACTATGGAACTTGGACAGAACCATCAAATACTGGAGAATTCTAAATGGATGTAACTTTACCCACAGGCAGTTTCCTATCTCTGACTCTAATCTGCAATGGATGTAACACACCAATGTATCTTATGGTAGCTGGAAAGAAATGGATATATTCAACATGCTTACTGTCTGGTCGATTAGACCCAAACTTTGCCTTACCGTAAATTTTGTATTGCCTGGTAATGCATAAAAATTCACATCGTTTGTTAATTTCTCTATGATGGAGAGATAGATTTAAATTAAAAGCAAAACAAAACAAAAAAACACAATACAATTTCCCCTGTTAGGCAATTATCTGAAAACAAAGAGTGAGTGATCAGTGCTGAATCTTCAGCAGCAGTTAGTTCTAGAGATGTGCTCACATAACTGGGTGACAAACAAGGAAGTAAACCGAATGTCTCCATGAGAAATTTTGGTTGGAAAATATCAGTGTTTGCTGAAAAGAACAAAAATGGTCTTAAAATACATTTTATATCCTATCTTTTATTATTGATTCTGAATAATTAGCATGTATATAGAATATTTCATCCGTAGATCTTAAAACCTTAATTTCAAAGCTAGGTAAATGGAGGTATAGGGAGATTCAGGGCCTGATTTTCAGAAGAGCCACTTATTTCTGTTGAACTTGTGGAAGCTCAGCACTCCTTGAAAATGAAACTGTATGTGATTTGTGCAAGATCACACAGTAAAACAATGGCAGAGCTGAGACCAGAACCCTGGACCATTCTCTAAGAAGATATTGTAAACAGTGATGAATTAAAAAACAAAAGTGAAAATGTAGATAACATTGTCCAGTGTCCTTGAAAAACTTCTCAAAACATAACTGAAAATAATGTTTAAATAACTACTATATTTGTGAGAGAAGATGGGTGAGGTAATATCTTTTATTGGACCAACTTCTGTTGGTGAAAGAGACAAGCTTCTGATCTTACACAGAAGTTGGTCCAATAAAAGATATTATGTCACCCACCTTGTCTCTCTAATATCCTTGGACCAACATGGCTACAACAACACTGCAAACAATAATGAAAGATAAAATTTTTGTAATATTTCTGTATGTCCAGTGCATGGTAACAAATTAGTTTTAGCTAAGGTAAAATATTTATTTTAAAAAGCTCTTCTGTAGTGCAACTACCAGTACTGAGATATTTTTGAAGTTCAGTTTTTTTAAAGGTTTTTTAAAATATTCTAAATTCAGAACTAATAACTAAAAATACAATATAAGCCCACAGCCCTGCAAAGATGTACACAGTTGTTGCCTGCTCCCCCATAGCAGGAGAAGAGTAACCTGCTGAACTCTCTGAGCTTGGGAAGTACTTGGGAAAAGGGGCCTGCAGTAGGAGAAGCTGGCTATGGCCCAATAGCTGGCCTGACTTACAACCCCAGTTCCAAGGAGAAAAGCTGGGATGACTCCCATCTTAAGGAGAGACAGAGGGACTACCTAAATTACAACTCCATGACTTCTTCATTTCCGATGTCTGTCTTGTCCCAATTGCTGGATGCCTTAAAAAAAAAAAGAAAGAGCTGGTCTTCCTGCAGTTGGTGCTGGACCCCCCCACATGCAGATTTGGGAGGGTAAATGTCTCACAGTGGTTTGTTTATGCCCTGCTGTTCAGATTTCCTTCCTTGAGAGGAGGAGGCCTCACATCCAACTTCTGGTACCCTGTGTCATGGTGGACTGCCTTCAGAGTACCCCCTTGTGGTCCTAAAAGTGCATTGCTCATAGCACCCACTTGGACTGTTCTAGTCAGTTACACAGACCAGATTAGGTCAAAGCACTTACCCCCTTTGTAGGTTTATTAACTCTTTCTGCAGAGTGAAACTCACTTCTTTAGAAAGTCAAGTTCTCGCCCACTCTGGCTCTGTATAAAAGTCCTGGTAGGTTTTTCTTCCCCCTGTTTCTGAGGCCCCTCAGCCTCCTTCCTGGAGCTGGGATTGTACTTCAAATGTTCAGCCTCTTTTAGGATTGTCTTGGAGTCTCCAGGAATTGAAGATTAATCTTTAATTAAAGATTATGTCATGTGATGAAGCCTCCAGGAATACGTTCAACCAAAATTGGCAACCCTACTCTCTCAAGTTACGAGTTTCTAGCTCTCCTCCTTGGAGTTGGGTTTCTTTAATGCACTTTCTAAACATTAATTAATGAATCTTCACAACACCATTGTGAGGCAGGTAGGTAATATCCGTATCTGAACAATTTGCTAGACACAATTTTTTAACATTTCAGTCAGCGCAAAAGATAAGCAGCTTGAGCACAGCTTCTGCTGTTGATAGATTCATCTTTTGCTTTACGTTTTTCAATCAAAATTATTTTTTAGTAATATGTTTCTAACTGGTCTGTGTTTGTTTTTCAGTGTAAAAAACATAGATTATCAGTCGGCCATACGAACAGCTATGCTAAATCAGTGGTGAACGTGGCAGATTTAGTAAGTATTATTCAACTAAATGCTTTTCTAAATGTGTTGTGAACCATGTGGTTGTAGTGCAGATAATTGTAGGAAATGTTATTTCACAGATATACATGATATTAATTTATGTGAAGATTGCAGATGTTTATTTAGCTCCCAGTACAGCACGGCATTTAAGCATGTGCCTAACTTTAAATAATTTCAGTGACTTCACATGCTCAAGTACCTAGCTGGATTGAGGTTTTTAAAGCACATCTTATTCAGAAAACTACCCAGTAAGGATAATGTATTAACTATAGCTGCAACCAGGAAAGTGTCTACAACTATAATGCACTAAAATATAAGGAGAAATTGTATGTTTTATTCAGCCTTTAAGAAATTTGAGTTCATATTATTTTATATGGGGCAGGGGAATATAGGTAGTTGTTGGGGCTATAAATCACACTACAAATGTGTGTATACTATAAATGGCTACTGTGCCCAGAAACATTTCCAGGATTTGCAAATGAAAAATAGTATTCCCACTGTTGAAGTCCTTTGGTCTGGGACACGATGGTTCCTGATAAGTCACTCAGTCTGAAGATAGGCACTGCTGAAGATTCTGTAACAGTGGAAGTGGTCAGGTCTCCCTGATACAGGTACCTGTTGCATATATCTGTTGAGGAGTATAGAGCCCTGTTGTGTAAGTGAAGTATGATGGACACTATAAAATACAGATAAACCCTGATTTTTCTGAACCTAAATCTTTGAGTTATCCAGAATTCTTGTGTGGCTCTTTAGAGATTTGTATCAAATCTCTCAATTTATTCTTACAAAGGTTTTAGAGTCCCAGAGATCTTTGCAAGGCTCAGATCCTACCAGGAGCTCTTTGCTGGTGGACCCTTGTAGTCATGCAGAACTGCTTACTGGCGTGTGGCCTAAAATCTGGATTTTAGCTGTACTACTTCCTGTTTAAAAAAGAAAGTTGGTGAGCCTCAGGGAACAAAATGTTCATTATTACAGACGGAAGTTGTTACAAAAAAAGGGAAAGAAGCAACTATATTCTATATGATATAATATATTTGTTCATTTTGTTAATGTACTAGATATATAAAGAACAACTTAACACCAGGATAGTATTGGTTGCCATGGAAACCTGGGCTACTGATAACAAGTTCACCATATCTGAAAACCCATTGGTGACTCTACGTGAGTTTATGAAATATAGGAGAGATTTTATCAGAGAGAAAAGTGATGCAGTTCACCTTTTTTCGTACGTAACTTTGTATGCCATTTTATTACTATTTTTTCATTCCATGGGGAGTGCTTTATTATTAGTGGCTGAAACATTTTCTTTCTATGGTGTTATGCAGTGTACAGTAATCCTGACAATAGTGCGTAGGGACAGGGAGGTGGGAGGTTAGAACAATGTAACTAATCATGTAACTAGACACTACTCTCATGCTAGTTTCAATATACTAAGCACAAGCTGCATGTCCTGTTGTCTTGTGTAATTACCTGCCAACACAGATTGCCTGATTGATAGTGCATGGTACTGTGTTGCAATAGAATACTGACAGTTGGCCACTCACATCATTCATTTATAGCAGAACATTGAAACCAATGTGGAGTTCTGCTTAAAAGCCAATGACACAATATGTGCCAGTAGATATTACTCATGCCCTGCATATTGCAGGATTACTGAGGTTCTCTATTCCTTCAAAATACTTTGTTCTCAAGATACAAGTGCACCATAAGGATCATAAGCTGAGTATCATTACTGGGAGGAATGTTTCTGTTCTTCCCTAATTCTCTGAATTGTTTTGGTAATGTGATTGATGTAATAAAACCTAACAGAAAAGAGAAAAGGGTGGTCTCTTGGTGAGAGACAGGATTGGGGCTCAGTTCTCTGCTTTGCCACGGACTTTTTGTGTGACCTTGGTCAAGTCATTTAGGGCCCAATCCCATAGACATTTAGGCACATGCTAAATTAGTCCATCTGACTTTACATGAGTAAAGTTAAGCATGGTGCATAAGTATTTGTAGGATCAGGTTTTTAATCTTTCTGTGCCTCTGTTCATCATCTGTATAACTGGGGTAAAATACTTTCCTTTTCCCACCCTTTGTCTTGTCTGTTCAGATTGTAAACTCTTTGGGGGCAAGGTCTGTCTCTTCCTGTGTGGCTGTAGAACATTTTATTCAGTGCGGCCCCAATCTTGGTTGGAGCCTCTACATGCTACTATAATACAAATAATAATAATAACAATGTCTGAGAACATTAAATTCCTAGATCATCTAGAAATAGCAGATCCTACAATTACATCTTTTTAGAAGGGATACAAACAGTGAAATTGAGGGATCGGGCTGCATGGTTGTGTGGTGACCCCATCTGGCCTTGGAATCTGTGAATCTATGAATCCCCCTTCTGTCATGGACAAGGGAAACAGGTTTGCCTGCACAGCCCTCAGCATGCTCTCATCTGCAGCTCTAATGAAATCTCATGCCTCAGGACTTCTGCAGAGGCTAGGAAGGATTTTTTCCCCTGACACATAATTGGCCTGACGTATTGTGGGTTGGTTTTGGGTTTTTTCCACCTTCCTCTAAAGAATCAATGGTCAGCCACAACTGAAGATGGGACACCAGACAGGGTGGATCAGTGCTCTGAGGGGGTTCAAAGAATCCTCTTTGCTAATGATGCCTGGCTGGTGTGTCTTGCTCACATGCTCAGGGTCTAACTAAAGTGATTGGGCTTAATATAGGGGTATTTGGTTGAAATTTAATACAGGTGGTCAGACTGTGTGATGTAATGGCCCCTTCTGGCCTTAAACTTTATGAAAATATGAAACTATTTTATAGGGGAGTTTTCTCCCTCAAAGAATTTGCCTGTGCATGAGAACAGATGTTATTCCTTCTTAGTCTGTTTTGGGAAAGGTTTCCCAGAAAGAATTGTGAAAGCTTCTTTGGTTTTCACAGCTCTCTATTCTGTTTGTGTGCAGTCAACAACACAGTCATTGCAACTGGCATTTGGAAATAAGGGAGGTAAATAGAGGGATTGGCTAACGTAAGAAGTAAACTTTCTCATTTTGTTTTGTTTTTTAAAGGGGGAGTCAATTTCAGAGCAGTCGGAGTGGTGCAGCCTACATTGGTGGAATTTGTTCACTATTGAAAGGTGGAGGTGTGAATGAAGTAGGTGTGAATATTCATACTAGCACAAATTGATGTGGTAGTCACAGTGTCTGTGTCCGCACAAGCATTTTTCTCAAAATGTCCCCCTATTGCATGACCAATACAGAACATTAATACAGTCCCATGGAATAAAGTTCAAAATAGAGGATAATGCTAAAAGGCAAACAGAATAAGCTTGGGTTTGGGTTCAGTTGAATTTCCAAACTAGAGTCTGCAGCTTTCTCTCCTTCACACTTGAAGCTACTGTGGTAAGAAAAAAATCTTACCTATTCTTAAGAGTGTGTTTTGTCTTTCTTGCTGATCCATTATCCAGCTGCAGTTAAATGAGTCTTCACTGAAGTAAGAGCCATAAAACCGTTGATCTGCTTTTGCCTTAAAAAAATCTTATTTTAAAATGTATAAAAAGTGTGTTTTATGTTTTCAGATTCTTGTGTCAAAACGATTATTGTTCCCATCCTGTTTTGTTTCTTTCAGTTTGGAAAGCCAGACTTACTTGCAGTGACATTGGCACAGTCGTTAGGCCACAATCTTGGCATTTTTTCAGATAAAAGAAAACTACTAACTGGTAAATTTATGTTTGTTTGTTTTTCCTTCTTTCAAGTGAAATTCTTTATACAGTGGAGGCGTTTCCTCCTGATTCCACTGGAAAATAAAAAATGAAAAGCAAGAATTTTTTTCTAAGATTGTCAAGATTGCATAGTAACGTGTGTGATTTTATGGAAGAAAGTTTGACCAATGTGTACGCATAAATTTGAGTCCTGTGCATAGTGAAAAAAGTAAATGGTTCTTTCCATATTGTATTTGGAAGAAATTAGGAATATAGTGTTTTCAGTGTTCTTTTTAAGATGAGAAACATAATATATGTTATGCAGAGATTTTAAAATTGTCAGACTCAAAGTGTGAATTTTAATTTTGTTGTTGTTGTTAGGTGAGTGTAAGTGTGAGGACACATGGTCTGGATGTATAATGGGAGACACTGGGTAAGACATTTCTTTATAGGAACTTCCATGTTATGACGTAAAGCAAATGAATCAACAAATATACCTTTCATGGTTGAGCTGAGCATCTGCTATGAAAAAGTTGTACATGATTTAGGGCAATATTAAACACTCTTTCAACAGCGAGAAAAGGAACATATTCAATATATGAGAGATTAAAAATGTCAGTTACAGAGTCTAGGCCAAATGCTGCAAATACTTGTACTACAAAAAGGCTTACAAGTTAGAATGGGAGTACTGATTTGCAAGCAGATATTTTCACCGCATGGCTCTGAATCAAGTACACTAGCAACCCCTTTCCAAGAATATGGCCATATGTTTCCCTCCATATTTTGGAAGCAGACAAAATATTGTATAATGGTCAAAAGCAACTTGAGAAATAAATAACCAACTACCCTATTTCTTTGTAGTTATTATCTTCCAAGCAAGTTCTCCAAGTGTGACATTGAGGAGTATCATGAATTTTTGAACAACGGAGGTGGCGCCTGCCTCTTCAATAAGCCATCCAAGGTAATTAACAGCTGATTATTGAGAAAGGGAACAGTGGTCAAGGTATACTTTACTTCTTACCTTTCCACAATCTTATACATATATTTTTGCAGCCAGAACTCTTGGAAGAAGGAAACTACCCTTTCTGGCTAAGACTCAGAGGGTGAAATTCGCCCTGTGTGAGGGAATCAGCACAAGACACACACACCATGTAATCCTTATGCTTTAACAAAATCTTGTACAGATTCTTCCAGCATTTTAGACCCTTTCTTTCAGAGCAAAGCTCTTCCTCACATACACCAGAATAAATCTTCAGTGTAGCACCAAATAATAATTGTAGAGCCTGTATTTGTGGAACAATCAGAAGAGTGTGTAGCTGGACTCCCTCGTGAACAGCACTTGACCTGCTTCTGCCTATTGATTGAACAAATAATATAAAATGGAAATGTATATTTGCAGCTAGAAATATAAGGGAAAATCAATATAAATTAGAGGTAAAGAAACCCCTAGCAAAAGAGTTGGCACCTTTAGAATGGTGGCTTCTGCAATAGGTTAGTTGGTGAACACTGGCTTTGTTTATTGCAGCAGTAGTCAAAACCCAAGATTGTCAGGATGGGGATCTTGAATCCTTTGTTTATAACTGATGCTATCATCTACAATGCTAATCCTGGGACTAGTGGGGAAAGTTGCAGACAGGCTAAATTGGCAGCATTAATGGCCACAAAGGATTTTTATTTCTGCAGTAGCTGGAGAAATAGAGTAAATTTTATGACCGATTGCACTGCTGTAGAATTGCAGTAAACACTAGAGGGGGGCATTGTTCTTCACTTGGATAGTTTATGGCTGCAGGTTTGTAGATTTCTCATTATGAGAGAACTGCCTTTATCAAGTAAACAAGAATGAATTTGCTTTTTCTCTATCTCAGCACCCTAGTGAAAATCATCTCACAAGGCTCACATATTAAATGCTGTCTTCTCATTTGGATGATTATAATAGGGAGTACATCTGCAAAGTGTTGTGTGTTTCTTTTAACAGATGTACTTAATGATATAAGAAGAACAGGAGTACTTGTGGCACCTTAGAGACTAACAAATTTATTAGAGCATAAGCTTTCGTGGACTACAGTCCACTTCTTCGGATGCATATAGAATGGAACATATATTGAGGAGATATATATATACACACATACAGAGAGCATAAACAGGTGGGAGTTGTCTTACCAACTCTGAGAGGCCAATTAATTAAGAGAAAAAAAAAAAACTTTTGAAGTGATAATCAAGATAGCCCAGTACAGACAGTTTGATAAGAAGTGTGAGCATACTTACAAGGGGAGATAGAATCAATGTTTGTAATGGCTCAGCCATTCCCAGTCCTTATTCAAACTGGAGTTGATTGTGTCTAGTTTTTCTGTAACAGAAAAACTTCAAAAACAGACTCCAACGAGAGACTGCTGAGCTAGAATTGATATGCAAACTAGACACAATCAACTCCGGTTTGAATAAGGACTGGGAATGGCTGAGCCATTACAAACATTGATTCTATCGCCCCTTGTAAGTATGCTCACACTTCTTATCAAACTGTCTGTACTGGGCTATCTTGATTATCACTTCAAAAGTTTTTTTTTTCTCTTAATTAATTGGCCTCTCAGAGTTGGTAAGACAACTCCCACCTGTTTATGCTCTCTGTATGTGTGTATATATATCTCCTCAATATATGTTCCATTCTATATGCATCCGAAGAAGTGGGCTGTAGTCCACGAAAGCTTATGCTCTAATAAATTTGTTAGTCTCTAAGGTGCCACAAGTACTCCTGTTCTTCTTTTTGCGGATACAGACTAACACGGCTGCTACTCTGAAACCTGTCATTAATGATATAAGGGAGAGTCAGCGTTGTTTATTTTGTTGATAGGATGTAACTGTTTCTTGTTTTTGAACACCTGTATCCTTCCTTTTGCAGGTCTAGTTTTTCATATCTCATGACAGATGATGAGAAATGTTGATTGTTTAATCCCTTCACTGGGTGGATTCTTTTTTGTAACAAAATAATTTTTAATAGAATGTATGCTCACCATGGCTTTGTTTACTCATTATGCTAATTCACAAAAATACTTCAGTAGAAGTTTTTTGTATCCCTTATCACAATTTAGAGTAGCAGCATTTAGATTTTTCTTTTATAGGATAGGAAAATGTGAAAGAAAGAAGTGGAAACCAGAATGATCAAGTTGCAATTTAAAACATTGTATCCAAAATCTTTTAAAGTAAAACATTTTTTTTAAATGAATGTTTATTTAATTCACAAGTCTTTCAGAGATGCATGCTTCATTCTAGCAAGGAAGGGGGAATACAGACCTCTTTACAAGAAGCATGGGGGAAATGAAACCACATGTTTCAGGGTGTATTGTCCTACAACACTCCATTGGAAGGTTGATATTAAAATCAAGATCAGCTAATTAAGACCCCCCCCCCCAACCCAAACAGTGAAAATGTCAAAATGTCACCTTGTGATTAATGTAATGTATTTAAAGTGCTGTTGCACAAATTGTACATAGTTAAGAGTTGAGAAGTTCACTTGGGATCTTGGGAAAGATTTGTAGCATTTTGTTTTTCTTAATTTTTGCACTGCAGCTTCTAGATCCTCCAGAATGCGGCAATGGTTTTGTTGAAGATGGAGAAGAGTGTGACTGTGGTACTACTGCAGTAAGTACAATGTAATACGGTGCCTACTGCAATGGACTCAGCATGGTGGTGGCTTTTGTTTTTTTTTTTTATATATATATATATAAAAAACATTATATGGATATATATATTTGGATATATATATTTATATATTTAATGTTAAATAATAATCATAATTAAGGCTGCAAAATCAGGCCCTGAAAGATAATTTTTTAATATTTGGGAAATGATACTAGTATATCATTAAAATTGTCAGCATTTGGCAACAGATACCACACAGTTATTACAATTATGTCCTATTTTATATAAAGGGGAAACTGTGGTATCTCAGACTCTACTATGTGGAAACCCTGATGTTTTAGTGGCATGCATATAGTATATATTCAGCTTCACACCGAGCCTGGTTAAAATCTACTTGAGTTTAAAAGCACCTGGTAGCAGTAATGGAGTTTTTGGAGAAATAGTGTTTTTTTCTGTAACATTTTGCATGTGTGTCTGTTCCCCAGGAGTGTGCCATTGAAGGAGGAGATTGCTGTCATACATGCACCCTGACTGCAGGCTCACAGTGCAGCAATGGGCTTTGCTGTAGAAAGTGTCAGGTAAGTACAATGAGCTTAAAGTGACTTGTGCTGTCATTTATGGGGAGTTAATGAGTTTAGGTGATTATAGGCACAATTGCACATGCATTTTTGCTCTCAGACCTTGGACCTCCCTTTCTGAAATTTTGAACCTTAAAACTCATCAAAAACTGATTAATCTAGCTCTGATCTTTGTCTTTTAGATTATAAAATACTTGGGGCAGGGAGTGTGGGCCAAATTCAGAGGTGAGTCTAAGTCTAGACTAATTTACACCTTCTTCCAACCCCAAACCAGTCCAAATCAGTTTGGACTCCTTCTGGACTCCTTTAGACTTACATGTTCAGACGCATGCACCATGTCACTTATACATCACCTCTACATTTGCCTCTCTGAATCAGAGGAAGTTTCTGTTGGAGAAAATTATAGAACGGGGGTCACAGAGAAGAGTGTAGTAAGAAGAGCAACTAGCAGTAAGGTGTAAGGATGTGTAAGTTAAAGGAGGCCTGCTGTTACTTTAACTTATACCTCCTCCTGGTTCCTTAACATGGGACTTGATCCAGAGCCCATTTAATACAATGCAAATCTTTTTATTTAATTTATTGAGCTTTGGATCAGGCCCTATGTAAGTTACACAAGCTTAAACTCCCATAAGGCCTGGTCTGTTCTAAAAAGTCAGGTTGACCCAGCTATGTCACTCAAGGGTGTGAAAAACCCACATCCCTGAGCTCTGTAGTTAAGCTGGCTTACCCCCGATGTAGACCGCGCTTGGGCTTCTTCCGTCAACCTAGTTACTGCCTCTCGGGAAGGTGCATTAAGTACTACGGCAGGGGAACCCGTCCCATTACTGTAGTGAGTGTTTACACTGAAGCGGTACAGAGACGCACCTGTGCTATTGTAGAGGTTTAATGTAGACAGCCTTAGACTCATAAATCAATCAATAGGCAGAAGCAGGTCAAGTGTCTGTTCACGAGGGAGTCCAGCTACACACTCTTCTGATTTTCACCTTTTGTCTTCAAGCTGAGGACAATGTTCTAATAAAGGACAATGTTCATCTAATAAATAATAATAATGTTATCAATGCAGTGTACTTATATGCGATATTATCATCTTGATCGATGGGCATTTATGTGTCTGACTCCTATAGGAGAAATGTTAGTAATAGCTTAGTGCCACATTCTTCTTTGACTTTGGGCTCATCATTAAACACAAAAAATGTGCAAATTATGCTGTAATAGACCATTATAAGGCCCATTTGCCTTCCCTTAAGCCTAATTGAGCAGCAGGTCACCGATGTGTTGGTCCTCACACCCTTTGAAAGGGCCAGTCACCCTGTGACAGGCACTCTTATTCTGAAATAAGTGTGTCCACGTGTGATGTTAGTCAAGAACAGCTGTATGTATACACAAGACCTTAGGATCCTAAGTCACTTAGGCACTTTTGAAAATGTTACCCTATCTGTCTAACTTATCTATCTATTTTTTTCCACAGCTGGTAGGGGAGAAAAAAACTAAGCCAGGTGTCAGAAAAAAGTTTCCTCTGATGTTAATCAATTTAGCTCTACTAAAGACAATGAAGCTACACTGATTACACCAGCTGGGGACCTAGAACACTAGCAGGTCAAATCTTATACAAAATCTGTGTGCAGAAAGAGAGCACAAATTAAAAAAGTGAACTGTGGTGCACAGATTAACAGACCAGTCAGGAAAAACTGAGGGCTCTGAGGTGGACCTAAGGCATGTCCATAACTGGTGATGCAACTGAGAAAGAAGTAGTGATGATTGATTGGCAAACAGGATGCACAGCACTGACAGTCCCCACTTCTGGGATATTTTGCCATTTCTTCAGGTCATGAGGCTTTTGGCAATGGTATAAAATGTTTATTCAGAAATTAAACACCATACATTCTGTCACTACTAAATTTCTCATCCTTAAATGTATGGATACTTTAGAAGTGGGTATAAAATGATGTAGAATCCAACAATGTTTATGGCCAATTTCTACCCTGATTTACACTGTTATAATTGAGTTACTTAAATGTAAGTGACCCAATGATCTCTTACTAATGACCTCTGGTAGCTGTCCTGGAGGAAGTGAAAATTATAAAAGAGAAGCGTGGTCCGTGGTTAGATGCTAGTTAGGAGGCTCAATTTCAATTCCCTTCCTCCACACACATCCTGTGTGCTTTTGGGCAAGTCATTAGTCTCACTGTGCCTCAGTTCCCTCTCTGTAAAATGGGGGTAAAAGCATTTTTCTACCTCATCGGGGTGTTGTGAGGGTAAACATTAAAGACTGTGAGGTACTCAGGTACTACAGTGATGAGAGACATGCAAGTATCTTAGGTAGATTAATAGAAGTGAGAGCAAAATTTGGCCCTTACACTTGTAACTGAAAACATAAGGTGATTGTTTTCTTAATCCTGGTGACATGTGTGGAATCTAAACTGAGTCAAAACAGCTTCCCAAAAACAGCTGAAAATTTCCCATTGTTTGATTCTGGTTAAAACTGTTGAAATTATTATTGCATGAAAAAGCTGGTTATAGAGATACTAAGAAAGTGATTTTTTCAAACTTGTTTTAGTTTGAATCTAAAGGAGTTGTGTGTCGAGATGCGGTAAATGATTGTGATATTCCAGAAAACTGCACAGGAAACTCCAGCCAGGTAATATTTTAAAACTCTTTCACAAAAAGTGAAAAAGTTCAACACATGCACAATCTCAGTCAGTCTGAGAGTTATTGTAGTAGTATTGTAAGTTGTTTAAATGTTGTATAAAAATTACTTTAAGTTTAGGGGGAAAAGTGATAGTGAAAGAAATTTTGAAATGCCACTAATGGCCTTAGATTTATAAATTGTTTTTATAGCCTGCTCACTATCTGGATTATCAAGTGGTTATTTTCTCTTTCTATAGTGTTCTCCCAATATTCACAAAATGGATGGGTATTCATGTGATAACAAACAGGTAATTATAATTTGGATTTATATTTTTAGTATTTTTATAGTTGGGAAAACATATTCCTATAGGTTCTGATCTGAAATCCTTTGAAGTCAGTACGAGTCTTACCACTAACTTCAAAGAGATTTGGATCTAGGGTCACAAAGTATTTTCAATTAGAAAGTAGAACCACATTATGTGTTAATTAGTGTTTCCATCATATATTGCAAAATAAACTGAATAATAGTCATTTACCTGATTTGAAAATGTATTTGACCCAGTTGTGAAAATGTCTCTTCTGTTTCTTTAGGGTATTTGTTTCGGAGGAAGATGTAAAACCAGGGATCGGCAGTGTAAATATATCTGGGGTGAAAGTGAGTATACATTATTGTTTCTAAGTTGATTTTCATTGATATAGCTCTAAAGATTCAAATATCTTGTAGACATACACCTACCTGGAATCATTAAAATCAGTCAAAATTTAGCTGGGACTGTGTGCCATGATATGGACTCACCATGAGACCGGGTTCCATATGTAAAAGAGGAAATTTGTGAACTTTGCCCTTTAGTTCTTGTTTTTTGCCTGGACTCACTTTTAGTATAATTGTTTACTTTTTTATGAAAAGGAGTGGGCAGTTGCTCTGTGATCCTCTATCTTCCTTCCCTCACTTTACTTCTGTCCCTGGCTATTGAAGACCCTTCAGCATAACAACCATGTCTGCAGCCAACAAGTGCTTGGCTTGACACCCTTCAAAGACCATCACTGGTGATCCATGCATTAGTCAGAGGAGGTCACTCAAGAGTTTCTTCTCTCTAGGGACTGAGCAATTGCTTCTGCTGTGCTCCCGGTCCCTGCTGGCCCTTGGAGCTTAGAACAAGCCCAGAACCTCCCTAGATTGCCATGGTGATCGGTTTCTTCACACTGATTGGTGTACTTATATTTAGTTAGCAGTTAGGAACGTGTTTGAAACCATGGCTAGAAAAAATAAATGGTTGCCAGAGGTCTTCATTCATGTCTGATTTAGTGCATATCTGTTTATTTAAACGTGTGGAATTTTGTGTGCCGGTTTTAACCTGGCACCTGAAATACCAACAGAAGAGTCTCCGCACACAGAGCTGCACCCACCGGTTTAACAAAATGTGCTTAATATCACACGTCTAGTTAAACTGATGCAACTTTGTGTGTTGAACACGACAATGTGTAGAAAATAAGATTCAACTTAGGCTATGTCTACACTAGAGAGCTTACATCAGCACAGCTGTACCGATACAGTAACATCTCTCGTGTAGCTGCTCTATGCTGATAGGAGAGAGCTCTCCCGTCAACATAATTAAATCACCCCAACGAGTGGCGGAAGCTTCGTCCATGGGAGAAGCTCTCCTGATGACATAGCGCTGTCCACACCAGCACTTCTAGCTGTGTAACTTATGTTGCTTTAGGGTGTGGTTTTTTCACGCCCCTGAGCAACATAAGTTTTGGCAACATAAGTGGTAGTATAGACATAGCCTTAGGCTGTTAGCTCTTTCGGGCAGGGTCTCTCTATGTGTTATGCGTTTGTACAGCACCTAGTACAATGGAGTCCTGGTGCATGAGTAAGGCTTCTAGGTACTACTGAAAAACCAATACTATTACTACTACTAATAATAAATGTTGTGGGAAATGTCTTCAGCAGCAGGTCAGTCACAGACCAGCACTTGCTGTGTCTGCTATGTTTTGGACAAAGATATTCACTCCTAGCTTGCTGTTCAGGTACAAATGAAGGGTGCTTCCGCATTGACTGTCTCAGCTTGTTCAGCATTGACTATGTCACTCTTGGTACTGGCAGAAGCTAATGATTTCTGCCAGAACTTCAGCTTTCTTTGGAGATGAAGAAAAACAATATAAATTGTAACAGGAAAACCATGAGTTGAGAGTTTAAGTTTGGCTTAGATTCTTACTTAGAAAGTTCAGGTGCTTTTATAAAGCTTATCCAAAGAACGTGTTGAGTCTGAATAATTGGTCTGGAAGTCTCATGAGAGCAGCCATGTCATAAGCTATCTAGTACCTCCTGCTGCTTGGGACAGAACAAAGGAGAATAGGTTGTGTTGTATTTCAGGCACTTAAGCTACTGGTGCCTGATAGACCCAAGAAATATTTAGGCACATTAAAAGGAAAAATAATGGAGGAAAGGATGAGAAATTAGCTGCAGTTTTTTAAAAACTAGATTTGAGTCGTAGGCTAAGGTTTTGGTTTTATTATTGTCTGAACAGGTTCTTCCATCGTTTAAGATAACTAGAGAGATCCAAGGTTCCTGGCAAGTATTTGGTTTTATAATCTAGTGCTGTTATAACTCAAGATTTTCCCCCAAACACTTTAGAGCCTCAAACTGGCCATCATCAAAAACATTTTCCTTGAAAACTGGTATTTACTTATAAACAAGGTCTGGAGTGAAGACATCCTTGGAGAGATAATTAGAGCCAATATCCCTGGAATAAAGTAGAGGATATTTTTTGATTTATTTGATCTACGACCTAATTTCTAACATCAAATTTGCAGCAGGCTTTTAAAAATGTGCATAATCTTATTCGAAGAAAATTGTTTCTGTTTTTAGAAGTGACAGCTGCTGACAGATACTGCTATGAGAAACTGAATATTGAAGGGACTGAGAAAGGTAACTGTGGAAGGGGCAAGGACACTTGGATACAGTGCAACAAACAGTAAGTTCGTCTACTCTGGAAAGCATCTTGTGTGAGATTCTCGCCCCAATCCAATCCTTCACCTGTCATAAACAGGCTCTAAAAGCTCTGGATCTGGCTGGGGGAGAATTCCCCTGGCACAAAAACTGAAGAAGACAGCTGTCTTCTAAGGACCACCTACAACTCAAGCCCCAGTTTAGGGTGTCAGGAATGGAGCCAGGGGTTGGAGGACAGTCCCCATAGTCTGCATCAGCTTCATGGATTCTCATCTGCAACAGACTGTGGAGCAGTTCAGTGGAAGGCGGAGAGGGATGTTGTATTAGAACAGCTCTCAGATCAGCCAAATTTATGCCGGGGCCACTTTGGCCACCACAGCAACCCAGAATCCAGGAGGTGTTAAGGTGGCTTAAAGTCACTACCTGCCTCCTCATTGCTCCAAGGCTCTGAAAGGCAGCACATAATATCAGTCCTTCACTTTGCTCTAAGAGTATGTCTGCACTGCAGCTGGGAGTTGTGATTCCCATTGTGGATAGACACATTCGCGCTAGCTCAGTTCGAGCTAGTGCACTAAAACTTGCAATGTGGACATAGCAGCAACAGTGGTAGCTTGGGCTAGCTACCTGAGTCCAAGCCTGCCCAACCACCTGGGTCTGAGTTGGGGTAGCTAGCCCAAGCCGCTGCGTGTGCTGCAATGTCTAGGCTGCTATTTTTAATGTGCTAGCTTCAGCCGAGCTAGCATGAATCTGTGTACCACACTGGAAATCACACCTCCCAGCTGCAGTGTAGTCAGACCCTCAATGCAAGGCTGGGCCTGACTCTCTATGGCCTGGCACTTTGAGAAGTCATTTACATCTTTGAAAACCTGGTGTAAAATGCCACCATTCTGATTTTGTAACTTAGGGCTTGTCTTCACTATCCGCCTGGATCGGTGGGTAGAAATCGATCTCTCGGGGATTGAATTATCGCGTCTCGTCGGGATGCAACAATCAATCCCTGAATCGACGCGCGTACTCCACCAGCCCAGGTAGGAGTAAGCGCCGTCGATGGGAGAGCCGCGGCGGTCGATTTGCTGCCGTCCTCACAGCTGGGTAAGTCGGATCGGATACGTCGAATTCAGCTACGCTATTCGCTTAGCTGAATTTGCGTATCTTAAATCGATCCCCTCCCCCCCCCGTGTAGACCTAGCCTTAGGCACCCACTTTGCCCAGGTACAAATGACTTCTCAAAGTGCAAGGCAGTGGAGAATCAGACCTACTGTATGGAGTATAAATGTTTTTGAAACGAAGATCCAAATCATGGGCCCCAAAGAGACAGTACATAGAAGAGATAATCTCAAAACAGAAATTTGGATCCAAATACCACCAGAACTTTGGGAAAGCTTGGATATGAGTCCACATTCTTCTCTCCTACAAATAAAATCCTCAAGTAGAGAAAATGCTGATTGGAAGATTTGTGTCTGGTATCATAATATTTTTTACCAAATCTCACAAATATTTGAAGTAAATACTGCCGCGTCTGATTTGTGAAGAAATACATAGATTCTGGATATCTCTGGCAGAAATCAGTGTTGCTATGGAGAGCCTAGGCCTTAAACTTGTGTACTCTGGGTGCTAACACATTTTGAAACAACAATTAAAATCCTTTAATTTTTCCTCTTTTCCTAGTGTAGCCTTAGGTGAGGCTCAAGGGCATGGCAGTTCATGAGGTCATTCTCCACTGCCTTGCACTTTAGGTAATTGCTTAAACCTGTGCAAATTAGGTGTAAATGACAGCTCAGATGCAAGACAGTGAAAAATCAGACATGTACCAGTATAACTATTTCAGGTAGGAGGTGATTTTAAGGTGGATACAGTTACACTGGTCTAAAGGTGTATTATACTGGTCTAGGTTATTCCCCTTCCTGTATGGGAATAGCTATATCAGTATAAGCACTTTTATACCAGTATAATGGCATCCACATTAGGGGGATAGTACTGGTATAGTTAAAGTGATAAAACTTTCATGTGTAGACAAGACCTCAGGCTCAAAGAGTCTGGCCACTGAGGTAGTTGAAGCAATAGCAAAGAAAGATAACAGGAAAATATGTAAGGCAGGTAAGCAGAGAAAATTTTCTCGAGGATGGGAACATAGAGAATTATGGTCCCTTTTGTCTGTGATATTGGACTTGAGCACTTATGTAAGTGAGGGAGAAATAAGTGGTGGTCTGCCATTCTAATGGGCTGTATACCAGTTACCAGCACATGTGAAAAAACAAAAGACCTGTCAATGACACTAATTTTTTTTATATACGTGTAAACTATTTTTATTGGATTATTTTTCTGAGTGAATGTCTATTTAACCTCTGACTACAGGGATGTGCTTTGTGGATATCTTCTGTGTTCCAATATCTCTAATGTCCCAAGACTTGGAGAACTTGATGGTGAAATCACATCTTCAGTCATACAGCTGGGGAAATCCTACAACTGCAGGTAATTCTTAAAACCCTATAAAATGGAACAGAGATGATATTGCCCTCCAAATTCCTCCGCTATGGAAATGTCAGCAAACTCCTTCCTAAGTGAGAAGCAACTGCTGCCATTAAAAACAAAACAAAAGCCAATGTAAATTGAACTTCAGTCTGACCCCCACCAGTGCTCCTTCCAGATTTGGGTTGAGGCACATTATAATGCCATTTTGGGGAAGCTTTCCCTGCTTCTTCCTTCATTTATTCTATGGCTAAATGCCCTAGAACATCAGCCTCCAGGAGTTATGTATGTTTAATCTGAGTATTTTAAAGGGTGTTGTGCGGAGAGCATGTCTACGGCAGAAATATAGTATCTTAGTTTGTTTTTTATTAGGGTCGCTGAGAAAAAACCTCCTATCCTCCCCAATATATTTTATGGATCCTGCCTGGTTTCTGCATATTAAAATGACACAAACAAAAATGAATGTGCCACACAAGAATCCAGTGTATTGAACAGTCTTATGTCTGAAGCAGTTAGGGTGACCAGATGTCCCGATTTTATAGGGACAGTCCTGATTTTGGGGTCTTTTTCTTATATAGGCACCTATTACCCCCACCCCCTGTCCCGATTTTTCACACTTGCCCTCTGGTCACCTTAGAAGCAGTGCGCAAATATATTGTGGCTCTTTGTTTGTTTTGCAGTGGTGGCCATGTTAAGCTAGATGAAGAAACAGACCTGGGCTATGTTGAGGATGGAACGCCATGTGGCCCAGAGATGATCTGTTTTGAGCGCAGATGTCTCCCCACTGATTCCTTTAACTTCAGCATCTGTCCAGGCACTACAGATGACAAAATTTGTTCAGGACATGGAGTATGTTTTCATGTTTTTTTAGCCTTGACTTTTACATTTCTGCTGCCTTTATTGAATGCTTCCAAATTTATGCATTTCTATTACTAGGTAGATCATTTTTATTAAAGTAAACTGAATTGTTGGCGGTACAAATTAATTTTCTAGATACACTTTTAAAGATTGTATGTCAAATATAAAGGTAGTGAATACATCGGAATCAAGGCAGTCTGAGCTATGTATTACAGTAAGTGTATATACTATTATTACAAAAGTTATATAAATTACTTAGTTTTCATCACTTACTCCAACTTGCTTCATCTTTCCTCATGTGAATTTAAAGGACTTAATACCATGCTCTGGGAAACTTTAAAATATATAGGTCCAGATTTGATTGTCATATTCTGGACCCTTTGTATTGTACAGGTAGCACAAAAGGTCCATAAAGCACTGGATCTTATCAGGTGAGAATTCCCCCAGTATGGGGAGTTCTTAGTTAGTTCACAGCTACTGTATTTGGTTCCTGTGCTGGGCCAGAGACTGGGGTTGCCGGAGTGCCCTGAGTTCTGGCTATTCCAAGATGGCATAGAGTCCCTTGATCCCTGTCATAGTTTAAAGTGATCCCCAGACTGCTCAAATCTGCCCTGTTCTAAGGGAGCCATAACATACTCCTTGATAGCTCCTATTTCTACGGTGCCGAAACTCAGTTTTTGATGTGAAATTATCAATTTAATCTATTTTAAAAGAAAACTGAAATCTGAGGGGGACAGTCTCCCAAAGTGAAACAACAAAAATATTGTACAGAATTTTGCAGCATTTTTTTACCAGTTCCACACAATTCTAACTAATTCGTATTCTAAATAGTGAAAAAAAAGTTCATTTTGTGATTCTATTCTGGGTTACGTTTTGAACTGCAGGTTTGCAGCAATGAAATCAAGTGTGTGTGTGATCGATTCTGGGTAGGAGATGACTGCAACACCGCTTACAAAGATGCTTCAATTTTTGATGAAGAAATGGCAGGCAAAGGTGTGTAATGCATATATTTGTGGTAATACTTCAATAGACGACAAATTGTAGAGGCTAGTCTTTGGTTTGGGGGAAGGTCCAACAAGCAAAGCTAGATCAGTTACTCCCTCACTTAGCATATAGCAATATCCTAGATAGCCTGACCTCTTTCTTTAAAGAAACAAAACAAAACAAAACAAATGGTCTAAGAATGCCTCAACCCTACAACTGGATCTGCGCAGCTTGACTCCTATAGAATTCATAAGAGTGCCATGTGGGTTGTAGAAGTGAATCCAGGTGCATCTTGCTTGCATCACTCATGTGAATGAACCTATTAAAATAAATGGAACTAATCGTGGTTAAGATTAGCAGAATTTTACCAGCAACTCTCCTCCCCGCCATTACCAGATAAAAGGGTCAGCACTGCTTATATTTTTAATTGTCTTATTCTCCAGGGCCAAATGTTCAAAACATGGCCTCTTTTTGCATACATGCACATCATATGAACATATAATATCTGTGCATAACATGTGCACACATAACTGAATGTACATTTTCAGATTTAATAAGTGATTTATGTAAACACATTTTTAATTTAATCTCTGAGCTTGTCTACATAAGAAAGTTATATTGGTAAAAGTTAAAATGTGAATTTAAACCTTCATAGGTACACCACTATAATGGCCCAGGTGGCTACTCTTATTCTGAAAGAAGAATTACTTTTTCAGTGTAGCTTAAACCCCTTCTTAAGCAACACAAGCTACACTGAAAAAGGCATTCTTACTTGAGAATGTGTGTGTCCCAAGGGGAATTATAGTAGTATGACTATAGTGGTGTAATTATACTGGTATAACTGGTAAAACTTTCCCATGTAGACAAGCCCTTAGTCAAGGGTAACAGTCAGATAGATAGATGTTTTGTCTACAAATATTCCTTTGTATGGTAAAAGTCTGTTTTTATTGTGTATTTATATTTTAAGTGTTATATAAATAATTAAAATAATGTATGGCATCATATAATAAGTATGATTAAATCTCACATAGGATTCCCTTCAGCTTTTGAAGTAAAATTATCATTTACCTCTATCAAAAGACACTCTCCCTTCACACCTCACTTTTTATTTGTCCATTGAGAGATCACTTAATGTAGATTTCATTGTACATACTTACAGCATGATAGATGATTTAAAAAAAATGCTGTTCATGTACTATTTATAAATAACTGAAGAAATATGCATATGGGGCAACTTTTGTTTCTTTATATGGCACTTGGAGGTTTGTATTTGGACATCCCCTTTTGGAAAGGGAAGCATTGAGCTAGACGATCATAATGAAAAATAGAAAGTCTTAATCTCTGAACTGAGAACAAGAAATCTTCTATACCAAATCAAGGGAGCCTCAAAGTATTGTATAAACGTTATACAGAGTATCAACATGTCTGTATTTTTAATTTAAATTGAACATTTTAAAATGAGTTTCTAAGTCTTTTTGTCCTCTACTCCTGCCCCTCCGATACAGGTATAAAGACATTTTATCTTATTACATATCCTATTTCATTATATGAGACACCCCCTATTTAAATTTAGAAGGCTAAGAATGTGCAGCCCATTGAATGATCTAATTTGACTGAACATCGTGTTTTAATCATAGATTTAATGTTCATATACGTACACACAGACTCATACATATGGTTCCATATACGTTGCAGGTGTTTCTAGTGGCTTAGTATTATTTTTTTAATTTAATATTTTTGAATAATTAATTTACTTCCGGAAGTTATAACATGATTGGAAATCAATTAATTCAATTCATTTTCTGTTACGTGGTCAAACTACAATAGCTCCTAATTTTAAAAGTCCCTTGTTAAACATATTAATGCTATTTACAGGACTCTAGCACTGTTTTAAATTATTCAGCACAGATCTAGTTTCTCAAACAAATCTCTAGAATAGTGCTTTAACTGCTTTGTATATTTTTATTTTTAAATTTCTGTATATTTTGTTTTTTTGTCTTTCTCTTTCCCCCAGGTGTTGTTAGTACAAATATAATAATAGGGGCTATTGCTGGCACCATTTTAGTGTTGGCTCTCGTTTTAGGAATAACTGGATGGGGTTACAAGTAAGTATAATGTGCAATTTTTAATACATTTGAAAATATGTATATATGTTCAGTAGATAGCTGTTTACAATATGAAGTAATAAAGCAAGAATATTGAAAATTATACACATTTAGGGTGGCTGATCAAATAGAAAATGAATTATCTCTATTAATGGTCAAGGGAAGTTAGAAAGATAGCCCCTGTTTAAACAAAGCACTTAAGGACTTGCTTAAGTTTAAGTATGTGCTTAATTCCCATTAACTTAATACCAAATTAATATAAACTTGTGCTTAAGTGGTTTGTTGACTGGGGATGGGATTGAAGCATACGATTAAGGTTCAGATTCTTATCTGATATCCAGTTTATATTTTCTCAGGATCTGGCCCTAAGTGTTTTGTTGAATCAGGGCCAAAATGGCCACGTCCATTTCTTTCAGTATTAGTGTTCTTTTTTTTCAGTTTTGTTTCTGTGTGGAAGTTCTTCTGTAAACAAAACATTTTAGTGTTTTTGCAGATATTAAATTAAGATTTAATGCATGTGCTTTTAGAAAAAAGTCAGCAGCATTTGGATTTAAATGAAATGGCTTCAACCTCCTTCATGTGGAATATTGACAAAGCAAACCAAGCTCGACTATTCAAATACCATTATTTGGATAATACCGAAGTGATTCATAATATTGGGCCAGTGCTGTTCTTAGTTATACTGTGTAGTCCCACTGTTTGCCAAAAGCTGGGAATGAGCGACAGGGGATGGATCACTTGATGATTACCTGTTCTGTTCGTTCTCTCTGAAGCACCAGGCATTGGTCAGTGTCAGAAGACAGGATACTGGGCTAGATGGACCTTTGGTCTGACCTAGTAGGGCCATTCTTATGTTCTTATGATGCCAATATGATTAAATGCATGACTTAAGTATTTGGAATGCCCTATATCTAAATGCAAGAACATGCCAGAAGGTTATGCCCTTTCTTGGATGAGGACCTGGCTACAATGAACATGCTCCAGCTGTTTTTATAATTTCGGATCCCTGTGCCATTCAAAGTTGGTGTAAATTAGAGGAGTTGAGAGCTGCTCTTGTACAGTGCAAGAAGAAAGGCGTGCACAGAATACTAAGAGGATTAGGTTAATAAAAGGATAGCTTTAAACCACCTTTGCATACCACCCAGTGATTTTGGCAGTACGTGAAGATCTGAACCCCTCTTTGAAATACAGCTTCAAAATTTAATGCATGTTTTGTGATATGATTAGGCAGTAATTTAATGAATTTTCCTGGTAATACAGAAATATGTATTGAAAAACAGAACTAAGGTTTCCAAATGTTCCCAGACTTAATAAGCATGTTTCTGATACGGAAAAAACATTGCAGTGTATATCCTAGAGACACTAACAGTCCAATATGGATATAATCCTACAGGTTTGTTTTGAACTAATACATCTGTTCTCTTTTCCAAAAGTGATTTATTTAGGAGTCATCAAGAATCAAAATTTCACTTTGGCCTACATTGTTTTTATATTTACTTGTTGTTTATGCTGTTGAATACAGCCACATTCTCCCTAATATATACACATTGGTAATTCATTCTTATTTCTTTCTCTTTTTTTCTATGGAAAGAAACTATCGGAGACAGAGGTATGTGATAAAAGTTAAGTGAATACATCCCTTAGGAAAGCTTTAAATGATGATTATTTCTGTATTTTTCCAGTTTTGTGATGATGTAAATTTTGTAGAGCGCACCTGTGAATAATGAATTGTCATATTTCAATGTTTCCTTAAATCAGTGGTTTTCAATCTATGGTCTGCATGTCCTGGGGGTCAAAAGACTGTCTAAGATTTCCAAACAGGTCTGCACCTCCATTTGAAAACTGTAGAAGTCTTCAAATGAAAAAAGATTGGAAACCACTGCCTAAAATTATCTATATGATTTTATAAAGGATTACTTACCTGAAAATGCTGTGAACTCTTCAAACACAATGGCTAAAATCCTGGCCCCATTGAGGTCTATGGCATAACACCCATTGACTTAATTGGGGCCAGGATTTCATTCAATAAGAACAGGAAAAGATAGAAAAAAATAATGAAAGATAAAAGCAGAGCAAAAACCAAATATGCTTTTAGAGATTAAAATGTTCTTGAGGTACAAGAGGAGTCAGCAACAATATGAACCTGATGTATATTAAATTCTCTGAACCAAATTCATTCCTGGAGTTACACCTTTAAATTGAATACATTTTAGTTAAATTAAATTCATAGATAAATTTGAAGGAAATAATTTCAATGATAAAGATAGATGTTAAAGTCCATGTTGCTGTCACAATTCAATTAGTCTCATATATATCCTGCAAGTTTATGTTTGATTGATGTTTTATATACAACCAGGAACCCAGGATAGTGCACTTCAGAACAGGATCCATAACATTGGATTTAGATAAAAATGGGTTAATATGTACAAGAGTATACCAAGATGAGAATACAATTCCAGGACTAGTTCACACTGGTATAAATCAGGAGCAACTCTAATGAAGTCACAGGAGTTACACCAGTGTAAAAGTAGTGTGAGATCAGAATCAGCAGTGAGGATGTATGATCCAGTTTGGAAAAATATCAGTCTGAATCCTGTGCTCCACTGTCTAAAACAAATGCTGATCTGTTAAAAAATTCACATTGATTCAGATAAGCAATGTAAAACTAATTGAATCACTCTTCCCACCAACCAAGGGCCAGCTATTGATTCCAGGAAGAGCCCACTCCTTCCCCGAAACTATGCTTCCTTCCACCTACCCTGCTGTTCTAACCATCCCTAACTGCAAGGGCCTGATCCTGCACTCATTCAAGTCAAAGGCCAAACTCAAATTGGCTTCAGTGGTGCAGGATCAGACCCTAAGAGAGAGTTGCTCACTGATTATTCTTCTGCCTCCCCCTCCCCCCACCAACCAATCCCCTCCTGTCTAATGCAGTTATTACACTGTCTTGATCCAAGATACTGCTATATCTGCTGCTGCCACCTGCTGAGCTTGCACTCCATGCCCTTTACCTTTGTAGTACTCTCTCTGTCTCTTAGAATGCTTGGCATGTAGCAGAAAGGCCCTGCCAAGTGCAGATTTGTTTAGGCTTTGTCTACATTACAGTCTATGTTGGCATAACTTATGTTGCTCAGGGGTGTGAAAAAAACCACTCTTCTGAGCGACATAAGTTACACCAACATATGCGCTAGTGTGCACAGCATAATGTCAGTGGGAGAGCTTCTTCTGCTGACATAGCTTCTGCCGCTTGCAGAGGTGGTTTTATTATGCCGATGGGAGAGCTCTCTCCCTTTGCCATAGAGCGTCTTCACTAGACGTGCTGCAGCAGCGCAGCTATATCGGTACAGCAGAGGGACAATGGAAGACTGATTTGTGGGAGTCTCTTATCATAAGAACATAACAAAGACCATACTGGGTCAGACCAGTGGTCCATCTAGCCCAGTATCCTGTCTCTGACAGTGGCCAGTGCCAGATGTTTTTAGCAGATGGAGGTTTAGGAACATGTGGAACATAGCATTGCATCCCTGACCATCTTGGCTAAGAGCCATTAATGGACCTATTCTCCATGAATTTAGCTAATTATTTTTTGAACCCAGTTATACTTTTGGCCTTCACAACATCCCCAGTGTGAGTTCCACAGGTTGACTGTGCATTGCATGAAGTACTTCCTTATTTTCATTTTAAACCTGCCGCCTCTTAATTTCATCAGGTGAACCCTAGTTCTTCCATTATGTGAAGGGCTAAACAATACTTACTTTTTCAACACCATTCATGAGTTTAGGGATCTCTATCATATCCCCACCTTAGTAGTCTCTTTTCTAAGATGAACAGTCCCAGTCATCTTAATCTCTCCTCATATGGAAGCTGTTCAATACCCTTAATAATTTGCCCTTCTCTGCACCTCTTCCATTCTAATATATCTATTTTGAAACGCAGTATTCTAGGTGAGGGCATATCAGTGATTTGTACATTGTCATTACAATATTTTCTGTTTTATTATTTTCCCCTTTTCTAATGGTTCCTAATATTCTGTTAGCTTTTACGATTGCTGCTGCACATTGAGTGGATGTTTTCAAAGAACTATCCACAATGACTCCAAGATCTTTCTTGAGCGGTAACAGCTAATTTAGACTCCATCATTTTGTATGTATGGTTGGGATTATGTTCCCAATGTGCATTACTTTGCATTTATCAACACTGAATTTTATCTGCCATTTTGGTGCCTAAACAGTTTTGTGAGATCCCTTTGTAACTCTTCACAGTCTGCTTTGGACTTAACTATCTTGAGTAATTTTGTATCGTCTGCAAATTTTGCTACCTCACTGTTCACCCCCTTTCACAGATCATTTATGAATCTGTTGAACAGCACAGGTCCCAGTACACTCCTTGAGGGACCATGCTATTTACCTCTCTCTATTATGAACCCTGATCATTTATTCCTATCCTTGTTTCTAATCTTTTAACCAGTTACTGATCCATGCGAGGAACTTTCCTCTCATCCCATGACTGCTTACTTTGCTTCAGAGCCTTTGGTGAGGGACCCTGTCAATGGCTTTCTGGAAGTCCAAGTTTGCTATATTGACCCTTGTCCACCTGCTTGTTGACTCCCTCAGAGAATTCTAACAGATTGATGAGGCATGATTTCCCTGTACTAAAGCCATGTTGACTCTTTCCCTACATATCTGTTATGTGCAGAATGAGTTGGCCTTAAAGTCATTTGATTGGAGATACAACTACATTGGCAGAGGATAGGGCAACTTAAATCTTGAAAATATCAAATGAAACCCAGCCTATACCAGTGCAAAATTAGCATGAGAGGATTGAGAGAATCTAAAATATCAATTTTAATATATTCTTGGTGAACTTTTAGGTTCCATCATCCAAGAAGTTTAGTAAGTGAGATGGAAAGCTATGAATGTGGACTCATTCTGTGTGCAGTTTCCATGCCAAGGTTCAGGATGGAAATTAGTATAGGCAAAGACTTTTTGGAAATGATGAAGCAGCCAGTGGTGCATAGCAACCAAATCTCATTAACATAAGAAGAGGAAATTCGATAGTCGGCTATCTGAAGAAGTAGTTATGAAAATATATAAGCAAGGATTCAGTAGATGAAAAAAGTACAAGAGAGTCGACTGGAAAGCCCTCATTGGAATTAGTGTTAGCTCTTAATCCAAAATGAAAACAAATCATCAGTGTGCATGCCAGTGTTACATAAGGATTACTATTTGATGGAGCAAAGCAACTGCAACAAATAAAATGTAAAAAACTGAAAGGAGTAAAATGTCTATGGTTCTATCGACTGAGAGAGCCTGAAATGCACATATGGAAAAAAAGCATTAGTTTGATCAAAGAGTGACAATTTGTTAAGTAGTAGACCGGAGAACCATTAAACTCTATTGAGATACCCACAAATCACAATAAGTTTGCCTCTGAAATATTCCTGAGGTTTATGAAGATTGAGACTACAACTGAGACTCAGTATGGAATGAAAGGAACCAAAAGGATTGTGAAGTACCATCTGTGAGCCTTTTGGCATATGATTATATATTTTAAACATATGAGGAGCTTTTGAAATTTAAATCTGGAAGTGAAAGAAGTGAAGAAAATCTTAAGAGAGTCAAGTTCTGTAGAAGTTCACAGTCTGTATTTCTGAAAACCGAAGTGAAAGTGAGTCAGCCTTCTGGTTAATGAGCATTTTTATTAATGGTGACAAACGGAAATAAACACCTTGGAAAGTACAATGTTGAACTGGGCATCTTCTGCTAATGATTAAAGCAACAGACAAGTTATCCATTTGAATTAGGGAGACATTTTTGACCTGCTAGAATTATCTCCAAAGAACAGTGATAACCGATGGCTATAAATTCACTATCAGAGGAAAAGTGGGAAAAGGTTGTTCATAAATTGGAAGTTTTCCCTCAAATCATGGCTAAAGGGATGAGTGGGATGTGAATTATATATTTTAATAAATTGGTGTGCTTCAGAAACATGGAACATTTTAATCTCTTTGCAAATAATTTGCTTCTAATTGCAAACATTGAAAAGGTTGTTTAATCAGAACAGAAACAAGTCTTAGATGAATGAAGGAGGGAACACAGAACAGAAGGCATGATCTAAAAGGGTGAAAAGATTATAATAAACCTTATAATACTTCTGGGCTAGCAGCTTATCTTTGTCTTTCCTGTCACTCTTCTGCTTCAAGCAATCTCATGAGTAATGCTTACTCAGAGACTGATTGTTGACAAAATGGAGAAGAAGAATTAAAAGTTAAAATTTAAGGCTAAAGGGAATATTTTTGGAACTATTTACATTTTAAATGAGGTGCTCGGATGCATATTTCAAGATAGTGATTTGACTATACTGTAGCCAAGTAACACTGTACTTAAAAAATCTCAACCTGTAGCTCAGAAAAAAAATAAGTTCTGTTGCTGTAGTCCAATATTACCCATATGTAAACTTCTGACACAGTGAACTGTAAAGATGCAGCAGCTCCACAGGATAACTTGAAACTAGGAACTGTCATTCAAGCAAGTAGATGATGAAATCCTTAAAACCAGTACCTTTAGCAATGTGGAAGTCAGTGCAAATTAAAGGAAGTCAGCACTATTTTGGCATCTGTCTTTCAGAGGGGGAAAAAAGTGCATTTTAAACGCACTTGGAAATCCAGTAGTAAATCCAACTAAAGCTTAATTGCCATAGTTAATTCTCTGTCTGACCAAACAACCTAATCCCTTTCACAGGCACTAAATTTTCTTTAAAAAATACAATTCTGGTTTTGCAATTTATGCTTCTAGAGTGCTAGAGGGCTTTAAAGTGAACCTCGTTTGAGACAAAGATTTTCAAACTGAACAGTGATTTTGGGTGTCCTTATTGGAGATACCTTAAGGAGGCCAGATTTTCAGAGATTGGGTATGCAGACTGATGGGCAGTTTTACCAGCTAGGGAATGGAAATAAAGCTCCAAGTTATTTTAAGACTCTTTCTTTGGGGTTTGTTCATTCATTTGGTTCAAAAACAAAAAACAAGTCAACTGAAAAACACTGAGCAATAATTCCCCAGAAGCTTTCCCTGCGTTAACCAGCCAGGAAGGGAGAACACACAACCCTTCCCTTAGCTCCCTTTTGACCCACCATCTACTTCCTTTTAGTCTCTGCCCTGAATAGCCATATGACCAGTTGCTGACTGTCTTTTGCAGGCTTCAGCACCTGTACTTTCTCACATAGTCCTTGTCACTTCCTGATACCCAGGCCTCTTGAAGATATCTGAAATTGATCATCCACAACCTGAGACATCCAAAATTAACTAGTCACTTTTGAAAATCTCAGCCAGTTTTTTTCAGTTAAAAGGCAGTTTTCTCTGAATTAAACCTCTGACATTGCATTTCTGAATTCTCAAAAATATGAAGGACTTCTCTTTCAAGTCTGAGGTGTTTATTAATATTCTTACAGTTTCCTCCTATAGAGTGTTATCTCTTCCTCTTTCTCCTAAACTAATATTTGTGTGTGCATGTCTTGTTTTCTAACTTTAAAATATTTATTATGCTTTAGACAAATACCACAGGGAGATTATGTAAAAAAGCCTGGAGAGGCCGACTCTTTTTATAGCGACATGCCTCCTGGAGTCAGCACAAATTCTGCATCTAGTTCTAAGAAGAGGTCTGCCTTTCTGTCGCATTTTCAGATTTCTACCTGTTCCATCACCCATTATTCCATTAGTCAGAACATTTCATTGTTTTGCAGCAGGTTTGAGTCCTTCTTCCTTCTTTGTGGAATGTTAAAAATGGTATCTTTTATTCTTTGATTACTGATTTTTTTTCTACCACTACATAAAATGCCCCAAACTGTTGATTATTAAAAATCAAAGCAGAATAAGTATAATTTACATTGCTGTCCAAGATTTGTATAATCTAATTTTCAGCATCTCTCTGCTTGGAAATTGCTTTCCAAGAAGATTATAGTATTCTTGGCAGGTTCAAAAATAAAACAAACCAATAATTAAAAAATCCTGTGAATTTTATATCATGTTCAGGTAATCAAAGAAAAGAGATACTGTCATGTTTCAATAAGAGTTATAAAAATAAACTAATTAATATGAATGTTATTTTTGTATCCTTATTTGTAAATGTCATTGTTAACTCCTTTTAGTTGTAGTCGACCTAGACATAGTGAAAAATATTTTTATTCTTGCTGACTTGCAGAAATGAGTGTGGTACTCACAGTTTATATAAATGTTATTTCTATACTAATATACTAAACTTTCAATCAAGTGTTAATCTATGACTTGATCTAGCAAACACTTGTTCCTTGTGCTGACTATTCTGAGTAGTCCCTTAGAGCAGTAGATTGTACCATTGTTAAGTACTAATCCAAAAATATACATTATTTATTTATTTAGAGTTTGCTAATATGTTGTGGCTCCTATTGCTTAGAAGAGACATCAACACTATTTTAAAATGACAAGTTCATTGCAAAATGTTAATGGTACATTAGTCGTTGATAAGCTCACCATGCTCTGCCATCATTTTGCAATCAGAGATAATTATGAAACTCCTTTTTAACTGGCACTTCAAAATGATTTACAAGGAGCTGTGTGTAATAGGAATGCAGTCCTCATAGGAGAACTGATTTTTTTTTAAACTTCCTATTTCTTCTCCCTTTAGTTTATAATTGAGCAACTGACAAAATTCACACAATTTTTAGCCAATTTAAAGTTGCTGAACATAGCAAGTATGTGAAACTGTATATACTATACAGGCTTCACATTCCAGTTCCTTTAAAGTATTCCATTTAAATCTATGACTAAGGCCTTGGCTACACTTACCAGCTAGTTCGACGGCTGGAAATCGAAGTTCTGGGTTCGACTTATCGCGTCTAGTCTGGACGCGATAAGTCGAACCCGGAAGTGCTTGCCGTCGACTGCGGTACTCCAGCTCGGCGAGAGGAGTACCGCGGAGTCGACGGGGGAGCCTGCCTGCCGCGTGTGGACCAAGGTAAGTTCGAACTAAGGTACTTCGACTTCAGCTACGTTATTCACGTAGCTGAAGTTGCGTACCTTAGTTCGAATTAGGGGGGGTAGTGTAGACCAAGCCTAAGGCAAATGTATCCTTCAAGGGAACAGCGCTTGAGATGTAATTAACTAACCACACTCCCCTTTTTGGCTAAAGCTTTTATATTTGTGGGGAGATAAATAATTTACTTCCAGGGAGTGAAAGTTAATCTTAAAATGATGCAGTGTCTTCAGCTGCAAAATCATTTCTCAGTTGACTAAGTTCTAATCAAATCTTGGGAAAGCAAGTTTCCGTAGTTTCTTGTATTCGGCAGTGGAGCAGGTTTGCATTCCAGTTAAGAAAAAATTATTTAACTTTTTAAAATGAACATTATGTAACTCTTCTCTTCATGATATGTCTTTGTTTTGCCTCATACTTCTATTTCTTTCATGTTGCTTTCACTTGTTTATTATTTACTGCACAATGCTAAGGTCTGTTTATGCTAGAGAAATTGAATGTTGCTACTGCACCAATTCAGGTACTGTTGCACCACTGTTGAGCAAGTTTGGGTAATGCCTCTTTCATACTACGGCAGGACTAATGTGGACAGAAAACAAGGCATTGAAACGATCCCAGTGTTAATTGATCCTTTCAGTTCAGTCCCCATGATGTTATCCCTATCTATCAGGCAAATTGCCTTCAGGGCACTCTGTCCACAAATACCCACATCTCTGGGCAGACCAAAGAGCATCCGAGGCTTTACTCATTTGGTCCCATCGATGCTGGAAAACACTATGAATGGTTAGTTGAAGAGAATTCAGCATGACATTAAAATATTAACAGCTAACTTTATAATAACACTCCAGTATAAAACAGTGAACACCATGTACAGTAAAAAGTGGGGGCCGCCCGTTGCACCTGTAAAAGAAACTAGTAGGAGAAAAATTATCCAAGAATGTATCCGTTTTAAGATATTTAACCCTGGAAATATGCTTGAATCAATAAATATTGGTGCGATAAATAAATAAATACCTTAGGGTGACCTGTGAGTGACATGGGAACTGTCTAAGCAGTCTCCATCAGATTCTTGCCCTCCAAAGGAGAAAAGAAGTGGAAGAACATTAGTATTCAGATATATAGTTAAAATATACAAATACACTCAGTAGGCCAAGCTTCTCCCAAGTAAATAAACAAACAATCTCTGTTTTACCTTACCATGAGTCTCCAGGTACCACTTGTCTACTTCCATCCCCTCTTGTAGACCTAATAATTGTCCTGGGTTGCTACTGCCACATATGGCAAAGGCGGTGGGGAGCAGAACTAGCTGTGTTGCAGGGAGTCTTCTATGAGGATCTGCTCCCTGTGGATACTGGCCCTCAGCAAACACATCTCTGGATTGTAGGGGAAAACGTGAGAAGAAAGAAATACATTAGTTCATTTTATAGGATCTGAGTATATAGACTCCACTCTGCCATGACTTTGGCCTGTAAGTGCACACTGCAATCTCCAGCTCACAAAAAGAATAAAATATCCATATTAGGGCTGTCAAGCGATTAAAAAAAAATCACGATTAATCATGTGATTAATCACACTGTTAAATAATAATAGAATACCATTTATTTAAATATTTTGGATGTTTTCTGCATTTTCAAATCTATTGAATTCATTTACAACACAGAATACAAAGTGTACAGTGCTTGCTTTATATTTATTTTTGTTACAAGTATTTGCACTGTTAAAAAATAAAAGAAATAGTATTTTTCAATTCACCTAATACAAGTACTGTAGTGCAATCTCTTTATCATGAAAGTTGAACTTGCAAATGTAGATTTATGTACAAAAAAAATCCCCTGCATTCAAAAATAAAACAATGTACAATTTTAGTGCCTGCAAGTCCACTCAGTCCTACTTCTTGTTCAGTCAATCGCTCAGACAAACAAACTTCTTTACATTTGCAAGAGATAATGCTGCCCGCTTCTTGTTTACAGTATCACCTGAAACTGAGAACATAGGAATGTTTAGCATATCTGGCACGTAAATACCTTGCCACAAGAGTGCCATGCAAATGCCCGTTCTCACTTTCTGGTGACGTAAATAAGAAGCAGGCAGCATTATTTCCTGTAAATGTAAACGAACTTGTTTGTCTGAGTGATTGGCTGAACAAGAAGTAGGACTGAGAGGACTTGTAGGCTCTGAAGTTTTACATTGTTTTGTTTTAGAGTGCAGTTATGTAACAAAACATTTCTAGGTTGCGCTTTTAGGACAAAGATTGCACTACAGTACTTTTATAGGATATCTCCAAGAACTGGAAGGGACCTTGAAAGGTCATCAAGTCCAGCCCCCTGCCTTCACTTGCTAGACCAAGTACTGATTTTGCCCCAGATCCCTAAGTGGCCCCCTCAAGGATTGAACTCACAACCCTGGGTTTAGTAGGCCAATGCTCAAACCATTGAGCTATCCCTCCCATCCCTCCTTGTATGAGGTGAATTGAAAAATACTATTTTTTGTTTATCATTTTTACAGTGCAAACATTTGTAATCAAAAATAGTATACACTTTGTATTCTGTGCTGTAATTGAAATCAATATATTTGAAAATGTAGAAAAAACATCCAAAATATTTAATACATTTCAATTGGTATTCTATTGTTTTAACAGTGCAATTAAAACTGCGATTTAATTTTTCAATCGTGATTAATTGTTTTGAGTTAATCGCTTGAGTTAACTGCAATTAATCGACAGCCCTAACCCAGATCCGTTTATTCAGCTGAGAATGAGCTCTTTATCTCCTAGAGCACCTAGGTGCGTGGGTGCTCATCATGATCATCCTGTGCTTCCAGGGCTAGAGGTAGGAGAGGAAATGTAACAGGGAATCCTCCTAACCGCCTTCCACCATTCTGTTTCCCTCCAGTTGTGTGAGGACTTAGCATGCATTCCTCAGTCAGGATGGAATCAATGACTGGGTGGGGGCATGGGATGCTACAGCTAGGAACAGATAGCTAGAAAGATGCCTTAGGAAGCTTGCAGTGCCCATGGATAGCAACAGTTGGATGAAGTGCTATGAGTGGTCACCCTGAACCAGTTTATAGAACCCAGGCTAGTGAATGTGGACACACTGAACCACTGCGGGAGTGGCCTGTACTAGCAAACCTTAGCTGTAGTGCTTGACCTTAAAACAGTGCACTCTGCTAGTGCAGACAGACCTTTGGGTTTTGTTTTGGACCCAAATGATTAGCAGCAACAAAGAGTCCTGTGGCACCTTATCGACTAACAGATGTATTGGAGCATAAACTTTTGTGGGTGAATATCCACTTCGTCAGATGCATCTGACGAAGTGGGTATTCACCCACAAAAGCTTATGCTCCAATACATCTGTTAGTCGATAAGGTGCCACAGGACACTTTGTTGCTTTTTACAGACTAACACAGCTACCCCTCTGATAAATGATTAGAAGGTAACCTAACAACAATCACAGATGAGCCTTCCTATTTCAGGTCAAATGGATTATCTCATTCATGGAGTGAAAGGATTCCAGACACAAAGCATATTTCAGACATCTGTGAAAATGGGAGACCTAGAAGTAACTCGTGGCAAGGTAAGGGAGAACTTTTATGCTGACTACAGCAAGAACCCACCTGGGTGTCACCACCGCTATGCTGACAATTTAATTGTTTTTTGGACAGGAACATAACTCCCTAAAATTTTGTACATTTTGTTATTAACCTGGGAGTTTGGATTTAACAGCACAACACACTAGTACATTTTGCTGTATCACTAACAGCAGGAGCTCTGAACCCTTCAACTCCAAGAGATGAATTATTCCAGATCTGTGGCAATGGTCCAAACTGCAATTTTAAATACAATTTTAGACAGTACTATTCAACTGTTACTTTCAAACAGGCCTTAAGTGCAAACCTGAAACATATATGCAGCATATATTCAATTAAGAGGAACCACAATACAGATATAATGGCCCAAATTCTCTGCTGTGCCTACAGTGGGGAACCACAAGGGAGCCATTTACAGTTCTCTGAGTCGCTGGCTGGTTTTATGCTGGCCAGGGCCAGCTCAGGCTTTTTTGTCGCCCCAAGCGGCGAAGGGAAGGGAAAAAAAAAGTCGCAATCAGCTCAACTGCGCCGCTTCATTCCTCAGCAGCAATTCGGCGGTGAGTCCTTCGCTCCAAGAGGGACTGAGGGACCCGCCGCCAAAGACCCGGACATGCCGCCGCTTCCCATTGGCTGCCCCAAGCACCTGCTTCCTGCGCTGGTGCCTGGAGCCGGCCCTGATGCTGGCCACAGCTCCTGCAGAGTTTATAGCAGCCTCATGGATGCTCTAAACTTTGGTAGCTGGTAATGATACCCAAGGACCTGCCCACAAGCTAGTTATTATCAGAGCACAACTTGCTTCAACCACTTCCCCTACCCACCTTTACTCACCCCCACTCAGAGTCTGGGGATGGGGATGGCCTAACATGCAGATGCACTGGGTCTGAGTGCGCTGGGGAGATACAGATAGTTCTGCTTCCTTTGTGCCACTTGAGCAGAATAGGCGAGATTCGGTGGCCCGATATGTTGTGAAGCATGGCACTCCATTGGCTATAGCCACTTTGCCTTGGAAAGGTTTACCTTTGAGAATACCTGGAGATGATACATTGGATGAAAAAAATAAATATCAGAGAAGTAAAACGTCTCCCAATTTTCTTTTTGTATGAAAAATTAAGAATTTGAACACTCTAATTGAATTGCACACAAGAATGGCCCCACTGCAGTTTTTCAAAGGCAGAGACTCAGAGATGTATATTTAAGAGTTTAACAAGGAACTAAATTCCTTTGAGGTTTATCCCTGTTGCTTGAAATCAGCTGATCATTGCCAACAGGGCCAAACATATCAAAACAGGAAATGCTAAATTTTGGAAATAAGGCTCTGAGGGCCAGATGTTTAAAGGTATTTAGGCATCTAAAGATGCAGGCTAGCACCAAAAGGGATTTTCAAAAGTGCCTAGGCAGGTTAGGTACCTAACTCCCATTGACTTCAGTGATTAGGTGTGTGATGGGTTTGATCACAGAAACCCCCTTGGGACTGTTACCTGATGTGCTGAGATTACCTCTGAGCCTGTTTTCTCTGCCAGTTTTGGCCTCCAGAACCATGTCTTGTCAAGCCAGACATGCCAGTCTGTTCCAACACAGACCCAGGGTCTGAACCACACTCCCCAAAGCTGCAGACTTAACTGAAAACGGCTTAGCAAGTGCTCCTGTCTCTAGCACTCAGACACCCAGCTCCCAATGGGATGCAAACCCCAAATAAATCTGTTTTACTCTGTATAAAGCTTATACAGGGTAAACTCATAAATTGTCCGCCCTCTATAACACTGATAGAGAGAGATGCACAGCTGTTTGCTTCCCCAGGTATTAATTACTTACTCTGGGTTAATTAATAAGCAAAAAGTGATTTTATTAAGTATAAAAAGTAGGATTTAAGTGATTCCAAGTAATAACAGACAGAACAAAGTAAGTTACCAAGCAAAATCAAATAAAACACACAAGTCTAAGCCTAATACATTAAGAAACTGATTACAGATGAAATCTCACCCCCAGAGATGTTCCAATAAGCTTCTTTCACAGACTGGTCTCCTTCCTAGTCTGGGTCCAGCAATCACTCACACCCCTGTAGTTACTGTCCTTTGTTCCAGTTTCTTTCAGGCATCTCTTGGTGGTGGAGAGGCCATCTCTTGTACCAGCTGAAGACAAAATGGAGGGGTTTCCAGGGCCTTTTATATTCTCTCTCTTGTGGGCGGAAGCCCCTTTGTTCTCCTGTGCAAAATCACAGCAGCAAGATGGAGTTTGTAGCCACCTGGGCAAGTCACATGTCCATGAATGATTCAGCTTTTTGCAGGCGGATGCCATTGTTTACATGTTAGTTTGAATGTTCCCAGGAAAGCTCAGATGTAGATTGGCATCTCCCAAAGTCCATTGTTAGTTAGGTGTTTCTTGATTGGGCACTTACTGAGAATAGTCCTTTCTCAAGAAGCTGACCAAATGCTTTACTGAGGCTACTTAGAATCAAACACATTGAGATACAAGTACATAGCCAATATTCATAACTTCAAATACAAAAATGATACACACATATAGACAGCATAATCATAGCTAGCAAACGACAACCTTTCCATAGACGCCCCACTTGACCTCCTCTGTAGAAGACCTGGTGCAACAATGATCTATACATTACAGTTCATGTCAATAACATCACAAGGTGCTTTGAAAATCCTACTAGACACCAATTTGCATCTTTAGGTGCTAACTACCTTTGAAAACCTGGCCTTAAGTGATTTAGCTAAATGATCATTACAGTCACTGATCACCAAGGCCAAGTTCTACTGTATTAGATTATTACTAAAATCCAAATTGTGGCCTATCCCAACTGCTCCTGCAGGGGTGTAGGGGGGATATAAGCATCTCTTACTTTCCTGCATTGGTTACCCATACCACAGAGCAGTGAGTAGCCTCTGCTGGACTGCTACATTTTGCTCCCTGCATATGGGCGAAGTTTCATGGCCAAACGTTCCAGCCAGTTCAGCTGTGCTTGGGAACATAGACTGCACCAAGTTTAGGGCTGGCACAGGCTGCCTTTTTCCTTCACATACACCTCCTGGAGCAGGAGGAAACTGAAAGGCCCAGTCTACTTCTTAGTCTTCTCTTGGGGAGAGCACAAGTACACACTTCCCCATATGCATGGCAGACTGTAAAATAACAGTCTTGCCCAGATGGTGCTACTCATCTGAGGACAACTATGTTTAATGTAAATCAGTTAAATTTTAGAACTTAAAGGCTTCTACTAATGTAAGATCTAATTCTGCAGCCCCACAGGCAAAATTCCCAGGGAGTTTTACAGTGCAACAATACTGGATCAGTTGTTTGTCTTTGTAAATTTAATACAGTTTTAGCAACTATGCTAAAGATGTGTACTGGTACATTTAGATGTGTATATTTTTTCACAGTGGAGGTCAAGGTTGTTAATGCCTGATGATATTGAGGTCATAGGTTAAATCCAAGACCATATTGCAAATATATGGAAACTATCTTTATAGTTCCATGCAGCCTTCCATTCGTAATAGTTTCTAGGAGGAAGTCCAGTCTGACAATTCACATATTCAGAATGCCCAATTTTTATGTACCTGCGTGCGCGTGCACATGCAAGCCAGATTCCCTGGTCCTCTATGTGCCAGTCAAGCGATGCAAAGAGGAATTAGATTGGCCAGAAATAGTAAGTACAGGAGGGTTCTCTGATGGCACAGAGCTGGCTCCATTACCAGCCACCTCCTTATCCCAGTGTAAGGGGATGGTGGAGAAGAGAGAGAGACCTCATGAGTTAGAGCTGCTTTCTCATTGGGTTGTTGGTGCAGTATCAGGGAGCTAGAACTGTTTCCCTGTGGCCTCTCCTCTCCACTCCTGCTGAGTTCATGCAGAGTGGTGGAGAATCCATCTCTCAATGATCCTGTTTTAATTTTTAAGGGGCCCGATCCTGTGCAGAGCTGACTACCTCTAGTGAGGTATAGAGCATCCTCGACTCCCACTGATGCTAGCACACTGCATTTGCCGCTCACAGGGTTGGGCAATAAAAGGACACCGGTAACTTGAAATGCACAATTCTCTGACAATGTTTTACCTGTTATTGCTACCTGTATCTACTAAGATTAATGCAATTGAAAGAGACTGGGGCATTTTACTCATTTTGTTTTCAGTGTATTTGCTTCAACAGCATTTTGTGCATAGTCAATTGTGCTGTGTTGTTGATGGTGCATGCCTTTTTACAAGCCCTGCAATAGTCGGTGTTTACCAGCAGTAGAGCCGAAAATGAAACTAAAGAGGCACAAGCAAGTGTGTGCAGGGGTGGGGAGAAGCAGCAGACTTGAACACATAGGGGGTCATGTGCTCACTTAAAAGATCCTTCCAACAGGGCAGAGGAGTAGAAAAGCCCCTAACAATTTTTTCTTAAAGGAATTTTTTTTTAAATTGGGGCTATGACTAATGTGTGTTCTGTTAGCAAACTGTATTGTTTTGAGTCCATTTCAGTTGACAGGGTCCCTTTTAACTAGTGTATTGGACATTTTTTTCTAAATATACTAAATATCACTAGCACACAAAGCTGTTAGTGGGATGTTTCATTATGTAGAAATTACATCTCCTTGGTTTCACCCATTGTTCTAACATCAATGTGAGAGGACATGAAAAATGTGGAGAAATCAACCATGAGTAGCTCAGTGATTCCAACCCTTATGACTGTATTGTGAGTTTCACAATATTTAGTGTTTACCTTAGAGCCCCAGCCCTGGCGGGTTCTAATTGGGTGAGAATTTCAGCTTTTATATTTTAAAATGTAAGTTTCTACCTCTCACGGTTGCAGAAAAAAGTTTGAAAATGTGACCCAAGTGCACCCTAAAGACTCAGAAACCAGAAGGCAAATAAAAGCTCATGATATTTTGGGAATGCCTGACTCATGATTTTTGAATGGCGGAAACTGTCAATACCACTAGTTTGGCGGGGAGGTAATGAACATGAATTATAAACATTTTTAGAATGCTATACATTTACATTTCAAGATATTATTTGGTCTGTCTTTATCCTCTGATCTTTTTCAGGTAATATAGGAGGAAACAGAAAGAAAATCAGAGGCAAAAAATATAGGCCACGGTCTAATTCAACTGAGTAAGTCGACCCTTTAACAGCAAAGCAGAAAAGAACAGCTTACAAACTAATGCTACTTTCATTTACATTGAGCATTTTAAAGTAGAAACTACAGATGTTCCCTGTGGCCCACTCAAAGTACTGACTGACAGGCTGGTAAATGGTTTAACAAATGTGTTTTTAATATCTTTTTACTTTTTCCTAAAACAATTAATTATTGCTTTTCTTCTTTGCAGTCAGGCCTATAGCAAACCCCACTGGGGGTGACATCCTGCACGGTCACAACAGGCTTTTGCCTACAGTAAACTGCCATTTCTGAGGGTGTCCTGTTCAAATGGTGAATTTCAGATAACCTATTTTCCTTCCTTTGCCCTCACCCCAGATGGAACCACTGCAGAGGACACAGGTTCTCCTGGGGACACACATTGACATTCCTATCTCTGACGCCCCACCCAGAGATTTTAGGAAAAGAACCTAACTGTGCTTTGAGAACATATTTACAGTTTAGTGCTCTAAGCCATCAAGTCTGACCTAGAATAGCTTCTCAAACCACTGGGATCAGAACATGAGGAGACTGTCTGTGCACAGTCTTTGTTACAATGCCCGCTGAGGTCAGTGTGAGTCTTTTCATTGACTTCAATAGGCTTTGGATCTGGTCCAGTAAGGGAAAAATAAAGAAATGGGCATGTATGTATTAATGTAAACATATTAGGAATTGAGCCCATTTGTAAAACTGTCATACATGTACAAGATATATGATAGTTGGGGGAGGGATAGCTCAGTGGTTTGAGCATTGGCCTGCTAAAACCCAGGGTTATGAGTTCAATCCTTGAGGGGGCCACTTAGGGATCTGGGGCAAAATCAGTATTTGGTCCTGCTAGTGAAGGCAGAGGGCTGGACTTGACTCAATGACCTTTCAAGGTCCCTTCCAGCTCTAGGAGATGAGATATCTCCATTAATTTAAGATTCATATAGACAGTTACAAAATTAATTAGATTTGCTTTCTTGCCTTCTTTGTTTTGTTTATTGAATAGGCCCATATTTGCTATTCTCCTTGTGAGAAATACTCCATATTATCTATGTCTACTTAGTTAGACCCCTTATCTGAAAGGATGGTGAATAGGTGGAACCGTAACCTCTAGGCTTGTCAAACATTTTCCACTAGGCTTCTTTTGTCATTACTGTGCCACTTTAGAATTTATAATTCTCTGCCAGTGACAGAAATGATTATTCCCTCTCCCCCTGTCATCAGTAGTAATGTATCTCCCCACTGGCAGAAGGGTTTGATACCGGTCCAGCTGGAAGCTAATAGATTTAAAAATTTTATTAAAGCTAATGTTAAAAAAATTATATAATACATAGGTTGAGAAAAGAGTGTCTGTACATCTGGATACAGTTTGCTTAGATTAGCCACAAATGCATAATTTGTTTTTAAAAGTCATGATACACAGAGTACATAATCAGCAATAACCCAAATTTAGGTGAATAGATTTAACAATACAGTTTAGATATTAGAATCTGAATACTCAGGTACATCACTCATGGAAAGTTGTACAGCGATTTGGTTGTGGAAAGCAAAATATATCAATGAGTGGAGATTGTCCCTCAGTAATTGAGAATTAGGTAGATTGTCCATATAGAAAATACAATCCATGAGGAAAGTATTTCAGTTACTTTCCTGACTGCGCTTCTCATCGGCACTCCATCTCATCCCTCCTGGTATTGCTGATGATACTACTAGATTTTCTGTGGGCCCAGCCTTTTTCAGCTAAAGGATTTTGAGTTTGTTCCAAAACTTGAGTATTCCAAGCTCAATATACAGTTATTGCATACATAGGTTTTCAGAGGTTCACATAGATGAGTCTTTGCTACAAATTACAAACATTAATAGTTTGAGACATGTAATAGCTACCACATTGCATGGTTAAAACTGGCAATACAAAACCAGTAACATTCTTCTTAAATCCCTTGCAGGAGTTTAACTGTCAAGTGACTGCAGCACTCCTGTCCCCATGGCCATAATGCTGATAAACTCTGATTGAAATGTTGATTGTTTGGTTTTCTTCCTTTGCATGAGACAATTTGATAAGAGCAAATTAGCTTGGTTGACTAACCTGCTCAGAGTGCAGATGAGATTGCAAGTTCTTCTCTAGAAACTTGTTTTGTGCTCTCTTTCATTTTCTGACTTTTATTTCTGAAAACAAGGCTTAAAAACATAGCACCAAATTCAGGCCTGGCACAACTCCATTACAGTCAATGGCGCTGTGTCTGCTTAACTAGGGCTGAATTTGGCCTATAGAAAACAGATACACTTTTTTACTCTAACATTAACCCACCACCTGGGAAGAGAATCGTATTGCTAGTAAAGGTTAAAGAGCAGGAAGCATCTTCTCCCCTGTTCTGTGATGCTTAGCTTGTGTATTTAAAATACCTGAGAACTTCAGGATAAATAAATAAATGAGAATGAATCAATAGCGAGGGTCACGGTTACTTAAAAACCTGTCTTGGTCTGTATCATTTTCTCTTTTTAATGTGACCTATAATTTCTGCCATATCTAATTCTCTCATTTCATCCCTGCTGCTGAGTATAGTGTAAGCAGAAATGGTAACAGTCAGAGGCAGCACCTGTTGCTGAAGAATAAGCAACCTATAAGGGGGTGGCACAGAACATCTGTGTTCCTGAAATATACTTGCCAGACTAGGTGGGCTGGGGAAACACCCTTTCCCCTGAAGGTGTCTGCTTTGGGGGTGGGTGAGAGAGCTTGGTGATTGCAAAGGCACGTTGTCAAGAGTCTGCTCTGCAAGAAGAACAGCCATGAGGTGAGCAGGTTTCCTTGGCTACAAAACTGGATCCTCCCAAGCAACACATCTGCAGTGAGGAGAGGAGAACATTGTAGGGGAGTCACACATAGAGTATAGTTAGAAATATGAAATCACATTTTGAAAAGAACTGACCAGGAATGATCTGTTACTAACTGTGACCAAAACATTTGTTGTTTGTTTTAACAAAAATGTGATGCCAGCTGCTTTAAGGGTGCCTTAAGGTCCATGCAACATTTTCAAGACAAATTCACCTCATTAACTTCTCAGGTAAATGTGAAAGTACCTTAATAAAATATATCCTGAGACAATGAATAGCGATTGGAATATTTCCTATGTGACAGCTGGGAGCTGAATAGTGCACACCGTGAAAAGAAAATAATAAGGTGCCAAACTATTGTCTCCCATAAGTAAACAAGATCCACTGTAAATTGTTAAAACATTATGAGCCTGACTTGTGCCATACTCTGAATGTGTGCAGAATTCAGGTATTTGCACAGGAAGCTACCAGATGTACATTTACATACACACATACCAGATTTATGCATATATTTGCAGCGATTGCATGCACTAATTAGGTGCACTCTTTTGTGTGCACAGTTGTGCAACTGATTGGAAATTAGCCCACAATTAAACTGTTAGTTTCCTCTGAATTTCTGAAGCATTAGGTAGGGTTTCAGCCATATGACTCTCATTAGTATTAGTATGGGATGCACATAGCAAGCAACTCATGCAATTCCTGAAAAATGTACCGGGCATTATTTTGTGTGTGCCTTGAAATCTAACAGAGTGTTTCTTGGTTGATGTAAGGCTGCTGATAAATGTCATCTCTCTACTTAAAGATATTTTTGTCAGTTTTTAATTGCTTCCAGATGAGTCAAAAAAAAAAAAAAAAAAAACCTTGGGAGTTTTTATTTAATGAAATCAGGTGGTTCACTCCATACAAAGAAAATGTTGACTTACAGAGCCAGCATGTTCTTCCAAAGTTTCCAGAACAGAATTGATTTAAGTGGTCTGATAAAGTAATAGTTTTCTGTTAAAATCAATGAGTATTATCCAAGAAAGGTAATACAGACTTTCTGAATATCCTGACAACAAAATGGAGATGTGTTAAAACATGTCCTAGTAAGATGTTTTTTGCCAATTAGCAGTACTGGTTCTCTTTGTTAATTATTTTCATCTAAGTGTGCATCTTCCTCATTGTTATAAATTGATATAAACATGATTTGGCTTAGATTTTTCTATTATATATTGTGTTTTTGCAGCAGGGTAACCCATGTATCTGAGCCTGGGCTTTCTCTCGCCCACCAAATCCCGACCCAAGGCATAAGCCAAGGGGGTTCTCACCACCCCCATACAGGGAATCGGGATCACAGGTCAGTTTCACCTGCTCCTTCATTCTGGGCTGCCATTTTTATCCCATGAAAAGTCCCTTCCCCTGAGTATTCAGTAGTTTCACTGTGGCAAAACACTTTTGACCGCTTGGAGGTGCTCCTGCTGATGCAGCGCTAGCTCAACCCTCCTCCTTGCCAGCCTGAGGTGTAAGATCACTCTTGAACCTGGGTCTTTTGCATTATTGCATGTTGCGCTACAAGCCAAATCAAGCCATTGGTCTAGTTTTAGCCTTAGATTTAATGACAGATTTATTTCAAATGAGAATTTATCATTCAAAGTAATTTTGGATTTCAATGATGACTGATGCACAGATGACTGCAAAGATCAAGCTGAGAGCTTTCTCATGATATAATTCAGTGGTCTGCAGTGACATAATATAAACCTTTCTATATGCAGATTGATTGGAAGGAATGAAAGTTATCTGTATATAACTGGGCCTAGGAAGCTCACAAACATTATTGTACAACAACTGCATGCTTTGTTGCCACATTACATTTTATTTTCTACTTTAAAAAGACAGATCAGGAGTGTTTCATGGTTACCAAAAGACACTTGCAAATAAAAAGTGCAGGTTAAAAGTACTGCAGCTATGGCGGACTCCCTAGGAAATCCATAGCTACATCAGCAGTTAAAACCGTAACAGCAGATCCAAACGGTACTGGTGCCAGCCTGTTGATTTACTAGCACTTCATCTGTGGCTGCACTACAGCTTTAAACTTTTACTTTTTACTAAGACGCCAGGTTGGAAAGCATGAAGCACTACTGATTTCACTCGTTTGTAATTAAGAAAGGCAAGTTAGAAGCAACTGTGGCTGGGGGCAAATACTTCTTGAAAGCTGTGGCTGTGCTTATGCGGGGCAGGGAGATGAAGTTCCAGAACAAAAAAGGAGGTCTAAGGAGTTTTTTTAATAAAAAAAAAAACAACAACAACCTGCTACAGGTTTTAGACTTTGACATGGTTTAGAATATTGTAGTACATTCGGTTGTGTTTTCAAGAAAGAAAGAAAAAGAAAACTGGCCTGTCCTACACTCATAAAATCAACCCCTTGAGGAAACTGTTCACTCATGAGATCAGTGGGCTGCTCACATGAATAAGAGCTATGGGATCTGGCCCAAAGGTATTTACAGTAATTTAAAAAAAAAGTTTTGCTTTTTTTGTTGTTACATTTCATTTACTGTTTCAGATTGTGTTGATCCCTATTATATAAATGCAGTGATAAAAATAACTGTTACATCGTTGTGATGATTATACCAGAAATGCAGAATTTAAATTGCACCAAACAAGTTGCTCAGTGTCTACATCCCATTTTATTGTTAACACTACAAAGGGAGAAGAGGAAAAGTTTCAATACAATTAAGTGAACTTTCTATTGGTGGTCAAGGGAAGTTAGCTACAGAACTGTCTTCACCTGGTGTAATATTACTGCTAACCATGGAATAAAATAAGTGTTTCTTAGTTTGTGTGTAACTTAAACACATACATGGGTTTTTTTTAAGTGGTTCTTTTGCTAATCAAGGTTTTACAAGGTAAAATATCAGATTAATTATGCAGCCGTCTTTTGCAATTTCACCAGATCACACAAAATTATTTAAACCAATTTTTGTTCACAGTATAGGTGTAAAGAAATTACCAGAGGTGGCAAAAGGAGCATTTTAAATGGTGAGGTTGAAATTCATCCATGTACAGAGGGCCAGCCCAAAGTCTCTGCAGCACTTAAGGCCTCAATCCTGCAATTCAGTCCAGCTGGGCAGACACCCGCCCCTGCAGAGAGTAAATTGCAGGACAGGAGCCAAAATCTCATCATGAGGACATAAGAGGTGCAAATACCTTGAAATCATTCCTGGCCCTCTGCATAGAGGTGAATTTCACCCTTAGGAAATTAAATGAATAATGTATCCTCAACAATTTCCAGATTAACTGAACTTGAGCCTTGTTGTAGTTCAAATTTTCTCATGCAGTTGTACACATTGCCTACTCCTCACCCAACATCCATACTGATTTATTTGCCATACTCACTTGCATTTTGGGGATGAAGACATCCTTGCTGAGCTTGTGCTGTGTGTTCTCAGATTTTCTATTCTTCTTGTTCTTCTGCCTTCTCTGTTCCTTCCATTGCTTTCTGCAGGTATTTAAACCCCTGGTTCAAAAGAGAATATAATGTAGCTAAGTGGGTAGAAGATGTGAATAAAAACACTGAAGGACCATACTTTAGGTATTTTGTAAATTAATTCTATATCATTTGTAAGAGCTGTTCCAGCATATACATATATGTTGGGACTCCTATCTTGTATATATCAGTACAAGTTACTGTAGGTGCAAAGGGCCCCTTGTTCATTTGCTGCCTTTTGATGTCTTTTTTTTTTCTTTTTTTGGCTTCATGTGCAATTCCAATTCTTTTTCTGAATGTTTTAATGAAGTCATTGAAAAGGATGTTTGTAGTGCATGCATTCCCACCATCATCTATAGCTTTTAGTAGCTTTCTCTTCATTTTATGCCAAGTAGTGTTTTATGGGCATGAGACGTATTTACCACTAATAAAATAGTTTTAACCTAAATAGGATTTCATTTACTGAAACAAGTGGTCTCTTGTCTATATAGTGCATCTAAACTTACATGAAAAGAAAAAGAATAAAATGTAGTGGAATTTTACCTTAAAAATACAATGGGGATGAAATAATTAACATGACCAGAATTAAAAATGAGAAATATAAGACTACATTCTGCACTGGGAAGATCTAACTACTTAGTGTATCTGGTACAAATGAGTGTAGGGTTCTACTGAAAATACTTACAATTAAAGAGAAAATTGTGACTTTAGTGCCAAGTAAACCGAAAAACCAGGTCACCCTCCATCTTGCACCTGAATAATGAAACTTTGATTCTTCATGCAATTCTCAGTTTCCCCTATCCCCAGGTTAGGAATGAGGGGAGGGGCAAAGATAGCTTTAAGCCACTGTTTTGTCTAGTGTATGGAGGAGCCACAGGGTTGCTTTAACTTATGCTCTGCTTCCCATGTCCTCCTGTAGGCTCCGGGAGATAAAGAATATGCCCCATCCCACCACTAGTCTACCCCAAAACACCCCCTATTCTGGGGCCTGGGAGCAAGGCCAGGGTAGGATGTTTACACCAGTTCTATAGACCAAGGAGTCCCCTTGCACAGGAGGTATTATCAGGGGCATGTTTCTGCTCCCTTTGTACTAACAGAGTGGCATAAAGGGACTGTAGTAATACTGAGAATCAGGCCCCAAACCTCTCTCTGTAGTTGAGAACTAGCTCCTAGTTTTCAACAGCACAATAGAAAAGCATGAAGCAGACACAATCTGTGGAAATGTGAGAAGACATTTAATTTGCTAATCCCACAGTGCTTTGAAAAGAGCCGTTCTTGTTTGTTAGGCATATCGTGTGCCGTTAACATGACTGGATCTCTGCAGTTCGTTAGAAATGAAGTGTTAAGTGAATACCATCGACCAAAAATCATGAATAAAGAAACATTTTAAAAAGGCAGGTGAACTCAGAATCCCACAATTATACTTTTAGTATTTTAAATGATAGCTGTGAAATATTTCCATTACATCATCTACATGTTACTTAGAACAGCTGCATTTTGAAAATACAAAAAGATATTTGTACAGGCAAAAGATCCACCTGAAGTACCCGACTGCATATCTTTTCATTAAAAAAAGAACTGGGTGCTCTTAGCATTAGTAGCATTAGAACTTTTATCTCATAATTACAGTTTAAAGCTACAGTAATTATTTAAATTAAGTTAATCCCTGGGCCAAAATTTGGCTTCAAATACCTGAAGTCTCTTGGAACGGAATGTGTTTATCTGAGGACAATCTGTCTAGGAATATGCTCTTTCACACCTTCCCCGACCCCAAAGAGTTAGGCACTAGTTATATAATTTTAAGAACTACTGAAGTGCTTTGGCACCAAGGTACACATTAAATGTCACAGAACTTTTCTGCAAAACTTTCCAGTTCAGCAGTAGCTCCAGATTAAATTCCTTAGGAAACCATCTAGAAGAAACAGAAGTATGCTGACTGCTGGACAATGTATCAAAATGCAGTGGAAGCCTGCGACTTCAGCAGACCAAGGCATTGATGAAACACAAAAATTGCACCAGTTTAACTAAGGGTACATCTACACTACAGCGGGGAGTCGATTTAAGATATGCAAATTCAGCTACGTGAATAGCGTAGCTGAATTGAACGTATTGCAGCCGACTTACTCCGTTGTGAGGACGGCGGCAAAATCGACTTCTGCCGCTTTTTGTCGGCGGCGCTTACTACCACCTCCGCTGGTGGAGTTAGAGCGCCGATTCGGGGATCGATTGTCGCGTCCCGACGGGACGCGATAAATCGATCCCCGAGAGGTCGATTTCTACCCGCCGATTCAGGCGGGTAGTATAGACCAGACCCAACATACTTTATTTAAATCAGTTTAGTTAAACTGTGCAAACCCTGCATGGACTCTTCCTTTGATTTTTGTATCTGCTTATATTGATTTACCTTAATTGGGGAACTGGTTGAAATTGACTTAAATTTAAACCCACATAGCCGTTTGCAACACTTCACTAAATCAATTGTAATAAACTATTTTAGTTAAACTGGTGCTTCTTCTCAGACACGAGAAAAAAGACATTATTATTACTAAGGACACTTTGTTTAAAAATCACACAGCAGCTTTCTGAGCTCTTAAATATACAATCTTTTAAAAAGAAGAACAGGAGTACTTGTGGCACCTTAGAGACTAACAAATTTATTAGAGCATAAGCTTTCGTGGACTACAGCCCACTTCTTCGGATGCATATAGAATGGAACATATATTGAGGAGATATATATACACATGTACAGAGAGCATAAACAGGTGGGAGTTGTCTTACGAACTCTGAGAGGCCAATTAATTAAGAGAAAAAAAACTTCTGAAGTGATAATCAAGATAGCCCAGAGGCCAATTAATTAAGAGAAAAAAAACTTCTGAAGTGATAATCAAGATAGCCCAGTAGAGACAGTTGTCTGTACTGGGCTATCTTGATTATCACTTCAAAAGTTTTTTTTCTCTTAATTAATTGGCCTCTCAGAGTTGGTAAGACAACTCCCACCCGTTTATGCTCTCTGTATGTGTGTATATATATCTCCTCAATATATGTTCCATTCTATATGCATCCGAAGAAGTGGGCTGTAGTCCACGAAAGCTTATGCTCTAATAAATTTGTTAGTCTCTAAGGTGCCACAAGTACTCCTGTTCTTCTTTTTGCGGATACAGACTAACACGGCTGCTACTCTGAAACCAATCTTTTAAAAGCAATTTTTGAACAAAATAACCTTGCAAAACTTCAGAAAGATAGTGGCTTATAGTATAAAGTGTAGGCTTGGAAAAAAACAAACTAATGAATTAATTGTTTAAAGGGCCTATTTTATAACCCAAGTGGTTAGTCAGATTCAAGGAAAACGCCATCTTATGCTTGGCTTTAGAAACCATGATCCAAGAATGGAGACAGTTAACCCAGAACAATACTTTTTTGTAGTTGCTTCATTTGTGCTCTCTTTTAAGAAAGCTGAAATTGACACAGCTGTTTTGTTTACTTCCCTGTTTCTGTGCTACCCTCAGTGATGTCAGCATAGTTCTGGGAATAGTGTGTTGTTAAGTGCTGTTGTTGAAGCCAGTGGAGGGAATATAGAATCACAAAACATTGATAACTGCCAAACTAGGCTGTTGTAGATTTTCAGAAAACAGAGCATCCTGAGGACTTCCCCCAGCAGACTTAAAAAAAAATCTTAAAGTAAGTCAAAGTTGGTCCTAGGTTTCCGATAGTGGCCTATTTACCGAACATTTTCCACACGGTGAATCAAGTATGTGTGTATATACATAGGTATAATTACTCTTAATAGTTAATAAGCAGAGCTGGCCTTTCTGGTCCCACAAAGCCCCCAGCTGTGGGTTCCCCAAATAGGCGGGACCAAGAACTGTAAAGGAGAATTTAATCTTTCACTTACAATCTAGCCCTTCCTTTTATTGTATATGTACAATCTATGTAAGGGGCAGCCTATTGCTGCACAGTCCCAGCTGCGGACAAAGCAGGGAAATCTCTTCCTGGCTCCTGGCCTTGCTCCAGGGGGAGAGCAGTCTGCTCCTGGTCTTACACAAGAGGCAGACTACTTGTCCTTTCATGCCAGCTCTGTGCCTACTACTGCAGTTTCTGCTGACAGTAACCTTTTGAACAGTGATCAAGAACTACTTGCAGGCCTCACTGAGGCAAGCCAGACTCTCCGGGATTGTGATGGCATCATTAGAATGTGAACTGTCAAAGCGTTAAGTATGCCAATCCCATAGATTCATTTGTGCACAAATGATGCAAAGGATCCCTCCGAAACACCGAGCTGCCCAAGTTTGAGTTACTGCAAATATTTACAGTAATAGTAAATAGTTTACAGAGAAACAAGATTTTTAAGATGAGAACCCAGGATACTTGTCCCAAGGGAGGAGGGTGGGGTGGGGTGGGGTGGGGTGGGGGGACATGTTACAGGGATGGAGGGGAAGAGAGAATAAGTCTTCTATTCCCCTCTCATATTTTTCTGCTTTTGTTTGCTTGTTCCTGTTCTGCACTTTCTCCTCTGCTTCTCCTCAGCTGGCCACTTAAACCAGCTTTAACTCTGCTTTGCGCCACCAGCTCTAACCTCGAATTTCCAGGTTTTTATCCCATCATTCATTGCCTTTGTGTGTGAGCACATCTCTGACTGGTCATAGTCACACAGGGCCACTGGGCTCATTTTCTCCTTGTTTCATCTGGGACGGTCAGATTGTGCTTTTTTAAAAGACATTTTTTTTTTGTTTCTTTCCTTCCTCCCTTCATGCCTCATTCGCCCCTTTCTCTCAATAGCGCTCTCTCTTCCTTTTTACTTTCAGTTACTTCTTTCTTCTTCATTGCTGTATGCAGTTGTTGGAAAGCACAAGTAAGCTCTATACTGCATACTGAAGGCAGCGAGCAGTTTATAGTCACTCATCTTCTCCAGTAATAAGTTCCCACATCATGGCTCCATGATGGAGAAGGCCCCGATTCTCACTCTGACAAGCTCTACCTGTGGGATTTACAGTTCCTATGGAAGAGAGCTGTTTAATAAAGCCATTGTAATGGTGAGAACCCATTTTCTTAGGTAGGTTGACTCCTTTCCATGCAGAAGATTAGTGGTGAGGGTGAAATCCCGGCCCTGGTTGAAGCCAATGGCAAAACTCCTATTGACTTCAGTAGAGCCAGGATTTCACCTTGAGACTCTGAAGATAAATGTGTTTAATAAGCTTTGTGAATCTAGTGCTCTGGGAACATGTAGGATCATTTAGAAACTTCATGCAATATTTAGAATTTATGTCCCCACACTGGAACATCAGCCTATTCTTGCAGATCCACCCTTAGAACTAAAACTGTCCCCACTTTCAGCTTCTATTCAGCCCTCTTCTTCCTGCACCCCTGAAAAAAAACTTGAGAGGACAAATGGGCCTATTTATGTTTTAAAATATGGCCTAATCTATACTAGAAAAAATATATACTTGTTTAATGCAATCAATCTCGTTAAACTTGTGCAAATCCCTAGTACAGATACTCTTAAACTGATAATTTACTGATTTAAGCTAAACCAGTATAAGCACGGTTTTATTTCAGTTTGATTGCATTAGGAGTGTGTGCCGCTTTAACCAGATGGATTTTTAAATTGATTTAGTGCCGTTTACAAAATGAGGTGATAAACAGCACCATTGAGGAATAAGGGGTACCCAGCATAGTTGTCTTCTCTAATTTTGATAGTAGTTGTGTTTTAGGAGATCATGTGTCATTTAGTTGTGGGCTAAGTGACATTTATTTCACACCATCTCTTTTGACCTCAGCATTGTCTAAATGACTAGTGTTGTGCCAGTATTTTGTTTTGAAACCCAATATGATTACAAAAATCTCATAGTTTCAGCTTCAAACATAGACACACAAATGAGTCATTAACTCTTCCTTCTTGGCCTCAGACCCCAGGATGAAAACTCCCAGAGCCCCTGAGATTCATAGCTTCATTTTGGATTGCTAGTAAAATCTGAGCTCAAACCTTTCTACCATACAATGTGTAAGAATGAATGAGACTTATGAGTCTTGCATTGTATTTCAGGCCTTGCATATGAGTTCAGATGAAAACAAAACTTGATGTGAAAGTTAGCAGATGTGAAACCACGAGAACTGAAACCTCTGGTAAAAGCTCAGTGAAACCCACCTGAACCAAAACTGCAGAGTTTTGCCCAGCGCTAACACTTGCATTACCCGCAAGTATCCCTGTAGCTGGATGCTGACTTTCTTCCATACTGTAAATGAGAAAGTTCTTACATGGCTCTCTCATTTAAAGTGCATATAAATCTGGGATACACAGCACATAAACAATGGCAGGATAGAGCCTTTAGGGTGATATTTTCAAAATGACAGCATTTTACATGTAAAAAAAATCAGTGATTGTGCATCTGACGCCGTACGCAACTGTACTTGCAATATGTTTTCACTCTCTCTACAGGTGGCACATAGTCCAGATCATTAAAAAAAAAATACAGAGTGCCTAAATGAGTAGCAGAAATAAGTGGCCAGGGATTGTGAGGGAAGGGCATGTTTATTTAAGTGTGCAACTGCATTTTCAATGTTGTAGGCCTCCAACTGGGCATCTAAACTTCACAGATGTGGGTGCAGCTGGTGCGCCTCAAAACACTCTAGGTTTGCATGTTGAGGTTGGTATCTGTATCTGTGTGTGTGTGTGCACAGGTGGGCTTTTTGTAGGAGCAACACATTGGCAAACCATTTTGTGGGTGCACCACTTTCACCCCCAGTTTGAAAATGTAGCATTGTGCGTGCATGGAGAACTGATTTATTCAGAAACATTTCCTCTGGAGATTGTTTTCTGTTTTCTGCAAGGCAAAACAAAAAATTTTCTTGGGTAATACGCAGCATCTGATTTTGAAATAATTTTAAAAATTCATTATATGCTGTTTCTACGAAGTTTTTAAGACAAAAAAACCCACTACAGTGACAAATATAGAAAACCAAAAGAAGACGACGCATACACATTGTAAATCTGTGATAGGTGGTTATAAATGAGACCTAACAAAGAGATAATAAAAATGTTGGCGAATCTAGCCCATTACTCCAAATTCTGCTCCTCATTACATCTGTGCAACCCCTATAAGTCCAGTCAGACTGCACCAATGTGCCTGGGAGCAGAATTTGAAACATTGTATCTATTTCTGGTTCCCCCACCCCTCCCAGTAACAAGCACAGGGTCAGATTGGGCCATTTACGCTTTGGCCAATGATGCAGAGCTGTAGTTTCCATCGGGTAAGCTAGGAATCCTCCCCGAGGACCCTGCTGCAGAGAGAGAATGTGCATGCTCCACCATTCCTTGGGCTGCTGCTGCTTGCTTCTGTCTCTATATAACTGTCCACCCCTGCACAGACTGGTGCAGAGCTGGGGAGGACCATAGCCTTGCCTCCTCTCTGTGCTTCCTCTTCTTGGGGTGGCTTGCATCACCAAGAGGAGCAGTAGGCGGGAGCATAGCCTGATCCCGGGATGAGGGAATGTTCTCTTCCCTGATCCCTGTGCACGCGCACACACACAAACACACACACACACATAAAATTTGGCCATGATATTGAGATAAACATCTTATTGTCAGATAGAGACTCCAGAATCCAAAGTGAACACCCTCAGGTCTTATCTCCTGCTACTTCATATTTTGTGTTTTAAAAAATGAAAATGAAGGGTTTTTAACCTTTAGGTCTCATTATCAGTGTAAAAAAGGCTCCTGGTTTTCTTTTTAACTATAGAGCCCATTGTTCCTTTGAATGAAGGAGAAAAATATCATTACAAACCTTTGTCAGTGCAAATGAGATTAGTATTAGTGAGCGGATGGGTCTGAAAAATTGTGAGCCTTTCCCTTGAGTTTTAAAAACAGCCTGATTTTTTGCATTGGCAGTTTGGTGTTCAGTTAGATATGCAATGTTGCACACAAAAATACTTCATTTCATATTTCAGTAGAGGCTTAAAATTGTCATCCTGGAAATATCTGTGTGTGTGCTGTTCTATCTCACCGTGTGCTCAAAAAGCAGTTGCTGAGGACTTACTTTTGAATATCGTATAGAACAGTATAGTTATAATTTTGTTCTTTCATAAACTAGTATGACATATGAGAGATTTAAGCACAGGACTTTAGAAGTACAGTACATGTACACTGATTACATTAATTTCACACCTGTCACAAGCTCCCATGTAATTTCCATTGACACCTTGCTGGTCATAACTATGATCAGCCATTGTTTGTAGGGGAAACAAGAGCGTGCAGTTATAGGCCATCGCAGACACAATCATGACAATGTACTAGACTAAAATTTTTTTTAAAAAACTCTTTATATTTAAATGAGTTGCTATTAAACATAACGGAGAGCAAAGTTTTCATCACTAAGAGCCCTTAGCCTTTTTCTGAGCCTACACTAGTATATAAGGGCCCAACCCTACAAAAACTTACTACTGGGCATTGTATTGACTACAATGAGTAGTCCTGTTTGATTTGAGCTCCTGATGACTGTGATGTTAATGTATCTCACGACTGCAGTCTCTTGCTATGTGCAGGGCCAGCTCCAGGCACCAGCCCACCAAGCTTGTGCTTGGGGCTGCACCTGGAGGGGGGTGGCACGGTGCTCCGGCTCCGGCCGCCGGGGAGAGCGGAGCCCTGGGCAGGCTCGCCGCCCTCCCCACGGCGCTCTGGCCGCCGGGGACAGCGGAGCCCCGGGCGGGCTCGCCGCCCTCCCCCCGGCGCTCTGGCCACCCTCCCCTGCCGCGCTGGGGGGGAGGGGCGGCCGGAGGCTTTTTTGCCTGGGGTGGCAAAAAAGCCAGAGCCGGCCCTGGCTATGTGTGCAGTGGTTGAGAATGTGCATGCACAAACTGAATGGCAACATTTTCCTCAAGCACATCCTAGAATTGGAGCATGTAGGTAAAAGTGCTCAAAAAGTGTGTGAGGGACATGAGGGATAGCCGCTAGTGGCAGCCATATGGAGGCCCCTGGTCAAAGTTTGGCCTTCTGTCTGCAAAATGAAACTAACAAGATAGGGTAATTTAGATTTTCTACTTCCAGTTTGTTTTTTTTCTTCTCTATTATCCACAGATGGAGCCTCATAGGATCCTCTCATTGGATAAAAGTGCAGAATCTCAAAAGGGATGTGTCAGAGATTTTCCCATGTGTAAAATTCCAGTCAATAAAGTCCTGCCACCTTATTGACGTAAAAAGAATGCCTTTCATGTGATACAAACATTGACTTGCTCCTGCTTACTCTGCTCACCTTGTACAGAAATGCTGATTGCGGTAGACTAATCAGTTCATTTTTGTATATTCTCATGAGACTCTTTCTTTGGCTGGAACACTATGCGCTGTTTGACGCTTGCATGTCTAATAATTTGTTGTTAGCACTTTGTATTTGCCTTTGTTTCTTCACAACTAACAGTTTGGCCTCCAAGTGCATGCATTTTATGTAAATTAATATCTTCTCTATAAATAGTAGTTTATCTGCTGTGTTCGCATTTTAGCATTGGAATGTATAAAAGTTATTTAAAAGACCACTAGCTATTGTCATTTATTGACTCACTGGTTGTAATTATACTAGCATTGTTTATATTTAAAGGTCAGTGTCCTTTCTGTGTTTTAGTTCTCTATTTATTCTCTAGGTGACTTGGTTTGTTAACTTTATAATGATAAGATAAAATGCTATGGAATATAGTTTAAGAAACTGTTTATTATGGGAAAGTACACTAATGAAAGATAAGCAGCCATCTTAAGTTTTCCTTCCAGTATGAATGAAAGCTGTAAGCATCGGAATGATTTTTATTTATAATAATTTAATATTTAGAGTACTGATCAATTTTTTTCTAATACTGAGTTTCTAAAGTATGCATTTACATTTTGAATCAAGCTTCCAAGTACTTGCAGTTGAAGTGCCGGTGCCCAAAGACATCACATTTATTTTGTGTGTTTCAACATCTCAGGACTCTGTCTCCTGCAAAGTCTCCATCTTCCTCTACTGGATCTATTGCATCCAGCAGAAAATACCCATACCCGATGCCTCCACTTCCTGATGAGGAGAAGAAAGCTAAAAGACAAAGTGCCAGGGTATGTGTCTCTCCTTCTTTATGTATAGTCCGAGAAAAACTCTTAATTGAGGAAATGTTTTAATGTGGCCCCCTCATGCCTGGACATAGCATTGCAGGGGATTTCCCGCTCGTATTTCCTTAGCCCCACAGTGGCCAGTCCTAGCCAGCATCTTCTCCTGATCCCCTCTGGCCAAATCTCATAATCATTCAGTCCTCTTAAGGGGAGACTAAAGGTCCAACTTAAAGTTCAAATAAGGTCAACCTTTATAGTTCTTCTGCCCTTCTCAGGCTTGGCTGAAACCCTGTGCTTCCTGGCCCCTTCAGAGCTACTCTTCCTTCACCAGGAACACCAGCATTGTGCCTCTGAGGATCTCCCTGCTCCTTGTATCTCAGGACTCCCTCACAGGAGTCTACTCCACTCCCTGTGGGTCTCTTTCTCCTGTTGCAGGCCCTAACTCAAGGCTCTCTCCCACTGGAGCCTACCCTGCTCCTAGTGGTTGATTCAGCCTGACTTCCTCAGGCGCTTCCCAGAGGAGAACTATCCTTGTTTCTCTCTCCAGGCTCTTCCTTCTCCAAATTAAGCACATAAGAACAGCCATACTAGGTCAGACCAATGGTCTGTCTAGTCCAGACTCCTATCTTCTGGCAGTGGTCAATGGCAGATGCTCCAGAGGGAATGCCCAGAACAGGCAATCATCAAGGGATACATCCCCTGTCGTCCACTCCCATTTCCCCCCTCTATTTAAAATTGTGCTCTCCCTGCTTCATCACTACAGCTGGGGTCAGTCTTTCTAATTAAGCCCCATTACACCCAGCTGGGTTCTCTAATTGGCCTTTCTGTTGCCAGCTCCACGGTGAGGGTGAGGGATAGCCGCTAAGTCCTGGCCGAGGCTGAGCCCAGCTTGCCTTAAAGGGCCAGCCAGCCTGCAACATAGTGACTAATTTTGCTGTCAGTCTTTAAAGGGAAAACAGAGACAGATTCCCAGATGCGCCAGAGCAGCAGCCAAGGCACCTGGGGAGCTGTCCGGGCACAAGTGCCAGCCTTCCTCCTCTATAAACTTTGAGACTGCTGGGGGCTGAGCTGGCTTCTAGCACAAGGATTCTTTAACTTGTGCTGGCAGATAATGAATCCTAAATAACTGTTCCTTGCCAGGATTTCTGGAGTGTATTGTCTATTGCCAGAGCTGTCTAAATTACACTGGGATCTGCTCCAACTCCTGCAGCAGCCCAGAATCGGCAGGGCTAAAGCCACCTTCGTGTCCCCCCACCTCCCTGTGTTGCGAGCTCTGTGCTGCAATACTTAGGCCTGGTCTACACTGGAGGGGGGAATCGATCTAAGTTACGCAACTTCAGCTATGTAAATAACATAGCTGAAGTCGACATACTTAGATCTACTTACCGCAATGTCTTCACTGTGGTAGGTCAACTGTTGATGCTCCCCCATCGACCATAGTGCCAACTTTCTCTAGTGTTGGTGGGTGCCTGTGCCCCCCGCCTCTTTCCATGCCCCTGTCCCGACTCCACCCCATCTCCACCCCTGGCCCTGCCCCCATTCCAACCCCATCCCCAAAGTCCTCACCCTAACTCCGCCCCATCCCTGCCCCATTGGATCCCTTCCCCAAATCCCCGCCCCGGTCCCGCCTCTTCCCCCACCATGCCTCGTTCCCCCTCCTCCCCCCTCCCTCCCTGCCCTGCAAATCAGCTGTTTTGCGGCGCAAGCGCTGGAAGGGGGGGGGGGAAGCAGGACGCGGTGGCGCGCTCGCAGAGGAGGTAGAGGCAGAGGCGAGCTAGAGCAGGGGGGTGGGGCGGGGCCAGGGGGAGCTGCCGGTGGGTGCTGAGCACCAATTTTTTACGTGGGTGCTCCAGCCCCGGAGCACCCACGGAGTCGGCGCCTATGCCGTTGACTCCGCCTGCACTTCTCGCTCTGCTGGAGTACCGGAGTCGAGTGGTCAATTTATCACGACTTCACTAGATGTGATAAATCGATCCCCGCTGGATCGATTGCTCCAGAGGTATATGTAGACATGCCCTTAGAGGCACAGCACAGAATCTCACCCGCTGAGTTGTGGTCAAGGAGATCTTGGTCCAGCACAGCACAGGCAGAGGGGCGCAGAGGAAGTTAAGACACACTTATTTTTCCCAATCATGGGGCAGCCTGAGTACCGGTCCAGTCCCCTGGCATAAATTAAAGAAGTTCTGAGCAGGCAAACATAGGGGGAAATTTTGCTTTCTCTCTAAAATTAGTTATGGTAACCGTAATGTTAGTTGTAACAATAGTGGGTAAAAGCATTCTGACACAAGCTTGATAGTTGAAGCTGACATTGTTTCTTCAAACTTTATTCTCCGAGTCCTAGGTTTCTATTATGCAGCTTGCAGTCCTTCTGAAATGTTCCCAATCGTATGATGACATTCTGATATAAACAGATATCCACTAGGGACTAGGATGAGACCTAAACAAAGTAGACTTTCTTCCCCAACAAAACTCTAATATAATTTAGTTAATAACTGTATTATAACTTTGGTAATGTATATGCGTGTTCCTTTTTCCCCCTACAGCTATGGGAGACTTCCATTTAGTTCTACAGTTTACCTGAGTGACATCAGAACTGTTACTTCAAATTTTATAGAAACTCAGCATCACTGAGTCATTGCACATTCATCTGCTCTTCAGACAATTTGAAAGAACAACAGAGATGCCAGTGATCACAGAGAGAACCTGCTCTCATACCCAAGGGGGAAAAAACAACATGTTTTGCTGTTGATTAGAATTCTATTAAATCTGTAAAGAATAACCAAAAATCACAAAAATTAACATGGGATAAATAGATTGAATATGATAAGATTATTCTGCATGATGACCAATATATGTAGAAATACAACTAAAACTCATGTACAAATCCCGAATAAAAGAGGTTTTTCTTTGGTTTATGCAGTCCCAAATAACAACAAAATTGAGTTCAGAATTTTGTATTCTGAAGCACGTGACCAATGTAAACATTATGCTATGTGCATGAACCCTCAGTCCTTTACAAGTAAGGGGAAAACCACGTACTGTAGTAGAAATTAGCATGCAGGAGTAAGAAATGTAGAATTTTGCTACAGGATGTTAAGTTTTGAGAGGCATAAACTTCAAACAAACAAGAACTATATCTTTTTTACCTTTCGTGTTTATAATCTCCATATATAAATTGTATATATGTAAACATTTTAAAATGTGAAAACAGCTGTAACACACATGTATTTTGCCAAATGCCTAAAGAAACAATCATGACTAACATCATCACACTTCAAGTGTTCTGAATATTATGAGCAGACAGCTTTGGAAATACAACAGTTCTAGTGCTGTAAATGTGTTTCTCAGCAAACTGGTGTTTGACCAAAATCTCCACAATCTGGGAATATATTTGTTCTAATCACCAGAAAAATCAAAGTTCAATGATGCTTTGGCTTAAATCACCACCCAAGGAACCAGCAAAAATAAGTTGTCTGATAGTGGTGATGTGTATTTGTCTCTTCTCTCACGCTGGGTAAATCAGGAGCAACTCCACTGAAATCAGAGCTGGAGTCTTTAACTAATAGTGAACATACATTTACTGTAAAAAAATTCAGACTAACACGGCTACCCCTCTGATACTTGATACATTTACTGGAAATTGACGAATAATTTAAGGTCATGAGTTAAGGGGGTGGAAGTGGGGTCTCAGTGGCAGATTTGGGGTGTGTGTGTGTGTGTGTGTGTGTGTGTGTGTGTGTGTGTGTGTGTGTAAAGCATTTCAGACCCAATGCTGGAGCAACCTGGAGGAGTATACAGGTTATGATGGGCATGATGCTATCATAGTGCTACACAAAAACTGAAAGCTGGGCAATTGGCCGATCTCCCCTCCCCGCCTTTTTTTACTGCTATTACTTGTACCATGTATTAGCATACTGAGGGTCCGTCCACTCTGCTGCTGGGAGTAAGTCTCGCAGCGCAGGTAGACAGACTCACACTAGCAAGGCTTGAACTAGTGTCCTAAAAATAGTTATGTGGACTTTGCCGCTCCGGCGGAGACTCAGGCTACCCATTTGAGCTGAAGCCTAGAGGTTGGATGGTCTTGAGCTTGGTTGGCTCCGGAGTCTTTGCCAGAGCCACAGTGTCCACACAGCTATTTTTAGAGTGCTAACTTGAGCCCCAGTCTGTCTATCCTGGCTGGGCAGCTCACTGCCACCTGCAGTGTAGACACACCCCAAGTGCAGCAGCAGAGGTTTCCTTTGCAGGTAGCAAGGGCCTTGAGCTGAATACAAGTGGATCCAGACCAATGAAATTGAGGATGCAAAAACAAACTTGTTACAAAGGAGACGTGGCAAGATGGCATTAACCTGACTGCTGGTCAACTGTATGCTGTGTGCTAAAGAATGTAGAGTAGATATAGTTACAACACCTGAAGGATTCAAAAGGATGCTGTAAAATCCCTGGGCATTTTCAATTGTAAATGTTCTTTAAATAATAAAAATGGCAATTATAAATCAGTTAAAACACCTCTCCTGTCAGAACCTCTCCAGAAGTGACAAACATCCAACCTCTGGTAATTCCATTGCAGAACAAAAGATCTCTTCTAATAAGAAATATTAGAATACATGGCCCACAGTAATATAATCAATTAGTTGCTGACAGGAACATAATGTGTGCTTCTGAATCTTCTACCTCTTTCACGTAATTCCTTTAGTAAGTGAACCTGCCACTTACAGCCTTTTAGTGTAACAGAGTTAAGTTTATCAAATTTCTCTCTGATTAAAGCAAGTCAAATTTAGAGGAGTCCGGTGACACCTTAAAGACTAACAGATTTATTTGGGCATAAGCTTTCCTGGGTAAAAAACCCACGAAAAAACCACTTGAAGTGTGTTTTTTAACCAGGAAAGCTTATGCCCAAATAAAACTGTTAGTCTTTAAGGTGCCACCGGACTCCTCACTGTTTTTGTGGATACAGACTAACATGGCTACCCCTCTGATACTTAGTCAAATTTAGGTTAGTTTTAAATTAAGACATTTTTTAAAGATGTCAGCAACTGTTAAGTATGTAAGAGTTTAGAAGTATTATATTTTATTTATAAGACAGTGTGTAGGTTTACATCTACACAACACTGGCCTACCAGAGGAACTTATCCTCTTCATGGTAAGAGATTTTGGTAAGCGTTGTGAATTATGACAAATATGAATGAGAACAGAGAGCGTGGGTACATTTGAAAAGCATTGGCATCTACAATGGCTTTGGGCAAAGATTTTGCACTTTAATGCAGATTATAGATTTGTCGGTACAGAAGTATGTAATTGATTAGTTTTGGAACTGACCTGAAGAAGTGCTCTCTGTAGCTCAAAAGCTTGTCTCTCTCACCAACAGAAGTTAGTCTAGTAAAAGATATTACCGCACCCACCTTGTCTCTCTAATTTTGCAAAGGTTTAGTTTGAACATAGGCCAAAGACAACAGGACAGAGAACTGTTAACAATGTACATCTTATGGAAGAAGGGTCTTATCCATAGCCCACTGAAGTCAGTGGGAGTCCTGTTGCCGTCAAGGGGGTTTGAATCAGGCCCTTAAATTTCTCCCAAATAAGGAAATTCTTATGTAAAAATGTCCAACTCATTGTTCCACCACAAGGAAGATAACTTCTCCACGCATTAATTTTTTGACCCTAGTAACTGAAATGTTTATCATGTGCCTTTTCTGATATTTAGTTTGAATACAAACTAGTGTGTAATTTTGAATAATCTTGTTTATATTTTTCTATATATTCATTCATTCCTCCCTTTCCTTTTCCCATTAAGACACAGCAAGATTTGGCGGCCGAAACTGAATGTAACATAGTGGCAGATTATAGAACATTCATAGTATCTTGTTTTGAAAATGAATAGGTCTCCTAACTGTATTATCTATGTTGTATTCTGTACTTGTGGCCTTTTTCTCTTTCTGGTGTCACTCATTCGTAGGATTTGATAATACCGCGATTTGTGTGTAGGGTAATTTAATGGACATGATTGACATATGCAGTGATTGGTAATCTAGATGTAAGCACTAAATTTAAATTAAATAAATATTGGCTTTCTCTTTGGTATTCTAGAGAGTGAAAACACCTGGCACTTAATGTAAATTTCACCTTTTTTCCAAATGCATTCTGGAGGAAAATGCTGCACTAAGTTAGTGACCTGAACAGTGAATTAAGTAATTGCACAAAAACTGGAACTTGTAGGATGTATGAACCTCAAAAGCCAATGAAGACTGACCAGGTTAAACCCAGAACAGTTGTTTGGTTTTTATATTACATAATTTGCCACTAGTTTAGTTTAATGCCTCTGAAAGGAGCTAGCTGGATAACCCTGGAGATTGCAGACCTCTCTAATCATGTAAGTTGCAGCACAGACAGTGGTGCCATAGGCTGTCAGGCAAAACTTCACCTTGCTCAAGCTGGAGCAACTACAGAGTAGAGAAGATACACAGTTGTCATGGCCCATTCAGTTAATTGGCTTGTTTGCTGAGTCTTCCAATATGGGTGTCAATTAGTGCCAGCTGTGATGCATATACCTGCTGATTAAGAGTGCTGAGAGGTCAGTAAGGCTCAGCTCCTCAAAGGGATTTAGGCTCCTAACTTCCATTGAAATCAAAGGAAGTTAGGTGCCTAAATACCTTGAGGGATCTGAGCCTAAGTTATTTCAAACATACCACAAATAGGTGTCTGATAATAAGGATTTTTGGTTACTAGTAAAGTGAGCTATATTTAAAAGCAATGATCTCGGTTTCATACTGTGGGCTAAGAATGTTGTGTATTTAAAATAAGATTAATATGACCAAAATGTTGAGGATTGAAAAGCAGGTACTGCATTCAAATAGTAACTTTGCACAATGATTTTGCTCTTTTGTGTATTAAATTCTTCATGCCACAGCTCTTAGAACTGAAGCTCACCTGCTGATGCTGGATTTGCTGAGAATGAAGCGATCAGCAAGGAGGTAACATCATAAGGAATCCATGCTACCGTTTCTGATGAACAAATTCATACAAAGTAGCAGAAACGTCTGATTGCTAATTTGCACATAAATGTATTATATGCAAACAAATAAGCACATCTAGTTAAAAAAGATTCAATTCTTTAACTATACAGTGTGTCTGTGTATAAATCTGTTGTGAATTTAACCTTAAGTCTTATGAGATTTTTCTGGACATATTTCTTTAAGTACAGATACGTCTAAATGACTAACAGTTTTCTCCTTGGTGTCTGAGACTTTGAACCTGCTAAGCTGATGTACATAGGCCCCATGTATACAATACAATTTACTGTCTTGGTTAGTCATAAAATAATGGGCCTTTAGAGCATGGCTACAATTAAAAAAAGAAAGAACTTTGACAACAGATATCAAGCCTTTTCCTTCCCCTCCTATCTCCACTGGTGTTAAATTAACTCATCTGAGCCTATCTACACCAGTGCAACAACCGTTTTCAACATCAGAGCCAGAAATAGCCACATTTGCTGGTGTAAGACCTTATACACTACAATTTCTAACCAAATATGTAACCAGTTTGTTGCTTGGTTGGCTGAGTGTAGTGGACAGACATTCCTGCATCTAAATTGTAAAAACTGCAGGACATTTTAACCAACACCTCCTTACAGGTTTGGCTCCTCCAGCCGTGTGTGCCATAGGACATCCTAGAGTGCATTGTCTCACGTGCTGCTGATGCCCCACTGTGTGCGTAGCTTCCATGCATTATCCCCTCTATTGGGCAATATGGGATTGCTGGCCAGACTCATGTGTGGCTGCTAGTGTCAGCCTGTGTGGATAGCACATAACTTTTAAACAGTATTTCTTGGCTCAGGGGATAGAGTCTGAGCCTCCAGAACAGTTTTCAACAACTATTTGGGAAAAGTCCACAACTGTATTGCTTAAACCAGATAACAGGAACAAGTGCTGGAAACCATGTCAGGATATAGTAATGCTGTACTGTGTTGGGGTTTTAAAGGCCTGTCTTACACTGGGCAAACGTTATACCTGGTTTTAAAACCAATTCAGCTAAGCCAGTCTGGCTTCTTTAGCCCCCTGAAACCAGGTCTAAATCACAGCTTCCATCAGTTTTAAAGTCACTTTAGCTGAACCAGCTTTAAACCAGTCAGAAAATGTTTGCAGTATAGACAGACCTGAATTGCCACAGGATTCAGAGAGAAATGAGGATTAGGGGAAATACAAAGAACTAGACAATTAAAAAGCACTCTATGGGGAGGGAGGGCTGAGTGATTCAGGAGTCAGAGTGGGGTATCAATTCAGTTGGTAACATTTTTCATGCTGGTTTTAATTACAGGAGTTCAAAACCAATACACCACTTTATTTCTGTTTCTCTGCATTATTATGACTTAAAAATGTTTTCTTTTTAAAAACTTACACAAGGCCTTAAGACCTTATGTATTCAAGCTTTAGCATGCCGAGTATTTTTTTTACAAGCAGGTTAGAAACTCCTGTAAATTTGCCCGACTGACCTTCAAGTATAGCGGTGCTAACAGATAAACATACGATACTGTAAGGCTGTAATACAGTAAGTGCTAATATATCATATTGTAATAGTAGAAGGATTCCTGCTCACTGCCTTTGCATTTTATGATAGGGAATAATCAAGTGTAGGTTCAGACTATGAGTATATGACCTGTTTATTTTCTTATGGGTAAAAAATATTTCAGTACTTAGTGTTTTATACAGAATATTGTACTTTTCGTTTTTATTACGATCATTGCATAGATGCAAAATGTTATTTTTCCAAAATAGCAAATTATGCACTGTATAATCTGCAGGAGAAAATACTATTTACACTATGACCACTTTCAGAAAAACTTTTGGCATTGTACATAGTAGTTGAGTCTGCCAGCTTTGTTTTGTGTTAGTATTTTTATCATGTGTTGCTATAAAAAAGATCTATTAATTTCTGAAGCTATCCACTGCAAGTAAAACATTCATAGTGGACAAGTACTTGGTTTCATTACTGGGGACTGGCTAAAGTTGACAAACAATCATTTTGCAAATCATTGTCTTTGCTACCCGAAACCCTCCTAATTCTTACACTACATTACAGAAACATCAGGTTTTGACAAACACCAACAAGAAATGCTGCACATTCTATCATTGCAGCTTTGAGTGTGATATTTTTGACAAACATTATAGGCATTGGGCCATTCAAGTGAGTGAAACTGGCTTTCCTATAGCTAAACAAAATGTGGCTTTTATAAAATAATCTCATTGTAATTTGGGGTTCTAAATTCTTGCACAGTTTTATTAACATCGTAATAACCACTTCTATGAGAGTATTTAATACAAATGCCTGTGGTTTTCAATGTTACTGACATATTGTAACATCAGTAAAGTGACTTTCAATGAATAAGGCTGTGGTGTGTGTGCATTTTTTAAAATTTGTATATAGATACCTTTTATTAAAAGGCTTCTTAAAAAAAAGAACACTCAACATTCAGCAGAGTACACAGTTTACCGTAGAGGACTCCAAATACTTTTAAACAACACTATAGTTGAAGCTTGGTAAATAGCAGGGCAAGCCTCTCACCCAGTGACCTCCGAGTATGCCCCAGTTGTGTGCAGGAGGAACTATTTGAAGAAATAAGAGCCTGGTTTTAGTTTCTCTTCCCTCGGGCTGTCTGCATAAGCTGCTTACCAGAAAGATGTTTCTCCACTAAAAAAGCAGACTAACCACAACTTATTTTATATAGGCCAAAATGCTGTAGGCATAAACCACACAACACAGAAATAACAGTAACATTCTTAGGCCTGGTCTACACTAGGCGTTTATGTCAAAGTTAGCGCCGTTACATCGAATTAACCCTGCACCCGTCCACACCGCGAAGGTATTTAGTTCGACATAGAGGTCTCTTTAATTCGACTTCTGTACTCCTCCCCGACAAGGGGAGTAGCGCTAAATTCGACATGGCCATGTCGAATTAGGCTAGGTGTGGATGGAAATCGACGCTAATAGCTCCGGGAGCTATCCCACAGTGCACCACTCTGTTGACGCTCTGGACAGCAGTACGAGCTCGGATGCTCTGAACTGCCACACAGGAAAAGCCCCGGGAAAATTTGAATTTGAATTCCTTTTCCTGTCTGGCCAGTTTGAATCTCATTTCCTGTCTGGACATCGTGGCGAGCTCAGCAGCACTGGCAACGATGCAGAGCTCTCCAGCAGTGATGGCCGTGCAATCTCAGAATAGAAAGAGGGCCCCAGCATGGACTGATCGGGAAGTCTTGGATCTCATCGCTGTGTGGGGCGATGAGTCCGTGCTTTCCGAGCTGCGATCCAAAAGACGGAATGCAAAGATCTACGAGAAGATCTCTAAAGACATGGCAGAGAGAGGATACAGCCGGGATGTAACGCAGTGCCACGTGAAAATCAAGGAGCTGAGACAAGGCTACCAGAAGACCAAAGAGGCAAACGGACGCTCCGGATCCCATCCCCAGACATCCCGTTTCTACGAGGCACTGCATTCCATCCTCGGTGCGGCCGCCACCACTACCCCACCAGTGACCGTGGACTCTGAGGATGGGATAGTGTCCACGGCTGGATCCTCGGACATGTTAGCGGACGGGGAAGATGAGGAAGGAGATGAGGAGGACGAGGCAGTCGACAGCGCTCACAACGCTGATTTCCCCGACAGCCAGGATCTCTTCATCACCCTTACAGAGATCCCCTACCAACCCTCCCCAGCCGTTACCCCGGACACAGAATCTGGGGAAGGATCAGCCAGTAAGTGTTGTAAAAATCTAAACATTTATTTGTAACAGAACAGGAATATTAACAATTTAAAAAATGGGTTTCTCATGATTAGTTTGATTAGCTTAACGGTTCAGTCATGGGCAGTGCAACTATTGAAAAAAAATCTAGCAATGTCCGGTTTTGCATGATTGTCCTGCCCAAGCCGCTCTACTGGTTAGTCACTGCTACAGCAGCTACAGTAAAATGCGGTCTATATGTCCGGGGATGGAGCAGAAATCCTCCTGTGACATCTCGAGGAAGCTCTCCTGGAGGTAATTGGAAATCCGCTGCATTAGGTTCTTGGGGAGAGCGGCCTTATTGGGTCCTCTGTAATAGGACACGTTGCCACGCCACGAGACTATCAAGTACTCTGGAATCATTGCTCTGCACAGCATGGCGGCATACGGCCCTGGTCTTTGCAGGCTTTCCCGGAGCATTCTCTCTTTCTCGCTGTCAGAGATCCTCATGAGGGTGATGTCGCTCATGATGACCTGCTTTGAATGAGGTAGGGGAATGTTAGTGTTGGGACTGCTTTGCCGTTCCTTTACAGAACTGTAACCGCTGGTTTGCAGCCACGCGGTGGAGGCGGGAGAGGGGCAGCCAAAAGGGATCGTTCCCGGGGACAGCCGCGAGGGTGTGGGACAGGAGCAGACTTCCTGCTTGCCGAATTGCTGGCAGCAGGGACCGACATTGATTTCAATGTGAAATGAGGCCATTGCTAATATTAAAGTTTTAAGCTGCCACAAGTCTACGGCTTACCATGTCTGCCTGCAACAGAAATTCCGTTCTCCTGAGAGGCTTCTCAAATGTGCTGTAGAAGACCCCAGGCACTGAATGCGAAGGCCGAGAATTCGACCTTGTGCTGAGTGCGCATGTGATAGGTGCTGTGCATGGTCTTGTTAACAGAGAAAGACTATGTTCTTTGTTCACAACTACATTTATCTTTCTGAGGAATTCACTCCCTTTTTCCCATTCCCACAGCCCCATCTGCGACTGTCTCACAACCTAGCCTGTCATCACACTCCCAGAGGCTAGCGCGGATTAGGCATAAGAAGAAGAGGACACGGGAGGACATGTTCTCGGAGCTTATAGCCTGCTCCAGAGCCCAGGCAGCACAGCAGACCCAGTGGCGGGAGAACTTGACCCGAATGCACCAAGCCAACATGGATCGGGAGGAGAGGTGGCGTCAGGAAGACCAGCAGGCGACTCAAACCCTGCTTGGACTAATGAGGGAGCAAACGGACACGCTCCGGCGCCTTGTGGATGTTCTGCAGGAACGGAGGCAGGAGGACAGAGCCCCGCTGCAGTCCATCTCTAACCGCCCTCCCCCGCCACCAAGTCCCATACTCCCCTCACCCAAAGTGCACAGAAGGAGAGGCGGCAGAGTCCCTGCTAACTCTCACTCCACCCCTGCAGAGAGCTCGAGCAGCAGAAGGCTCTCATTCCCCAAAATTTGACAAGTTCTTTCCTTCCCGCCTGACACAAGCCCCCGTCCAAGTTTCACTTTCCCAGTTCCATGTTTGGTTGATAATAAAAAATACGTTTCTGTTAACTACTGTTTCCATCATGTTCTTTTGGAGGAGGGGGGGATAGGGGGTTGGTAATTCGACAGGACAGTCACCTTTGGCAGGGTATATAGTCGGGGGCAGGCACAGCAGCAGGGCACATACATAGTGCAGTGATGCAGTGACTAGTTACCCTGGTTAGTCTGGGAGGTTGTTTTCATGTTATGTGGTGGGGGGTGGGTTGCTCTGTGACTTTGTGGCAGGGGAGGGCAGTTACAGATCTTAAGCGGCGGTCCTTAGGCAGGATCACAGAGCCACACAGCAGGGGATCTGTAACCGTCCTCCCCCTGCCACAAAGTCACATAGACCCCCCCATACACACAGTCCCTATCAGGAGGGGTGACAGGCTCCGTTGAAACAACCATCCCACCGCAGCGGAGCCTGTCAATCCTTGAGTTTAGAAGCTGCATTCGTGCCACTACAGTACACCCGCTCCGCACCACAGTCTGCGTCCCAGTTTTAAAAAATTCCTGCGAATACAGTATTAAAGAAAACGGTGTGCTTTAACAAAGTAGAACTATTTTTATTTTGAAACGTGTGTTGGAAGTGGGGTGAAGGGGGTATGTAACTGGATAGGATAGTCAACATTAACTGGGTAAAGAAACGGGGGCAGGTTTAGCTTCTCAATACACAAACTTTAAAGTCACAGGTTACCCTGCTCACTCAGGAACTTTGCTTTCAAAGCCTTCCGGATGCACAGCGCTTCCCGATGGTCTCTTCTAATCGCCCGGCTGTCTGGCTGTGAGTAATCAGCAGCCAGGCTATTTTCCTCAACCTCCCACCCCGCCATAAAGGTCTCCCCCTTGCTCTCACAGAGATTGTGGAGCACACAGCAAGCTGCAATAACAATGGGGATATTGGTTTCGCTGAGATCACAGCGAGTCAGTAAGCTTCTCCATCTCCCCTTGAGACGGCCAAAAGCACACTCCACCACCATTCTGCACTTGCTCAGCCGGTAGTTGAAGAGTTCTTTTTCAGTGTCCAGGGCGCCAGTATAGGGCTTCATGAGCCAGGGCATTAGCGGGTAGGCTGGGTCCCCGAGGATGACTATAGGCATCTCCACATCCCCAAGAGTTATTTTGTGGTCCGGGAAGTAAATACCTTGCTGCAGCCGTCTAAACAGACCAGAGTTCCTGAAAACACGAGCGTCATGAACCTTGCCCGGCCATCCCACATAGATGTTGGTAAAACGTCCCCTGTGGTCCACCAGTGCTTGCAGCACCATGGAAAAGTAGCCCTTTCTGTTAATGTACTGGCTGGCCTGGTGTTCCGGTGCCAGGATAGGGATGTGAGTTCCATCTATGGCCCCACCGCAGTTTGGGAATCCCATCGCTGCGAAGCCATCTATGATCGCCTCCACGTTTCCCAGGGTGACTACCTTTGGCAGCAGTACATCAACGATTGCCTTGGCTACTTGCATCACAACAACCCCCACGGTAGATTTGCCCACCCCAAACTGGTTCGCGACTGACCGGTAGCTGTCTGGCGTTGCAAGCTTCCACAGGGCTATGGCCACTCGCTTCTGGACAGTCAGGGCTGCTCGCATCCGGGTGTCATTGCGCTTCAGGGCAGGGGACAGCAACTCACAAAGTTCCAGGAAAGTTCCCTTCCGCATGCGAAAGTTTCGCAGCCACTGGGATTCATCCCAGACCTGCAGCACTATGCGGTCCCACCACTCAGTGCTTGTTTCCCGTGCCCAGAATCTCCTTTCCACGGCATCAACATGACCCATTGCCACCGTGATGTTCTCGGCGCTGGGTCCCCTGCTTTCTGAGAGGTCTGTGCTACTCTCAGACTTCAGGCCATCACCGCGTTGACGTAGCCTCCTCGCCTGACTTTTCTGCATCTGCCTCAGGGAAAGGTGTATGATAAGTTGCGAGGCGTTGAGAGCGGCCACAACTGCAGTGATGGTTGCAGCAGGCTCCATGCTCGCAGTGCTGTGGCGTCCGCGCTGTCACTGACTAGAAAAGTGCGCGAACTGATTTCCCGCCGGCGCTTTCAGGGAGGGAGGGCGGGAGTGATGGACGGATGACGACAGTTACCCAAAAGCACCCTGGACACATTTTTTTTACCCAGAAGGCATTTGCGGCTCCACCCAGAATTCCAATGGGCAGCGGGGACTCCGGGAACTGTGGGATAGCTGACCACAGTGCACCACTTCCAATGTCGACGCTTTCCCCGTTAGTGTGGACTCACAAAGTCGAATTACTGTCCTTAGTGTGGACACACACGTTCGACTTTGCAATATCGATTCCAAAAATTCGATTTAAGTAAAATCGAACTACTCTCGTAGTGTAGACAAGGCCTTAGTGATTATGTGATCTCTATTGACTCTTAAGAGCACAGAGTTATTCTCATATAGGATTTTTTCCCCCAGCATGCCTTTCTGGGGGTTGGCCCATTTAATCTGGCAGTGAGTCACAGCTGCAGCTCCATTTGCTGACAAGCTGACAGCTGCTTCCTATAGTGCCCTTGTTTCTAGCTTGTAGGTAATTCTTAACTCCTGTTATGTTTTCCTATTCTTATTCCTGAGATGATTGCACCTTCATACAGACAAATAGTCATCCTATGGCAATTTTGTTTAATTGCTAATCCAGGCCTGATTTAAACCTAGACAGAGGTGAAAATTGTTATGCCTTCCATCTCCTCTAAGTGACCCAACTCCCTGGATGTATCCAAGGGCCTCTGAAGCTCCAAAAGAGAACATGTATCAGAGGGGTAGCCATGTTAGTCTGAATCTGTAAAAAGCAACAGAGGGGCCTGTGGCACCTTTGAGACTAACAGAAGTATTGGGAGCATAAGCTTTCGTGGGTAAGAACCTCACTTCTTCAGATGCAAGAAGAGAACATGTGCTCTAAAAGCTTTGAGAACCATGTTTAAAAGGACAGAAAGCTGGATAATTCTTATTGACCCTTGTAGAATTCCAGTGAGGTGAACAGCTTTCTTAACAAAGTATTTAGTGATACTAGTATAGGCCACACATAGGAATTTTTTTTTAGGCTGCTGAATGAAGCTTAACAACTTTAACAAACCAAAGGTCACTCCCCTACTTTTCACTGACTATATTCCTTTTTTGATTGCACAAGGCTTCATTTTACAGATACAGCAGTGTGGAGTTTGGAACTTTAACAGGTAAGAAGAACGCTTGGCGATAAGCACATAGATATCGTAAAATAATTTAAGGCAGCATTCTACTACTATTTCCTCTGGTGGAATGACAGGCTCACTTCTCATCTGTTGTGTAAACTGGGTCAGATGTGGGTGCATGCTCTTTAAAAGAGGTAAATTGAGCAAAACAGTTTGTGGGCTCTTTCTGCTCCTTTGCAGTATTTCCCAGCCTTATTTTCAAACATTTGGCTAAACTTCACACCACATAGTTGCATCTGCAACTGTTTCATGATTTGTATTGCCATTTCATTAGAGACACAGCTTTGCACACAACAGATTGAGGCTCTGAAAACCCAGAATAGACTGTTTAATTTACTGTATTCATCTAGTCATAAATAGTTCTATGCCAAAAAAGAAACTTTTATTTGTTTTCCCTTAAATAAACAGATATTGAGTCCCAGAGTAAAAAAGTCTTGTCTCAGGAATTGTAGTGGGGCATTAACAAGGTAAGAAGTAAGCTATTGCTCTTAAGGCACAAAGGGCAAAAGTCCATTGTTATCAATGAAAAGATTCCCATTGATTTAATGGGTTTTGGATCAGGCCAAAGACTTGTTGTTGAGAGACTGGAGTTCTAGTCCTGATACTGCCACACTTTGTGACCTTAGTCAAATCATCTAATCTCTCTCTACTTCAGATTTTGTCAGCTATAAAAATGCAAATAAATATTAGAGCTGAGATTAATGTTGGCTAAAAAATTCAGCTTGCAATCTGACAATATTTGGTTAATTAAAGGCTGATTGTTTGGACATCTGAAATTCAGGCTGTTAGGTCATGACAAAAACCTAAACAATGTTAATTACCCCAGGCTTCTCTTAATGAACTTGAATATTCCCCTACTTCATAAGGAGGTTAAGTTCATTAATGTTTATAAAGCAGCTTGAGACTCCTTTAGTGCAAAAGGATGGGGAATAGTTAAAATGACTGATGTAGAGTCAAACTTTTCCAATTAACATTTAAGGCAATATTAACCAAAGTACACCTGAGGTAAAAGGTTTTGACTTGGGTTTCCATCTTGGGCCTGATTTTCAGCATTGCTGAGCACTTACATGAACCAACTGAAATCAATGTCAGGGCCAGGTGTGTCAAGCTGGGCACCCAACATCAGTAATCACCCTTGAAAATGTAGTTGTATGGCTTCGTTTACAGCAGTGGTGGGCAACCTGCGGCCCGCATGTGGCCCATCAGGGTAATCTGATTGCAGGCCGAGAGACATTTTGCTGACATTGACCATCCGCAGGCACAGCTCCCAGCCAATGGGAGCTGCGGGAAGTTGTATGTAAAAAGAGAATAAGGAAGGATATGGTTGGACTGCTATGCAGTATGAATGGGAAGGAGCTTAAAGCTGATTTAGGTATGGCCCAAAAACTAAATGAATACACTGCCGTGGTTTTCAGTAAAAATGATAATCTGGAACATGTGCTTGAAGGTAGTATGGCTGATGGAAATGAGCTTAATGTACTCAAAGTGGGAGGGGCTGGATAATTTCCATCCCAGAATACTTAAAAAAACTGGCACGAGATCACTAGTCTGGTAGCAAGGATTTTTAAGGATTTCCGAAAAGGGCAACTAAAATGATTAGGGGTTTGGAACGGGTCCCATATGAGGAGAGATTAATAAGACTGAGACTTTTCAGCTTGGAAAAGAGAAGACTAAGGGGGGATATGATAGAGGTATATAAAATCAGGAGTGGTGTGCGGAAAGTGAATAAGGAAGTTATTTACTTGTTCCTGTAGTATAAGAACTAGGGGCCACCAAATGAAATTAATGGGCAGCAGCTTTAAAACAAATAAAATGAAGTTCTTCTTCACACAGCACACAGTCAACTTGTGGAACTCCTTGCCTGAGGAGGTTGTGAAGGCTAGGCCTATAACAGGGTTTAAAAGAGAACTAGATAAATTCATGGAAGTTAAGTCCATTAATGGCTATTAGCCAGAATGGGTGTCCCTAGCCTCTGTTTCTCAGAGGATGGAGATAGATGGCAAGAGAGAGATCACTTGATCATTACCTGTTAGGTTCACTCCCTCTGGGGCACCTGACATTGGCCACTGTCGGTAGACAGGATACTGGGCTGGATGGACCTTTGGTCTGACCCAGTACGGCTGTTCTTATGTTCTTAATATATCTAAGTTCTGGAATAGGCTTCCAAGGGAGGTTGTGAAATCCATCACTGGAGATTTTTAAGAACAGGTTGGATAAACACCTGTCAGGGATGGTCTAGGTTTACTGGGTCGTGCTTAAGCGCCGGGGGGTGGTGGTGGTGGTGTGGATTTGATGACCTCTTGAGGTCCCTTTCAGCCCTACATTTCTACAAGTCAATTTGTGGGGGTGGGGGGACTGGGAGGGGGGAAGAGATGAACCATATTACTGCAGAACAGCTAATGCTGTATTAATATTTAAGAAAGGTTGGGGGAAAAAGTGATCCTGGCAATTACAGACCTTTGTGTCTGACCTCAGTAGCGTGCAAGACTTTAGAACAAATTGTGAAGAATAATTACAGTCATGGAGGCAAAGTACAAAGGGGATGTAATGCAACATGAGTTTACCATTGGTAGATCATGCCAGACTAACCTGACTTCCCTTATCTAAGAAATCAGTTATTTTCTCCAAGAAGGAAGTGTAGATCTAATATACTGGGACTTCACTAAAGCATTTTACATGGTACCATATGGGAAATTGTTAGTAAATTTAGTGATGCTGGGGATCAGTACAAGAATAGTAAGATGGATGCAGAACTGGCTAAAGGGGAGAAGGCAGTGGGTTGTGCTGAAAGGTGAATTAATGGACTGGAGGGAGGTTACTAGTGAATTACTTTAAGGATTGGTTTTGGGATTATCTTATTCAATTAATGACCTTAGCACAAAAAGTAAGTGTGTATTAATGAAATGCGCTGCTGCTACGAAGTTGGGAGGCATTGTCAACAGATTTCAGAGTAGCAGCCGTGTTAGTCTGTATCCGCAAAAAGAACAGGAGTACTTGTGGCACCTTAGAGACTAACAAATTTATTAGAGCATAAGCTTTCGTGGACTACAGCCCACTTCTTCGGATGCATATAGAATGGAACATATATTGAGGAGATATATATACACACATACAGAGAGCATGAACAGGTGGGAGTTGTCTTACTAACTCTGAGAGGCCAATTAAGTAAGAGAAAAAAAACTTTTGAAGTGATAATCAAGCTAGCCCAGTACAGACAGGTTGATAAGAAGTGTGAGAATACTTACAAGGGGAGATAGATTCAATGTTTGTAATGGCTCAGCCATTCCCAGTCCTTATTCAATCCTTTGTTGATTGTGTCTAGTTTGCATATCAATTCCAGCTCAGCAGTCTCTCATTGGAGTCTGTTTTTGAAGTTTTTCTGTTGCAATATAGCCACCCGCAGGTCTGTCATTGAATGACCAGACAGGTTAAAGTGTTCTCCCACTGGTTTTTGAGTATTATGATTCCTGATGTCAGATTTGTGTCCATTAATTCTTTTGCGCAGAGACTGTCCAGTTTGGCCAATGTACATGGCAGAGGGGCATTGCTGGCACATGATGGCATAATCACATTGGTAGATGTGCAGGTGAACGAGCCCCTGATGGTATGGCTGATGTGATTAGGTCCTATGATGATGTCACTTGAATAGATATGTGGACAGAGTTGGCATTAGGGTTTGTTACAAGGATAGGTTCCTGGGTTAGTGGTTTTGTTCAGTGATGTGTGGTTGCTGGTGAGTATTTGCTTTAGGTTGGGGGGTTGTCTGTAAGTGAGGACAGGTCTGTCTCCCAAGATCTGTGAGAGTAAAGGATCATCTTTCAGGATAGGTTGTAGATCTCTGATGATGCGCTGGAGAGGTTTTAGTTGGGGGCTGAAGGTGACAGCTAGTGGTGTTCTGTTATTTTCTTTGTTGGGCCTGTCTTGTAGGAGGTGACTTCTGGGTACTCGTCTGACTTAACTGGCCTCTCAGAGTTGGTAAGACAACTCCCACCTGTTCACGCTCTCTGTATGTGTGTATATATATTGTCAACAGAGAGGAGGATTGGAACATTATACAGGAAGATCTGGATGACCTTGAATAGTGCAGTGACTGAACTGGGATGGAATTCAATAATACTACGCGCAAGGTCATGAATTTGGGTCTAATAAGAATTTCTGCCAAAAGCTGGGGGTTCATCCATTAGAAGTGATAGAGGAGAGAGACCTGCGTGTGTAGGTTGATTACAGGATGACTGAGCCAGCAATGTGATTAGACTGTGAAAAAGGCAAATGCAATCCTAGGGTATATCAGGTGAGGCATTTCCAGAAGACACTGGGAAGTATTAATGCCATTGTACAAGGCACTCGTAAGACCTCATCTGGAATACTGTGTACAGTTTTGGTCACCCATGTTCAAGACAGATGAATTTAAACTGGAACAGCTGCAGAGAAGAGCTATTAGGATAATCAGGTGAATGGAGGGCCTGTTTTACCAAGACAAATGCTTGGCTTGTTTAGTTTAGCAAATAAAAAAAAAAAAAAGAGGGGATATGATTATTTGATTGCGCTCTATAAATTTATCAGGGGGTAAGAATCAGAGGATGAAGAGCTATTTAAGTAAAGGGACAGCATTGTCACAAAACCAATAGGTTTAAAATGGCCACAAACAAATTCAGGGTGGAAATTAGAAGACCGTTTTAAACCATCAGGGGGACTTAAATTCTGGCAAGGTTTTTGAGAGGACAAATTTATGAGTGCAATTGTATGATGGGGTCGCATGTGATGGGATGGGTCAGGGGTCAGCAGCAGTCCTGAGGCTCACTTCTGGTTTATATCTTATGCTGTTACAAGTTCATACTTCAGGTTTTCAGCTGGTCAGCCAGAAGGGATTAGGAAGAGACCTCCCCTCCCCCCCCCAGGGTATTCTAGGTTTTTTTGTTTTTTAATCTTTTTCCTCTAAAAGCATCAAAAATGGCCACAGATGGATGTGGGCCAGGGCTCTGACATGGCATCAAGCAGTCTCTTTCTCTGGTGCATAGCTGACCGGTTCTTGCTCCTATGCTCAGGCTCTAACTGATCACCATATGTGGGGTCAGGAAGAAATTTTCCTCCAGGTCAGATTGGCAGTGACTGGGGGGGAGGGAAGGAATCAGTCACATTCCTCATTATGTGGGTACAGCATTCCCTGTTCTCAGCATGTGATACATAATAATTTAGTCTCCTAGGGGCTGCAATACTTTGGTCTACTTTCAGTTGCTGTGTTTAGTGTGTGGGTGATGGTGAGGTGGTACTGACACTGTGATACACAGGAGGTCACACTAGATCTGATAGTCCCTTCTGGCCTTGAATTCTGACTCTATTCTAGTGGATTGGATGCAACTGGATCACTTTTCCAGGTTTTTACCACCAATATGGAGCTCCTATATGGCCAAAGAGCGGGTGTTGGCTTGTTTGCTTCTTTAGAATTTGGTAGGAACTCTAAAATTTTGAAAAGTAATTGTTCAGGTTTAAATGAAAAAGTGGATATTTCAACATTTCCCACAGAACAGGCATTCTGAAAAAAAACCTTCAGTCTAGGGTACATCTATACTTACCTCTGGGTCCGGCGGTAAGCAATCGATCTTCTGGGATCGATTTATCGCGTCTTGTCTAGACGCGATAAATCTACCCCGGAAGTGCTCACCATCGACGCCGGTACTCCTGTTCGGCGAGAGGAGTACGCGGAGTCGACAGGGGAGCCTGCCTGCCGCGTGTGGATCCGCGGTAAGTTCGAACTAAGATAGTTCAACTTCAGCTATGTGAATAACGTATCTTAGTTCGAAGTGGGGGGTTAGTGTGGACCAGCCCTTAGTTTTTTTTACTAATCAAAATGGTTTGATTTTGACTTAGCAGCTTTTACTCAGAGTGAAACATCTTACTTTCTTGTTAAAAGTACCTCCTGTTTTAGTGAAACAGTTTGGCACTTTTAACAAGAACATTAGAAAAACACTCACTAAAAATTAGCGAAGCAGCTGTTCAATATCCTTGTATTAAGCTTGGAATTTTTCCAGGCTATTTTATTTTCTTGTTAAAAGCATCAAACTATTTCATAACAATCAACACTTTTGAACACGAAAATAGCAGTAAAATATCTTAGAGTAACAGCTTTTTTAATAAAAAGAAAAGTAAAATAAGCCAGACCAAGTATGGAGCTAGCCCGAGGAGCTGCTGGACAGCACCAAGACTCCTTAGGCAGGTGACTGAGGAGAAGGGAGACTCCTTGGGCTGCAAAGAATTTTACAGAAAGTGGGTTTGTGCCTTTTGGGTTATTTGGCATTTAAAGAAGGCCTACATTTACTTTAAGGTAAAGAGCCCTTTAAGCTAGGAAACATGAATTTAAGCCTCCATAAGCTGAAGTATTTTTGCTTGCAAAGGTGGGAGTTGACGGTAGTTATGGGAAATATAAACCTAATTCTGTGAATAACTGCATGTATGTATAGAAGATATAAACCAATATTATTTTCAAGTGGCACAGACTGTACAGTTAGTTTTAAGGCAATGAGAGCAGCCCACTACAAGATCACCTGATGGGAAAAGAAGTTCTTCAAATGGCCTCTGCACAGGGATGTGCAACTTGCCATCCATGGCAAAATGGGCTGAGTCCATCATGAAGAACTCAGGTTACAGATTAACCTTAGTTTCCCAATTTTCCATCGTGCTTTCTATCATGATCATCACCCTATTGTGTTGACTCTTTGATGCAGTATTGTCATGGAACAAAAACACCACCATGGCTCCATGCTACTACGTAGGACAGGAAATAAGACAAGCTCCACTCTGATGAATGTTTTTAGTAGCTCATGAGAGGGGAAAGTAAACACACGACAGAAAGTCTTAAGTTTTACATAATCATTTAAGTTATACGTAAAAAGTGATTTACAAGTATATGCAAAATTAAAAAAAGAACCATAAGATTAAGGATGAGCTGAGATTTCATTTTTAAAACACCCTTTTTTGTTCATCTGTATTTATCAAAACTAAAAAAAAAATCACAAAGCAGTATCTTTATAAAATATGCAAATACCAATATTTAGTTACATAGCCATGATAACTTTAGGTGCAAAGCAAAACACAAAGTGGAATGTTAATCATGCCCATCCACATCTTCCTTCCTCTTCAATTAGATGCTCATAACACACTGTATGAACTGAAAGAAAACAGGCATCCCTGTTAAACAAGTGCAGCGGAACACAAATAACCTCCCCCTCCCTCCCGACGTTGCTTGAAATGTTCTCCACATATACTCATTGACCTCAACTCCATTTTCCACAAACTGTCTTCAGCCAAACAAGGCACAATCAGGGAGCCACGACCAAAGGAGGCTACCAGAGCATCAGAGTAAGCTAAAAAAGCTTACAAGGGCATGAGAGCTTTACTGAGGGGAAGCCAAGCCAGAGGAGTGAAACAGAAACCTAGCTATACCTGGATCCCAGCACAGAAAGCACATGATATTTTGAAAATCTATAACATCTACTGTCTCTGAGGGAAGAGTGACGAGCATGCACCACCATGTTTTTTCCCTCCACAATTGGTTGCGGGGGGGGGGGGGGGGGGGGAGAGCAGATGGTAAGAGACAACTTTCTCAATGCTTATTCTATCCTTGGGCTCTCAGCTACAATAGTAAATAAGGGTGCCAATTGTAATAGTCTTTAGTGTAATGATTTTTTGGCTCCAGTCTTAAGTACTTTTTCTTTTAATTACAATTTTAGCTAGGTTGGAGTAAACAAATGTCTTAGGTGCACTTACATCATCATACTGGAAATTGACAACACCCTGCTGGGCTGTGTCCCTTCTTCGAAAACTGTCTGCAAAAATATATAAAGAATTGTGTATTACTGGAATCAGTGGAAGCACTGTATTTTATCAATACATTGAGTATTAGATGCTATCCTTCTGATTAAAATTGACCCCTCCTTTATTACTAAGCTGCATTTGCAAAGAGAACAAAAAAAAAAATCCTGTAGTCTACTTTAAAATTTGTTGCTTATAAGCACTGCTCAGTTGGCACAAGGTTTTCATGTGCCAGTTTGTCCAAAGGCCAGTTTTAATTCTCAGCAAAGACCTGGAGACTGGTTTTGTGAGGATTAATAGGTCTCTTTCTAATGCAGAAGAGCTCTGATGTCATCAAATAATTAACTCTACACCTTCTACTGTGAACACTGGTTCAGCAGAGTAGGCTGTGGCCCTCTTATAATGCACTATGCTCATAATGCTTCCTCCAGTAGCGAAGCTTTCTTATGGGACAGGAGCAAGATGGGAGAGAAGAGCTGAAGAGAGCAATGGAGAGGGTTTTGGAGAAAGGGTGACAGCAAGAAGTTAAGGGGGAGAATGACAAGAGAACAAACCAAAAATAGAAGAAATAAGGAAAGATGTGGGAAGATAATAGATAAGGTCAGACAGGAAAAGACTCATACTACTGTTGAAACTCCCAAGATGGTAATGAATAGTTGAAGAGACTTCTGGTCTGGCTAACAAAACAATCTTTATAACAACTGCTATGGTTATGTGATGTGGTATAAAAGTTGGTTTCCCTGAAGTGATTAAGCCATTTCAGAAGAGGACAAATGGGAGAACTTCAATAATAATAATAATAATAATATACAGTATCAGCTCTGACTGAAAATGGCTAATCTGCTGTAGGAAGAGCCAACTCCTGGGATTAAGAGGTTAAAGTTTTCTGGGACACCTTAGATTAAACTGATTTCATAAAATAAAAATGTATTACCAGATGCTTCTCTATAACATACCAGTGAGAGCTCTGAGTTTTACACAGCAGGCAATGTAATCATCAAATGTAATCTTCCCATGGGTGCTGTATCGTTTTGCGACTGCAGTCACTGTCTGTGGGCTCAACCTAAATCCTAATTGAAAGAGTCAGGAAAAATGGTGAAATGACAACCAAGTTACAGAGATCCAAGGCAGTTTTTATGGGAAGATTTGTTGTGTGCCAGTTTATGCAAAACACTGTTATGTTGGGAAATCCCACCAAGTCAATGTCATGATATTAGAAGCAGGGGAAATTTCAACAGCCAGTAATAGGGAAGTTTCACAATTTACCCATAGTTGTCAAGGCTTTCTGCAGCTCTTGAGGATCCACTGTACCACTTCTGTCACTGTCAAAACTTATGAAGTGTTGTCTCCACCCGTTCAACACAGCCCAGAGCTCTTTAAATTCATTGAATCCCAATGTACCAGACATATCCCTCTGAACCATGGCTAAGGAAAAACTGTTTAATTTCTAAGCAAGTGCTAAATATTCCTCAATTAGGATCTATATTTAGTCATGCAAGATTGAAATTTATTTACTTAAGTTTGAGAAATAAAGGGTATCTTTAATTTCTCCCTCCTTCCCCCCCCCCATTGTGCTAGTGCTACCCTCCTCTAGATCACAGAACTATCCAAGAGCTCTGGCAGACAGAATACTTTTGGCTAAAAGTCAGCAATCAGAAAGCCAAAGGGCCTCCTCCATCCATTTGAAAAAGAAATACAGCATCGCCTCTCTGGTGCTGTACTGCTTCCATGCATTTTTCATCATTAGTTTTGTCCAAACATCAGAAAAGCTAGCAATAAAATAAAGGCTTGTGCATATACTAGTATTTGATCTCCTAAAAATAAGAGATTTGTTTTGCAGGTCATGTACTAAGAGTAAAATAAGAAAGTTAAAGTAGATAGAGTCCTGCAAATCCATGGATATCTGCTTTATATCCGCGAATGTGGTTGTATTGTTTATCATCTTTGCGGATTGCATGTGGATCCAAATTTTTTTTATCTGCACAGGGCTTTAACAGTGAGACAAGGTGATGTGGGTGTGGATAAATATAAAATTAATTATTGTGGATGCAGATCCAAATTTTTGTATCCGTGCATACTCTAAAGGTAGAGGACCAAAGAACTATAGGGAAGTTCATCATCTAAATATTTTGTTAGTGGCGAGCCTACAAGTCCTAACACCTCTTATTTTATTTCTGATAATGTCTTGCAGCAAAGCATTTGGAATATCAGTTATAGTTCCAATAGTGTACAAAAGAAACCAACCCTCCCTCTTGTATTTTTCCCTTCTCATTTCTTTGGAATTTTGAGTTAGAAAATGAAGGAATATTTTTAAGCTTTGTGTTCTGTCACTCACAAAAATCAACTATCCGTATGCTAAATATCAAGTGATCTATCAGTGCAGGGAGTACCAATTAGTCACATCAGTTCAAAGAAAGTTTATAAATTAACACAGTAGAACCCCTATTTTTTCTATTGGGTATTCAGTTCATAATATCAAACATCTCAGAATTACATAGGTATAATGCATAAGTTAATCGTTCATAACAAATGTATACAGGTTTTTTTTTTTTTTTAATTGCATCTCTTTGACAAGACTACGGTTTGGAGGCAAACGTGTAGCCACTTGAATGCTGGCTGAAGGACTGAAGTCACATTCTGTGGCAGAAAAAGGACTTGGCCAGCAAAAGAAAGAAAAAAGATTAACATAACCCATCATTCATAAGATCGATGTTCATAAAATAGTGGTTCTACTGTAGCTAATCCTCCCAATTCCAGTTGTGTGTTAGAGCTATACTACCTTGGATACTCTTCCATGGAGTTTTTCTACTTAATAACAAATAACTAGCAACTCATTCTGCCTAAAGGTTAACCAATGTGTTTATAAAAGCACTTCAAGCCAGAGGTTTCATGTTAATGCAATTATAGGCAGGCCTAATAGCACCACATATTAAGGTTGCCTGACCCTTTCCATTATAACATCCTGTTTTCAGTTACTTACAACTTTTGCAAATCTCTAACCATTTGGTCTGAAATTTTCCAGAACAAAAGCCTGGAAAACTTCAGCCAATGGTTCAGCTATTTCTGAAAATGAGCCTAGGGAAAAATACATCATTTTGTCCATTATAAAAATTGACAGACATTTCTTTGAACAGCTTTAATGTCCCTATGCTTTGAAATAGGGACTTGAAATCTGGCCGGTGCTTGGCCTTTGTGTCAGAAATGTGTCTTTTGGCATCCCTGTGGAAAAACTGCCCAAATCATGGGGAAAAAAAACCACAGTTCACACAAGTTCAATAGAGACATCTTAGACTTTAGCAGCTAAAATTTCAAGAATAAGTTATCCAATGATGGGGGTTCCACAACCTCCACTGGAAGCTTATTCCAGAGCTTAACTACCCTTATAGTCTGAAAGTTTTTCCTAATAGCTAACCTAAATGTCCCTTGCTGCAGATTAATCCCACTACTACTTGTCCTACTTTCAATAGACATGGAAAACAATTTATTACCATCCTCTTTATAACAGCCCTTCCCTTAACATACTTGATTATTGATACCAGGTTCCCCCCCTCCCACCCAGACATCTTTCCTCAAGACTAAATGTGCCCACTTTTTTTTAACCTTTACTCATAGGAAAGGTTTTTTAAAATCTATCGTTTTTGACTCCTCTGAACTTTCTCCAATTTGTTCACATCCTTCCTCAAGTGTGATGCCCAGAACTGGACACCGTACTACAGCTGAGACCTCACCAGTGCAGAGTACAGCAGGTCAATTACATACAACACTCCCATTAAAACCTCTCAGAATGTTATTAGCTTTTTTCACAACTGCATCACAGACTCTCATTCAGTTTGTGATCCACTATAACACCCAGATCTTTTTCAGCACTACCACATAGCCAGTTATTCCCCATTTTGTAGTTGTGTATTTGATTTTTTCCTTTCCTAAGTGTAGTACTTTGCACTTGTCATTACTGAACAACATCTTGATTTCAGACCAATTCTCCAACCTATTAAGGTCATTTTGAATTCTAATCCTCTCCTCCGAAGTGCTTGCAACCCTTCCCACCCTGGTCTCATTTGCAAATTATATAACTATATGCAAGCCACTAATGAAAATATTGAATAGTACTGGCCATAGGACTGACCCCTGTGGGACTCCATTAGATATGCCCTCCTGGTTTGACAGCAAACCACTGACAACTACTCTTTGGGTCTTTCATCCATATTACCATGATGGAATTTCTATTTTTAATTTGTTTAAGTTCCTAGAAAAGCATGCATAATGTTCTTTTAATGTAATTTGTGAAGGTTGTAAAGTCAAGCACTCAAGTTACGAAATACCAGAATAAAGTTACCAAGTTACCCTGGCCTCACTCAATACCCAGGATAAACTGTGCTCACTTAGAGCATGTCTGCACTGCAGTTAGACACCTGACTGACCCGTGCCAGCTGATTTGGGCTCATAGGGCTTAGGCTAAGGAGCAGTTTAACCATGGTGTAGACATTCGGGCTGAAGCCCGAGCTCTGGGACCCTCCACCATCATAGGGTCCCAGAGTCCAGGCTCCAGCCCGAGCCCAAACATCTACACCGCAATTAAACAGCCAATTAGCCTGAGACCCACAGGCTAGCTGCAGGTTTTTAACTGCAGTGTAGACCATACCCTTAATGAGCAGCTATTCAATATTTTGTTTTCTCCTCATTGTTCAGTGTGTCACTTCATGCCTTGTTTACTGTAAACTGTCCAAACCTGCTCTGAATACAATATTATCCTCGTGAGCTTTTCTATGGCACTCATTACTACAGTACCAGTGATTCACAAAAGTTAATGTATCCTCACAACAGCTCTGTGAAGTTAGGGGTGGTGGTATACTCATTTTACAGGTGGGGAACTGAGGCAAAGAGATTAAGGTCAAAAGTATCCACTAATTTTGGATGCCCAATTTGAGACATCTACAACCTGATTTTTTCAGAGTACTTAACATTATTTAGCACTTCATATGTTCAAAGCAGTTTCCATTGACTACTTTTGCATCTGTGAGTGTTCAGCACTTTAGCAAATTCATTCTCTGGGTATCAATTTGGGCAACCAGAAAATGAGGAACCAATGATTAGTGACCATCTGAGAAGAATTGGTTTAAAGCAACATGCCCAACACAGAGGAACTCTGTGGTACAGACAAAAGGATAGAATTCATTTCTCCAGGGCAGCATTCAAGTGTCTTTACCATGACAACACACTCTTCCTGCAATCCCCTAGCTCGCTCACTACTCACTTTCCTCCTTCTGCAACAAATAAGGCAGCATCCTGCAGACAATAAGCCTGTTTCAACACACAAGCCTCGATTCCTTCCCAAAGCAGGTTCGTTCTGTGCACTTAATGAGTTGGGGTCCTGTAGAAAAAAGTATTACAAGGGGCAGAATTAAGATTGCCTGTGCAAACTAATTCTGGTATTTCTTAATATAGGAGTACCTGATTTTGCAACCTTAATGTTCTTTTAGCAGTTTCCTTTTGTAATAATTATACAGTACACACAAGAGAAAGGATACATCCAGCATAGAAACCATAAGCCTGCACGTCTCTAGGTTGAAAGCTGTTTAAATGAGGGGGAAAAATAGATTAGTAGCAGTAAATATGAATTACTGATTTCTCAGTTTGGTTTCATAATATATACATGAAATAAAACATCACTCCCACTGGAAAGCTGCAGTCTTGCAATTAACAATCTCACTCTGATTCAAATAAAGAAAAGATCTTCTATTCTGAGGTGGGTGGTGCAAGAGGTTATTATTTTAGCCTGTTATTTTTGGAATCCAGTCTTAAATTACAAATGAGATAAATTTTAGTCAATCTCAACTCATGTAAGCTTTTGGCTACATCAAAATGGGCAGTCTGATCAGGACAGTAATAGCACTGTAAACTCTACCAGCCTAGACTGGAGTCAAACTGTTGGAATACAGAATGTTTCACATCTAGACCATTACTGGTGGCCTGAGCAATTCAGCTCTACTCACAACACAAATTTAACTTTGTGGACACCATATATCAGGTACTTGGATCATCAAGTCTACTCACAGCATTCTTTGGTGATCAATAGATGCATGCGGGTGTCACTTTCCTAAATGTTTTAACACTGGTCATCTTAATATTGTTGTTGAACTAGTTTATTTTTAACTTCTCAAAAGCTTGACACAGAGCTGTTTTCTTGAATCTGATCACCAGCCTCTAACTGCGCTTTAAGTTGTTTTGTTACTGTAAGTACAAGACTTTAGACACCATGAATGTGTGTCAACTCTGCAAAGTAACTTTGTGAAAAATGGCACATTCTTACAAAACAGATCTGTTCTTGGTGGATTCAGAATTATACCTGCTTGCTTGAAAATCCACACTAATCTTGTCATTAGTCTCGCTGCATGTCAGATTAGTTAAGAAAACATAGTAGTTCATTTGGAATTTATGTTCTAAGAAATGGGGCTGCACAGGTGTAAAAGAGGGGAGAATTTGGCCCACAGGATCTTCGTTACTGGTGATGATCCAAGCAGCGGGGGGGGGGAGGGGAGGGGAGGGGGGCAGAGCTTGACTTTCATTTCCCAAGTTTCCAAAGCAGGCAGCAAGAAAAATCTTTATTTGTAACCGTACAAGTTAGAGTTGGACTCACTGAGAGGAAAACATGGAATCACTCCATGATACTTTTATAGTACCTTTTCAGAACACAGCTTCACATTAAAGAATCTGTACATTTGTTTTAAATTTCAAAAGTCAGTTGCATGAACTTTAAGATTAGGAAGGTCTAAATTTAACTTTAGTACTTTCTGTCTGTAGTGTCTAAAGATCATCAACCCAGATTTGTAGTCTGAGTTATAGCCTTCACTCCAGATTTCTTTACTGCTCAGGATAAAAATTAAAATATAATTTTGGGAACTTCTATAGAAGTTTCCTCATTGTAACCACCTACTCAGGGTTGTGAAACCTCTAGGACTGTCCTGGAGGCTCCAGGAATTAAAGATCAATCTTTAATTAAAGATTGTCATGCAATGTAACCTCCAGGAACACATCCAACAAAAATTGGCAGCCCTACACCTACTAAATATGCTTGTAAACACATGGGGCTCAACTCAACTGAAGATATGTCCGCTTCTGCTGTATAAACCCTCTATCTTTGTATGAAGAGTATCATGCAGACAAGATCAATATTAAAAAAGGTCCTAGGTCATCAAATTCATCTGTTTGACGTAGTAATCAATAAAACCTGTGTTGCTCAAACACCTGATGACAGGATTAGGTGTAAAACTCCTTCACTGGAGTTCTATAGAGATGAATATCTAGTCAAATAGATGTTGCCACTGAGTTGCAGAAAGACCACTTCTGAAACATGAACTCTTACACACTACCATTTAGAATTCAGAATTCTAAGCATTAATTTTTGGAGAGTGGCTGTTCTGAGTTAAAACTTACCCAACATCTGAAACAGACAGATATCTCCTAGACAGCCAAATACTGTAGAGTGAAAAATCAACAAGATACTTACTTAAGCCCCTGAATTCTGTGACAGACTAATTAGAGAAACTGTATCAAAAAGTCCTTGAACTGATCCTCTGAAAATCTAGTACTAAACACACTCAAGGAACCAGGGGCCTAGGGATGAAAAGAGAATTCAGACCTTCTCAATAAAAGGCCTGTTCCAAGGGGACCTTTTATGCTGGTTTCTAATGGATTCTGTGGAAGGATCTCATTTATTGAATCTGGGTATCCACAACACTTGGTCCAACATAAATCTTAATTGTACATTGGAATACCACATTCACAAAATTATTAGGGCTGTCAAGCGATTAATCACAATTAATTTTTTTAATCACACTGTTAATAGAATACCATTTATTTAAATATTTTCGGATGTTTTCTACATTTTCAAATATATTGATTTCAATTACAACACAGAATTGAAAGTGTACAGTACTCACTTTATATTGATTTGATTACAATTATTTGCACTGTAAAAAACAAAATAGTAATATTTTGCAATTCACCTAATACAAGTACTGTGGTGTAATCTCTATCATAAAAGTTGAACTTACATGTACAGAATAAACTGCATTCAAAAATAAAACAATGTAAAATTTTAGTGCCTGCAAGTCCACTCAGTCCTACTTGTTGTTCAGCCAATCGCTCAAACAAGTTTGTTTACATTTGCAGGAGATAATGCGGCCCGCTTCTTGTTTACAATGTCTCCTGAAAGCGAGACAGGCATTCTCATGGCACTGTCGTAGCCAGCGTCTCAAGATATTTACGTGCCAGATGTGCTAAAGATTCATATGTCCCTTCATGCTTCAACCACCATTCCAGGGGACATGCGTCCATGCTGATGACTGGTTCTATTCGATTACAATCCAAACAGCGTGGACCGACGCATGTTCATTTGCATATCTGAATCAGATGCCACCAGCAGAAGGTTGATTTTTCTTTTTTGGTGGTTCGGTTTCTGTAGTTTGTGCATCATAGTGTTGCTCTTTTAAGACTTCTGAAAGCACGCTCCATACCCTGTCCCAATCAGATTTTTGGAAGGTACTAGAGATTCTTAAATCTTGGGTCGTGTGCTGTTGCTATCTTTAGAAATTTCATATTGGTACCTTCTTTGCATTTTGTCAAATCTGCAGCGAAAGCATTCTTAAAATGAACCACATGTGCTGGGTCATTCAAGACTGCTATAACACGAAATATATGGCAGAATGCAGGTAAAACAGAGCAGGGGACATACAATTCTCCTCCATGGATTTCAGTCACAAATTTAAACAACACTTTTTTTTTTAATCTAGTGTCATCAGCATGGAAACGTCCTCTGGAATGGTGGCCGAAGCACAAAGGGACAAACAAATGTTTAGCATATCTGGCAAGTAAATACCTTGCAATGTCAGCTAAAAAGTAGGAGTGTTGCCAGCAGATCAAGGGAAGTGATTATTCCCTCTATTTGGAACTGGTGAGGCCACATCTGGAGTACAGCATCCAGTTTTGGGTCCCCCACTACAGAAAGGATATGGACAAATTGGAGAGTCCAGTGGAGGGCAATGAAAACCATTAGGAGGATGGAGCACATGACTTATGAGGAGAGGCTGAGGAAACTGGGCTTATTTAGTCTGCAGAAGAGAAGAGTGAGGGGGGAATTTGATAGCAGCCTTCGACTACCTGAAGGTGGGTTCCAAAGAGGATGGAGCTCGGCTGTTCTCAGTGGTGGCACATGACAGAACAAGGAGCAATGTTCTCAAGTTGCAGTGGGGAAGGTTTAGGTTGGATATTAGGAAAAACTATTTCACTAGGAGAGTGATGAAGCACTGGAATGGGTTACCTAGGGAAGTGGTGGAATCACCATCCTTAGAGATTTTAAAGGGCCGGCTTGATAAAGCCCTGGCTGGGATGAGTTAGTTGGGGTTAGTCAATTACAACACAGAATACAATATATATGAAAATGTAGAAAATCATCCAAAACATTTAATAAATTTCAATTGGTATTCTATTGTTTAACAGTGCAATTAAAACTGCAATTTAATTGACTTTTTTTAAGTTAATCGCATGAGATAACTGCAATTAATTGACAGTCCTAAAAATTATCTAATAGTAATGTACTTGCTAGCCTACTTGATAACACAAACTAAATTTGGTGAAACATTAGCAGTTCCAGGTGAGCCAATAGGAAGCGAGAAGACAAAACTAAAATCCTTCTCTGAAGAAGTGTTCTCGGGGCCAACTACTCCCTATAACTAAGTTCTTGCAGCATAGTGCATATGACTCCAGAGTGGAACGTTTGGAAGCAGTTAGACTACTTTCAAAAACAAATGCAAGTACTTCTTACCATGTGAACTTAATAACTATGCAGACAGTACAACTAATGATTGTCTAATATGAATCAAATATACTTTTATTTAAATTGTCAACTTACGTTTATACCCTCCTGCTATACCCGACTGGGTCAGACATCTCTGCAGCTCATCAGCATCTATTTGTCCATCCTTTTGAAAACAGAAAAGTAGGCTTGGAAAAGTTAGCTTTTCATCAGTAAATGTCGATAAACTTTCACATCACGATCCACGTTCACTGATAAACCTATGCATGGAACCTTATACAAAAGACTGGCTCTACTGAGCGTACTAATTTCAATTTCATTTAAATTCACTCCAAATTATTTTATCTGTTGATTCATAGAGTTTAAGACCAGCATGGACCACTAGATCATCTAGTCTGACCTCCTGTATATCACAGGCTATTTAAATATCACCCAAATACCTCTGTCGTGCCCAATGACCTCAGTTAAACTAAGCACTTTAATCCTCAGAAAACTGAACTGTTGCATGCCATAGGCAGAGAACAGAAAATACTGACATGCCATCAACGTCCCTGCGAGAGCAGGGAATTCGTTGGGTGAAACAAGTCCAGATGATTCTACCAGGAGATCCATGCCGCGGAGGTGAAAAAAACAGCAAGGTCCTAGCTGATCTGAGTGGAGGGAAAATTCCTTCCCAACCCCAAATCCAGCAATCAGTTTGACCCTGAACATATGAGCAAGACATCAGCAAGGCATCAGAAGATTCTCTGTACCGCCTCGAGCACCACTCCACCCAAACTGGTATCCCATCTCTAGTTATGTTCAATCTGATCCTTCAGAGGAAGGAGAAAGACATTCCCAAGATTACAAATGTGCATGGGGGATGACAACTCCTTCCTTATCTCCTGAAGCATGAGATAAGATTAGTTGTTACCATAATATATAACTAAAAGTGCAATGAACTTGTTGAGGACAACATAGGCAGTCCTGGTTTAAAGATTTGCATTCTAGTTTCTATAACAGGACTCTACAAAACAAAGTAAACTACATCAGATAACATACATCCCCACTTCCCGAGATAGACATTAGATTGACAGTTCAAAAAAAGTTGTTTGGAACAGTGAATTGTTAATAGAGCAAATTAAAGCAGAAAGTAAAATATTTTAAAGTAATAAAACAGAAAAAATACCTATCTGCTCAATTAGGAATACGATTTCCTTCCAAAGCATCCCTCTCAAGGCCAGTTAGAGATTATGAACAACTGCCAAGTCAGGTAAAGCAATGAGCTGTCAAAAGTGGAGTTGGAATTGTATGTCACATTCCTTACACCCACCATTAAAATTCATAAAAAGTTCTAAAGTGCAATTTAACCTCATTCTAAGATTAAATGTTTTTTAGATGCAAATAGACTTGACTGATTCCAGAAGCATTAAGTACTAAAACAAGAGATGTTTTATATTTGAAGCCTATCTAATTTTCCCCAGCATTTTCCAGAGAGTTTTTATATCTAATTTAAGCCTGAAAGAATGATAAACTGCTGACTACAGATGACATCCAGATAACATTATCCGAGAAAGGATACCAGTCCTCAAATTTATAACTATAGTACTTCCAGAAGAGACTAGTGGGGGGAAAAACACGTTTATCTATTAACTCCAGATATACTCCTCTGAATATGTCCTGTAAATAAGTGGTTTTTATTCTAGCTGACATTTTACAAGGCCTGACAAAAGGCAATTGTACCTTTTGACCAATTAAATTCATTGCTCCCCAACTTCTAGTATCTTTGGTCTTTAGACCAGTTTTATAGACAGTGCACTATATACACTACTATTATAATACAGGTGTGGTAGAACCATAGGAAAACTCCAGTGTAAGAAATTAAATTACATCAAATCAGTATAAGTGGTCAATCACATTTTTAAAATTCTTTAAATTAAGAATCAAAACAAGAAGCCAATATCTTGACAACTTGAAGATGTGAAGGAGAACTGAAAAAATGGAAATTGGAAACAGGCAAGTTTATAAGGCAAGTCCTACGTAAAAAAAAAAAAAAAAACTTTAACAGTCCAACTTTACATTAGACAGGGCTTTACAGACAAGCAGTTATAAAATGAACAGCTCCCACAGAGAGACAAATTCAAATCACTGAATGGAGATTCTGAAAAAAAGGTTAGTATAGTTTAGATTTTTTTTTTTGAATATCTAAGATATTAACATTCATCTGGTTTTCTCTTAAGATAATTTCCAGTATAAATTTGATATAAAACTCAAATTGATATTGCAGATGTACGACTTCATCTTGTGATAAATATATTGTGAGTCACAACAGGCTGCAAGTGAAAAAGGGCGGTCAAACCAGCTTGAGGTTCTATAATAATTTGACTTGAAAAGTTAGGTGGGTTTGGCTCGTTAAGTATTTTCATGGATGGCCATATGATACTACTTTAGTCCTGTTCTTTTTATCGATTCAGTGACTCTTTGCTTACAGGTTCATTCATCAAAAGGACTACTACAGGTAGATAACAGATTCTTCTTTAGCTCAGTAAGAAACATTTCTAAAGGTCTCTACTTTATTTCAGTGAAGAACCAGATTCCTCACAAATAAGGAGAATCCTTACATATGTACTCATTTGACTACTTGCATGTGGTTTGTTCTAATATCCTCATTTGTCGTCTTTGCTGCCAGAATGCATTGATTCAATAGTGGTGTATTTTTGAAACTATTACACTTTAAGTGTTGCGTAGGTTGTAAGAAGTCAGTTATTGAAAGAGAATAGTGAAAAGGGAGCGGAGACCAAGGGTACTCTGGGATCCTTAACTCTGAATGTCTTGACTTCCACAATTTCACCCTTGAAACTGCATTAATGGGTTTTTGCAAATAAACCAACAGTCTGACAGACAAGTTGTTTACTGAACAGTACATAGGATTTATTAGACAAATGACTAGAAAGATGTAAATCTATTTTGTCAGAGCAATAAAGCCTCTAGCTAGCTTACTTGTTTAAAATAAGTTTTTAAAATGGATTAGAAATTGTTACTTACAGGAATATATAAAAGTTTAAAGACATGTAGAAAATACAAAATTACAGTATACCAAATCCTTAGAGTAATAAATAGGTAGTCAAAACCAGGCATAGAAAAATTAAGATGCAAATATCTTAAAAAAAAAAAAAAAACACCATGAACAAACCCTCTCCCCCCCGGAAAAAAAAAAAAAAAAAAAAAAAACACTTCTCCTATACTCTGTTCAGCAAACTACTCCAGGTAGTTCATGCCACCAGATTCTGGTACTCCCGTGTTCCCATATCTAGTGAAGCCATCCCCTTACATAATGACCTAACTCTTACCTAACCTCTCCTGGCTCTTATTAATTCCATCCATGCAGCTGACATTTTCTGGTTGGATTCTTACACAATAAGTGATGGGCCCTCCCCACCCATGTGCATAGTTTTAAAGTGAGACAGCATAAACTCACAGTATTTAATTCAATTTGACTTGATTCCTCAGCTTGTCCTCATACACAGTTTCCAGTATTCAGAGTTTCAATATGCTAGGAAGTTCTGCTATACATACACCTCTGTGGCAAATACTGATGTCCAATATTTAAGTTGCAATACAATGAGAATAATTTTGTCTTATGCCATAACTTCAACCAAATAGTTTTTTTTTTTTTGGGGTGGTGGTGGGGGAGACATACCTGCCCAGCTACTGCAGCAAAATAACCATACAAAGGATCTTGAGTCTGTCCATGGAACACTGGTCCTCCTGGAGCAGCTCCATACTTTAAAACAAGAAATAGATGATTAAGATGCAATTAATGCTTTTAGTTGACTACAATATTTGTAATCTTACATTTCAGCATCAATTCTGAGTGTCATTTTTATATACACCTTGTCAAAACCTATAACTGCTTTAAAAGAGAGCACACAACTTTGGTGTATATACTTGCTACAATATAAAGCAGGCCTACATAAAATCTTACATTTGAGTCAGCCCAGTGATCTAACAGTTATAGTAGCACAGACTGCCTAAATTATTCGTACATGGCATCTCCATTACTAAAGATTTGCAACCATGGTAGCCCATTTTGTACGATCCTCTGCAAATCTAGTCCTTTTGATCCACGCAGGATACCACATTGTCCATCAAAGATCTTCTTTTTCTGTGTTGTTCTCTATCAACATTCCCTTCAAGTGCCTGTAACATACATCACGCACTGCAAATCCAATCTGTCTTTTCACTAGCACTTGCACAGTTCTCTAGTATGTTTTCACTGGTTACATAGTCTATCCATGATATTTTCAGAATTCTTCTATAACAACATAATTCAAAGGACTGTAGTTTCTTTGTTTGAATGTCCATGTTTTAGAGCTGTAATGTAACACAGACCAAATGTAGGTTTTTAAGAGTCAGAATCTAGTCTTCAGATTTATATCCCTTCTCCTCAGATATTTATTCTTCCAGAATGTCTCTTTTGCTCTTGTTGTTCTGGTGCTGATTTCAGTATCCGATCTTCCATCTTCTGTAATGATGCTTTCTAAGTAGCAATAATTTCTCACTTGCTGTATGACTATTCACTAGAATCTTGCATGTTTTCACAGGATCCTTGCACATACCACTATAATTTTTATCTTGTCCACATTCAACTCTAAACCATATGTAACTCCACTAACTTCATCAGACCTCCTTCAGAATCAGCCACCAGAACTGTCAGTTGCATAGCAAATATGCCTAAATTAGGGAGTCAGATTTATACTCTAGTTCAGGGGTGGACAAACTTTTTGGCCCGAAGGTCACATCTGGGAATAGAAATTGTATGGCAGGCTGTGAATGCTCACAAGGTTGGGGTGTGGGAGGTGGGTGGGAGTGCGTGCTCTGGGGTGGGGCCAGAAATGAGGAGTTCAGGGTGCAGGCGGGGGCTCCAGGCTGGGGGAGTGAGGTACGAGGGTGAGGGCTCTGACTCGGGGTGCGGACTCTGGGGTTAGGCTGGGGATGATGAGTTTGGGGTACAGGAGGGTGCTCTGGGCTGGGACTGAGGGGTTTGGAGGGTGGGGGGGATTGGGGCAGGGGGTTTGGGGTGCAGGAAGGGGTGCAGGCTCTAGCTAGGGTTGCGGGCTCTGGAGTGGGGCCAGAAATGAGGAGTTCAGGGTGCAGATGGGGGCTCCAGGCTGGGGGAGTGGGGTACGAGGGCTTAGGGGCACAGGCTTTGAGCAGCGCTTATCTCAAGTAGCTCCCGGAAGCAGTGGCATGTCCCTTCTCCGCACCCTGAGCCAGAGCCCTCACCCTCGTACCCCACTCCTACGCGGAGGCAAATCCAGGCATCTCTGCATGCTGCCCCGTCCACAGGCACTGCCCCTGCAGCTCCCATTGGAGCGCCGGAGGGGGCCATTGGAGCGTATAGGAGCCGGAGTGGGGACATGCCGTGGCTTCTGGGAGCCACGTGGTGCGGCCCCCAACCCTGCGCCCTGGCTGGAGTGGGGCCATGCGGCTGCTTCCGGGATCCGTGTGGAGCGGCCTCCCGACCCTGCTTCCCGGCTGGAGCACCAGAGGGGGGCCATGCCACAGCTTCTGGGAGCCACGTGGTGCAGCCCGCGACCCTGCACCCTGGCTGGAGTGCCAGAGCAGGGCCATCTGGCTGCTTCTGGGAGCCAGCTGGAGCGGCCCCCGACCCTGCTCCCCAGCTGGAGCACCAAAGCGGGTCAAGCCTCACATCCCGCTCCCCAGTGGGAGCTCGCGGGCTGGCTTAAAACAGCCTACAGGCAGTAGATTGCCCATCCCTGCTCTAGTGCTTTGAGGTTGAAAGAATGAACGTTGCTTGACTGAGATGACACCACAAATTATTAGTATTCATTTGCTTTAGAGCAGGGGTGGGCAAAATACAGCCCGCAGGCTGGATCCAGCCCCATGTAACATTTCTGTCTGGCCTGCCAGGCTCTTTGGCTGCCCCCTCGCGATCTCCGGGCCGCTAAAAGTCCCGTGGCACAGCCTTTATTTTTGTAAATAAGTCTTCGCCATTTCTACAGTTCTTTTTCAATGTGCTGGTGTTAACGGAAGCCATTGAAATCAGTGAGAGTTGTAGATGCCGAATACCTCAGAAAAGAGGTCTACTTGATTTGAATCCCCTCTCTGCTCCAGCAAATCCAGTTCAAGATATAGTCTTCCATCATCCTCTGTAGAGGTAATAGCATACTAAATGTATCCTTTGTTAAATAAAACTAATTTAGCTAGAATCAAAGCTCTGGTTAAAACCAGAACTAATGTTTTAACCAGAGCTTTGATTCTAGCTAAACTAGTAGTTTTATTTAACAAAGGATAGGCCTATTATTTACAGTCAGCTGCCTGAGCCAGCAGCTTTTTTTATTGCAAGAGGAAAGGGCGAGACTATGGGCTGTGATAGGCCAGTTTCTGGTCCACCAGAGGCAGCAGCAAAAATCCCCCTCTAACCCTAACTATAACAGGAAAATAAAACCATTAACCACCCCAGGCTTGCTACAGAAATGTACTATTCTGACTCATTCTTCTCCCAACCCCCGCAAGCTTGTAAGACTCATGTACTCCAACCAGTTTACCTTTGATCTGAGAACTGTTTACATGATTACACTAACCAGACAAATGCTTTCAACAGGCCTAGGAACCAGTTCAGTCTGAACCATTTTAGAACTAGGGAGGGAACACACTGAGCCACTGGGTGGCTCTTCAAAATCTAGAATCCACGGCTTTTGTGAAGGGGGTTAGGGAGTGGGCCCTGCAACTGAAGGCATCTCGATCAGTGCTGGGGGGAGACAGGGGACAAAGGATCTTAAACTAGTTGGGCGTCTAGTGCCGATGGCGTGAACGCCGCGTAGCCCCAGGGCTGGCAGGGAGGATTGATACGCAGGGGAAAGAGGGGTGCTCCCTAGAGGACGGGGCAGGGCCGTGCTGTTGCTGGGGGAGTGGATGTTGCATTGACACTTGAGCGTTAGCACTGGCCTGTGCCCCGCCAGCTCTGTGGCTGGCCAGAGAAGCCGAGCTCCCTACTACATACACACGGCATAGGCCTGCGGAGCGTGTCTGACCCCCCGGTCACAGCAGGGCACCTGCAGCCCGGACACTGCCGCGGCCCCGAGTCGGGGGAGGGCGTCTCCTCCCGCCCCTCCCCCAGCACAGCCCGCGGGGGGCGGGGGGGCTCCTCTCGCCCCGCAGCACCGACACCCGAGCGGGGCGGGAGGCTCGTCCCAGCCCCTCAACGCCCTGCTGCAGGGCCCCGGGCCGCGCTTACCCCGCCCTGGTAGTAGCCGCCTCCGGCGCCGGGGTGCCCAGGATACGCCATGTCTAGCGCGCCGCGGTCTGCTGCTGCCCCTCCCCCTCCCGTCCCTACCAGCTACACCACAGGCCGGGCGGGGACGCTTGGGTCACACCATCTCCGGGGGGGGGGTCCGGAGCAGGGCGCACTACTTGCGGCACCGCTTCTCCCTTCCCTCCTGCGGGGTGTGAGCGACTGCGAATCGCTGAGAGGCTGCGCGGTTTCTTGCTCTGTTAGACCCCCATTTTAGGAAAGTATCCCCTTTGGCTCGCTCAGAAGAGAGAGAACACCCCTCCGCTGTAATGGTACAGGCCAAAGCCCCAGCGGGCGGGTTGTTTTTTTTTTTTTTTTTTAAACAAAAACTTTATCCACACGCAGGCGCAGCTCGGGGAGCGTTGCGCCCTCTCAGTGTGCAAGGGGCTGTGTGCCGGCGCTGCGCAAGGCAGCCTGCAGCCTGGCCTGGGACCCCGCTTAAAAAGCAACTTTATTGCTTATGCTGGACAAGAAGGGGGGTGCGCAATAATTGGCTGCTGCTGCTAGACCAGGGGTCGGCAACCTTTCAGAAGTGATGTGCCGAGTCTTCATTTATTCACTCTGATTTAAGGTTTTGCGTGCCAGTAATACATTTTAACGTTTTTAGAAGGTTTCTTTCTATAAATCTATAATATATAACTAAACTATTGTTGTATGTAAAGTAAATAAGGTTTTTAAAATGTGTAAGAAGCTTCATTTAAAATTAAATTGAAATGCAGAGCCCCCCCCAAACCAGTGGCCAGGACCCAGGCAGTGTGACTTTGGCATGCATGCCATAGGTGGCCTATCCCTGTGTTAGACTACGGCAGTGTTGCCAACTCTTGCAATTTTATCCAGATTCTCATAATACTTAGTGTTTTTTTTCGTAAAGCTCCAGCTCCTGGGGTCATGTGAGAATCTCTGCAACCATGTTTTTAAAAGACATTTCTAGCGTGGCTGTAAGAGAGAGGCTTGAAAATGTGACTGACCTGTACCCTAAGGGCTCAAAATCTAGAAGGACAAAAAAGAGATGCTGCCAAATTGATTATGTTTTAAAAATCTCATATTTGAAATTATTTTTGAACAGAGTTTGCATATTACTGACTATTAGTAACCACAAACATTCACAAATTATGAGCCAGACTCTCAAAATCATGAGATTGGCTTAAGTGGTATAAGACTTTGGAAACAATATACTTTAGATTCTTTTGTGTTGTTTGTTTTGTTTTTATTTTGTTTCTGACCCTTTAGCTTTGACAACTTTGAGCTTTCTCTGAAATCATGAAGGCCATAGACTTTTTTAAAAAAATAAATAAAAAATCTATGCTGAGATTCTCACATAGGACTACAAGAGCTGGAATTTAAAGAAAAATACAAGATATTGTGAGAACTGACAACAGAGTATTGTGAAGGAAAAGCTCTGACCGTCATCTTTTCATGGTCTGTGCTTAATAAAACATATTAATCATGTAAATAATATTGAGAATAATAATGAAAATACACCTGAAAAACAGTGAATATAAAAGTGCAAATAATCCCCCTGTTCATAATCAATATCAATGAAAACAAAAAATCTAATATAGAAATGAGTTCATCTTGCTCTACATGGGTTCCAGACTTTTGGGGCAATAAGTATTCATTTAAATAGACCAAATTATTACCCTATCCAATGCAGTAACACATGGCCACAGCTGGGTCAGCTGTGCATGTTATAACCTGTTGCTATCAGGCTGGGAGTGGGAGCCGATCAAGTAATATGATGAGTTAGAATTACTGTTTAGGCAATAGTAGCATTCACAGTGTATTAGCAGGCAGTTTCCAAACACATAGGACGACAGTCCCAGTACTAAGCAATGTACAGTTTTAAAAGGAATGTATACAGTTGAATGGGAGCTGCTGGCTCCTCATTTAAAATGGCAGCCGACGGTACCAGTTGCAAAAGCCAGATACTTATCGTGTCCCCCTCATCTACTAAAGTTTGATTCTTTCCTTAACACAGTGTTCTCCAGCAATTCATTCAGACTAATATTACAGGACTAGAAACGGTAATAGTGGTATTCCAGACATCAGAGACTTTAAATGAGGAAGCTAGAGGTGATTCCTCTTATTATTCTTTAGCTTATATGTTAGAAAAAATTAACATGCATACTATTGAGAATCACAACCCCTTTCCCAGGTCATGTGGAAAGAGTAAAATTGAAGGGCTATTGGTCAAGCCTAGAACAAGGCATAGTTCTGGCAGATCTGGTGAAAGGTCCAAAATATAATACAAAAAGTTAATTCAACCTCATATGCAGTGTTTTAGTAGCCATGTTGGTCCCAGGATATTAGAGAGACAGGGTGGGTGAGGTGATATCTTTTATTGGACCAACTTCTGTTGGTGAGAGAGAGAAGCTTTCGAGCTTACACAGATTTCTTCTTCATGTCAACCATTCATTCAACCTTGGCATGCCTTCTTTACTACGTAGCTCTTCCAGTGGTGTTCTATTCTTACCTACAGCATCCTTGCTATTCTATTCTTTAGCATCTTTAACATTAGCATTCACGGATCACGAATTGAATGAGAGTCAACAATGTGATGCAGTTGTGAAAAATGTTAATATTTTGGGTGAATTAACAGGAGTGTTGTTTATAAGACACGGGAGGGAATTGTCCATTCAGCACTGGTAGAGTTCTGGGCACCACACTTTAGGAAAGATGGGGACAAATTGGACAGAGTTAGGAGGAGAGCAATAAAAATGATAAAAGAGTTAGAAAATCTGACCTTGAGGAAATGTTAAAAAAAACTAGGCATCTTTAGTCTTGAGAAAAGAAGACAGGGGAGATCTTATAATAGTCTTCAAATGTTAATGAAAGGTCTGATATAAAGAGGAAAGTGATCAATTGTTCTCCATATACACTGAAGGTAGGACAAGAAGTAATAGGCTTTATCTGCAGCAGGGGAGATTTAGGTTAACTATTAGGAAAAACTTTGTAACTATAAGGGTAATTAAGCTCTAGAACAAGCTTCCAAGAGAGTTTGTAGAATACCTGTAATTGGAGGTTTTAAAGAACAGTTTGGACAAACACCTGTCAAGGATGGTCTAGGTTACTTTGTCCTGCCTCAGTGCAAGAGGCTGGACTCAATGTTTTCTTGAGGTCCTTGTCAGTCCGACATCCCTATAATGCGATGATCTCACAAATAGATGTATACCAGGGGTCGGCAACGTTTGGCACGCGGCTTGCCACAGTAAGCACCCTGGCGGACCAGGCCAGTTTATTTACCTGCTGACGCGGCAGGTTCGGCCGATCGCAGCCCCCACAGGCCACGGTTCGCCATCCCGGGCCAATGGGGGTGGCGGGAAGCCGCGGCCAGCACATCCCTTGCCTGCGCCGCTTCTCGCCGCCCCCATTGGCCCGGGACAAGTGGGGGCCGCAATCGGCCAAACCTGCCGCGTCAGCAGGTAAATAAACTGGCCCGGCCCGCCAGGGTGCTTACCCTGGCGAGCCACGTGCCAAACATTGCTGACCCCTGATGTATACACTTTTACAAGATTTGCCGTTTGGCAGCCTCTTAATCTGCTGGCTCATAGAACAAGATACATTGATCACTTTGGAGAATGAGCATTAGTTAAGTAACAATACTAAATAATCAAAGAAAAAGTCTTGGCTTGTGATAATACGGAAGAATCATAGGAAGAGTTTTTGCCTACAAAGAACACTGTTGCCAATATAATATTCATAGTAACAAGATTTCAAGAAACACCATCCAAATTGTCACCCTTGTTTGCAGTCTCAATGATGAGAGTGTAAAGGCACACAGCACTGAAAACTGACAATCGTTTCCTTCTTCAGGCTTAATTTTCAGAAGATGGCAACATAGTGGGGTATGAAAGAAGAATATAGATTTGGCTGGTTTGCTAATAAGTCTAAATTGAAAATATGGATTATTACACTGATGTGCTGGCAATAATTTCACAAGAGGTTCCTAGAAACATAGCCCATGATAAACCCTCTGTTCACATGAGTGCTCTTTCAGGGAGCTGAAGGACTAGGGGAATCTATTCATTTGTTTTTCTATTAAAATAAAACCACATCCTCACAAACATTAGCAGGGAAAGTGGCAACAACACCACTTGTCAGACAAGATTATATTAAGTGCATTTGCTGGAAATGTTTATACTCTGTTCCTGAAAATTACACTGAATTTATCAAGAACATAGCACAATGTTCAGCTTGCATAATTAGATGTGTGGGTGAAGACTTTTTTGGGGGGCATTTTGAGTATCTTTCAGCAGATTTTTTTTAAATGACTTCTGATACAACTTGGTCCATTCAAAAAAGGTAAAAAAAATGTGTTCCTCGGGAGTTTGAAGCCCAAGGAGAAGCCTTTCCTAGCAGGGTGAGTCAGCAGTATCTAAAATGGGGAGTAAATCCCATCAGAGGGAAGGACGTCATTCCAAGCTTCCCTTCAGTGTAATATCAGATTTTTAATAAGGGGGTTCTATCCAGCACAGCATTGAGTGCATACGTATAAGGAAAGGAAAACTGTTAGTGCAAACCCAGAAGAAAGAAAAAATGAGAGCAGTGAAAAAAAATTATTGATTCCAACATGCAATGAAACAATGAGCAATTATGAATGCTTTCTAAATTGGCTGAAAGGCCAGATGAAAGCAAGCCACACATTTACATTCAGCAACATTGGCCAGCTCTTCATTCTTGTAACATGAACATTTGTTCTGAAAAAACAGAAACGATTTGTTTTTGCAGAAGTGCATCCAAAATGCCATTTGAAATCAATGAAAGCTGTGCGTGCTTAGCAATTAAATATATAAGGTCTTTCAAACTGGACACCCAAAATCAGAGGCTGCTTTTGAGAATTTTGGTCTTGCTATAATGAATTAAGTCTATACCATTGGAACATAATAATACATGCTGCTGCATTTACGTGGGCATTTGGGATGCAAAGAACTTCAGCAGGAATTTGAAGTTAGGACTGGCCAGAAAACAAGACTTCCTTTTCACACAAAAATTTCAGGTTTTGACATTTGTTTCTGTTCTGATGAGGAATGAAAATGAGACATTTTGATTTTTTTGTGAAAAAAAGAGAGGGAAATAGACATACGTGCTGAACTAGGGGTCCTGGGAGTGCTGCAGCATCCCCTGGCTTGAAGTGGTTTCCATCATATACAGGGTTTACAGTTTGGTTCAATGGCTCTCAGCACCCCCACTATACAAATTGTTCCAGCAGCCCTGGAAATAGACTCGCCCACCCCAGAATAGCCAGTAACTCAGTGTTTAGGGTACTCATCTGGGATGGGTAACAGGTTCAAGTTGTTGCTCTGAATCTCATAGAGCAAGTAGTTGAATCTAGGTCTCCCACATCCCAGGTGAATACCCTGCCTGCCAGTTAATAGAGTCAGTATCTTTTACTTTGGCCCAATGAATATTTACTTATTGATATAAAGTATAACAACTCTGCCTCAAGAACTTGAACATGAGATTGACTCTAGCCCTGTAGTTTGGACTTTCACATGTGATGTGGGGGACCCAGTTTCAATTTCCCCTGCTACCTTGAGTTCCTACTCAAGGACTTGAATCTGGGACTTGAATCTGAATTTTCCCTACGAGTGCTCTGGTCACTGGGATATTCTGAGGTGGGTGTCTCTCTCTGTTGAAACAGATAAATTTCCATGAAAAGTTTCAATCAGTTTCCAATGAAAAAATGTTTTGTAATATAGTTTGGCAGTATCTTCTCTTCTAAAATTAAGAGGCTGATTTTCACTGTGGTGTGAAAGGGGGCTAACCTGATAGTTATTAATAATATTAATGTGACTCAGCAGCTAACATTACTGTGTGCATTGCTGAACATTTACATATAATAGTGTTTTGTTTACAAAAAGGAAAAAACATTTAATGTACTGTATGTTAAATGTGCATAATATGAATTCATTTACATTACAAGGCTGCTACATGAAAATTAATAGCTTGAGGAAACTGGCTGCATTTTTAATTGATCTTGATACAATTAATTAGAAAGTGACTTTTTTTAATTATGCGGGAAAGAAATAATTATCTTGGAAAGATGATCCAACATGAATATTAAATCAATTTGTTTTTGTTTTTTTAAATGAAGCTGGTGTTATCTGCATATTAATAAGGGAGAAGTGCCAGAGATTCCATGAAGTCCACTAGGGACTTTACATGGAACCTATTCAGATAGTTAGATTACGGGTGGCAGTACAAAACCCTTTGTGAAGCAGTACAAAACTCTTTGTGGTCAAAGAATAATCATACTTGTTTAAACAGTCGCAAAACAATAATGGCATATAACTTTGCATTTTTTTTACACAGTATGTGGTATTGTGTGTAAAGGAAATAGAAGCTGCCTATAATATTTTATGAGTATTACATGTTCTATCTGTTGGCATATTGTGTTATTTGCTATATGATAAGTGGTTAATTCCAAGAGAAGCTGATAGCACATATATAGGAAGGTAAACAATAGCTTCAGATAGCTTCAGATATTTCTAGTACTTAACAAATAATACAGATATCATTCGCTTTGAAGTTTTACTTCTGACCATGCTGTTCCACAATCTGGCCTGTAACCCAGGAGGAAGGAGCCGGGTGGGAAAAACTGCAACAAAGAATTTTGAGGTGGATAAAAAAGACTGAATCCCAGTCTCAGACGTTGGGTTGTCTGGATAAGCTAGGCCTACTAAAGCCATTTGTGGCCTCATGCAAACTGGTCTGGTAATCACACACACTTGGTGTACATTGATGTATTTCAAAGAGAAACTATTTGTTTTGCGGAAGTATGTTTTGAACCCCTGGGATGCATCATGTCTAGTTGACAGGTTTCAGCAGTATCCAGAGAGGAATTTACTTTATCAGGGACAGAAAATCATCTCAATTCTTCCTTCAGTGGAATTTTAACAAGAGCTTCCCTCTAATTCATCACTGTGTTTTTATCTTGTTTTTTAAAGATCAGTGTAAGAAAATATGTTCTAATGGGCTTTTCATAGTTAGTATGGACAGGCAAACTAAAATAATGATACAATTTTTAAAAAGTTAAAAACAATCCAATTGATGAACACATCATAAATCTTGTTTACCTGTTATTTATGGATTTTGATTTATTATTAATTTTTTTAAAAGCACCTATTCTATGATCTAGGAGAATTTTAAAAATTGGATATTACAATACATTTACAAACTCAGCAGTTTATTTCCTTTTACGCATACACCACAGATAACATTAATTTATCTTAAATCCTTCCCTTTCTTCAACATCCAAATCCATTACTCTCTTCCCCCTGCCCTCTCTCCAAAAGCCTGAGAAAACAGATGAACTGTGCAATGTGCCTGGAAGGTCAACAAATCCATATTATTTTGGACTAGAGAAGAGGTGTGAATTACAAAGTCTTGCCAGAATTATAACGGCCCCTTTCCCAGACAATGTCCTGCCAGCAGTCACTGATCTCTTAAAATAAGGCAACTCTAGCCTGAGCAATTTAACTAAGGGATGTGTTGAGAGTCTCTACCAGCAATGAACTAAATTCTTTCCACTGGACCCTCCCAGCCAGGAGAGACCTGGGTTCAAAACTCAGGTTGTGTAATTAAGAATTTTCAACACTTCCAGCATCTCAATAAGCAACACTGAAATTAAAGGAGAGAAGACTTAAGCCTTTGTCTTCACCCTGAACATGAACACACACAGGGTGGTCTGAATCAGAATGATTTTATTTGCAAAGTGTCATAGAATATCCTCATGGTGAGAGGGGCTTAAATGAACTACCTCACAGACAGAACTCTAATTTACCAGACTGCCTAGTACTGAAACAAACCCACTAACCGAGACTTTGTGGCAGTCTGGCAGAGGCAAAGAATTGGGTGGTTCAGAATACATGAAGAAAGGATATAGTTTTCTTTTAAATTCTACAGGTCTTTTTAGCATAATTTCTGAAGAACTCTAATAAATTTGTATAGAACCCCATTGATTTAATCCCTTTTAAATTCTACTGGACTTTTCCATTGGTGTTATTTGGCTTTCTGAACCAGCTTCCTAGATCATCCTAGAAACATGGCTATCAGCCTACATCTTCATTATTCCACCCTCACAGCTTCATTTGGACTCATATTGTTTATGTTGCTAGTAACACACCTAGGGACCGCTTGTTTATCTTGTGAAGTTTAATACAATAGAATACCTTCACCACACAAGCAGTGGCACACCCAAATGACACCATTCCTTTCAAAGCGGTTGGGAAACAATGCAGCTATTGTTTTTCTTTTTCTTTTTGTTGTTAACAAAACATTTATCTAGCTCACAGAAATGTTTGACTAGCATTGGTTGATATCAGAGAGTGCAACAGGCAAATAGTTTGATTTACTGAATGTAACTCGTACATACTGTATGCATCGCAAGAGGATCTGTGTCGAACTAGTTACAGAACACTAACTGTATATGCAGCACATATTGGTTCTATAACTAAGCTTATCTGTGCACTCTCTTAAAGACTTTTATTAGTGAAGCTCTTTCTCTTATAAAAATGATAAAATCAATATTTTACATGATTTCAGGAAAACTGGCTATAAGTGTTACCATAGGTGTTATTTGATGCTGAGCTCTTTGGAAAATAAGATGGTTATTTAGACGCATAACTAGGAGTTAAGACCTTTTGAAAGTCTGGCCCCAACAGTGGGTCTTGAGCAATTGAAAATCTGGCCCTCTGGGCATGAACTGAAGTAGCTGATCATATCATACATAACTGTGCATCTTAAAGGAAGCCAAGTTTGTTAATTGTGTGTCTTTATTATTCTCTTGCCCCAAGCCAAAAGAAATTGTCACATTGGAGCATTAGTGTAATCTTCAGATTACATGAAATACCTGTGCTATATAACACACAATTGCTGGGTAAAATGTAGCAGCTGGGGAGAAGATGGCACATGAGGCAGATTTCATGCAAATATTTGTCATCAAATCAAGTGCTTTGAGATCTATGGATGAAAAGTGCTTTTTAGGAATGAAGTTGTATTATGAATAATATAGAGTCACAAATGTGCCGAGTGTTATATAACCAAATAAGAAGATAATGTCCCTGCCCTAAATAGATTACAATCTAACGGTCTGATCCTGCAAACACTTACTACCAATTGTAACCGGACTCCTCCTGGTAATGAACAATGTACCCAGTAGAAAATGTTCACAGGATTGCACTCTAATTAGACAATATATAAGCAAAGGAACTGGGAGGAAGATGTAATGAAGTAATGTAATATCATATGGATTATTTGTCGGGCAGGCATCTTTTAGCTCAAGTGCATTTCGTTTTTATTATAATTTTACATTTATACTGCAGGCCCGAGGGGAGGAGGCAGGGGACACGTGGCTCTGTGTGCTGCCCCTCTCTGCAAGGACCACCAGCGCAGCTCCCATTGGCCACAGCTCCCCGTTCCCGGCCAATGGGAGCTGCGGGGGCGGTGCTTGCAGGCAAGAGCAGCGCGCGGTGGGAGATCCCTGCCCCCACGACCCTGAGACCACAGGGCCATGCTGGCCGCTTTTGGGAGTGGCGTGGGGCCGGGGCAGGCAGGGAGCAAGCCTTAGCGGCAGCCCTGCTATACCACCGAAGATTACGATCGACTGGTTGGTGACCACTGCTCTAGTGGGAAGATGGGAGACTAGAAATGGAGAAGGCCAACAGAGTGGCCCATGTTAGAGAGTTTACTCTGCTTTCTCAAGAGAAGGTTGTCATTAAAATAATTTCTTACCCTGGGAAACAAAACATTATTATTTATTATTTTATAGTACATGAATTTTGCTAGGTTCTTCATGATACATAGGAGAGAAGGATATTAAGAGTAAATTCACTACTAACTTAGAGGAGTCCCCTACCTTAAGAGGGGAAAGTGGGATTCTCTTAAGGCAGGAGGTTTTATACTGGGAAGCACTGTTAGCATCAGACAGATCTTTTTACAAGAGATATTAATTTTGTTTACCACGATTGCTCACACTTAACCAACATTATTAGTGTTTAAACGTGACATGGGCTCACATGCAAACCTTAAAGTTAAACCCCCTGGATTAAAAGCCTGAAACTGCACTATGGTGGTAACTTACTTGACTGTCCTGGGCTGGTGACTGCATGTTGAGGTCTCTAAGTTTGCTGGCAAACTGGGTGAGGAATTTGCTCTTCGCAGACCTACAATACAAGTGGCTGTGGAGCAAGAATGGAAAGGAAATTAGGGATTAAAGGTCAGATCTGCTGACGTGCCTACCTGGCATATTTAAGACATTGGACAGCAAGCCATAAAATTTTTAATTGAAAAAAATTTGCAGATTACCTTCAACTGCTCTCCAGCAAACAGATGACTGGTGGCCTGTGGGTGTGTGTCTGTAAATATTTATATAGAAAGGGTTGCCTGGGAGAATAATCTCAAGAGGTGATGTAATGATTCATTTGAAAGATAAATTCAGTAAGAAGGCACTAACATTATAAATAACTACCCACAAAGCTATGTTAAAAGAACATTATTAAGGTTACAAAGCCAAGCACTCAAAAGTTAGGACACTCCAGAATTAAGTTTGCTTGTGCAGTCTTAATTCGCTTCTGTGTGTGCGTGCATTACAATATAGTCTTTAATTACATGATCTCATACTACTTTTAACACAGTTTTCGGTGTGTAATTTCCTACATTAAAAAAAGCAAACTGAAAAAACAGAAATTCCAGCATGTTGACACCCACATGCTTCATCAGCAGTGGTTCCTATTTGGAGTCCTCACGTCCATCCAGTCCCAGTCTCCCCACAACTCCACATCTGATCTCAGTGTTCCCTGAACAGCCAACTGGCTCCCAGTCTCCCCCATCTGTTTATATAATCGTTCTCCCAGTCCCAGTCTCCTCCATGAGCCCCAGTCTTCTTGCCCAACCAGTCTACCTTCCCCTTCCCACCAGCTCTGAGTCCCACTCTCCTTGCCCAGCCAGTCCCAGTAATAGTTTCTGTTCCTTGTCCCAATCTACTCCTTTTCTTCCCCTCATTCTATATCAGTTGGTTTCCTCCTCCAAGCTGCCTGAATGCCAGCAGGAGGGTCATTGAGAGCACAGGAGAGAAAGGCTCCTGCTCTCAGTTCCAGTGCCTGGCACCAGCGCAGCCATTACAGTGAAAATCTAGCTTTGCTCCTGTAGCTCTGGGCATGTTCAATTGCTCTGTGAGGATAGTGATGCACAGTTTGGTCAAAGTAGGAGCTGTGAGGGGGTGGAGCATACTCATTCGCACAGTGGGGGTGGCACATGAGCAATCTGGTCAGCACTAGGAGCTATAAGAGGCTCAGTAGGGTTGCCAGTGTTGGTTGGACACATTCCTGGAGATTTCATAACATGACATAATCTTTTTTTAAAGATTAATCTTTAATTCGTGTAGACTCCAGGACAATCCTGGAGACTTGGCAACCCTTGACTCAAGCATGCTCAGTAAAGATGGAATCTTTGGAGTGTTCAGCCGCTAAAACTGAAAGTTTCTACTGAGCTTGTGCAATTTTTCAAAGGCCAATAACTTGTTCATCAAAACAGCAAAAGAAACTTCCCTTACACAAAGGTCAGGCCCTGCCAAATTTCAAGACCGTGCTCCAAAGCCTGGGATACTGAGGTGTTCAAAGGAAAGGTCTATGGAATTTTTTAACATGGGAAAAACAGCATATTTTCCCCTAGCCTTCTGTCAGAAATGGCTGAGCCATTTTGGCTCAAATTTAAAAATCACCCTGAGGCAGACAGCAAGCATGTACACCTTTACCCTGAATGGTTGATGTTTGGCAAAGTTATAAGCAGGGTCTGATAATGGGAATGGTGTGAATCTTAATAATATGAGGCATAGCTAGCCCTGTCTATAATGTGGCATTGTTATCCCTTGTTGACTTAGGAGTCAGCAGGTACAATCAGCTGTTCCTGAAATAATAGTGGTTAGCATGTATCTTGTACTTTACGTGTTCAAAGCACTGTACACTCGTTAAATAATTTTTCAAACTCCTCTGGGGTCAGTGTCAACCTTATACAAAGATAACCGAATTAAAGCTAAAGTATTGTGTTTCAGTCACAAGGCAGAAAAGCTAGTTTCTGACTCCCAGTAACTTGCAGGTTAATGGTTCCAAAAGATGTTGTACTGCATCTTTAAAAAAATAAATAAGGAAAATGGAGGAGTTATATATTTTGGGCCAAGACAATTTTCCTGTCTACTTATTTTGCACATCATCTATGTATTCCTTCCTGGTTTATTTTCCTATGGGGAAGGGAGAAACCTTCAATTCTTACTGGAAGTTTGGAGGATTTTAAACAGGGCCAAAATTGCAATCATTTACCCAAACTCCCTTACACGTTTTTGATTAAGTAAAATGGGACCAGGATCCTCACCAACTCTGTGCTTGATTCCGTGGAGGACACCGACCAGACGCAGGTACTGCTAGAGGGGGAGGTAGAAAGTAGCCCAGGGGCAGCCAACCCTAGTCTGGCTGCGGCACACCCAGAGCCGATGTCAGTGTGTTGTGGTCAGGATCCCCACTGACACAGCAGCAGGCTGCCTGCCGTTGTTAGGGCCCCGGGCTGGGACAATGATGTAAAAACTTGGAGACTAGAACTTTATGTAGTTTTTGGTATTAGTCTGACCATTGCTGTATACAGAGGTAAAATCATCTTCTCTCGTTATAGATCCAAGAATTGCATTAGCCCATTTTTCTATAGCATCTCTTGGAAAGCTCATGTTCAGCTGTTGTCTACTATGACCCTGTAGTGAGGCGGCCTGGCTCCCAGCCACCCAGAGAGGGACAAGCCTCTTTGGATGCCAAAGTGGGCGGAGCCACTGGAGCCTGTGTCCACCCCCCCCAAAGGTCAAAGTGCAGGACCGGAAGTATAAAAGCTGCATCCCAGGGCTCGGAAGCTGCCTGGCTGCCGGAGAAGCCAGACGCTGGGGGCCTAGCCCCCGCTGGGGAGACTCCTACTGCCTGTGACCGACCCGAAGACTGGCCATACCAGTCAAGGCCTGATGACGACCAAACCCCGGAGAAGCTGTCAACTCTACTGGAGAGAAGCGACCCAGAGGAGCTGCTAAGCCTACCGCTAGCCGAGTACCCGGAGGAGCCCATGGTGCTTGATTAGGGTTACCATATTTTAAAATAACAAAAGGAGAACACTCCAAGGGGCCCCGTCCCCGCCCCAACTCCGCCCCCACCCCGTCCCCACCCCAACTCCGTCCCTTTCCCAAAGTCCCCGCCCCAACTCCACCCCCTCCCCTGAACATTCCGCCCCCTGCTTCTCCCCCTCCCCTGCTTCCTGCGAATCAAATGTTCGCGGGAAGCCTGAAACAGGCAGGCAGCAGGTAAGCCGGGGCCGGGGCCGGGGCTGGGGCTGGGGGGGGGCATGGCGAGGCGCGGCCTCCCTGGCCGAGCGGCTCCGGGCCTGGCGACTCCGGCCCGGCTCGGCTTGGGCTCTGGGGCGCCGGCCCCGGCCCCGGCGGCTCCAGCTCAGCTTGGGCCCCGGGCATGGGCACCGGCCCCGGCCAAGTGGCTCCGGCCCCGGTGGCTCCGGCCCGGCTCGGCTTGGGCCCCGGGGCACCGGCCCTGGTTCCGGCTGAGCGCGCTGGCCCCAGCCGAGCGGCTCCCGCCCACCCCGGCCCCGGCGGCTCCAGCTCGGCTCGGTCCCCAGGGCACGGGCACCGGCCCCAGCCAAGCGGCTCTGGCCCCAGCGACTCCAGCTCAGATCGGGCCCCGGGACACCAGCCCGGCCAGCCCTGGCACTGGCACCGGCACCGGCTCCGAGTGAGCGGCACCGGCCGGCAGCCGAGCACCGCCGGCCCTAGCAGCTCTGGCGCCGGTCCCAGCAGCTCCAGCCCGGATCCAAGCCCCATGAACCCTCCCTATTTTCCCGGACATGTCCAGCTTTTTGGATTTTCCCCCCGGACGGGGATTTGAGGACATTAATAGAAGTATTGAATAGTATTGGACCTATAACCAATTGCTATAGATGCTCATTAGAAACACCCCAGTTTGATGATGATCTCCCTTTGACAATTATTTTTGAGACTATTATATTAACTACAATAGACTCCCTGTTTTACAAACTAATTGGGGATTGAGGAGTTCCTAAAATTGTATATCTCAAAAGTACAGTAAATACAGTGCGTAAGTTGCATTATGCTGCACTGCATTGCTTTCTTCTTGTCCTTCAAACCACAGCAATTTCCAAATGCACTGAAGAAATTGCAATGTGAAGGGATGCCTTGTTCTTCATCAATATGTTTTTATTTAGTTTTACTCTACTTGAAAATAAAGAGAATGTGATTTGAAGTTGCTTTGATCTAGTTCTCTTTAAAAGGAGACTAGCTCAAAGCACATTAAAGAACTGTTAACATGCTTCAGCGGGGTGCACATGACCAGTTAGGCCACAGCAGATTAGTAAGAGGTAGAGTCTCACCCCAGTTTGCTGCAGTGTAATTGTGTAGACAAGCTCTCCGAATTCTTTCCCAGGTGTTTGGCTGGTGGGTTTTGCTCAGGATCTAACTGATTGCCATATTGGGGTCAGGAAGGAATTTTCCCCCAGGTCAAATCCTTGGGGTTTTTCGCCTTCATCTGCAGCATGGGGCACGGGTCATTTGCAGGATTAAACTAGAGTAAATGGTGGATTCTCTGTAACTTGAAATCTTTAAATCATGATTTGAGGACTTCAGTAACTCAGCCAGAGGTTTGGGGGGGTCTATTACAGGAGTGGGTGGGGGAGGGTCTGCAATGTGCAGGAGGTCAGACTAGATTATCATGATGGTCTCTTCTGGCCTTAAAGTCAATGAGTGTGGTATAAGTGTCCAAATGGGGAATTGTGCAGAGTAGGTAGCCTGCACTAGCTATCCCCTCATGTAGACAAGCCCTATGATGTTTGGTAACTGCAGTTTGCAATTTTCTGAATCATCTGAGTTATTTTTGCATTACTCCAGCTAGAATAAGTCTAAGGAATAGATCCCCCATATCTGATATGTTCAAACCAATAAAGAACAACATCTTGTTTGGTGTTAGGGATGCTGGAAAGTAATGTGGGTGAGGGCAGCACTAAGGTGTGACTGAATTCACCCCTGTATTCATACCCTCCACTGGGTATAATAATCTTTGTATAAAATATGCCTTGTGAGGTATTTGCTGGTCAATAATATCAGGGTGCAATGTGTGTAGCAACATTATATGTAAATTTATGAACATAAGTTGGAATTATGACTGAAATGTGTTTACCAGACAAGTGTGGGGAGGGAGTAAACCTGTTTCTCAAAGGCAGAGGACAAGGTGACACCTGTAGCCAGGTGTCAAAGTTGATTGACAATCACCGGTCAAGTGGCCATTCTTTGGCAATGAAGTGGGGCAGGAACAGATATATCTGCCTTTTAACAAACAACATGGAACCTCTCATCATGAGACACCATGTCTCCATCCTCACAGTGGAAAGGAACTGTATCTATTTATCCAGAGGTAGACTGCAGGAAAATGCATTTCAAAGAATGACTGGACTATAAAATTGAGGGGTGAAAACATCCAGGTATTCATTCATATTCTCTCTCTCTCTCTCTCTCTCTCTCTCTCACACACACACACACACACACACACACACACACACACACATCGACCCACCCACCCACCCACACACCCCCCTTTGGACTTTAGGAGGGGTTCTGACCTGAGAATTTGGCCAGCCCTGTTGCTGGGACGTGTGGTAAAGGTTTTACCTTGAACCAAGTGCAGTTCGTTAAGTTTTAGCTACTAGAAAGCATTTTATCTTTATTTCTCTTGTAACTATTTCTGACTTTAATACATTATACTTGTACTCACTTAAAAACCCCCCCTTTTTTGTAGTTAAATACATTTGTTTCATTTTTTAATCGAAACTAATCCGGTGCTGTGTTTAAACTGAATTGTTTGGTAACTCCAGGGAAAGTGACAAACTGTTGTCAATTGAGCCCTTACAGGGGCAATGGACTGCTAATATTTGAACTGTAATGGAGAGGACTGGACAGTGCAGAACACATGTTTTGGGGAACTTTCAGGACTGGGACTGTGTTGGGGTCATTTTGCAGGTAGTAACCACGGCTGCTGGAAGCCATAGTGTGGCTGGTGTGTTGCTGACAGTCTGCTGGGGTCAGAGCTGCTGGACCAGGGCTATAACTATACACAGACACTCCGGGTGTGATCTGCATGTTGTTTGTCTGTTTGTGAGAGGCCTACTTGGGAGCTACAACAGCAAAGCATTGTGAGATACCCAAAGTTGCAGGGCAGGTGGTGACGCAATCCCCCCTGGTCTGGATTGCACCAGGAATGTGACATAAGGGCTAGATCCAAAGGCCTTTGAGAGAGGAGAGTCCAGGGGTACTACCCTTGCACTACAGAGACACATGTTCAGTTCCTAGCTCTGCCACAGGCTTCCTGTGTGACCTTGGGCACATCACTTGGCTTCTCTGTGCCTCACTTCTTGATCTATAAAATGGGGATAATAGTGCCTCCCTACCTCTTTGAGGAGTTGTGAGGATAAATAAATTAAAATATAGTGAGGTACTCAGATACTAGGGTCATTTAAGTACACGAGAGAGACTCCTGTGTATATGTAAGAGCTTTGTCTTCTTATATGTCAGACAGATTCTCCTTAGATGTTTGGCAGAGTTCCTCAATGTTTTTTCCATTTCTGCTTGTCCTTCTCAAGACAGATACCATGAATGTTCTTCAGGACCGGAAACACAGCTTAGAGCACCACACAGATCTGTTTTTCATCAAGTTTGTATCCATAACAAACACAGACAGTCTGGCCTGTAGTTATGGTATGCCATGTGCTCTAAGAACTGGGTGAAAGATTTCACAGTATTAATATTGTCAGCTAGATCTGTACTAAATATCATAATACAGTAGAACACACAATGTCCAAAAAAGTTCTTGGAATATGTTGGGGACAACTTCTTTTTTGGAAAGGTGGAGTAAATAACCAGGGGGCAGTCGTTTTAGATCTGATTCTGAATAACAGGGAGGAATTGGTTGCCAGTTCTGAAGGTAGAAGGCAACATTGTGATTTGAAATGGTAGACTTCATTATTTTAAGGAAAGGAAGGAATAAGAGCAGCAGAATAAGGGCAATGGACTTCAAAAAAGCAGACTTTAACAAACTCAGAGAACTGGTAGGCATGGTCCTTTGGGGAAAAAAATTAAGGGAAAAAGGACTTCAGGACAACAGGCAGTTTCTCAAAGAGACAATATTAAAGGCACAACAGCAAACTATCCTGGTTAAAAGGAAAAATAGGAAGAATAGTAAGAGGCTCTTATGGCTGCATAAAGATCTCTTTAATGACCTGAAAATCAGAAAGGAATCCTACAAGAAATGGAAACATGGACAAATTGCTAAGGATGAGAATAGTGCAAAAGAATAGTGCAAACATGTAGGAACAAAATAAAAAAGGCTAAGGCACAAAATGAGTTACACTTAGCAACAGACATAAAAGACAATAAGAAGAGGTTCCATATATACATTAGGATCAAGAGATAGATGAAGGAAAGTGAGGGTCCACTACCTAGTGGGAAAAGACACCTAATAATGAACAACACCAAAAAGTATGAGGAGTTTAATAACTATTTTATTTTGGACTTTACTAAAAAGATTAATTGTGATCAGATGCTTAACATAAATAATATTAATAACCAGGGGAAAGAAACACAAGCTTGAATAAGGAAAGAACGGATTAAAGAATATTTAGATAAGTTAGATGTATTCAAGTTGGCAGGGCCTGATGAAATTCCTCCTGGGTTACTTAAGGAACTAGCTAAAGCAATGTTGAAACCACTAGTGCTTATCTTCAAGAACTCCTAGAGGACAGGTGAGGTGCTGGAGGACTGTAGAAAAGCAAACATAGCATCTATCTTTAAAAAGGGAACAATGAAGACCCAGGGAATTATAGTTCAGTCACTTAACTTTAATACTGGAAAGCTACTGAAACAAATGATTAAACAATCCATTTGTAAACACCTATGGATAATTGGGTGATAAATAAAAGGCAGCATGGTTTTACCAAGAACTAATCATGCCAAACCAAACTAATTTTCTTCTTTGACAGTGTTGTTGTCCTAGCAAATGGGGAGAAGCAGTAGACATGTTGTATCTTAATTTTAGTAAGGCTTTTGACAGTCCTTCAGGACATTCTCATAAGCAAACTATGGAAATGTGGTCTAGATTAAATTACTAGTAGGTGGGTGTATAACTAGTTGAAAGACAATATTCAAAGAGTAGGTATCAATGGTTCATTGTCAAACTGGTAAAGTATATCTATTGGGGTCATGCAGAGGTCTGTCCTTGGTTTGATAATAGTCAATATTTTCTTTAATGACTTGGATAATGGAGTGGAGAGTACACTTATACAATTTGTGGCTGACACAAAGGTGAAAGGAGTCCCATGCACTATGGAGGGCAAGATTATAATTTAAAAGGAGTTTGATAAATTGGAAAAGTGGTCTGAAATCAACAAGATGAAATTCAATAAAGACAAGTGCAAAGGCCTATACTTAGGAAGGAAAAATCAAATGCACAAATACAAATAATAACTGGCTAGGCAGCAGTACTGCAGAAAAGTATGTGGGAATTATACTGGATTACAAATTGAATATGAGGCAACAATGTGATGCAGTTGTGAAAAAGGTTAATATCATTATGTGGTGTATTAACTGAAGAGTTACATGTAAGCCAGGAGGTAACTGTTCTGCTCTTCTCAGCAGTAGTGAGGCCTCAGTTGAAGTATTGTGTCCAGTTTTGGGCACCACACTTTTTAGAAAGATGTAGACAAATTGGAGTCCAGAGGAGAGAAACAAAAAAGATAAGAAATGTAGAAAACGATGTATGAGGAAAGGTTAACATATCTAGTCATGTTTAGTCTTGAGAAAAGAAGACTGGGGGGAAGGAAGACCTGATATCAGCTCTGGGAAGGGGTGTTATAAGGCAGGCTGTGATCAGTTGTTCTCCATGTCCACTGAAGGTAGGACAAGAAGTAATGGGCTTAATCTGCAACAAGGGAGAGTTAGGTTAGATATTAGGAAAAACTTTAGCTGTAAGAATATTTCAGTACTGGAATAGGTTACTCAGGGAGGTTGTGGAATCCAAGTCTTGAAGAATTTTAAAAACAGGCTAGACAAACACCTGTCAGGGATGGTCTAAGTATACTTGGTCCTATCTCCGTGCAATGGGAAGGATTAGGTGATCTCTAAAGGTCCCTTGCAGACCTACTTTTCTATGATTCTCTGATAATAAAACATGAAAATGGGAGACATTTGCTTTCTCTCATATTTTATTAGAGACTCTAATATCATCACAGGTTCTCAAATCTGGATCTAGTTTAGGGTACTTTTTTTTAAGGTTTGGTCCATCCACTGTTATCATGGACCTCTTCTCCTCCAGTCATTCTCCCTTTTCTCCTAAAAATTACCCTCACTTTTCTGTATTTTATGAAGGTGGTGGCTATCCCTTCCTGATGTCTTTGGGAGTAGTCATCTGGTCATTTTCCCATTTGATTCTTTGGGGACTTAGTAAATAGACCTTCTGCCTTCCCTAAATCCATGGATTTTCTTTGGGAAAAGGCAGGATGGCAGAGGAACTACTTGGTGAACTCTCTGACGAGCTGGATATAGAGAGAGGGGCAGTTTGTCACTCATGAAAACTGTAGGAAAATAAGGGCACTGTAAAATGCTAAAGGGCAATGGTTTGTCTTGCACCAGTTTTACATAGATGTGACTATTGATTTCAATAGAATTATTCCTGATTTAAATCCATGTAAGTGAGAGGAGACTCAGATATTAAGTTTCAACAAGGTGTGCTTAGAGAGATTGTGTCTGAATGAGCCCCAAGCTAAGCAAACCTGGCGGACTGTGAACACACATGAACTAAAAATGACAGTTTGGGTTTGCATGCTTCTGATAAGTTACTAGGTTCACACAAACCTGTGGTCAGCACAAGTGATTAATTGTATTTTCAGGGCTCTGTAGTGCTGTGTTTTACAGCAGTAATATTCCTCCTCAGAAATCAATAGTTCAATGGCCCTAGTCTTGTCTGGGGTATCGTTTATGTGAAGATGTCTATACCACATCTTTAGGGCAATTCCGGGTCCCCAAAATTGAGAACATTGTTAGACAAGCCATAACTGTGAGATATGTGCTATTTGTCTAACTGATGTGATACCTAAGTGCCTCTTGGGAGTTGTAGATTTCCTTTTAATGAAAGAACTGCTCAGTTTATCAGACAGGATTAGAAACAAGTGGCGGATCAGGGCAAAAGCAAATAAAATGGAAAAAAAGTTGAACTAAAGAAAAGCTTTAAAAAGGAGTGTGTGAAAAAGGAAATGAACAGAGGCTATTGCTTGCATGTTAAAGACTTAATAACATGCTAATTTTAGCAAATAGCAGCAGAGAGGGGTTAAAAATAAGATGTTTCTGATCAGGGCAGCATGTTAAGAAAAATTGTTCCATCTACCTATTTATACCACTCATCACTCCAGTATCTGGGTTGGTGGGTCTGAAGAAGTCACTGTATTTGGGACAAGGTACACTTTTCTAATTCACCTTGTCTAATAGATAGTGACAATAATGAGGCCCTGAGAAAACCATGACAAGCAGGAGAAGGGGGTTCTTTACAGAAAGACTCCTGAGAAGTCACAACTTGGATTTGGGACGAGAGATTGAGCCTAGAAGCAAGGGTTAGAAAGCTCTGGCCAAGGAATTCAGATGCTAGGAAGAATTTCAGAGATGTCAATTTATAGCCTGCATAAGATCTTGCTTGAGGGTAAAATAGGGTGCAAACTGTGGGACTGGGGGTGTAATTGTAGTGGAACCAAATGTAACTAGTGATCAACCCAGCCAAATTATCTGTAGTCCCAACAGCACTATTATCTGTGTGCCAGCTGCAGTACTGGGTTCTGGTGCATACATGACACCCCAAAATGTCTCAAGCCTCACATACAGTTGATGCAATTAAAATGTTTTGAGGTCTTGTTACTAATAGGAAAATTATTATTTTATTGGTTCCAACAGATATTCCTTAAACATTCCCTAACATTTACTGGTAAAAAGGCAAAAGCAAACCTAAGTCACACCTATTGTTCTGTATGTAGATTTTTTAAAAGATCTTATGCTGATCCCTGTTCGGCAGAATAAAGCATTCCTATGCTATGAGACCCAAACCTGGCTTGTGGTGCTGATCTCCATGTAGTCTGTAAATTTCACCAGTATCCTATTCTTATATTTTAACGATTGCTTAAAGGGCTGCATTTCACATTTTCTAAAGCACCCATTCATTGATTTGGATTTAACAGTGTAGTCAGAAAGCTAATGTGCTGTTACAGTATGGAGTCGTAAGATGGCAGGAGACACTTATGCACACAAAGGCTTTTCTAGGCTTCTGAGAGATGAACAGCACACATCCAATCCAAAATCTATATGCTCTTAATTTAATAACACTTCTAACATACCTGGCATATTTAAAACTCAGCCAGTAATTATATGTACAATGTACAGGTGCTGTTTTACGCAGCTGACCATTATTGTTTTAAAGTTGTTATGGACTAGTTAAAATATGTAAAGATTACTATAGAAAAATAAATATACTTACACATTACGATTTCTGTTAAAGTGTTCTGATAATAAATAGTTAAAATAATTCTGCCCAAGGACAACAGGATATGAAATCATTCCAGCTCAGACAGGAAAAATATGTCCTGTTGGATGGCAGTTCCACCACCAGGGGCCATTGCAAAGACTTGAAAAAACTTTTACAGGAAACATCCCTGGACCATTCCCTATCAGTCAAAGGGCTTTGGATCAATCCTTTAGTGCTGCCTGCACCCACATTACTTTTCACCATCCCCAACACTAAACAAGATGTCATTATTTATTGGGTTGACCACATCAGATTCTGGGGCTTTACTCCTTTAGTCTCATTCCAGCTGGAGTAATGCAAAAGAACTCAGACTAAAGAGAAAATTGCAGACTACAGCTACGAAACATCACAGGACTTGTTTACATGCGGAAAAAGGCCACAGTAGGTAATGTGAGGGAGGTACTCTGCACTAACTCCCCATGTGGACACTCTTACTGACCATTGAGAGTGCCTTTGTGTGCAGTGGTTTAGTGCACTTTGGAAGCACATTAAGTTAAACTACTCAAGCACACTTGTAGCGTGCCATAAGAACATTCACAGGACGGGGCAGTAAGTTAGGGTGTGAATTTAAAGCATACTAGCAACTCTGGACTAACTTCCTCATATAGACAAACCCTTAGTAAAAATATGTCTCACTTTAAATAAATGGAATCATTTTAGTTCATATACTAGTCACGAAACAAATTTGATATCAATCTTTACAGAAAGGGCCCCCTACCCTCAGTCTCCCCATGAAGCAAAGTGTATATTCCATGGTCTTACTTCATTTGGTGGTACTATTTAGCCCGTGTGATGAAGTGGGAATTTTTTGTAATATTTTAATGAAGTCTATATGTGCCTATATGCTGCATTGTGACCTAGTGGATGAAAAGGGACTGTTTGTTCCTGGGGCAAGCTAAGACACAGGTGCAAAGGGTGACTCATTTTCTGGAGCCTTAGACCCCATATCAATGGAGCTCTTGAGAAGACAATGTCAAATCCAATTGCCTGGACCTGGACACCTAGGAATCAACAATCCAGAGAGAGCTATGGACTTCAAGCTGCATCTCTCCAGCTTGGAGACAAAGAACTGGGGTGAGGTGGAATTTAAGGGTCAGCTTTGGGAAGCAGTCGGGGGCACATAGGAAATCAGACAGAGGGACAGACAGAGCTTGAATAATGGGGGCTCACTGCAGCTTCACTGGGCTCTGGCTACCCAGAATGGACTGTTCTATAACCTTCATTTCTCTATGCTAACCGAAGTCTTCCTATGCTGTGTTCCAGTCAGCTAATAAATCCTACTGTTTCACAATGCTGGTGGAGTGTGATTGCAGGTGCTTGCGGAGGTGCATTGTTCCTTAAGACTGTACAAGTCTCCCTCAGGGGCCTGCCTCAGTGGGACTTGCTGAACGGCGCTCATGATGTGAAACAGGAGTGCTGAAGGCTCAGAGATCCAGTCTAAGGAGGCAATGAAGCTGTGCAGTTTACCCTGAAGAAAGAGTGGGGTCCTCCCAGAGACTGTTCCAAAGTTGGGGTTATAGCACTGATCCTGTGGATCTGTGACAGCCCTTACTGAGTATAAAGATTATATGAAATCCTGCAGCTGTAGTTTTGTACTAAGAGGGACTACTTTGCAGTGGGAATTTTGCCTGAGTAAAGACTACAGGATTTGGCCTTGTATTCAGTACCCTGAAACAAAGAACCCTGTACATAGAACCCTGCATAGGCACTGACTACGTGGATGCTTCGGGGCTGGAGCACCTAGGGGGAAAAAATGGTGGGTGCTGAGCACCTACTGGCAGTCGCCCTATCAGGGCTTCCCCCTCCCCCCAGCGCCTCCTGCCCGCCGGTGGCTCCGCCAATCAGCACTTCTCCCTCCCTCCCTGCACCTCCCACCCACCGCAATCAGCTGTTTTGTGGCATGCAGGAGGCTGGGAGGAAGTGGGGAGGAATGAGGATGCGGTGTGCTTGGAGGAGGGGGCAGAATGGGGCAGGAAGAGGGTGGCAGGGGTGGAGCGGGGTTGGAAAGAGGTGGGGTGGGGCCTTCAGGGAAAGGGTGGAGGGGGAGCGGGGTCTGGGGCAAAGCCAGGGGTTGAGCACCCTCTGGCACAATGAAAAGTTGGCGTCTGTGGAACCCTGTTCCCTAAAACAAGGGGCAATGAAGTACACACTATATTTGTATTTGATAAATCAGAGATACTGGACTTTTGTTACTTGGCTGTCATTGATGAAGTTTATACTCTAGCCCAGAGATAATTTTCTAGGAGTTTTACAGTGACAGGTAGAAAGGGGAATTCCTGAAACTGCACCTATATTTGCAGAGCTCTTAACAGTAATTTCCTGAAGTTACAAGCAACACAAGCAATTGATTTATCTTGGAAATATTCCTGTTCTGTTAGTCTGAAATAACTCTGTTGACACAGGTGTTACTGAAGGCAGAATTTGCCCCTAGACGGCAAGTTTGTAAGATTTCTACTTATCCATTATTTTGTTATTTTCAGCTTTTCTTCTCCCCACAGCCAGCCACTTTACTCTTGGAGTGTGAGAGGGTTGAATTTTAAGGATAATCTTGTCTGTGTTTTTACTTAGCCGAAAAGACATTGAGCTAGGACTGTGACCTTTGCACTTTCTTCAGTCAATAATTTCTTAACATTAATTTGAAACAACTTTAAATAGACCCTCTATGGACCCCCACCTATCAGTTAAAAGGGGAAAGAAAACTTCTTAATTGCACCAACGGTACATATAGCTTAATACACCTTGAGGTATGAAGTTTGCACCAGTGACTAGTGGCTGTAGTTAGCAGGTGGATAACACTGGTGTTAGACTAGACATAAGGAATCTGGCTGGGCCAGTCACTAGTACATTTGTCTCGTTTATCATTCCACCATCAGTCCTACGCTTTTTTAGGAGTCAAGTACATGCTACGTACTTTTTTCTTTATGGTGGTTGTACTGGAGTAAAATTACTTCCATATTGTGAAGGTTTTAGAAAGTGTCAGATAATGATTGTTTGTTTGTTCTGGCCTGGTTGATAGTACCCATTTGAAATTTCAATTAGTCATTTCATGATTACAAGTACCCATTTGTATGTGTTTATCTTGTCACTGAAACAGTGAGGAGAAGACCGAAGAGTTGGTGAGCAAGTCTGTTCCTGTTAAAACCTATTATTCATTCTTTTCTTTCCCCTCCCACTGCAAAGAGGTCTGGTGGTTTCTCTAGTCACCCCAATTCTAGCACAAAGTCATCATTCACCATCTGCTCCCTGTTTATCAGCAGCATGGTCACTCACAGGTGACTTGGTGGCTAAGCATAAAATCTATAGAACACTTACAGTCCTTCTGAGTTACAGGATCCCCAAAATGACTCTCAGAACTCAATTATTTTAAGGATTTGCTTCATTGTCACTGCAATATGCACAGCATAACTGCTGCTGAGGAACAGTTGGTCATATTGAACCCCAGGATTTTGGAAAGCAAAAGACCTCATCTTTATTGAACTTATAACACAATAAAACAGCATATTACATCAGTGATTATAACTCATTACAAGCATAGACTAAACAAATTTGGCCACAAATTCATATTAAGCAAAATGACTAATTGATTTAACTTGAGAATGCAGCATAATCACAGTCTCCATCACTGGTCTCTCTTCATTTGCACTAGATGGAGAAGCACACATTTGTAACCACCATAACCAAGGTCTGTCTTTACCTGACACCACTTTCCTTACCAAATGATTTTTGGAAAGTCTCTGTCTTCCCCACTTCCCAGCAGCCTGATGCCTGAGTTTGCAGTAGTCCAGTGGGACCACTGGCCCAACCACTTCCAACAATAAAATTTCTGTACACAAACCAAACAAACCTTGGCCCGTTATCTTTAAGGTATACATAGGGTGTAGCTATAGACCTCTACTGAAACAGAGGTTAATGGAGAGCAAGCAAAGCCATCAAAGAGCTGAGCTCCTCTTTGCCTATGGTCCAGGCAAGGCCAGCCTAACAATTGGTGGTGCCCTATCCAGAGTGGGATTCCATACTAATAGAAGGAGGGAAATCAGGCAGAGTTTCTTCTGGAAGGGGCAGACTAGTGGTGAGTTTATAGTATGAATGAGAGGGAGATGAAGCCAGCTCATGGGTCACAGAGCATTCCCAGTGGCTTCTGGCTTTATTTGTGTTTAAGATTGGCCCTGGGTCATTTTTTCTATCGATAAATTGCTCAGGCCTGGCAAAGTTTCCTCCTTTTTGCCTTTTCCTGCACATAAAACTGGGAAAGGACATTACTTTAATATAAAAGTTTTTAAATTTTTGAGACACTGCAATGATATACAGATTGGGTGTTTACTACGTGATTATACTGCTGACTTGCTATCATTGTAGTATGATTGTTTTGAACCTTTGGAGTTCCTCTCCCAGCCCTGTCGAATTTGTGTGAGTGGTCGGTCTATACACGGGAATATCAGAACAAATTTAATGACCAGGACAATGCATGGAACAATGAGAGAAAGCATATATGCTGCAGGAAGATACCATCTATACATTGAAGGGTACAAGAATCTCTTCCCACCGTAGACCAGTGTATGTGCAGTGCACAAAATCAGTGTCACGTATCCCAGTTTGGACTATTGGGAGAGAAAAAAAGAGCATCGGTTAAGATTGTAAAATAAACTTTACAGTAAATACTATTTATAAACTATATAAACTATTGGGATATAACCAAAATTGGAAATGAACTGAGACTGTTTAGGTGAAATTGATTTATATTCTTAACCAAAGCTTTTTACTTCTCAAAATGTTTGCTTGGCAATTCTGATAATTTTTACCAGGTCACACCTACGTCCATCTGGTTGTAATTTTCATGAAAATTGGTGAAAATTAATCCAGAAGCCCTAGCTCTTTAGAGGCCATAGTGATAGTCCAACAAGAGTTTTCATATCATTTGGGTTTCTTCAATACACCAAAGCTTTCTTGACAGTAGACTCCCCACCCCCAGCCCCCGTAGCCCAGAACGGGTGCATTGAAGCCAACCAGTGGCTGCAATGCTTCCTATGAACCAAGTGCTAACAGTTATCAGTGTTGCACTGTCACCAGGGTTGTACTCTTTATACCCACATGATATTCTGTGCCATGGGTTTACCAGTTTTGCTTGCACATGAGCTGGACCTTAGAACAGGTGACTCACTAGAGGAAAGGCAGGCTCCCTATAGGTGTCCAACATGGAGTGGGGAGGCAGGATTTGTAGCAGCAGGGATGGCTGCTAATGCAGCCAAACAAGATGTGACATGCCCCACTGGCTCTCTGATATCTGGTGAGGTAGGACTAGCAGTGTGGATGGCCCACATCTTTGGGACGAGCAGTGTCAGGACGAGTGAGCAGTAGGGGTAGATAATGCGGTCAAGTGCCAGATGAGTGCCATTGACAGACTTACAGAATTCAAACACAGAGAGCGGGAAAGGGTCAAAGATGGAGTAGAGGCATAAAGGGGCTGAAGAGGAGGAAGAGGAGGCAGAAAGAACAAGTGCACATGAGCAGAGGCAATTTCAGCCTGGCTAAGGTTGGCACTTGATGGCATTATACAAAATAAAATGTTGATACTTTGTGCTCAAAAAAGTTCTCCATCGCTGACCACCTCAGTGGACTAACCATTTTACAATTTATATAATGAAACCGTTTTGTAGCCTTAAATTCTTTTCCATAAATGGAGCATAAACTTCTCATCTGACTAGGATGCTATAAAGGTGCAGGCAGTCGATAAGCACCCTTTGCAGCCCAGCGTGACGCTGCTGGAGTGCCCCACCTAGATTGCCCCCAGCAGAGCAGCAGTAGATTTCAGTTTAACAGCCCAGGCAAGAAGAAGCAAACATTTTTTTTAAACAAAATACCATATCCCCTTTTAAAAAGGCTTCAGCCCAGGAACCATTACAACAAATAGCTCGTCAGGCCCTGGTTCAAGCTGCCCAAATTCCACACCCCAAGTCTCTGAATCAGTTCCAAGTCTCTCTCCTAGTGCCTATAAGAGCAACTGTCATTCACTTCAGCCTACCTGACACCCTGTGCTTCCTGTTCCTTTTATAAAACTCAACCCTGCCAGGGCCTCTTTGATTATTCCCAGGCTTTCGGCTCCAGCCTGTCCCCTTAAAGGAACAGTACCTTTTAATCACACACTGCATTCCTTTACAGATGTACAATAGCACCAGTACTACTACAAATATGTAAGTCTGGATTTTCAAACCCCGGGACCTATGATGTCCAATTGCTGTGTTTGAAAATGAGGTAAATGCGGCAATAAAATATGAGCTAACTCTCTCATCCTCACCCATATGAACATATTTTTGGCTAATACTTCTGATTTTCAGCCAGTCTCTTGTTCTGGGGGATGGGGCATATTTTGCACAATTCCTTTTAAGAGATGCTTATGGTCTCACAAAGATGAGGAGGGAAGGCTGTGTTGCTTATATGGAGAGTCTAAAGAAAAGCTACCTCCTGCCAGACAGAGTGCATCATTTTATGACAATCACTTAGAAAATCACCACATTTTTCCAGTGTTGAGAGGAGGAAATGGATTGTTAATATTGACTTTTCATTTACGAAACGTCAAAAAGTGGCAGTATAGTTGCTTGTATGTTATCTGAATATTGTTGGCACTTCACAGTGACAATAACTGTCAATTTATTTAACACAGTGAATTTCCAGACTAATGCTAACTGAAATTTCAACCTGGAATAAATACTTTGAGTCAAAATAATTAGTGAAAGAACATGGGTTTTTAATCAGTGGCTGAATATTTCAGGGGTTTACTCAATGTAACTGATCACTCTGTTTTGTACAACCATCTTCTGAAAGCAACAAATTTGTCATTGCAACTTCTCATTTGTTGTTTGGAAGTTCAGGGTTTATTTTTACTTTATGTAAGTGGTGACCGCAGTGCCACCATCATGAGCTACCAGGGAAACATGAAAGTTGACAGAAGAGTGCAGGGAATATAGCAGAGAGAAAGGACATGAACTTAGTTTTTTAGTTGAAAGAAGGTATATTTCTCACCTGTACAAATCGAAATTCTCTCCAGTTGACGCTGTTGCTGACAGAGGGCAAGGAAGTTATTCCCAGCAAGACAAACAGAAAAAATCCCAGGATGCCTAAAGCCACGTAAGAGTCACTAATCCAGCCGTTAGTGTTGTTAAATGGATCTGTTCTGTTGTCCTTTATCTGAAGAAAAATATCACATATACTTTAATAGTGCAGTAGCTGCATCTCCAATGGACAGAAAAATGCCCTTTAACATGAGGTTTCCTTTAAGGTGAACTGAAAAGGTTTTTGTAAATAGATTAAAACAATCTGAAACAGCAGACCAGCTTGTCTCCTGAACAGAGCGGGGTGTTCTGAACTGCCAGCATGCAGGGCCTTCCATAGCATGTGCCACGCAGAGGCAGCAGATACAGTGTTGCATACAGCCATGGCTGATGCTTCCATTTAGGCGACCTAGGCGGTCGCCTAGGGCAGCAGGATTTGGGAGGCGGCATTTTGCCGCCCTTGGCGGCAATTCTGCGGCAGGGGGTCCTTCTGCGCTCCGGGTCTTCGGCGGCAGTTCTGCAGCGGGTCCTTCACTCGCTCCAGGACCCACCGCCGAAGTGCCCCGAAGACCGGGAGCGCGGAAAAACCCCTGGCGCCGCTCCTGCATACAGCCTTAGTGTAGCATTAATAAAGCTTTGTAACGTGAACATACATTTTGATGACTGCGGGAATGTGGTTATTTTTAAAAATAAGGCCTGGCTTTCTGCATGTCAGTAAATGTACCACTCTCAAAGAGATATGCAGAAATATGGAACATGTACCTCAAAATTATTTATAATTCATATTTTTCTGCACCTGTTGTTAATCACTACACTAGCCAGAAGGAAGATTGAGATCAGAAGTCCCCCATTTAACCACAGCACCAGTGATCTTTGGAAATACAGATGTCTAGAGGAAACACCAACCATACAAAGAAATTCAATAGCATAAAATCAATACAAATATGACCTTTGACATGAAATTCTGAAACTCAACCTACAAAACAATAGCATACATAAGTGGGGTTGGGGGGAGCAATGAACAGAAACTTACCTGAGAGATGACGTAACCATTTAATCTCCATCTTACATAATAGCGAATAGGGATAACAAGCGTATACAAAACATGTAGAAAAGCAAAAACCAAGGCTACTAATCCAAGCTGTTTCCTACAAAGCATCCATTTGTCCAGCCAGTCTGGGAAACGACTGTATTTTGTACCTCTGTGTAACTGGAGAATTGCAGCAATTATGCCGGGAAGGTAAACCAAAGCAAGAAGGATGAGTGCCACTATGGGGCAGACCCGATTTGGAATGCTAATTGCAATAAAAAATGATAAGTCTTTGTTTTCATGTATGTAGGGGTAGATTACATCACGAATCAAACTGTAGAAGAAAAAAAATGCGCTTAGGCCAATAGCCAAGTAGATGGGAAATTTCCACATTGGAAAGAGTTGCAGTGGGTAATTTTCTATCTCTTTGGCTGCCAAGAGAGAGCCTTGATCCAATGGTGTAAGACCAAGAGTCCGAACAATATCCATCACCATTTGTTTGGCTTTGTTGTCATCTCCACAGACAAACACCTGCAATAAAAAGAATGGGCTTTATTTTGACAAATCTTTGGGACAGTCTTTACTATTGACCTGTATGGGTATAAAATAAGACCTTAAAGTTGATTGTATTTCCAAACTTTCTAGAAATCATTGGCTTTCTTGCCAGTCTTTGATGCAAGGGTCAAACAATAACATGCTCCGCTACTGAGAATCAGAATCAGAAGTAAAACCTTTTCACTGGAGAGGTGGAAGGTTTAAAGTGAAACAATCATATATATGAAAATAGCAAAATATAATACACTTAACAATGATATTTAGCTCGAACTGTTGGATTTTAGCACACGCTTTGGAAGACAACTCTGTCAAGCAATTTATAAACACAATTGCATCTTACTGGTAAAGGGTTCTCGGGGATTTTATATAAATGGTCACAATTTTCCATTTTTGCACCACACATATAAAGCAGGGATTCCCAAGGGTTCCAGAGCAATCAGGATACAGGTAATAGGAATATAGATGACCTGTCATTAAAATAAATATTTCTCTTCAAGGATTCTGAGAACAATGTAGAGGGAGCCTCTCTCATATGGGTATGCAGGGTAATAGAAAAGTGTACCCTCACCAGCCAATTACCATGTGCACAGGGCAGCCAGAAGGATGGTGGGAGGGAGGAGGGTGTTTTGGGAAAGACGATACTCATCTTGGAGTCTGGAGAAAAAAAGCAACCTGCTCTCATTCAGACCCACAATAAGGGGATTTTTGGAGCTTCTGACCATAGTGCAGCCTGAAGGGAGCTATATCTGTGCAGAGATCAGCCTGGACAGGAGTACAAGGCACCAAATCCGTGGCTCTGCCCTGGCAGCACAAAGCAGGTTTAATGATGGCTTAAGTGACCAGTTGAGACAGCACACGGCGTAAGGGAACTCTGATGGTTCCTGGCTGTCAGAGCAGTCCCTTGGGGGCAGTTGCACCTGGAGCAGCTTAAAGTAACCCCTGAAGTTGCAATAAGCTGCTTCTCAGGCCTAGCCCAGCACACAGTGGACCAAGGGTCAGAGAACCATGAAGACGGCTAACAAACTTCATAGTTCCTCCAGCCATCCCAAGCTGCCCAAGTATCGGAATCTCCATGCCCTTCTTGCTCCCTGCACATCCCCACAACACTTCTGAACTCTGGATAAGTCCAATCTTGCTTCTGAACTCTGTGGGAAGGGACATATCTGCTTCCACGCTTATCCACTACCTGAAAGTAGCCAGAATGGAAGTGTGATTTACACAACTTGATATTTCTTCTCCACCCTACATTCCTTTCTGTCTCAGTTCTCCTCCTGCTTTGTCCAAGTTCCCTCATTATGCTTCTTCCTCTCTTCTTTCCCTCTTCTCTTGATTCTTTGGCTCTTTCTTCTCAATTCCTTTCCTTAGTCTTTCCTATCTTCAGCTTCCTACAACCCTCATTTCATCCTTGTCGTCTCCCTCTTTTTGAAGTTGCTCTTGCTTACTTTTGTAACTTACAAACATTTTTAGATGATTTTAAAATCCTCCCAACACTGTAGATACATAACAGCAGTTCCCTTCTCTGATCTCTGTTAACATCTTCCTGCAGTTTGGGGGTGAGGGACAGGTGCTTAACGATCAAAAGACAGGGAAAATCAATGTTTTTTAAATGTTGGGGATAGAGATTTATTTCTAGGCTAAGATCAAACAATCATATTTGAGCATGAAAGGATTTTTTTTAGCTTAGTTATTTGACTGAACACAGGGGATCATAATGAAAGTTGCATCTGAACCTTGTCTGATACTTTTCTCCTTATTTACATCTGTATTTTGCTGTACTGTTCAGAGATTGCCATATGATATAATTTGCAAGAAGCTCTTGTTCTTTCATCTTACCTGTCTGCTTGCATCCAACGTGCCTGACTGCAAGGCCCATGCTGACACGGTGTTAAATGCTTTCACTACCTTAGCGCCTGGCACCAGTTGAGCAAGGTATTCAGCATTGGATTCAGGATATTGGTTTATTTTGAGGTTGTTGCTTACATCCACCAATACTTTTCCATGGAGAACTTCAGTTAACTCTGTGAGGAAGTTGTAATGTTGTCTCTGAATTGCTACAATAATAATGTCAGCCTTCTGCGCAGCTTCTCCATGGCTCAGCACCTCTGTGCCTTTGGGAATCAGACTGGAAGTCTGTGCATTTCGGCTTCCGAACACTATGGAGTAGCCACACTGGAGCATTTTATACCCCAGAGATCTTCCAAAATCTCCTGTTCCAAAAATACACACAGTCTCTTTTTTATTAGGAGAGTTTTCAGCAAGAGGGATCATGTTGGAAGAATTTTTCTCCATATCTAAAAAACAGTAATAGGGAAAAACAAAACAGGAATACTTTGAAAAGGACAAACTAGCATGGTGCTTTGATTATACCAAAATGTATATTAACGTTCTCTTTGTTTCTTGGACCATTTAGCAGGAAAGTCTAACAATTAACACACATTGTCAGAGGGCTTACTGTGCCGTTTTATCAAGAAAAGTAAAGTTAATTTCTCTCCATGGGCTTATAGCGCCCTACCTTTCCCTCAGCTGATAGATGCAGACCCTAGATGTGGAAGAACTGTTTCAGTTCTCTTCTCTGAGGGGAAAAGGGGGAGAAGGAGCAGGATATAGAGAGAAGAAGGAATAGTATTTGCCCCATGTTTCTGGGTCATTTCTGCTTACTTTGTTGACAGAAATAAGTTAAAGGGGAACTTACCAAGAGAAATCAGAACCTGGAGGCTCTTTGCAGGAAAACTCAAAGAAAAGACATCACAAAAGGAGCAAGCTGGGAACTCACCTGCCCTACTCAGTGTTTTATTGTTATTGCTCTTCAATGCCAATGTGTTTTATTAGGAAAGAACCCCAGGAGAAGGGACTACTGAGGTACTGGGCTACTAGAGTGTATTTCCTTTACTTATAATGATTCTATTATAAGCAATGTATAACTATTGATCTACTAGGTACTTATATGACCCACTTCACTGTAATATCTAAGTGCCTCACAATCTTTTTTATCTTTATTTTTTATTTGCATTGTGGTATCACCTAGGATCCCTAGTGACCAGGACCCTACTGAGTTAGATGTTGTACAAATACAGGACAAAAAGACAGTCCTTGCCCCAAAGAGCTTACAGTCTATGTATCCTCTCAACACCCCTGTGAGATAGGAAAGGATTATTATTTTCATTTTACTGATGGTGGACTGAGGCGCAGAGAGACAAAGTGAATTGCCCAAGGTCATGCAAGAAGTCTATGGCAGTGCAGGGAATTGACGCCAGGTCTCCTGAGTCCCTGGTAGAGTCCTAACATGCCACCGTCCTTTCTCTATGAATCTATACATACTATACAAAGGAAACCTATTCAAAGGGACCCATAAGTAGAAAGTTCTAAGAAGCTACTATTTGTATGCTCTGTCATGTGATCTACATTGTGCTTCCTTTGGACATGTTTAAAAATCACTCTATGCTGGGTATGCTGATGTCCTGGGAGACTGTGATGGGGTGTGTACCCCACAGGCCCTGAAAGGGTTAATGTGAGCCTGAGAGGTCAGTTATGGTACCTGGCTGCACTTGGAAGGAGAGCCAGGCTTAATGGATCATGAAGCCCAGCTGGGCAGGAGCAGGCTGGTTAGCATAAAGCCGGGAAGATGAGAGCAGAAGAGGGCTAAAGAGGGGGGAGTCTTCAGTCACTCTCTGGGTACAGAGAGGTGGTGAAGAGGACACCCAGGGGGGAGAATAAGATCCTAGCCCTGGAAGAAAGGTCTACCCAGAGAAGTTACGAGGAAGAAAGCCTGAGAGAGGCTGGATTGGAAGAAGTCCAGGGAAACAGCAGCAAGGAGTGGGACTGCACAGGCCATGGCTGCTGGTTATACTGTTCCTGTTCCTGTACCCGGAACCCAGTGTAGAAGGAGGGCCTAGGTTCCCCTACCAGCCACTGGGAACATGGCACGGGACCTGGCGATGTGAAACGGAAGACTGTCTGAGGTGGCATCTGGACAGCTTGTCTGATGGGACTTTGTTACCTTGAAAGGGGAGGACTATACAGTGACCGGCTGGAGGGACAAGTCACCAAGAGGGAGTACCCTGAGTCACAGAGAGAAAGAGGGGCCACAATATGAGCAACTGACAGAAGGGGTTACAAGACACGGTGAAAGCTAATTCCCAGATACCGCTAAGGAGGTGCAACTGTGATGAGTGAACCCCTTTACATAGACGCAAATGAGAGGAAGGCTGTATAATTCCCTCTTATGGATATTCTTATATTTCAAAGCAGAATAGCAGCATCTGTAATACTGATTAATTTCTCAGAGCCACTACATAGTAAGATGCAACATTCCTTTTTTTAACATATTCTGTACTATAAACTGGCGGATTGACCTTGTTCGAAATATGGCAGTATCCCGTTCAAATCTTCCAGGGCCTCCAAGCTTAAGAAATCAGAAAGCTGTCACTGAGTGAACTGTGTGGCAGTCATGTCCTCTCCTAACTGAGATTTGAATGGAAATCAAATGGCTGTTTCTATGTGACATGCAGAATTAATTAATATTATAAACATTTTATTCATGAAAGCTACAGCAATAAGAACCAAATCTACAAAGTATCTCCAGTGTTCTTTAAAACAGAACACCAAACATTTAATTCGCCAATGATTGTTTGGGGCTAAACACTTGCCCAAATGATCCAGCAAGCAATGTTCTGACCTCTAGAGACCTTAAATATTGTTTTCTGTTTATATGCCTCCAATTACAGGCCAAGCACTCACAAAACTAAATGTTCCTCTTGTAGGCCTTGCCATATGATTCTTGAGAACTGGAGAAGGAGGGATTACATAACTGAATTCACCCACATCTGAAACACAGGACAGGTAACATAGTCTTTTACAACTCTTCAGGGTGACAGTAATCACATTTGGGTGGCTATGGCATAGTATAGTGGTAATAAACTGTTTTGTAGGAACAGAAAGTATAAGAGGTATTTATAGGCTTATAAACAGTGCACTGGCTTGAGTCAGAGAGCAATGATGATTAAATGACTGTATTTCTGGGCCCATCCTGCTCCTAATGAAGTCAATGGGAATTCTGTCTTTCACTTCAGTGGCGGCAAGCTCAGGTCCCAAAAATGCCTTTAAGGAAGGCTGTCTGTATGCCTTTTGCTCTATAGCACACTGGGCTCTTCTCTCTTTCATCCCTTTCTAGAACTCTCCATTCCTCTTCCCCTAGAGAGAAGTCTGCAGAATTTTTTTTTTCTTTGCTCTACTATTTAGGGCCCTATCCAACAAGGTGCTGACAGCCTCCTATATATAGGGTTCTGAGCATCTTCAGTTCCTAGTTAAGCTGAAGTTGAGGTTGCTCAGTACCTTGTAGGATTGGGCCCTTAGAGCTGATAGGCCAAATTTTGCTGGCCTCACTCTCACAACTAGTCCCATGTCATGCAGTGAGGCCACTTGCATGAATAAAGTAAGGAGAATTCAGCCTTGTTTGTTAGGAAATACTGGGTGTCAGACATAATGAAAGATGATGGTGCTTATTATCATCACCGTAGTGATTTGATGGCACACAAATACCAGAGATAAATTAGTCAGTAGTTAATGTCTTCATAGATATCGTACATTGTTAAATCTTATTTGCTAACTTTGTGTAGTTTAACATTTGTTCCTGCAACACATAATCCAAGAATACAGCACTGTACTAAGTGATATGGAAAAAGTTGGCTTTGAAGCTACAAGCCATCTGTAACTTGCCTAGTTACAAGAACAAATATGGAAATGAAATGAGTTGACTTCCATCTAACCCCTTTTCAGTCCTATTATTCCCTCAAGCTTTTTGGCAAAATTTAGTAAAATTTCCACCTGTTGCTGAATTGGCTTGATTTTTTTTTTCTAGACTGAGGTTTATGCAGGGGTGAAAGTAAGATAAATTACTTACCAGTACAGGGGCCCGGCTCTGGGCCCCTGGAAGGGGTGGGGCCTTGGATGAAAGGGGCGGGGCTGAGGGTCAGACTCCCCCAGCCAGCCTTTCCATGCTGCCCAGCCCGTGCTGCCCAGGGCTCTGGTGACGATTTAAAGGGCCCGGGGCTCTGGCTGCTGCCACGGTGGAGGTGGCTGGGAGCCCCAGGCCCTTTTAAATCACCGGGCCCTGGGGCAGCTGCCCCTTTGGCCCCCTTACTCCCTGTCAGTGGTCCTGCCGGTAGGCTGCCTACCCGTTGACGCCCCTGGATGGGGGGCAGGGAGGAAGGAGGAGCGATGTTAAAGCGCTGCCGTAGGCCGATACCGGTGGCCACTTCTTACCGGTATCCCGGACAGGCCTGTACTGGCCTACTTTCACCTCTGGGTTTATGATTTGTAATGAATCTTCTGTGATAAGTTCACAGGGTAAGTCATCTGGGTATCTCAAAACCTCAGAAACCTACAGGCAATGATGATTTTGTTCTGAGTTTTGGCTTTCCTATGTGCATTTGGTTCAAAATTAAAACTCAGGCTGCAACTCAATGGGTATGAATGTGTGAAAATCAAAACTAACAAGTGTCTGACAGAATCCATGACAAAAAGACCCTAGTGAGTTTCCCACAGCTCTAGCTGTAATTCCTACTAATATACTTTACTACATCAGTTGATGTATTTTAATACAACATCAATATAAAGGACTGTACATGAAGAATAACATCTTGCGGCTCAGGGTTCAATCCTGTGAGGTGTTTGAAAACAGATCTGATAAAGCACAGCTTTAGGCATATGCTTTGCTTTAAGCATGACTTAATGGGACAATTCACATGATTAAAGTTGAGCACATAGTATCATAGAATTATCGGACTGCCCCCTCGCTTCCTGCCCCCTTACCAGGCTGCTCAGAGCAGCAGGACTGGCTTATTGGAAAGCCTGGGAGGTGGGCGGGCACAAGTCACGCTGCTCGTGAGGTGGCGTGCCTGCAGGGGAGGGGGAACGGGAGGGGAGGGAACAAGGGCTAGCCTCCTCGGCTGGGAGTTCAAGGGCAAGGCAGACTCGCGCCACCCTTGGAATTTCTTCACGCCCCCCCGGGGGGCACACTCCCCAGTTTGGGAACCTATGATCTAGACCATTCCTGACAGGTGTTTGTGTTATGATGGAGATTCCACAATCTCCGTAGGCAATTTATTCCAGTGCTTAACGGCCCTGAAAGTTAGGAAGTTTTTCCTAATAGCCAACCTAAACCTCCCTTGCTGCAATTTAAGCCCATTGCTTCTTGTTCTATCCTCAGAAGTTAAGAAAAACAATTCTTCTCCCTCCTCCTTGTAACAACCTTTTATGTACCTTGAAAACTGTTATCATGTCCCCTCTCTGTCTTCTCTTTTCCAGACTAAGCAAACCCAGTTTTTTCAATCTTCCATCATAAGTCATGTTTTCTAGACCTTTAATCATGTTTGTTGCTCTTCTCTGGACTTTCTCCAATTTGTTCACATCTTTCCTGAAATGTGGTGCTCAGAACTGGCCACAATACTCCAGTTGAGGCCTAATCAGCATGGAGTATAGTGGAAGAAGTACTTCTTGTGTCTTGCTTACAACACTCCTGCTAATACATCCCGGAATAATGTTTGTTTTTTTCTCAACAGTGTTACACTGTTGACTCATATTTAGCTTGTGGTCCACTATGATCCCCAGTTCCCTTTCTGCAGTACTCCTTCCTAGGCAGTCATTTCCCATTTTGTATGTGTAAAACTGATTGTTCCTTGCTTAAGTGCCTTGCTGGATGAGGGCTGGAATGCTCAGTACCTTCCAGGACCAAGCCCCAGGACTTTGGACTGGGTTCAATTCTCACCTCTGTCACAGACTTCCTATGTGATCATGGCCATGTGATCACTTAAACTCTCTGTGTCTCAATTCCCAGGCTGTCATATGGGAATATAATACTTCCTTTGTCTGTCTTGTCTATTAGACTGTAAATTTTTAAAGGCAGAGTCTGTCTCATGCTGCATGTGTGCACAGCACCTGGCACAATGTGATGCTGATCTTTGTTGAAGCTTGTAGATGCTGTTGTAATTAGCTAAAAAAACAAAACAAAAAAACCTAAGTGCTGATGAACATAAAGTCTTACACTAGTGTTTAAGGGAATATTAATGCTGAAATAGCACATTACTGAATCTTTCAAAATATCCATAATTAATATCCAGTTAATGACACAGGTTTCATCCTACCACTTATTCCAAAAATGGATAGAAAAAATTAATATGCACTTTAAATTTAGCCTTCTTTTGAACAATTCTGGAGTTGTGTGGTTTGGAAATATGCATATTTGATTACTCTTTCAATTAAAATGAGTTGCAGCCTTATGAAATAGCTTCAGCAAAGTGGGAAGCTATGAAAAATAAATCACATGGAAACAGATTTAGTTACTTCCCTCTAAATGTTATTCATTAAGATATATTACAAATATATAAATAAATAAATAAATAAAAATGGGCACTAAATTACAGATATTTTATCAGAGATTTCTGTTACACTGTGACCTAATGCTAAATAGCTCATGCTACAAAGTAGTTATCATGCTGTTCTGGTTCTATAGCAGTGATGCTCAGATCTCAGTGGTTCAGGAGCCAAATTAGCAATCAACATTACCCAAAAGAGCCACAGGAGTGCAAAGTCATTGTTTCATTTATTCTCACAGCAAAATGACTGACCAAGTGTTGTTATTTTATCAACTACAATGGTTAACAACATGGTAAAAGCATCTTGATTGGTTAATAACGTAGACTGGTTAATAATGAAATCACACAGTATTTTAATACCACATGCTGCCAAGAACTGCAGGAGACACATTAAAGAGCCACTTGCAGCCTGCGAGCCTCAGTCAGAGTATCACTGTTCTACAGTCTGCGTTTGATGCAAAATCACTGAAGAGATTTTAACGTGGTTCTCATGCTGTTAGCCAGGACCTGATCCTCTGAGATGCTCAGTGTCTTCGGAAAGGTGGAAGCTTGTGTACTACCTAGTATTTTAAAATAGTCAGCATTTCATGTCTGTTAATATTCATTTAGCAAGAAGAACATGAATATAATGAACTTGTCTCCCAATCACTGCTCTGGGAGTTGAGGATGTTCTGTACTTTGCAGGATTGTGCCCTATATTGGGCTGCTTCTCACTCTCTTATAACTATTTGTCCAATGAATGTGGAGATGTAATTCGCTTGTTCTAAAAACACTCTTCTTATGTTTACATGGGCTGGTGCTTCTACAGGTGTTTGAGGAATCTAATCTTTTGTTTCCTGGAATCTAGACACATATACATCCCCCTATTCCAATTCAATCATTCAATAACTTGTCTGCTCACCCCTCCTCTGAGAAACTTCAGAGGAAAATAATTTGTAAAACACCAGGGAAAGTAGTTTAATGTGAAATATCCCTTGGTGTCTTTCCTTAAAATGTTTGGGAAAGAGAAAAAAAGAGAACGTAGTTAAAGTTTCAAAATAATTGTTCAGAAAATTTCAGTTGCTCGATTTCCTTCCCCCCCCCCAAAACCAAACAAACTAGAAAATGAAAAGTAAGTGTGTGTGTGTGGGGGGGGGGGGGGGGTGTTCAGTTTGTTTTTTTCCTTTCCACCCTTTGTCTCCTACACATCCCTTTTTCAGTGGCCAAAGGGAATGAAGGGAGAGAGGGGTAAAAGAAAAGCGTGAAGAACCGCACCACCCAAAATTGAAAACAGAATTTTTCCGAACAAAATCTTTTAGAAATTTTAAAAAAATCTTTCTAAACCTGCAGAATGCAAGTGACTTCAATTTTTATTTTTTTTCCCCCACTAAAAATGGTTTTCTGTTTTCAACCTGCTCTAAAACGGAATCAGTTTGACTTAAACAATATTAATCAGATTCTCATAAGACAGTGAACGAAACCTATGATGTTATACAGTCCAATTCTCTACCAATATAGGATTGTTTCCAGCATTGAGACCGATTTTCTACCCCAGTCTGCTTCTGGTGCAAAGGGAGTGGAAACCTCCAAGTCCCTAGTACAGAGAATCAGGGAGCCATACCCAGGTCCCTGACATCCACAGCAGCAAATGGAATCTTTATGCACGTCTAATTCTCAGTGTTCCAAAGGCAAAGGCTTCCATCACTTTCTTTGGGAGACCGAGAACAGATGTTGTGAGAGGAAGTGATTGTAAGCCACTGACTTTTCCTCACCCAGCGATAGCTAAAAGCAAGTGGAACTGAGTCCTGCTACAGGAGAGGGAGCGGGGAAAATACAGTTGATTCCTCTTCAGATTCCCTACCGAGGGAAACGGTGGGGGCGACGGACCTGTCTGGTTTTAAGATTAAGTTAGATAAGTTTATGGAGGGAATGGTTTAATGGTAAAACATAGTAGTCAAGGAAAGCCAAGCAATGGTAGGTAAATAGTATAATGGCTAACAGGGGTCGGGCTGGAGACTCTTGCCTATATGCTCGGGGTCTTACTGATCGCCATATTTGGGGTCGGGAAGGAATTTTCCTCCAGGGCAGATTGGCTGAGCCTCTGGAGGTTTTTCGCCTTCCTCCGCAGCATGGGGCAGGGATCTCTAGCAGGAGGGTCTCTGCCGATTGAAGTCACTAAAAACAGGATTGGGGACTTCAACAGCAGAGTCCAGGGAAGGGGTAGGGACGGTTTTACGGCCTGCAGCATGCAGGGGGTCAGACCAGATGATCATAATGGTCCCTTCTGACCTTAAAGTCTATGAGTCTATGAGATTCTTATGAATCTGTAGCCTGTGTTTGTGAGCCTTTCTTGGAGAATTTGCCTTTTGTAATGAAACTCCAAACCATGATCACTTTGCATTATTTTTGGATTTGGGTTTGTAAATTTTACTTAGAGAGCCACTATATTTCTGTTCAGCCAGTAGATGGCAACATAACCTAGCTTTGTTCTGTGATAGTCTTACAGTACGTACATAATGCTTGGGAGAAAACATATAAAAATTATTTTAAGTTCTTTTACTTAGGTGTTCAGATACTATAGGGATGAACGCCAAAGAAATGCTTATCAATACATGGAATCTGGCTTTTCTACCATAATATTTTCTTGCTTTCTTTTTTTTTGGTAAAGATTGACTTCTTTGGAAAAGAATCCTTATATAAGTTCTATAACTATTTGCTTATCTGCTTTTTGCTCTGCAGTGTTGTTGTTGGTTGCTTCCTAATATAGAGTCCTAGCCAACTGAAGATCTGGTCTATGCACCCACGCCCTTTCTGAAAACCAGCTTGCTCTTTTCTGAGAATGCTATCAACTGCCTCTGATATATGCTGGACTATGATCTTACACAATACTTTGCTTAGCACAGATAAAAGTGTGATACCATGCCAGTTATTACAATCACTGAGTTCCTTTCTTTGGTATCTTCACTGTAACCCCATTGGTCCACTCATCTGGCACTTTTTCCCTTTCACAGACTGATGTAAATGGAGGGGCCAGGATAGATGCTGCTAATTTAAGATTTACCTTGAACAATTCTGCATTCAAGTTATCCTTGCCAGGAGCTTTCCCATTATTTAAGGATTTGATGGCTTGAATTATCTCTTCCTTAGTTGGGGTGTCTGTGTTGATATCAAGATCTTCTTCTGCCTCCTGGATGTTTGCTTCCTCTTTAGGTGGCTCCCTGTTCAGCAATTCTTTGAAATGCCCTGCCCAGCGCATTTCTTGTTCTTTTTTGGTTGTTAGTAGGTGTCCTTGTTTGTTCCTGATGAGTGTTTGTTGGTGTCTGCCGTTTACCACTGATAAGCCGCGTCATTTTATATGGTTCCTTGTTCACCACAAGCAGCTGCATCCTCTGCTTGTGTTGTCAGGTTATCAATATAATGCTGTTTGTCCACTCTCACAAGGCGTTTGATCTCCCGTTGTGACTTGCTATACTGCTCGTTGTATTTGTCCTTTAGCTTCCGGGATTTTGTGTCTAAAACATTTTTCTTCAGGGCTCGTCTGGTTTCTATGGCGTTCCCAGTGCTGGATGTAATCCACTCCTTCCTTCTCTTCTGCCTGTAGCCTAGACAGGCTTCACTGCTCTGTTTATAAATTGCTGTTACTTTGTCCCATTTCTTGTTGATCTCCTCATCTGCAGTCCCCTCCCCTTCATCAAGGTCTGCAAGTGCTTGAAACCTGTTCTTTAACTGCAGAACGAAGGCTTTCAGTATTTCAAGGGACTTTAGCTTGTCAATATCAAAACATCTATGTCCCTTGTTTGGTGAACCCACATTTCTCAGTTTTAGCTTGATGGAGGCTGTCACAAGGTGGTGGTTGCTGCTAACATCTGCACCCCTTCTCACTTTCACATCTGTTAGTGAGTGTCGCCATTTGCCACTGATCATGATATGGTCAATCTGGTTCTTATCTCTGCCATTTGGAGAACACCATGTCAGTTTGTGAATTTCACAATGTTCAAATACGGTTCCGCCGATTCATATTACATATGAATAGGTCATTCATATTACAGAAATCAACAAGCCTCTCTCCGTTTTCATTCATGGTGCCACCCCCATGTCTTCCCATTGCTCTGTCATTGTTTGTGTTGTCCTTACCGACCTTGGCATTCAGGTTTCCCATTACGATAGTTAGGCTGTGGTGTGGTACTTTCTCTAACTCTGCCTGTAGTGTAAGGTAGAATTTGTCCTTTACTTCTTCATCACTGTAATTTGTCGGAGCATGACACTGAATCAAGGGGATATTATTGTGTTTCCCTTTCAGTCTGGCTCTCATAAGTCTGCTGCTGATGGATATCCATTCAAGCAGGGGATGTTCCACTCCCTTCTTCAAAAGTATGGCAACACCCTCATGGTGTTGTCCATCATCCCGTCCAGAAAACAGCAAAGTTTCTCCTGAGGCTGTTGTTAATCTTCCTGATCCCACCTATCTGCTCCAACCAGGATGTGTAAGTTGTGGCGTCTCATCTCTGCTGTGACCTGAGCTAGCTTCCCTGCCTCGTAAATTGTCCATACGTTCCAAAAACCAAATTTGGTTTTTGACTTGGTGTTGAGCACTTCAGTCTTCATGCCAATGGCTTCCACTACTGGCAGTCCTACGGGTCATTGACTCCTGAAGGCCATCACACACAGTAATGGTTAATTTCTCTGTCGCTGTTTCCGTAACATATTTTGTTTTTTTTACGGGACAGGGTTGTTAGCTATGTGCCTAACCCCCAACCTGGAGGACCAGGGTGTCTGTTTTGCCTGGCCCCTTCCCCACAGACCAATCCAACATGGTTGAACCTATCAGAAGCAAAAAGCCCCCGCCGACACAGACTCGGGATCGTTAGAGCATGCAAACTGTCCTGCCATGACCAGGCACAGACACCAGAGAACGGACACTCCTGCTGACGTAACTGCCCCGCTACACTGACTTAACACCACCTCTGCGGGCAGCGTAGACTCAGGGTTGATGTAGTTAGGTCAACACAGTGTCACCGTGAGCGCGGCATTACTTACGTTGACTATTACTGGTCTCCAGTAGCTGTCCCATAATGCCCCATACTGATCGCTCTGGTCACCATTGTGAACTCCTCTGCCCAGGGGTCAGCTGCCATTCCCCTTTAAAGCCCCATGAATTTTTGAAATTCGTTTTCCTGGGTGCCTGGTGAGGTGAGCACACCTAGCAGCTCTCCATTGATGTGTGTAACTGCCTAGCTGACCACGCCGGCGACATGCTGCAGATACACAAGAGGTATATGGATCTCCTGGGCTGGTGGGGAGAAGAGGCTGTGCAGGAACAGCTCTGATCCAGCCGTAGAAATGTGTACATCTACGAGCAGATTGCTCAGCGGATGCAGGAGAAGGGCTACAACAGGAACACACAATAGTGCTTCGTGAAAGCCAAGGAGCTGTGGCAGGCATACCAGAAGGGAAGAGAGATCAACAATCAATCTGGTGTGGAGTTGGAGACCTGCTGCTTTTACAAAAAGCTACATGCCAGCCATCCTTGGTGGAGACCCCCTCCCCCAGAGCACCATGGATACTTCGGAGGAGTCACAGACCCCCACTGTGAACAGGGGGGGGAGGAGGACAAGGAAGGAGGAGTGTGGGGGATGGGCGACCGGGGGATCCAGTTGCACAGTGAGCCAGGACACATAAGAACAGTAGGACGATGGAACAGATGCCTCGGGAGGTTGTGGAAGCTTCTTCACTGGAGGTTTTCAACAGGAGGCTGGATAGCCATCTGTCCTGGATGGTTTAGACAACAAATCCTGCATCTTGGTTGGGGGTTACTCTAGATGACCCCTGCAGTCCCTCTAACCCTGTGGTTCTATATTTTTGACTCCACTGCAGTCCAGACAATCCCGATTTGTTGAGCAAAGGTGAGCATTATGTTGGGGAAGGAACCTCTGGTGAGTAGGTAGTTTGCTTTGAAATTCCAGGGTATGGAACCTCCAAAGTAGCAGGCCACATCTGTTGATTTACTCTTGTTTACCTGTGCTAGAAGAAGTAGTGAAACAACCAAGAGAGATAGAGTTTGCTACCTGGTTTTAATTCCTCTCTAGAGTGCAGCAAAAATGGTCATGCGGAGCAGTTTATGTGCATCTTGTGAATCCTCCATAGAGATCTTGATGAAACTTTTATGGAGGTACTCTGCAATCCTCTGCCGAAGGTTTCTGGGGAAGGCTGCCATACTTCTTCCACTGCGATAGGACACTTTCCCATGCCAGTCAGCAAGTACTTCAGCAAGCACCATTGCAGTACAAGCCTAGCAGCATATGGGTCCAGATGGCATCAGGACACCAGCTGCACTCTCTCTTCCTTTGTTACCATCAGGAGTGAGATAGCCGCTAAAATCTCCACTGCCTGTGGAAAACAGTGCCGGTATTCAGTTCCATTGCCCTATACCAATATACTCATGCCTGTGAGCTATTTCCCCAACCTTAAACCCTGCCCCCACCCCCAAAGAGCCATACTCAACCTGGCTGGTGCGGTGACTGGCACCGTGCTGTATCAGTCCCGTGGAGAAGTGAGAATGTAATGCTTACCCTTTTGGGGGATCAAAGTTTAAAATGGCTTTTTTAAATTGCCTGGTTCATGTTACCGAATAAAATTCTATTTTTTTAATCAAGAATCATCGTTATTAGTTCATAACACACGCTGTCTGACACTGAGCAGGTCTGACACACACCAATTTCCTGGTACTTCATTTTGTCACAAACCCATAAAATCATTCACAAACACTGTTCTATTCCTACATGACAGCAGTCACTACAAGAATCATACTAGGCTGCAAGAGAGCAAGGCCAGGTAGAGCACACTACGGCATCACACCTTACTCTGGCTCACTATTAAAATGTTCTCTCAAAGCCTCCCTGAGCTGTATAGCTCTGCACTGAGCTCTTCTAATTGAGCTCCACCGCCTCTGTTCATCCTGGCAGAAACTTTCCTCCTTTGTTTCACAGATATTTTGCAGGACACAGCAGGTGCTATTACCATTGGGATGCTTTTCTCACCGAGGTCCAATCTCCTATGTAAACAATGCCAGCAACCCTTCCTACGACCAAAGGCACATTCAACTGCCATTCTGCACCTGCTGAGATGTAGTTGAAGCACCCTTTGGTGCTGTTGAGGTGGCCAGTGTATGGCATCATGAGCCTTGGGAGCAAGGGGTTCACTCCCAGGATCACACTGGCATTTCAACAGTGCCAGTGGTACTCAGCCATCAGGAAAGAAAGTCCCTGCTTGCAGCTTTTTGAACCATCCTGTTGTTCTTAAAGATGGACGCATGATGCATCTTCCCTGACCAGCCCACACTGATATTGGTAAAGTGACCCCAGTGATCCAGCAGCACTTGCATTACTATGGAAAAGTAGACCTTTCTGTTGATGTACTCTGTGGCAAGGTGGTCTGGTGCTAAAATAAGGATATGCATGCCATCTTTTGCCCCACTGCAGTTCAGGAAGCTCATTGTTGCAAAGCCATTCCCTGTGTCCTGCACATTGCCCAGAGTCACAGCCCTGCGTAGCAGGAAGCAATTAACAGCCCTACACACTTGCATGACAACGCCCCCTGCGGTCAATTTCCCAACTCCAAATTGATTCCTGACTGACTGACATAGCAATCTAGCATTGGCAGTTTCCACAATGCAATCACCACTCACTTCTCAACTGTCAGTGTGGCTTTAATTCTGATGCCCCTGCGCTGGAGGGCTGGGGCAAATTCGGCACACAGATCCAGGAATGTAGCCATGCACATCTAAAAGTTCTGCAGCAATTGCTCGTCATCCCAAACCTACATGATAATGCAATCCCACCAGTCAGTGCTGGTTTCTTGGGCCCAGAAGCGGTGCTGCACCATCTCCACCTGCTCCACAAATGCCAACAACCACCTTGAATTCTTTCTGTCTGTCCCACAGCAATCTAGCCTCCAAGGAATCGTCGTCTTGTCCAATTCTCTGTAAATACAGCTGGATCAGGTGCCCTATGCTTGCAATGCTCATGACAATAGCGCAGAGCTGTGCAGGCTTCATGCTCTGTCAGAGATGTCAGATGGTGAGAAGGGACATGCAGATTTGTGGGAATTTTGAAAAGAGATGTGAAATATTATGGGCTGCAGAGGAAATTATGGGATGGGGAACATTTCATTATGGGAAGTTGACCCCATGGCCCCAGTCACTCCCGTGTGACTCATTTCAGCCCCATGAGGCATTGCAAAAACTTCCCAAAACACCCTGTGCAGGATGGTGGTAAGTTGCACAGTGGGATACCTAACCATGGTATACTGCACTCTGCATCAATACAAGCAGTCCTGGTGAGGACGCACATCGCTGACACAAGGAGAGTAGCATGCACACCGCACAAGTGCTGTAAAAACGGTGGTGGCTGTACACCGATATAACTTAGGTAGACATCATTTTGTAGTGTAGACATGGCCTGAGGTTTGTCAGGGTAAATTTACAGAAAGTCATAGAGGAGACATGATAAAAATGTCATATCAAACCTGCTTTCTAGATTCACCTTTGTGAACCAAATCTACCCCTTCACATTTAAAAAGGGTTGTTTATAGTTACCTAACAGCATGGGGAGAAACTCATGACACCTTGGAACTAAGCACTCTCACTGACCGGCCAGTAATTTAGTCCATTGTGTTGCTCCTGTGTTGACTCTCAGCTGCTGATCTCTATTAGCTTCACAAGGAGTCCAGTGTTTAACTCGTGCTCTCAGTCAGATTGGTTCAGCTGTTACCATTACATCCATTGTCCTCTCATTCATATCGACCTACATACATTTCACTCCGCACCCCACCTATATGTGAGGACTATACCCTTCCTTGCAAATCAACACCTTCACTCTGCCTGCGTCTCCTGAATGGTTATAGCTGTTATTTCATCCAGTGTAGCTCTGGAAGAGAACAGTCTGCAGGTCTAGGGAGAGCAGAGGTTTTGATTATGCCTGGCCTCTGTGTGGAGGATACTTCCTTGCACATCTGTGTAGTGGCAGGGCACAATTGGGCTCAGTCTTTTCTGAGTAAACAAGTACACATTTTTGTTGAGGAATTCACCTATCTTGGTTGGCAGTCTTTCCTCTCTCCAGGCCCTATGGCAGGGATCAGCAACCTTTGGCACGCGGCCTGCCAGGGAAGCGGCGCGGGCTGAGGGATGCGCTAGCTGCTGCTTCCTGCAGCCCCCACTGGCCTGGAGCGGCGAACCGTGGCCAGTGGGAGCCACGATCGGTCGAACCTGTGGACGCGGCAGGTAAACAGACCGGCCCGGCCCGCCAGGGTGCTTACCCTGATGGGTAGCATGCCAAAGCTTGCCAATCCCTGCCCTACGGAGTCAGACAAAATGCCCTTTCCCTAGAAGTAAATCCTGCCTCATCAGTTCCTGGACAGATTCCTGCATATGCTCACAAGCAGAAGTAATCCCTGTCTGCTCCTTGTAATGAGATGCGTGGTTTGTGATGGAATGTCTGAGGCCAGAATAATTTTATCAAAGGGAAAAAGCTATCCATGCTATCCATGGATATGCAAGTTAGACAAACTGTCTGACCAAATGCACTTACACTAAATTCTCTACCAGCAACTTGATAAAGAGACTGAGTAATTTTATATGACATGTATATTGAATGGTACTGTCATATTGAATGTATTTTTCTTTAAGTATTTTGCCGTGTGTTTTAATCAACTACCTTCATGCATTTTGGAGAACAACAGAATAATGCAGTTTAAAAAGCAACCTAAAATATATATGCGATACCCACAGTTAGTTTAAATTATGTAAAAAAATCATTTTACTATTTTGAAATATATATGGCTTTGTCACAAATAAAAATACAATCTGCTCAGTTTTTTAGTAGTGCACAATTGTAAAAACAGTTCCTTCCCTCCTCATTTATACATTATATAATCTGTCTTCTAATTCACGTACAACTGGGAGATTTATATGTGACTAAACTGGATTATTATGCTATAAATTACACTGTTTCTCATATAAAACCCACACAGAAGAGAACAAAACAATGTGAGGGATCAAATGCTTAAAAACATATTACAACCAATTATTGGCCAATTTACTTTTAAGTAAATGAGGTTCTTTCCTGGGCAGTTACACTCAGCAAAAGGTCCAGAGATCTGAGTTTGACCAAGCTGATAAAACAAATTGTTGGAGATGATAAATCCTACTACAGACAACACACAGGTATTCTGTTTCCCACATCTGCTTTTTATTAGGAGAACACTAAAGCTGTCTGGAGGTTCTTTAAATATATGAAGTATAGGTCTTAACAGGTGTGCTTAATGTTGTCTAAATCATAACACCCTACTGAAAAAGCTGCAAATCTCACTGCCTCAGACTGTTCCCATAAATACACAAGACCTAGCTAAAAGTCAAGTTATTTTCTCTGCACTTTCAGAGTTGTCAAACCGTTCAGAGTTTTAATAGTATCAAGCACTAATTTAATCCAGTGAACTGCGCACTGAATAGAAAATGATTCCACCAGAAGTCTGAGGCCTAGTTAAAGCACTGGACTGAGAGGCGGGAGATCTATTACAACTAGCTCTGGGATATTATTATATATTATATTAATGGAGATATCCCATCTCCTAGAACTGGAAGGGACCTTGATAGGTCATTGAGTCCAGCCCCCTGCCTTCACTAGCAGGACCAAGTACTTATTTTGCCCCAGATCCCCAAGTGGCCCCCCTGAAGGATTGAACTCACAACCCTGGGTTTAGCAGGCCAATGCTCAAACCACTGAGCTAAGTCACTTAAACCCACATTTTCAAATCCCCTGTGCATCCCATAACAATTCCTCTGGGAGTTCCTGCTTGGACTGTGAGCAGGCTCCCTCAATGTGGGGCTATGCCAATAAGGCAACCTGTGCTTAATATTCAGTAATATTATAATGAGGGGTATCCTAAAAGTGCCTAAGGTGTACATATAGCTCTATTTACCTCTACCCCAATATAACGCTACCCGATATAACACGAATTTGGATATAACGCGGTAAAGCAGCACTCCGGGGGGGCGGGGCTGCGCGCTCTGGCGGATCAAAGCAAGTTCAATATAACACGGTTTCACCGATAATGCAGTAAGATTTTTTGGCTCCCGAGGACAGTGTTATATCGGGGTAAAGGTGTATATGTATATAATATTCTCTACTTGTCAAAAGACAAGGAGGTTAGTGAGAGCAACTGAGCAAACATGTTTGAATTATGATCCTCTTATATTATTTTGGTCTCTAGAGAGACTTAGAACTATGAGGTGGTAGAATATTTGGAATGTCCATCAGTAGGACACTGCTAGACACATCCATGAGCTAACTAGCTGGCTGTGCTCTTGCATCCAGATAACTATTCACACAGCTGGTTCAAAACCAGTCACTTTGAACAATACACAGAAAACAAGCTATTCAGCTATGGAAACATACTATGGGCTTGATTCTCTTTGCACCTACATGAGGGTAACTCAGGAGCGGCGCCAGGGTTTTTGCTGCCCTAAGCGGCAGCACTCCTCCTCAGAGCATTCGGCAGTGGGGGTCCTTCCACTCCGCGTCTTCGGGGCACTTCAGCAGTGGGTCCTGGAGCAAGTGAAGGACCTGCCACCGAAGCGCCCCGAAGACGCGGAGCGGAAGGACCCCTGCCACTGAATTGCTGCCGAGATGCCAAAATGCTGCCCCCCAAATCCTGCCGCCCTAGACAACCGCCTAGGGTCATCTAGTGGAAGCGCCGGCCCTGGGGTAACTGTTGACTTCAGTGGAGTTACTCTTGCTTCTGTGTTGGTGCAATTGAGAGGAAAATCAGGCCCATTCCGCTTTGTTACCTACCGCTTCTGGAATGCAGATGAATAGACTAAATTAAACTGCAGGCTACCTACTGTTGTGAAAAGGCTTCAGTGGGGTTTCTTGGCTCTCCATCACTAAATATAAAGTTGCAGGGTGGGAGAAAGAGGGAGAACAAGTTGGAATTATTAAAAGAGAAATAGCTCAAGCAAGAGTTTTGCCTGCCAAAACAAACAGAACACATGATCAGGATCAAAGACACATTGGATATGGTCCAGAACTGATTTTACAGTACATTCATTTTATCTGCATTCTTGCTTGCACAATGCTGTGGACTGCCATATTTTGATAAAATACTATTTTAAAGACAGAAAGAATCCTTTCTTTCCCTTTTGCTTATTTTCTATGTCCTTGACAGAATCTTGAAGAATTCATCCACTTTCTCTCTCATTAGAGCCTGCATCACAATCACGTTGCACCCACAAAACATGTGCTTAGATTCAGGGTACTTTGGAGTCAAGGTAAATTGAGGGGCAAAGACCCAGTTCTGCTGTAATTTCTGTAAGAAGTGATCACTACTTTGAAAATATTACCAAGACTGTTCTGAAACTGATCATTCCTCTTTCCAGAGCCTTAAGGAAGGACTGGTACCAGCACTTACATGTAAACCTTGCCAGATTAATAACAAAGTAAACTTAAAACTGGTCACCCAATATAAATAATTGAACTGGGGCCTGAGGCACCATCTAGCCATCTCCTCCTATCCAAGACAACTGAGATCCTCTGGGCTGTCCTTGTTTTCCATCCATTTTAAGGTTCTGTCTTGAATGGACTAAGAGCAGCACCTTCTCAATTCAGCATTCCGTCCTATGATCCCCCTTCCCTGTTTATGTCCACCAGAGTCCTTCTGTAGTTTTCAAAGCTTGATATGAAGCCTCCCTTTGCAGCTCTGTTCAGCATTGCCCATTTTGGCCTTCCTTTATCACCTTTTCCTTTCTGGATTTCCTTTTCTCCTGTTTGTCAGATTGGCTCGGTTTTCTCTTTTTCTTCCCCCGCCCCAAGCTGCTGGCTTCCATTCTTTCTAACTTATTGTTGCAACTTGTGTAGTCTCCCAGATGCCTTGTGATGGGTGGCACTCCTGAGTAAGTATCAGTTATACTTGTGCTACTTGCAAACAGAAGAGTTGGGGAAATAACTGCCGATGAAGACAATCCCCAAGCAATGGCTAGCAGTCAGCCTTGCAGTAGTTTCTGAAAAGCTTGCGTGAACAAATGCTGCTATACCTATGAAATCAAAAAGTGATGAGATGTTTTATATATCCCCTGGCCTTGTAGCAATTTGATGTGTCCACGTGGCAACATCATTCTTGACAATCCATTTTGGTATGTACACACACGGTTTACCTGACAACTGTGATTATATCAGTGCATTTTGGGACACCTTGTAAACCATGTTTTCAGGTACTATTGTTGAAAGCAGGGATTTTGGAATCATTTGCAAATGTGTACCTCACAAAGGGACAAAGTGAGGGAGACAGTTTGAACCAGCTGCAATACTTCTGGCTTACTATCCCCACTGGGGAGAATCATTAGAGAATGCACTGGTTCAACAGACCTGACTAAAGATCTGTCAATAGATGTTGCAATCAAATCACACTATAAGAGTCATTTCTTGTAAAGTTCCCCAGACACTGTAGACGGTAACTTTCTGGTATTGCTTAATGTAATGTATATTTACAACACCTTTTAACCTAATGTAGACAGTGCCCATAAAGGAAACTTTTGATTGTGTAATATGAACATAAATGTTATGCTAATTTTAAAGAATGTGGAAGAGGGAGACTATTCCCATGTGTAACTACTCAATATTTTGTTACAGAAATGAAATGTTTAACAAACTAACCTGTAAAAATTTCTGCTACCAGTGTGATAGTATGACTGTACTCTTCAGTATGTCTGAAGAGTTCATAGTGTCAGTGAAAAGGTGGCTAGTGTAAGCTACTTTTACCTTCCCTGAGTTCCTGGGTGTCAGACCGCAGCCAGTCTGTTTACCTGCTAGCTTAACCCCCAGGCAGTTTAAGAGCCCAGCCACCTGACTGGTTAAACAGCACAACTGGTGGAGGGGATCAGCAGATATGTTCTTAAAACCAGCAGCAGGCCGCACTGGTTGCTCAAAGCATTTGACTGTGGATGCATTAGTCTCTGCTCCTGCCTTTTCCCAGCCCTGCTCCTATCTTCCCTTATTCCAAGTAACCCTGTTCTGACCTTTGCCTTGGATTTCTGGCTCTGACTCTACCTTGACCGTTGGCTTTGGCATCTGGTTTCTGACTTTGATGCTGACCCTTGCTTCTGTTTCCCTGTTCTGGATGTCTGCTCCTATCATTAAGCCTGAGTCCTGCTCTGACAACTAGGCAGAACTGCCCATGTCCAGGTTTCTAACACTGTGTACTGGTCCAGTCAGCAGAAGGCTGCTCTAAATTATGGCAGTTGCCAATGGGTCTGAGGGGTCAATGCTGCAGGGAAATCTTGGTCACACCCATTTCCCAACCCTTTATGTTTCTATGCAGGCTCTATGTCATTTGGCTGGTCCTTCAGTTACTGACCATGCTGATTTTCAGATTACTTTGCACTGGAGGCGCAACACAAAGTGGAGTGGATAATCTGAGCCTCTTAATCTGTATGTCGGGAATTGCAGAACTCCGGAATTACTCTGGAATTTAGGGAGTGGCAGGGTTAAATCAATTCTTATTTGAAATTCTTGACATTTTCCCAAATATATTTTCTAAAACAGAACAGCAGTGCTTGCAAATATTTTGCATGTATAGAAAAGCTATTTAAAGTGTGCAATTTCCAAAAATAGTGTAATATCCTCAAGAAGAGAAATGAATAATAATAAATACTTTTGGACCCCTCGCAGCCCAAACCATGCCAGAGTTTCATATAAATATGGCAGCAATTATAATACACTGGATCCAATGAGATCACCTGCTAAAAACTGATTGATAAATGGTGTAAACAGTTCCCTAAGTATTTTATTACAATCTATCTTCTTCTGTCCATTATGTCAACACTATGAACAAGTTTCTTAGAGGTCTGGCTATATGACACTACACATTGGAGAGGCTGTCTGCTGGACATGCTGGACAGCAAAACAGTTGCTGGCATCACTGGAACTAGGATATTCTAAAGGTGTTGTCCGCACAATATAGGAACAAGAATTGCTGAAGACAGGGCTATTCAGACCTAGTTGGTAATTAAGCAGTAACATAATGTTAACAACATGTTTATGATAACAACCCAGTTCTTTACTTCCTCCTGCATCGCCTTGTTAAAACAGCAGCAGAGCATGACTCAGTTCTGTGTCCAGGTGGACATTCCCAAAGCAATGTGGTACACTGTTTTCTACCTCCTGGCAGCTGGATTAAGCTCAATTCTGCTCAGATTTACACCCAATGGATCTCAATTGACTTCAGGATGGCAAAACAGTTTGGGCAGAATTTGGGTCAATGCCTTGGAATTGCTCTCAGTCCCTGACTGCTCAGATATTTAGGGGACAATTCTCCTAAAATACACACAGCAAATCTAAATTCTGCTATTCTCCTTTCCCGTTAACATTAATGGAAGGTCTGTACCAGCAGGGACAACAGAATATCAGTCGATTTCCATCACTTAAATCTGAAAAGAGAATTTTGCTCTTAAATACCATTGTTAGATACTGAAGTCAGGTCTTTGACACAACAGTGTAAAGCACTACCACTTGAGCTGTTTTATTAAGAAAAATGCCCCAATCAATGGTCATTTTGATTGATAAAATGCAGATTGAAGTGAGTGTTTAGAAAAAGAATAATCTCTTAAAATATGCCATTGTTTAATTTAAAACCAAATTATTCTGATCTAAATTGCCTATCAAAATAACAACCAATTACTTCCTGCAGCACGGCTTGTGGGGGTTTTTTCTTCTTAATCTGTTGTGAAACAGGAGGACTGGAGGTATCAGAAAGAAATCTTTTTGTTCTTACTCCTTTCCTGATCAAATAAGGTCAGTCACAAAGGTGTCTGTGCACGTAAACCAAGGCTTTTCAGCCACCCTGTCATTCTTTAATATCATTCATTGTTTCTTCGTTACAACTGTACTCATAGCCCCTAAAGCCCCCTGTTAGTGTGGTTTAAACTAACTTCAATCTTCTAAGACCCAAAACATCTCCTCTGCCATGATCTCTCACATTTCAGGTGGAAAGAAATAAGTGGAATTAAACCAGGGATGAGCCTAACTCAGAGACCATGAGTTACTTAAATTCTATAATAGAAACTATGGTGGCTTCTCTCTGAAGACTGCTGCCACCCAGTAATGGTGCTAAAGCAATAGAGATTTATAGAAACACCATATGATATTTCCTATATCCGTGTACTTTAGAACGTGATACATAAGACATAATGCTGATTTGGGTTTGTTCTGCTCTTAGCAATTTGGTGGCTGCTCTAAGCCCTGCAGGAGTTCTGGAGGTACAGTACTCTGAAAGTTAGGTCTCCATAGTAACATGATGAATATCTAGCCAACCTTATGGACTGGTATCAGGTGCAATTCCCTTATTATTCCAATTCATCCTTATTTGCAATGCAAAGTAAAAAACAGTAATTTCCCAGTCCTGTAGTCAGTACATGTGTGAAACTTGTGTTGAAGTCAATGGGAGTTTTGTGTGTAAAATGACTGACTGTTCAGACATTTTATTATGGCAGGTGTGGATAAACGGACAGTGAGTCTCCCATGCTGGAATTGATCTTGGGCTGTTTCTTACATGCCCTCTATCACAAAACAGATTTTCAAGTCTAGCTACAACTAGCCCTAAGTGTATGTATGTGCGCGCGCACACACATTTTAAATCCAGTCTTATAGTTCATTTTGAGTTGGATTTTGTTGTATAAAGACCCCTGGCCTCACTTGAGAACAGGATTTTCCTGGGTGTTTAATGAATACAGCTTGACATTTTTTGGCTGAAACCTTTCCTGTTGAAAAATGAGGTTTCACTGAAAACAATGTGTTTCTGTAGGAAAATATCACTTTTGGTGATTTATTTTTTTATTTTATTTTTGATGGGGAAATTTTGAAATGACATTTCAAATTGAAATTTTGTTTTAGTTTTGAAAGATGAAAAGAATTTGAAAGTTTTGCCTCCCATCTCCCTTGCCCCTCCTTTTTAGTGACTGAATATAATAACATGAATAATGTCCAAAGCTGCCCTCCCTTCTCTCCTCTCTTCCCCCTCAGCCCCTTCTACCTTTTCCAAGCTTCTCCAACTTGTTAACTTTTGCAAAGTTTGAATTTCACTTTTCTGCTTGACACTTGGTAACTCTTCCAAAGTTGGAGAAGTTTTGAAAAGTTAGAGTGGAAAAGGGAGTGTGGGTGGGAGTTGGGTAGGATGGTTCCTAGACATTATTTGTTTTATTGCACTCAGTGACAAACAAGAATAAAGAAAGACAAAGTGAGTGTGAGGAGGGATACCCTAAAACTGGAAAAAAAATCTAATCTTCAAAAATAAAAATGAAATTAAAATTTGATTTCAAATTGAAATAAAAATCATGTCATCCAGACAATTTTTTGAAAATCAAATGAAAAAATCACATGAAATAATGTTTTTTTTCCTACCATTTGTTAGTGAGTATGTTTTGGAGCTGCTCTCTCCTTCCATTTTGTCCTAAAACAATCTCAAAATGAACTAAGAAAGGGGATTTGGATACAAAAGAGTAGGCTGAGAATGTACAGATCCTCAATATCATGCTTTAAAGTGTTTGTAATCTTCCTGTGTAGCACAAAGTGAGCTACTTTAGCCAGCTACGTGTCTTCTGTGTTCTAAGAAGGGAAGTAATTGGAACATGCTGTCTGGCCCACAGCTATACAAACATGTTAAGTACTTTTCACTCTGGAAGAAGAAAGTACTAGTAAACGTGATTTCGCATAGACTACTGAAATATTTTGGTGCAGTAAGAGTACTTTCTTAGTTATTACAATTTCATGCTATTCTGAATCATTACTATCAACAAATCCGGGAACTTTGGAAAGGCCATATCTCAAAAAAATAAATTACAGCCTCAACCGAATGCATCATTTTATAAAAGAACAAGAATCTGAAAAAAATGTGCTGTACTTTGAGTGACATTTTATATGATTGCAGGTTTACAGGGAATATGAAATTTTCATATATCAAAGATAAGAATAGTTCTGACAGCCTCAAGTGGCCTCTGAATTAACAGTTTGGTACAAGTCATTGTTAAGGAAAAACCTTTTCCCTTCTGCAACAAGGGAGACATTTGCTTATCAACCTATAAAACATAAATTTTAAACAATAATACATTATTATTGAAACACTGATTTCTGACCATAGCAACAATGAAGTCCATATCGGAATCTGCTAAAGGAAAAAGAAATTTACAGTATCTAGCTATCCTTTCAACAACTGATGAGTTATAACTACAGGATCAGGAAACTCAAATACCATGGGAATGTCTTTGCTTTGATTGCTAAAATCCAAAACAAAATTTCTGGTATTGTAGTTACCAAGAAACTCTGCTTTTCAGTCTAGTTAGTATTTTTATTTTATTTTTTTTAACAAAAGCAGTATTTCTGGGTGCTTTGCTTACTTCCTATGACAAATACCTTTAAAAGACTGAATAAACTTGGGATCAGATTTTGTGTTTTTATGAACTGTGTAACAGACAGACCTGATTTCCAGTCCACCGTTAATTTTTATCTTACAAAAAAGTCCCAACAAATCTCTGGTGGTGCCCCTTTCCATCACCTCTTCGCGGGGAACATTTTGTGAAAGGTGATTAACAGAGAAGAAAGAGACAGGAAACAAGCCATCCCTATGTATGTCACGGGGGAAAGTCAGGGCAAACTCATACTGGACCCTTTAGAAGTTTGAGTTCATGGCCATCTGAGTAGTGCAGACTTGGCAAAAATATAACCTGCCTCGGCTCAGGAAGGGCAGGGAGCAATTTTGCGAGCAGTCCCGCTCCGCTGGAGCTGCGGGAGGCGAGGGACACCTGAGAAACTTACTTACCTCCCGCTCCCGCGACTCTCGGTGAGGGATGATGCCTGTAGTGAGCAAACCAGCGCCTCCCCAGCCGGGATCGGGTCGCTGCAAAAGCCGCGTCTCACAGCTTGGAGCGGAGTGGAAGAGCTCTGGGACTCGCGAGCCTCCCAGGCATTTATCAACCAGCGGGGAGGGAAGGAGGGGGGAGAGAGAGAGATTTTGCAAGTCTGAGCACTGTGCAGGATGAGAATTTCCCGGCAGCGCCCCAGAGAAAACCCCGCAGCTGTGCAGGGCGAGAGAGGTCACGCTGGCACCGCCACGCGCCTGGCGCCCGGCCAGGTCTGGCCGAGTTCCCGCGGGCGCAGCAGCTGCACGAGTCGGGCATGGCTGGGGACACAGCACTGCAGGAGCGGGTGGGACATGGGGCCAGAGCCCTAGGCCCGGGGCTGGCTCTGTGCCCAGGCCGGGAAGGGAAGCGTGTGGCTCCGGCTGATCGCGGCTGCCTGGCAGCGCTGGGGCAGGAGAGCGGCCCTGAACCTGGCCTAACTGAGGCCAAGGCGGGGCGGGGCTGGGCTCTGCCTGGGTCAGAACAGGGCAAGTGACAGGGCGGCTTCAAAACGGCCTGTGCCCTGCCCCTACCACCACCCAGCGCCAGGCACAGCCCCGGTGGGAACCTGAGCCCTTAAAAGTAGGGGTGGACCTAAGGTGGGCCCCTTGAGATGGGGCCTTGCACCCTCCCCAAACTCAGCAGAGCTACTCTTGTTTAAGCCCTTCCGTGGCAGGATCTGCAGGTGTCTATGGCCCACCCTGGCTGGAAGGCAGCAGCAGTCACCTGTCACGCCCCTTGCGTGAACCTCACCATGGAGCCAGGAACATAACAGCTAGTCGACTGGATTTGAGCAACAGGTTGTTTTCTGGGGCACATTAGCTCATAATTCCCCCATGTAGGGGACAAGCCTTCCAAATCTTCTCTGTAGCTGCCTCTGTGCTTTCTAGCAAGGCATTATATCAGAATAGAGGCTTTGGGCTGGGAACACATGCAGTGATTTTGACATTGTTGGAATTTCCCAATTATTACTATATGCAAACACTAGAAAGTTGGCTGGCGTTGGTCTGTTTCCTGCCCAGTGATTTATTTGTAAAAGTCCTAGATGGGAACTGTTCAGAGTGGCTGTGTTACGCAAATGTCCTGAAACTGCAGATCCAGGGAAACATTTTGTAATGTATCTAACAAATGATAATGCAGGCGAAAGACAAATATACAGAGAATGGGGAGCTATCAAGTGTTCAAAAGGGAACAGCTCATTCTTTTGGAGAGAGGGGGTGACTTTTCTAGCTCCCTTCATCTAAATAAATCACTGGTCTTGCCCAACTTGATCACTACCTGAGACTATAAAGGGTGTCACTGTTCTCTTTGGAGAAAGTACAGCATTTAAGAGGTAAGGGGGGAGAGGAGAGGGACACTTTTTTTTTTTTTGGGGTCAGAATCACACTGACACAGTAAGGGAATGGACACTAATGATGTTTGAGTACTTTCCTGTTTGCTATAATAAGTACTTTGAAGCAACATGCTATGCCAAACTAGCTCCCTTGGGATTCATGCCAATCACAAGACAATGAATTAGAGAGCTGGGAAGGGGAACAAGGCACAGTCTAAACAGTGCAGACTGTGGGCAAAGGAACTAGAGCGACAAGGTGGGTGAGGTAATACCTTTACTGGACCAACTTTAATAACAGAAGTTCCAGTAAAAGATATTACCTCATCCACTTTGTCTATTTAATATCCTGGGACCAACATGACTACAACAACACTGATAAGCTGCCCTTGCTGATGGTTAGATGATCTTTCAAGAGCCATTGACACTGTCTGTCTGAGGCTGTGGTTCTTGGTAGGAATGGGTAGGGTTGTTCTTGAATGGCTTTGATAATTCCTGGAAAGGAGGAGTGTTCATAGGCACTTGTTCATTGGTACCTATAGGGTGCCATAGTATCCTCCTACTCTTAAACATACATAAAGGCTAGTGGGGGAAATCATATGAAACTATGATCTGAGATAACATCAGTATATGGATGGCAAAATGCACCACTATCTGCAGCACTTTCAGTTCTATCATTATTGCCTGTTTCTTGGCTAGTAGACTGTTTTTTTGCCAGCCAACTTTTTTTCATTGGGATTAAAGACAATTGGTTAAAACTCAATGCAGCAAAGACTAAATAATGCCCATTGGGGCATTATATAGTCTTTGCTGTATTGTGAGATGCTGCATTGTGAGGTGCTGATTGGTAGTGGTTGCCCCTTATTCATAAGTCAGGCTCTCAGTGGTGAAATGGCTGTGAAATTTGTTGTCATCCTTGATTGCTCTTTCAGCATATATGACTATGTTGTGACCATAGGCAATAGTCATGCTTGATAAGTCTGTCTTACCTGGAAAATCCAATAGTTTTTCCTGGGATTCTTGCCATAATCATACATACTTTTGTCACAGCCAGCCTGGACTGCAGTTCTCCTGATTAGTCTTTCCTTGAAATTTATTCCAAGGCTACAACACTGGAGAACACAGGTGTTCACTTGCTACTTGGAATATGCCCTCTGCAGACTACATTGGTTGCCAATATGCTAAAGCATCCTCATCAAAATAACTGACATCCTAGACAAAAGTGATCTCTAAATTTTACACAACCCCCTGAAATTACATTTCATGGTGGTTCTGTATCTTGTCTGACGGGTAGTTTTAAAGTTGTGTGTGTGTTTTTTAATCTCAGATGGAAACCAAAATACCTGTAACTGAAGTTTCACTAGAATAGCATCATCACCAACAGGTCAAATGAAAGAAAATAATTGGCATAAAATATTGATAAAAATTCTTAAAATAATTGGCGAGGCAGAATTAGGCTGGGACGGTTTGCCCTACCCTTGCTGGTGCAGAAAGGTACATTTTTGCAATAGGATGTGAGCTACTGTGTAGTTGTGATGGTGTCTGATACTGTAAGTGCTTTGTTCTGGAAGTTGCTGAGCAGCAGCATCAAGCAATGGCAGCAATGGGTGCAGAGCACCTCACAGGATTGGACACATTATTTTTGTTTTGTGACTGCATGTCCAACAGATTAGAGAGACTGAAATGAGAATGGCTGTTTGGCTGACTTATTTCATAAAGACCTCTGAACAGATAGTAAAGTCTGTCAACTCCTGTCAAACTAGGCCAGATTTGAATAGTTGCTTAGAGGTGTCCCAAAACCAGGGGTTCTCAACCTTTTTCTTTCCGAGGCCCCCCATAACATGCTATAAAAACTCCAGGGCCCAGCAGGGGAGGGGGGGAACTCGAGGCTCTGGGCCAGGAGGGGGAGGGGGCGCTCAAGCATAGGTGTAGATTGACTTCTATTCTGGAAAAAGAAGAACAGGAGTACTTGTGGCACCTTAGAGACTAACAAATTTATTAGAGCATAAGCTTTCGTGGACTACAGCCCACTCCTTCGGATGACAGGAGCCTGTGTGGGTCGAGCCAGCTCCGCACGGCGGGGTCCAGGGAGGAAGCATCACCTCCACCCCGACTCACCTCAGCTCTTGAACTGTAGTTTGGGGGGGGAACACCACTATGTCCCCCCAACTCTTCCCATGGGCTCAGGGCTTCTGCTCTGCGGTGGGCACCAGGGATCAGGGCTTCAATCCCACAGCTCCTGTCTTCAGCCCCATGGGAGGTTCTAGGGCTCGGCCTCTGAGTTTTAGCCACAAAGCCCCATGGCTCACCTGAAAGAGTTCATGGACGCCCAGGGGCTGTGGACCCCTTGTTGTGAACCGCTGCCATAAACTATCCTAACACATCTGTCAGTCTGGTCTTTTCCTAAAGTTTATTCAGCAAGGTCCATGAGCCTGGGCTGGTGTTTTCTCCTCCTCTTAATACCTTTATTTGGATTTATGTCAATTCCACAAAGCAATACTGTTGTGTTTGGATGGGGTTACCATGGGATGTCTTGTGGAAAGCCAACCATCTCACTCTGGATTTGATGCCTGCCCTGTAGTTTCCTTCATAATAATTTTCTGAAACCAGCTCACTTGGTAGGACTCAGATATTGGAGAGAAATTTTTAATGTATTATGACTTAATTATATTTGAGCAGGAGGCTACTTGGCAGCTTTCCCCCCTCAATATCTGTGCTTTGTAAGTTCTCACAAATGTGTATTTCTGCTGCTGTAACCACAGTTGGTATTTTATGTTGTATATTTAGCAGCTTTGAAACTAAAATGAACTAAGCTATAGTAAAAAAATATTAATGACATTGAACAAGATATATAATGAAAACCAGACCAGGCAATCAAATTAGAGATCTACTGATTATGTACAGTACAGTATTTAGCTCACTGTTTGTAATCCATCCTGCTATCGACTCCTGGAAAATTCATTTTCAGTACTAGTCTTCTTGCTGGGAACTTCTGAAACTAAGGAGTTAAAGGCTGAAGTTTCATGGAGTACATTGAAAAACATCCTATTCAGAGGCAAGTTCTTCAGGACCACATATGTTTTACATTTCCCTTTCTTTTGTTTACTGTTCTAAACACGAACATTATTTTCAACTGAGGAACAAGCAGTAGGAGCAGATGAAGATATAGGGTCAAATTCAATGCTAGTTTAATTCCTTTGATGTAATTAGAGTTGTGCCAATTTCAATAGGACTGGTATATGATGTTATGTTTGTGATAGTACAATTAATTGCAGAGACAGATTGCAATGCATAGGTAACTATGCATATTAAGACCATGCCATAATGAACTATACTTAGATGGGTAAATAACTTCTGATGACAGCATGATAAGCTCCAGATGGAGCTTGAGTGGTTTCTAATCTCATCAGACCATTGAGATGTGTCAAGCCTTTTTCAGGGTCTTTATGTGTTTAGTGTGCAGTGTAATTGAATTATGTCACAGATACATGTTTATTAAAATGGTTATGCAAAACCGTCCTTTAACTTGCTTTTTTAAATTACATTCAGGATATTAGAGGAATATTACCTTTTCTCTTTTAAGTTTACAGTTCAATTTCAAGACCGATACTTACTGTTATGCTTGTGCCATTGGAGGTGATTCAGCTAATTATCATACAGATGACAAGTTCATTTAATACTGCAACCCTATTGTTAAATACTGTAAAAGTTGTTCTGGGTTTTCTTTTAAAAATAATGTTTATGACCTTTCAGACATGAAATATAGTAATCAAGTTACCAGAGCAGTGAAATAAATAATATCTAGCTCTTTTTGAGATTTACTAATAAAAAGCACTCAATATGTTTTATCTGCTAGTTGATTTAGGGATTAAACATTTCTCTCTCAAAATATATACAGTGGAACCCTCCTTCAGTGATATGGTTTTTGTCACAAAATGACTTGCTATAAGCTGAAAGAAGAACAGGAGTACTTGTGGCACCTTAGAGACTAACAAATTTATTAGAGCATAAGCTTTCGTGGACTACAGCCCACTTCTTCGGATGCATATAGAATGGAACATATAATGAGGAGATATATATACACACATACAGAGAGCATAAACAGGTGGGAGTTGTCTTACTAACTCTGAGAGGCCAATTAATTAAGAGAAAAAAAAAAAACTTTTGAAGTGATAATCAAGCTAGCCGAGTACAGACAGTGTGATAAGAAGTGTGAGAGTACTTACAAGGGGAGATAGTCAACGTTTGTAATGGCTCAGCCATTCCCAGTCCTTATTCAAACCGGAGTTGATTGTGTCTAGTTTGCATATCAATTCTAGCTCTGCAGTCTCTCTTTGGAGTCTGTTTTTGAAGTTTTTCTGTTGTAATATAGCCACCCGCAGGTCTGTCACTGAATGACCAGACAGGTTAAAGTGTTCTCCCACTGGTTTTTGAGTATTTTGATTCCTGATGTCAGATTTGTGTCCATTAATTCTTTTGCGTAGAGACTGTCCGGTTTGGCCAATGTACATGGCAGAGGGGCATTGCTGGCACATGATGGCATAGATCACATTGGTAGATGTGCAGGTGAACGAGCCCCTGATGGTATGGCTGATGTGATTAGGTCCTATGATGATGTCACTTGAATAGATATGTGGACAGAGTTGGCATCGGGGTTTGTTACAAGGATAGGTTCCTGGGTTAGTGGTTTTGTTCAGTGATGTGTGGTTGCTGGTGAGTTTCTCTATGATAGGAAAGGACCTGTCTGACAAAAGATCCCCTTCTCTACTACACCCCAAGTGTGGTGTCAAGGCCTCTCTCCAGGACCTGCAGTTTCAGGACATTGGCAAGCAAGGTTATGAACACATTCTTTGGAAGGGCACATCTTTTCTCACAGCAGGGGAGTAGCTTTAGCAAGGCAGGAACTAGGGATCCCTCCTTGCCCCCTCCTCCAGTGGGGGAAGTGCCAACTTCTCTGCTATGACTGAAAGGGAGAAGATAATTAGGTGATAATTCCGAGCCATTACAAACGTTGACTATCTCCCCTTGTAAGTACTCTCACACTTCTTATCACACTGTCTGTACTCGGCTAGCTTGATTATCACTTCAAAAGTTTTTTTTTTTTTCTTTTCTCTTAATTAATTGGCCTCTCAGAGTTGGTAAGACAACTCCCACCTGTTTATGCTCTCTGTATGTGTGTATATATATCTCCTCATTATATGTTCCATTCTATATGCATCCGAAGAAGTGGGCTGTAGTCCACGAAAGCTTATGCTCTAATAAATTTGTTAGTCTCTAAGGTGCCACAAGTACTCCAATTCCAGTGAAATGCATCCATTATCCCCTGACTAGTAGACCACAGTTGCTGCATCCCAAAGGGATTAGTACAATTAAACCCAAATATGGTACTACTTCACTGCAGAGTTCATAGATTTCAAGGTCAGAAGGGTCCATTCATCATCATGTATAATACACAAGAACTCCCCCAAAATAATTCCTAGAGCAGATCTCTCAGAAAAACATCCATTCCCAATTTTAAAAATGGACAGTGATGGAGAATCCACCATGTTCCTTTGTAAACTGTTTCAAACAGTTTGTAAACTGTTAATTACCCTCACTGTTAAGAATTTACACCTTATTTCCCTGTCTGAATTTGTCTAGCTTCAGCTTCTAGCCATTGGATCATGTTAAATCTTTCTCTGCTAGGTTGAATAGCCCATTATTAAATATTTGTTCCCCATGTAGATACTTACAGACTATTATCAAGTCTCCCCTTAACCTTCTCTTTGTTAGACCCAAAGAGCTCAATTTAGCTTGCCTATCACTATAAGGCATAATTTCTAATCCTTTAATTATTCTTGTGGTTCTTCTCTGAACCTTTTCCAATTTATCAACATCCTTCTTTAATTGTGGGCACCAGAACTGGACACAGTATTCCAGTAGTGCTTGTACCAGTGCCAAATAGAGGTAAATAGGTGTTTGTTAGACCGGGTGATTGGTACCCATATCTGAGCAATTGGGTTAGCCCAGCCTGGGTGTGAGCAGCAATACTGCAAAGCCATACCCGCCCGAGTTACAGCAACCTCACTGGTACTGCACTCACCCAGGTGTGTTGCTGTGATGTCTGGGAACCCGTCCCATGGTTCTTTGTGCTGCTCTGTGATTCTTTCCCAGTGAATTGTAGGAGAGTTTGTCCTTCAGGACACATGGAGGTGGGAGGAGATTGTGGGGAGGCCTTGGAGGACAATCAGCACTGGAGTGGTTTACCCTGCATTTTCACTGCAAAGTAGGCAGGTTACCAACCCAAGTGAAAGCCTCAGGCCTGATTATAGAATCATAGAAGATTAGGGTTGGATGAGACCTCAGGAGGTCATCTAGTTCAACCCCAACTAAATCATCCCAGCCAGGTCTTTGTCAAGCTGGGCCTTAAAAACCTCTAAGGATGGAGATTCCACCACCTCCCTAGGTAACCCATTCCAGTGCTTCACCAACCGCCGAGTAAAATAGTTTTTCCTAATATCCAACCTAGACCTCCCACACTGCAAATTGAGACCATTACTCCTTGTTCTGTCATCTGCCACTACTGAGAAGAGCCTAGCTCCATCCTCTTTGGAACCCCCCTTCAGGTAGTTAAAGGCTGATATCAAATCCCCCTTCACTCTTCTCTTCTGCAGACTAAACAAGCCCAGTTCCCTCAGCCTTTCCTCATAGGTCATGTGCCTCACTCAGCCCCCTAATCATTTTTGTTGCTCTTCGCTGGACTCTCTCCAATTTGTCCACACTGATCTACACTTGAACATTAGATCAACCTAACTGCATCACTCAGAGCTGTGAAAAATGTTGAGCCCTGAATGGCAGAGTTAAGGCAACCTAACCCCAGCATAGATGCATCTAGCTAACACCTCTCAGAGAGGTTGATTAATTACATAGACAGAACCCCCCCTTCTGTTGGTATAGGAAGCGCCATGGCTGTGTCACTGTAATGTAGACATGGCCTCACTCAGCTTTTGGCCCATAGCTCCAGACAAACCAGTTAGACTGGGTGGGAAACACCACTAAACTCAGGAGAGAAGGTATTGTGTGTGGATGGGAGGGGACTTAAGGGCAACCCCTTAGTCACAGGGCTTGTCTTCACCAGAGAATTAACTAAGGGCTGGTCCACACTAAGCCCCCAGTTTGAACTAAGATAAGCAACTTCAGCTACGTGAATAACGTAGCTGAAGTCGAAGTATCTTAGTTCAAACTTAAAAGTACTTACCGCGGGTCCACATGCAGCAGGCAGGCTCCCCCATCAACTCCGCCTACTCCTCTCACAGAGCAGGATTACCGACGTCGATGGCGAGCACTTCCGGGATCGATTTATCGCGTCTAGACAAGATGCGATGAATCGATCCCAGAAGATCGATTGCTTGTCGCTGAACCAGTGGGTAAGTATAGATGTACCCTAAGGCTCAGTCGTGTGTTTTTCTCCTGACATGCTCTGCATTCACACATCCACATGCCTCTATCAGTGCTACGTGGTGAGGTAAACACCACTTCCTGAGCTCTAGTGGGGCAGAGCCCAAGGTAACTGCAGTGAAGGTGTGCCGCCACAGGTAGTCACAACAATGGTGACAACATGCTCATCCAATCCCTTTCCATAAGCCCCCTGACTGGAAGTGGACTAAAAGTGGCTTCTAGAGTTGAGATGGCTTACCAGGCTTTCCCCTTCCCTCCCCCTCAACAGAGCTGTGAGCACAGGAATGAGAATGGGGGAGAGGCAGGGACATTCCAGGGCTTGGAATCATTGACCTGCGATTTCCCAGGTCACATTGTCCAGAAATGAAGGGGCTAGGCAAAGCACCCTAGTGCCGCCATGTGGGCAGCAGTCAACGGAGTGTGGGTCCTCAGCAGGCAGAACATTATAGATCACACACCTTTGATTCGACTCACAGAAGAATGTAGGGACAGGGGCCAAGAGCCATTGAGAAAGCTCCTGCTGAATGGATGGGGGCATATAATGTGGTGAGTGCCCTCACAGGTAATAGTCTATCTTCAGTTAGACAGGGATAAACAGACATGGCTGCTTCATTCAGAAGATTCTTTGGGAGGAGGTGGGAAAAAGTCTAACCAAATCCCCATGGAGATGAGCTAACTGCCTTCCCTTAATGGGAACTGAGGCACAGTTCAGTGTTGTTGTGGCTCAGACCCCAGCCAAATGCAGGGAAACTAAGGCAGCTAAGGAATACTGCAAATTATGTGATTTCCATTCAGTTTCATGCCATTGGTGTTGACCTTGAGATGGGTATTTTGCACTTGGCTGCCTCTTCAGTTGTGGCCAGACCCAATTTATTATTAAGGGTAAATTTAGAGATGGAGGTTTTCTTGAGTGTTGGACAATCCCTTAATCAGTGCATTAGGACTTCCTTGAAAGGCAGTTTCCAGAATCAGACCTGAAAGCTGATTTGAGTGCTTTGTGTGTGTGTGTGTGTGTGTGTGTGCGTGTGCACACGCACAAATGGTCTGGCACAAAAATGAAACTTTGCCTCCATTAGAAGCAGCATCTGTCAGTCCCAGTTATCAGGGAGAGCAGGGTCCATACCACCAGCCTGTAACAGCACATCATCACAACTTGGGTCTGCCAGGAAATGCACAGCACTGGCTGAGTCCCAGAGAGGGCAGACAAGCTGTCCCACAACACCCTACAGAGTGTACCTATTACATCCCTTTGGCCTTTTAAAATGACAGAAATATAAAAAACACAAGACATGGTAGTATCAGGGATTTTAACTACCCAAACATCTGTTGAAAAAGTAATACAGCAAAACACTAAATGTCCAGTAAGTTCTTGGCATGTACCGGGGACAATTTCTTGGTTCAGAAGGTGTAGTAAGTAACCAGGAAGAGGAGGGGAAGCCATTTTAGGCTTGATCCTGCCTAACAAGGATGAATTGGTTGTGAATCTGTAGGTGGAAGGTAACTTGGGTGAAAGTGATCATGAAATGATAGACTTCATGATTGTAAAGAAAGAGATGAGTGACAGCAGCAAAATAAGGACAATAGATGTGAAAAAAAGCAGACTTTAACAGAGTCAGAACTGATAGGCAAGGTCCCATGGGAAGAATATTTAAGGGAAAACAGAGTTCAGGAGAGCTGGCAGTTTCTCAGAGAGACAACGTTAAAAACACAACAGCAAACTATCCCAATGCAAAGGAAAGATAGGAAGAATGTTAAAAGGCCAGTATGGCTGCATCAGGAGCTCTTTCATGACTCAAAATAAAAAGGAATCCTTCAGAAAGAGGAAACATGGACAAATTGCTAAAGGTAAGAACAAAAGAATAGCACAAGCATGTAGGGGCAAAACCAGAAAGATTAAGGCACAAAATGAGTTACACCTAGCAAGGGACATAGAAGGCATAGAAAGTACGCTTATTAAGTTTGAGGATGATACCAAACTGGGAGGGATTGCAACTGCTTTGGAGGACAGGGTCATAATTCAAAATGATCTGGACAAATTGGAGAAATGGTCTGAGGTAAACAGGATGAAGTTTAACAAAGACAAATGCAAAGTGCTCTTCTTAGGAAGGAAAAATCAGTTTCACACATACAGAATGGGAAGAGACTGTCTAGGAAGGAATACAGCAGAAAGGGATCTAGGGGTTATAGTGGACCACAAGCTAAATATGAGTCAACAGTGTGATGCTGTTGCAAAAAAAGCAAACGTGATTCTGGGATGCATTAACACGTGTGTTGTGAGCAAGACACGAGAAGTCATTCTTCCACTCTACTCTGCGCTGGTTAGGCGTCAACTGGAGTATTGTGTCCAGTTCTGGGCACCGCATTTCAAGAAAGATGTGGAGAAATTGGAGAGGGTCCAGAGAAGAGCAACAAGAATGATTAAAGGTCTTGAGAACATGACCTATGAAGGAAGGCTGAAAGAATTGGATTTGTTTAGTTCGGAAAAGAGAAGACTGAGAGGGGACATGATAGCAGTTTTCAGGTATCTAAAAGGGTGTCATAAGGAGGAGGGAGAAAACTTGTTCACCTTAGCCTCTAAGGATAGAACAAGAAGCAATGGGCTTAAACTGCAGCAAGGGAGGTTTAGGTTGGACATTAGGAAAAAGTTCCTAACTGTCAGGGTGGTTAAACACTGGAATAAATTGCCTAGGGAGGTTGTGGAATCTCCATCTCTGGAGATATTTAAGAGTAGGTTAGATAAATGTCTATCAGGGATGGTCTAGACAGTATTTAGTCCTGCCATGCAGGCAGGGGACTGGACTCGATGACCTCTCAAGGTCCCTTCCAGTCCTAGAATCTATGAATCTATAAGGCAATAAGAATAGGTTCTTTAAATACATTAAGGGCAGGAAAAAGACAAAGAAAATTGGAGAAATAATTAGTGGGGAAGGAGAGCTAGTAATGGATGATTGAGGACTGGGGTGTGTAATGCCTATTTTGCTACAGTCTTCACTAAAAAGTTTATTGTCAACAGGTACTAAACACAATTAATATTACCATCGAGGGGGAAGGAACACAAGAATAGGGAAAGAACAAGTTAAAGAATATTTAATTCAATTAGCTGTTTCCAAGATGGCAGGTCCTGATGAAATTCCTCCTAGAATACTTAAGGAACTAGCTGAAGCAATCTTGGAACCATTGGTGATGATCTTTGGGAGCTCATGGAATCAGGTGAGGTCCCAGAAGGCTGGAGAAGGGCAAACATAGTACCTATCTTTAAAAAGGGGAAAAACAGGACCGGGGGAATTATAGACCAATCAGCCCAACTTTGATACTTGGAAAGAGACGAACAAATTACACCTCTACTTCGATATAACGCTGTCCTCGGGAGCCAAAAAAATCTTACTGCGTTATAGGTGAAACCGCATTATATTGAACTTGCTTTGATCCACCGGAGTGCGCAGCTATGCCCACCCCCCGGAGCATTGCTTTACCGTGTTATATCTGAATTTGTGTTATATCGGGTCGCGTTATATCAAGGTAGTGGTGTAGTAAAAAATCAATTTGTAAGCACCTACAGGATCATGGGGTTTTAAAGAATAACATGGACTTGTCAAGAACAAATTATGCCAGACAAACTTAATTTCCTTCTTTGATGGGGTTACTAGCTTAGTGGATGAGGGGAAGCAGTAGATGTGATATATCTTAATTTTAGTAAGGCTTTTGACAAAGTCTCACATGACAATCCCATCAGCAAACGAGGGAAATGTTGTCTACACTAAACTATTATAAAGTAGTTGCACAACTGGTTAAAAGATTGTACCCAGAATGTAATTATCAATGGTTTGCTGTCAAACTGGGAGGACATATCTGGTGGGGTCCCACAGGAGTCAGTCCTTGGTCTGATAGCATTCACTATTTTCCTTAATGACTTGGATAATGGAGTATAGAGTATGCTCATAAAATTTGCAGATGACACCAAACTGGGAGTGGGGAGGGGGGGGCACAAGCACTTTGTGGGACAAGATTAGAATTCAAAATGACCCTGAGAAATTTTAGAACTGATCTGAAATCAATAAGCCTAAATTCGATTGAGATAAGTGCAAAGCACTACATTTAGTAATGAAAAATCAAATGCACAACTACAAAATGGGGAATAACTGGCTAGGTGGTGGTACTGCTGAAAAGGATCAGGAGGTTATAGCAGATCTCAAATTGAATATGAGACAACAGTGTGATACAATTGCAAAAAAGACTAATATTCTGGGATGTGTAGTATATAAGACATGGACGGTAATTGTCTCACTGTATTTGGCACTGGTGAGACCTCAGAGGTAGTACTGTGTCCAATTCTGGGCGCCACACTTTATAAAAGATGTGGACAAATTGGAAAGAATCCAGAGGAGAGCAACAAGAATGATACAAGGTTTAGAAAACTTGATGTATAAGGGCAGGTCTTCACTACGGGGGGGGTGTCGATTTAAGATACGCAAATTCAGCTACGCGAATAGCATAGCTGAATTCGACGTATCGCAGCCGACTTACCCCACTGTAGGAACGGCGGCAAAATCGACCTCTGCGGCTTCCCGTCGACGGCGCTTACTTCCACCTCCACTGGTGGAGTAAGAGCGTCGATTCGGAGATCGATTGTCGCGTCCCGATGGGACGCGATAAATCGATCCCCGAGAGGTCGATTTTTACCCGCCAATTCAGGCGGGTAGTGTAGACCTAGCCTAAGCAAAGGTTAAAATAATTGGCCATGTTTAGTTTTGAGAAAAGACTAAGAGGGAACCTGATAACAATTTTCAACTATATTAAGGGCTGTTATAAAGAGGACGCTGATCATTTGTTCTCCATATCCATTTGAAGGTGGGACAAGTAATTGGCTTAATCTACAGCAATGGAGATTTAGGTTAGATACACCTCTACCTCGATATAATGCTGTCCTCGGGAGCCAAAAAATCTTACCGTGTTATAGGTGAAGCCGCGTTATATCAAACTTGCTTTGATCCGCCGGAGTGCACAGCCACCCCCCTCCCCAGAGCACTGCTTTACCGTGTTATATCAGAATTTGTGTTATATCGGGTCGCATTATATCGGGGTAGAGGTGTATTAGGAAAAACTTTTGAACTGTATGGATAAGTAAGCACTGGAATAGGCTTTCAAGGAAGGTTATGGAAACCCCATCATTGGAGTATTTTAAGAACAGGTTAGACAAACACCTGTCAGGGATGGTCTAGGTATACTTGGTCCTGCCTAAGTGTGGGGGCTAGACTAGATGACCTCTTAAGATCCCCTTCCAGCCCTACATTTCTATGATTCTCCCCACCCAGGGCTATCATTAGACCATCCTTCCCACAACATTGCTCCTACCATGACCTGTACCCTTTCCTGAAAAGCACTGAAGGTTCCTACATGAAACTGACAGCAAGATTTAGTTAAATGTGCCTATAAACATTTTGTTCCCCATTGAAGCAATATATTGTTGTTCTTGCACTTCTAACCAGTCAGTATTTGTATTGTTCACACACATGCATGTGTTCAGCCACATCCTCATGTACACCGTAGAACAGTTATAATGAAACTCCTTTTTTACCACATGTGGCAGGGAAACAACTCATCCACGCGGCTCCTCCTGCTGGTCATCTCGGGAATTAGCTCTTTCCAGCCCAGAGCACCCTCTGCAGGCCGGTGGCTCACCAGCCACTGGCCCCCCATGTCCCTCCCAGACCCCAGTGCCCTTCTACTTCAGGGTTCTGCCCCCAGCAGCAACCCACTGGCTCTTGGATCTGGCTCTGCAGTGTGGCTGCTCACACCTGAACTAAGCTAATTCGGGTACTCAGATCCAGGTGCCTATTGCCTGTGTTAACTCTATAGAGAATACATAGCCCGAGCGTTGCGAGGCTTGTCTTCCTGAAGCTAGTATTTTGAAATAAATTTTCTTGCAACTGTTACTCTGCAGTAGCTCCAAAAGCCTGTACTTCCTAAGTTACTTGCTGAGTTTTCCAAGTTCATCAGTGGACAGACACATTCAATGTGGATTGAAGTGTTGTACATTTGTACAAACGTTTTGCTTTATACTCCTAGGAGATGGGTTGTGCCCGCCATACTTTCTCCAGAAGCTCCTGTGTTTGACCTTAACATTGTAATGCACATTCTCCCCTTGACAACTCTTCTCCCCACCTTTTCCTCTTCCCTCCATCTTCCTGTCCTCACAGTATCAACCACTTTCTGCTCTGCTCTTCTTTTCGTTTCCCTCTTTCTCTTCTCTGTTGTTCTATTTGATTTATTTCATTCTTTCCAAGCTCTCTGTTTGGCCCCATTACCTTAGGTGCAGCCTTTCCTGCTTCTTGCTCTGAGCTGACATTCCACTCACAAGTATCAGGGGGTAGCCGTGTTACTCTGTATCTACAAAAACAACAAGGAGTCTGGTGGCACCTTAAAGACTAACGGATTTATTTGGGCATAAGCTTTCGTGGGTAAAAACCTCACTTCTTCAGATGCATAGAGTGAAAGTTACAGATGCAGGCATTATATACTGACACATGGAGAGCAGGGAGTTACTTCGCAAGTGGAGAACCAGTGTTGACAGGGCCAATTCAATCAGGGTGGATGTAGTCCACTCCCAATAACAGATGAGGAGGTGTCAATTCCAGGAGAGGAAAAGCTGCTTCTGTAATGAGCCAGCCACTCCCAATCCCTATTCAAGCCCAGATTAATGGTGTTAAATTTGCAAATGAATTTTAGTTCTGCTGTTTCTCTTTGAAGTCTGTTTCTGAAGTTTTTTGTGTTCAATGATAGTGACTTTTAAATCTGTAATAGAATGACCAGGGAGATCGAAGTGTTCACTTACTGGCTTTTGTATGTTACCATTCCTGATGTCCTATTTGTGTCCATTTATTCTTTTGTGGAAGGACTGTCTGGTTTGGCCAATGTACATGGCAGAGGGGCATTGCTGGCACATGATGGCATATATAACATTAGTGGATGTGCAGGTGAATGAGCCCTTGATGGTGTGGCTGATGTGGTTGGGTCCTCTGATGGTGTCGCCAGAGTAGATATGGGGACAGAGTAAGCACGATCTACAACCTATCCTGGAAAATGATCCCTCACTCTCACAGACCTTGGGAGGCAGGCCAGTCCTTGCTTACAGACAACCCCCCAACCTGAAGCAAATACTCACCAGCAACTATACACCACACCACAGAAACACCAACCCAGGAACCTGTAGCAAACCTCCCCATATCTATGGGTGGAGATGACGGTATCAGAAGCACAAACATTGAGCCACATTACAGTAAAGTCTCAGCAGTCCTGTTTACTGACTAGTGTCTCTGTTATAATCAGACATTTAATTTCATAATCATGTCCCAGAACACTTCCCGTTAGTGCTTAAGGTTAAACCCTGAGTGGTTACATATTCTTCAGCGTGTGCATCCTTCTAATACAGTCTCCTTTATTACATCAACTTGACCCCTCCCCCATCCTTTTTTTTTTTAGCATGGTAGGAAGTCACAAGTCTCTAAATGAAATTGGCCTCGTAAGGATTTGTAAGGCATCTGCACCAGAATGACTAGATCCAGGAAAAAGAAGTTACCCACTGGACTAATTTTAGTAATGTGAGAACTTTTTTGTTTTTTTTTGGTGACCAAAATTATGGACTAGGGAACAGAACCATCCCCTGTGGAAATGAATGCCAACAAAGCCACACTTATGTCAACAATCTGCTGCTAACATCATAGGAAGTTACTTGGGGAAAAACAGATCTGACTGAAGTATTGATGCTTGACTGGTTCCTTTAGGTGCAACTGCAATACATATACATAATGATAAATAGCATGAATACAGGCAGACCCAAACAGTCTTCGGAGAGGTCCAGATCATCAGTGCTCATTGTGAAACACAAAGGGGAGGCTTCTTCGGAGAACATTTCTACAATAATACTCTTACCGAGACTGCCCACCCATCATCCTGCTTCCCTACCTTGCAGAAAAAGGTCCAGGGCCATCCCCTTCCCCATGGGGAACCCTAGGGACTCCCACAGATTCTGTGTTATCTGCATGAGGACAGGGCTATCCACACAGTAGTCCTGGACCTCTGCACTAGCAGTAGTCTTCTATATCCCCGCTAGCTCTTGGGCAATGTGATTCAATTGAAGCTGTTCAGCCAGGAACTTTCCCTGCCTGCGTCTGCCTCTGCGGAACCAAAGGGAGTTCTGCGGGGGGAAAATACAGCCATAGATTGGTTTAGCTTTTCTGATTAAAGCAACAGGAGGGGATAGCATGTGCATATCTCCATGCCTCCTCCCACCCATGCCTCCTCCTAGCCTGCCTCAACTTCATTTCCTCCTCCAGTGTTAACCCACACTCAGGAAGTGGAGGTGGAGTGGTGCTGCTAAGGTTACTGAGCCAGCCCTTATGTGCAGAGGTGTGAAGGTCAATACATGAGGGCCCTTATGTGCTGATTTTGGGTGGAAGAGGGTGATCAAGGCCACCAAGAGCAACTCAGAGCAGGCCATGAATGAAGAAAACAAAAGCCAGGATAGAGTGGGTACCCTCTTTCCAGCCTGCTCACCTTCCAAAGAAAACCATAGACAATACAATAAGGGAAAGGGCAAGCAAATAATTCAGTTCTCTGCGACAAGGAGCATTGCAACACTGTCCAATAATCCATCAATTATCTTCTCCCAGCAATTCTACTGCTGAGTGATGGAGAGTATTAAAACCAACTATACTCCCATCAGTTATCATAAAGATCAAATTCAGAACCACAAAAAGAAAAACAAATTCAGAAGAGCAGAAAGCTACATACAAATTTTATTCTCGGATTCTATTCTGTTGTATTCTATATAGGCGCTTGTATCACCCTCATCACCAGCAGGGCATTAAGCAATGTGATTAACATCTGTTAAGCGTGCTTTGTTTTCTCTCTCATCCTTTCCCCAGGTGGAAAATTCTGTGTACAGTGTAATGTTTTGGTAGGATTTAAAAACAAACAAACGTACACACTGCTATGTGTCTATACTATGTGTAGACACTTATCTATGTGTAGAAGGTAGGGTCAAAGAAGTGTGCCTTGTGCTTAGAGCCGAAGATGGTAAGTTTCATGGTAATTTTAGCTGTCATGCAGTTTTTAATTTCTATGGGAGTTAGTTACACAGTCTAGAAGCAGCCCCCCAAGAAAGCTGTCTCCTGGACAGACAAGTTTTATTCTTGTGGTGGAAAGTTCCATTGTGCCAGAGAAGCAGAGTTGCTGACCGGAGACTTTGTCCTGCAGCTGTTAGATATGCTGGGTCTAGGCCATTGAGAACCTTCAAATTAAGGGCTGAGACTGAACTTGACTATTCTATGGGAAATCAGTGCAGAGAATGGAGGACAGGTTTGATATGCTCGTGGTAGTCTGTGTTGCTGAGGAGATGCATTATTGTTCTGAATTAGCTGGAGTATTTTAAGGGCAGATGCCTTCACGCTGCATTGTAGTTGTCCAGCCATAATCTACCAGGATGGTGGGTGTGATTCATTTCTTGTACGTGGTGGGTTGCAAGGCTGCTACTAACAGGTCAGGCATCTGTACTGGATATGGACTGGCCACAGAGCTTCCTTTTTAGAGAGATCTACACCAGATGTGTTCACTAAAGACCTTTAATGTTCTGCCTCGTATGACTGAGTTAGCTTAAATAATGTATGTTGCACACAGCACCACCTATTGGCTGAACTACATAATATAGTTTCATTTTCCATTACATCTCCTCCTTTAAATTCTATATTCCTAACATGTACAAAATTTACACTATCTTTGAAATTCGGTGTGTATCAGTCTGTTAAACTTCTCTGAATTGTACTGGTTTTCTAATTACACATCCTGAAGGCGTAACAACTTCGTGATCTGGCTATCCATTAATGGTAATGACTGGCTGTGGTCGGTTTGGAGTCCCTTGAATCTTCTTCTTGTTCCGTATCTGCCTCCTGTGGGGTTTTCTCTGTCGGCTGTCCTTTCTGAGGAACAAACAGTAGATGTTGAACACTCCACTGTCAGTTTCAGTCACACATGATCTGGGCAATTAATTCTTTTTCTTTATGACAGCTGGAGTTCTCCTTTTTCTCCATCCAGTTTGAGATGAACACAGTCACCAGGTTCTAGACCAGCAATTCTCTAACTGAGTGACATCTGTTGTAAAAGTGTTTGTAAGCTCTTTTCCCTTTTTTATCCAATTTGGCCATTGTCTTCATGTCTGGTGACTTTGGAGACAGAACTACGGTGCAACTTTGGAAAAGAATCTGAGTTGTCTTCCCATCAGGAGTTGTGCTAGACTATATCCAGTAGCTGCTTGTGGTGTTGAGCTGTAGCTCAGAAGAGCAAGGAATGGATCTTCTTGCTGTAGGATTTTCTTGACCCTCTGTGCAGCTCTTTCAGCCTTTCTATTCATTTGTGGATACCGTGGGCTGCCAGCATTATGATCAAAATCATATTTCATTGGAATGACTTGAATTCTGCTACAGTGTGTTGTGGTCTGTTGTCCATCACTAGTTGTTCTGGAATACCAAAGTGAACAAAAATGCACTTCTGTTCCTCGATAACACTGCAACATAATATGTCTTTTAAATATATTATTTCTATATACTTGGAAAAATAGTCCATTACAACCAGGCAATGATGTCCTCTGAATTCACATAAAGCTAGTCTTGTCCAAGTTCTGTGTGGCAGAGGTGCTGTTGTTAAAAGTTGTTTGTGTTGTGTTAGTCTGTTAGTTCTGCAATGTTCAGATGCACATACTTTATTCTTTATGTCATTGCTGATGCTCACTGGGGTGAGGGTGAGGGGGTGAGGGGAAGAGGACTTGCAGGGGCTGTAGCCATCCCAAAATTTGCCTTGGCCCCCCCAGGGCAGCTGCCACACTCTAGCCACCCAGCTCCGAAGGCAGAGTAGAGAGTGTGGCAGTTGCTGGCTGGCTGGCTGCTGGCAGCAGTAGAGAATTAAGCCTGCGCAGGAGGCCAGGGTGCCCAAGAGCAGCCTGTGACCCGTGTCCCCGGCCACCGAGGTGCATCACCCAGGGCAGGTGGAGAGTCTGTGGCTCCACACAGTGGCCCTGACTGACCCACTCCAGCTCGGGCTCCTGGGCCCTGCTTCCTACAGTCACTGCTCCCAAAGGCTCTGCCAGCCCTGGAGCCAGGTCCCCTTCAGGTAGGGTGATCGGATGTCCAGATTTTATAGGAACAGTCCCGATTTTGGGGTCTTTTTCTTATATAGGCTCCTATTACCCCCATCCCCTGTCCCGATTTGTCACATTTGCTTTCTGGTCATGCTATTGCCAGGGCAGCTCTTATGGTCTGCGAGCAGGCAGCACCCCCCACTGCTTGGCTCCGGCTTCCAACCTGGCCTTGGGGTGCAGTGTCATGGCAAGTGGGGGGCACGGAGGTGCATCCACCCCAATTTTCTGTCTGGCCAACCTCAGCCCCCAAAAACACACACATTGGGAAGAGGCTGGCTTTGCGTCTGGCCTGGTCATGGCATTTAGTTAATCCTTGATGTCCTTCATGGATGAGGTTTAGTATTTCTCTTTTTATTTCATTTGGAATTATAATGCAATCATCTTTAATCATGAATCCATTTGACTTGCTTAATTGTCCATGTACCACAAAGTAGTCTCTTGTCACTTTCTTAGTGTCCTTTAGATAACTATGGCCCTAATGTTACTTAGAACTTCTTGAAGTGGTGTGTCCGGTGAGGTTGCTTTTTGTGGCTGGTATAGTCTCTTTTCCGATGGTGGTCTGCATGCATTCACATCCATTCACATATGCCTTTACGTCACCTTCGAGTTCATGGGTAGTTGAATGCGATATTGGGCTCCATGACAGAGTGTCTGTTACTACCAGTTTTTTCCCCAGGAACATATTTAGCAATTGGGTTAAATTGCATTAGCCCTTTATCAGTAGACGTTGGCACCTTGGCAATGGATTAACAATGTATGTGGAGACCTTCCACTGAAACAGCTGTGACTGTATGGCTATGTCTAGACTGGAGCTGGGGATGCGAATCCCAGCTCGCATATATATACCCAGACTCACTCTGCTCAAGCTAGCTAGTGCACTAACAGTAGCATGTAGCTGGGGTAGCCTGGGTGGTGGCTCAGGCTAGTCACTCCATGCAAGTACCTGCCTGGACCCCCGTGTATGTACTTGGAAAGTTAGCCCGAGATGCTGCCTGTGCTACCCTGGCCACACTGCTATTTTTAGCATGCAAATTTGAGCAGAGAGAGCATGGGTACATCTACACAAGCTGGGAATCCCCTCCCCCAGCTCCCAGTGTACACATAACTTATACAAGGCTGATAAAACTGAATATCTTTTTTTATTAGTTATTGTGGGTTTGAACTTCTAAATGTCTCTCCCCTTTCGTTCTTGTGTATCATTCAGAATAAGTGTCTGTTTGAATTTCCTAGCAGACATCAACTAGGAATCAAAATGCAGCTTATTTTTTGCTCTAATTCCTGCTTTTGGCCTGTTATACCATTCCCCATAAACCACTTCACCATCCAGTGTGATTCTAAAGTGTAGATGTGCAAAAGTAGCGAAACATTTTCATTAAAATGAGTGAATATTTTTCAGCCATTTATTTTGCATGAGTATGCACCTCTGAAATTTGTATGCGAATTTGGCCTCTGTGTGGGCTGGGGTCTGCACTGGGTTGGGTGGAGAAGGGGGTGGAGAGTTGTCTGGCCACAGGGAGGTGTCAGTAGCCACTGGATTGGTGGGATGCAAAATCTCCCCTTTTGGAGCTGTTACCGAAATGTCGGGTCCACCTAGCTGAGAGCCAATAACAGCCAGACAGGGATAAGGAAGAGTTGCTTTATTCTGCAGAAGAAAGGAGAGCTTTGCACCTTGGTACAAATACTCTGTCTTACACACATTTTACAGCTCCTTTATACACATTCAGACAAAGGCCCTTGCCGTGTTAACACTTGATTGGTGGTTGCCAGACCCGTGCTGCTGCTATCTGGTCAGTTAAAACCAGCTTGGGGCTAGTTCCCTCTGCCTCAAGGCAGAGGAGAGAAGATAGTTCAAAAGTTCAGGCTACTGTGTAGTGAGGTATCTGCTTCCCCCTAATGGCCACTGGTTGACATAAAGGCTGCTAGCTATTGGGGGGGGGGAGGTGTCGCTGCTGACTGTCACAGTCCCCCCTTCGGGCCTGAAAAGCTCAAAAATTGTCAAGCCCATTAGGCAATTTGCGATCAAGCCGGAGAGACAGATACTGGGTTTTCTCACAGGTGGCAGAGCCCTTAGTAACAGCTCTACACAAACATCTTGCACATTGAAACATTACCCAAATAACACATAGAAAGAAAAGAAGGAAAATAATCCACTTGACAGTTTTTCGGAAGAGCCCCATGAACCATGACCCAAGGTCTGGGAGGAGGTCCTCAAAACTAAAGGTATGATCAAGAGACACAGCATGGAAAACAACAGCAGCATTCTTAATGGCTTGTAAATCCTGCTCAATTAAGCCGGAATGATTAACATAGAAACAACATTTTTCCCCGATGCGAGCACAAGCCCCCCCTAATTTAGCATTCATGACATCTAACACACACCTATTTTGCAGCGTTATTTCTATTTCATCGATTTCTCGTTGTAACTTCTGGAAAGCATCTAAAGAGGCATTAGCTGCCTTTTCAAGCTCAGCAGAAATATTTACTACCGCCCTTTTCAACTCTGCTACTCCCAACCCAGGAATGAGTGCATGAACAAAGGAGTGGAACCCCGTTTGTCTGACTATTAAGGGATTGTTGGCGCGTTTCGCTTGAGTCTTTATGTGGGGTGAAAAACTCATGGGAATAGCTGCCCAGGTTGAGGATCTGGCTGGAATCCAATGTGTCATTTACTTGCACATCTGGTAACACCCGGGCCACACCACACCGACCTTGCCAACCTGGAGGGAAAGCTTTGTAGACACTGTGGCCACAGATAAAATACAAGCCAGGGGTCTCTAAATAGAAGATAAGGGTATTACCCGCGACTCGATGGTGCCAGGCCACCCATTCATTCCAACGCCAGGAGTTACCCACTAGGCGGTCCTGGCACCTCCAATGGGAAACGTTTAAGTCTCCCAGGGCATGGGTATTATTTAAAATGGCCCCACAATACGTAACCCCAAATATGTTAGCTGTGAAACTTGCAAGTGATCCCATGGACTCCGGGCATCCAGACATCCTTTCAAGGGATTTGTGGGGCAACAGAATGCCAGAGTAAATATCCATATAATACATATGTGTTTTATTTATGGGGCCTAACGGGAGGAATGAGGGAAACCACTGCTCTTGATAACGAATGTCTGTTGGTTTTACAGTAAAGGCCATGTGCAGGAGACAAGGGGGGTTTCACTCCTTTGTTCGTGCGCTCATTCCTGGGTTGGGAGTAGCAGATTTTATCTGAGTATTTTCTGGGACTGTTATTTAAATCAACAAAAAAAGGATAAATATAGCCTGGGTTTGTATCATCCAGTAGCTGCCCCTCTCTCCTCCCAGGACTTCTGGGAGGCAGCCCTGGATAGTGTGGCTAAAATGCAGACGCACTGCTATAAGGAAGGGTGTGTGAGGGAGAGGATGGCAAGGGGCCAGAGGTATTGCAGAGGCACTGTGCTTGTGTGTACTGTCTCCTGGCCGCCTGCGATTATCTGGGCATCAGCCAGGTTTGGGGGAAAAGCTTGACTTCATGCTAGAGCAAACTCTGCTCCCTGATGTGATCATGTAGAGGGTATCCTCATGCAGATTGCCTCCCTCTCAGATGCATCCCATAGGATTTGCTGCAGGAAAGGATGGTCTGGACCAGTAACAGTAGGATGGTGCAATAAAATTCTGGCACAGTAAGTGACATGAACCATAAAACATGGGCCCAATAAGGGAAGCAGCAGTCATGGAGAAGTATCCTGATAAATATTGCAAACATAGTGGAAACTCATGCTGGTTTATAATAGCCAGTTTATTGCTGTTTTCTCTGACACCTGAAAAAATGAAAATCTTAAAAATTATCTCTATAGCTGCAGAAAACCATTTAGTCATGGGTGCAAAGTTTATATAATTTTTGGTGATGCCCAGAACGGGTTCAAGCAGAGCCATCACGTCCATAGGATGGACCGGGGCAACCACCCCGTGCCCCATGCTTTGGGGGGCCCTGTGCTTCAGGGGGACGCGGGGTCCAGGGCGGCCTGGGAGGTTAGTGTGGGGCTTGGTGCCGGCAGCAGCAAGTGACCTGACCCCAACCCGCCCCGCTCTGCTCCACCCCACCAGCTCCCAGCGTCACTCGGGGGAGGTGGTGGAAGCCTGAAAGAGGCGGGGTGGGGGCGGAGGCTTGCGGGAAGGGGTGGAATGGGGGCAGGGTGGGGGCAGAGCAGGGGTGAGAAGAATCAGGGTGGGGGCGGAGCAGGGGCGGGAAGAGGTGGGGTGGGGGTTTGGGGGAATGGGTGGAAAGGGGGGGAACAGAGTGGGGCAGGGCGGGCTGGGGCCAGGTCACTTGCTGCTGGCAGTGGTAGGGCCCCTGCTAACTCCCCAGGCCACCCTGGACCCTGCGTCCCCCTGACGCACGGGGCCTCCCAAAGCACGGGTCCCAGGGCGGTTGCCCTGGTCCGTCCTTTGGACGGGACAGCTCTGAAAATATAAGCCCAAACATTGGTGGAGCCGGGCCCACGTTCCTGAATATTGGTGGAGCACTGGCATCACTGGCCCATATAACTTGCCATCTGTGCACTTAGTGTTAAATTGTTTCTCCAGTGACAATTAACACAAGCTTCTTACATCAAGTACATTTTAGAATGGTTGTATTTAATCAGTGTTCTTAATTTAATCTCAAATGGTAAATACACACACCCACACACATTTTCATACACTGTATATGAGAATATGAAACCCTAAAGTAATTAGTGTTCAAGAAACATAGTTAAAACTAAGCTTAGATTTTAAAATTCCAGGCTCTAAAGTTATCAGGGAAAATGGAATGATATGATTAAGACACCATGCATGCTTCTTTATTAGAGACAGAGGGCTTGATTCTCCATTTCACGTACACCAATACAAAGTGTATATAAAATGCTACCTTTCTGATCTGATAGCATTTTATACCTACCTGGCATTGTTGTGATGACTGCATAAAGTCAATCAGGTCAAAATGTGTTATAAGGAGCTCCAACTTGCAAGTGAATACAGCCTGGTGTAACCAATTTTGAAATTAAACTATAACTGGTAAATCTGAATGCAGTGCAGTGTTATCTCTGTCTGTGCTTACAATTAGAAAAACTGTGGGAAGTCATAAATGATTTCACAGCTATTTTGTCATATGTGCAGAGTTTAATGGTTTTAGTCCAATCTGTGATCGCTGAAAATTAGACCATAATGGTAAATGTTTGGAGGATCTGATTAATTACTTCAATTTAGTGATAGGCTCAGCTCAGGTATCAGGAATGAATTTAATTAATGTCCATTTATATCTTATTGATGTAGAATTGTATTAAACAGACCTAGCTCACAAGTGACCCTGGAGAGTCTTATCAAAAGATCCATTAGCAATTGATCATTTCCCTAAAGGATTTTTTCTGCATACATTAGCAGTAATTGATAAAAAAGTAAAGGTGACATTTTAAGTAACTGAAGTGGGAGTTATTCAAATATAACTGTAAAAGTTCCATCAGCATGGAGCTAGTTGTTAATCCTATAGAAGTCTTCACTAAAAATATTACAGTATCCAGAGCCCATTCCCAGATTGTACTCAGAAATGGGACACTGATAAGATACCCATCCCTTAGCATCACTTTCTTTAAAGTAATGAAAAGTTACCTAATGGTTGGATATAAATAAGTATGATTTTATTGTATACTATTGAGTCGTTGATGTAGCAATGACCACATAGAACAAACTCCAAAAAGCATGTGACAAGTCAATAATTTTAAATTCTTGAGTGAGAGGAGGAAAAACAGTAGATTCTGTTAGAGTTTTGTTTGTTGTTGTAACGGGGTGTATCTGGCCCTTTGAGGCTCCCTGCTGGAGGCCTTGTGGACTACTACACCCCACCCCAGGAGAACAGCAGCAAAGGTGGGTCCTCCAGGCCTTCCTAGAGAGGCCTCATAAGAAACAGCCAATCAGAATCCCACAGACTCAGTTAAAAGGAGCTGTAGGGGCTTGGCAGTTTCTGAGTGGAATCTGAGTGACAAGGAAGGGTGCTTTGCTCTTGGCCCTAAGAGATAACTAGAAGTTGAGTTCTGGCTGCATTTTGCTTTCTGCAAGAAGAGAGCAGACCTGGAAATTGTAACCCTAAGGGAGTGGGTGAAAAAGAAGAAGCCCAGGGAAAACAGTAGCAGCTAATAAAGGAGTTAAATGAAGCAGCACATGGCTGCTATTTGTAGGGTCCCTCGGTTGTTACCTGGAGTAGTGGGTGGGCCTGGGTCCCCTAACTGGCCACAGGGAAAGTGGCCTAAGCCCTGAGAAGGGGATAAGACTCTTTACTAAAAGCCCAAGAAAAGGCCTGGAGTTTAAACAGGCCCAGAGATGGGGCTGAAGACCCTGAAGAGGGCCAACCATTTATTGAATTTTGCTACCCTGAAAGGGGACTGAATTTAAAAGGTGACTGGGCTGGAGAGCTGGGGTAGCAACAGGTCAGGACTCTTTGTCTTCTGTGAGAAAGCCCTGGGGTCAGAGCTCTATAACAGAGTAGGGATGGACTTAAAGCTAGCCCAGAAGAGTCTGAGACCTGAGCCCAGAGATGGGCTAAAGACACTAACAGGGCACAGTGATAGGCCCAGTTGGATTACCCTGGAAGGGTTCATTCGGCCATTGTTGACTGCATGACTTAGCTGGAGGGCTGAGCCAAAGAAGACCCACCTGATGAAGTCAACAACCTATAGAGGATCTTGGGAGAAAAAGAAAATTAAAGTACCACACCAGCCAATAGGAGGCACTTAGTCACAAAAGGTGAGTGCAGTGTCAGTTTTAATGGTAGTCTATTGTGTGTTTAGATTATAGCTGGTGTGTGTGATATACACATTAATATATGTAACTTTAAACCATAAAAAAAGTAACAAAATAGTTGTTTAATTACTGTGAATGGGGCCCAGAGTTTTGGAAATCTAACTTTTATATATATAGTAACTGAGGACACGTATGGGGGAGGGGGGGTGACTCTGGCCCCCGGAAGGGGCGGGGTCCGGGGGCAGAAGGGGTGGGGCTGGAGGTCAGCATCCTCCAGCCAGCCCTTCTGCGCCGCCTAGGGCTCCCATGTTGATTTAAAGGGCCCGGAGCGCCAGACGCTGCTGCTGCTGTGGTAGCGGCACTGGCATCTGGAGCCCCAGGCCCTTTTAAATCGTGGGCCCCAGGGCAACTGCTCCCTTTGCCCCCCGCCCCGTCAGTGGCCGGGGTGGGGGGGAAGGGGCAGAGACGTTAAAGTGCTGCAGGGTCCTTTGCCGTGGCAGCACTTTAACGTTAACGTTAAAGCACTGCCGTGGCAAAGGACCATCCTTAAAGGACTGCCGTGGCAGTGCTTTAATGTCCCTGCTCCTTTTGCCTCCCCTGTCAGCAGCTCTGCTGGTACGGACCATTAAAGCAGCGCTTTAATGTGGGCTGGGTATGGGCCAGTGCGGGTTCTTACCGGTACTCAGTACTGGCCTGTACCAGCTCACTTTCACCCCAGAATAGGGATCCATTTTTGTTACCATGAAGTCAATGGCAAAACTCCTATTGAGTTGAATTGTGCAGGTTCAGAAAGGTCAAATTGTACATCCTCTGCTCATGCTTGAGCACTTACTCATGCAAGTGGTCCCACTGAAATCAATGGAATTACTTACGTAAGTGTGAACACTGCATGAACTGGGTGATCACATGTGTGTGTGTATAGCTGAACTGTTTGTCATTATACTAGCCTTAAATGCTAGTTAATATTTACCCATGATGCAGTTATACATAAGCAGATAAAATCCTATAGAATATTATCGGGTCTCTGCTAGCAATCCAAATAAATAGACAAGAGAGATGCCCTAAAATCATACATTACAGTGAACAGTTTAAATTGCCTGGAGCTGCTGTTGATCTTGGTTGGGCCCCTAGTCACACAGATATATTTAGAAATGTGCAGACAAAGTAGCAAAGAAAACATTAGAGAAGGATTATGCTGATGTTCCAATTCCACTATCTCGGGATGAAACCACATTTCTCATCTATTGTATAATACAAACAGCTCTTGCAAAAACAATACTAGTAAATAAAAGAACTTACCATACAATGTCTCCAGGTGAAATCAGGGATTTGGCATTAACAAATTCAGTAGGCAGCATCAAACTCAACATAAGGTCCTGCGGGTCTAGAATCCAGGCCTGCAGAGCCACCAGGCAACTAGTATTTCTAGGCTGCTGCCCAGTAGCAGTTGTAGCAACTTGTGCTCCACTTCCCATGAGCTGCTTGGACACAGACCATGGGAAGTTCCATCTCAAGGGTTTTACAGACAGCAGCTGAATGGCTCCTGATTGGCTCCCTACACTATATAAACCCAAGCGGCATTCCATAAAGTGTCCAGGAAACAGTGTGGATTTCCTGTAGCTGCCATAACCGTATCTGCTCCTTGCTCCTGAATTCCTGGGTTTGACCTCAGCGTGATTTGGACTTTGCCTCCTGACTTTGACTCTGACCCTTGGTATTGATCCTTACTATGAACTCCTCAGCTACTGCCAGCCTGAGGTTTGCATCTGCTCTGACCCTTGACCCCAATTGCCCTGGTTGGGATCCTGACACTCAATTAATTTAAAAATAATAATAAAGTTGTTTTGGGGATGGCAATTCAGATGAAATTCAATTTAAAGCACAGATTGTTTTCTGATACTCAGAAATTTTGTTTCTGATGATTAGTCTTCATTGTCGTATGTCATTCAACCATCTTCTGTCTTGCAGATAGCTGCCGAGCATACTGTTTACTACTGATTTCAATGGGCCTATTCATAGTAGTAGTAATCACTAGATTTGGTAGCCTTTGTCCAGGAATGACCTTAAAATGTAGTTAAAGCATACTCAGTGCCAGTAGACAAAGCTCAGAGGGTACAGCTAAGACTAAATAAAGCTGCAAGCTTTGGTTTCAAATAATCAATTAAAAATGTCACTCTCAGGGCTTAGGTGACTTTTATTACCTAAAAATTCTGCGGAGTGTCCTTCCTCCTAGTATGAGGGTGCATTTTTTTTTTCAAAGTTCATTTATGGCATCGATCTACCTGAATGTTGTTTTGATTTGTTGTTGACCTTTTTTTAAAGGTGACATTATAGATAATGAGATCCCAGTGAAGAGCTAGCAACCGTAAGAGTAGATGACATTCCCTAAAATATGCTCCAGTTGAGATATAGCTACAATATGTAACCAGAACACTTTACAAAGATAGGACACACAGCCTTCCTATAAGAAGTGATCGCCAGCAAACCAGTATGGGGGAGGGATAGCCCAGTGGTTTGAGCATTGGCCTGCTAAACCCAGGGTTGTGAGTTCAATCCCTGAGGGGGTAAAAAATTGTCTGGGGATTGGTCCTGCTTTGAGCAGGGGGTTGGACTAGATGACCTCCTGAGGTCCCTTCCAACCCTGATATTCTATGATTCTATGCCAAGAGAACAAGTAGTAACCTAGTTCTCAGCCTTTCCACAAGATATCTTATAAGAGACAACACTCAGAGAATAAACAAAGGGAATATTCTACAGTTAAGATACTAGTGTGAGTGACACCTTTGTAAGGTGCATTATAATACTTGAGACTAACAGCTATTCAATAAACATAGTCCCTATCATGTATAGCAATACTATCAAAGGAATATATATTTATGTGTAAATGTTGTATGGTGAAGAAGCAAAATTGTATTAGCTGGGATGTGATAAATAGCACTATGTAATATTCTAATAGGAGGATATAAGCGTATATACATCTAAAGATGTTGCTGGCCCTGGGATAGCCTTGGGTGAAGATCTACGGTAACTTTTTTTCTGTGGACTCTGCAGTTAAGATGTTAGGGACACTTTTTAAAATGACAGTGGGAATCAGTACCTCTGCTTGAATGGTACTGAAACTACCTGTACTGCAACTGTTACCTGTACTAGATAGAAATAATCACATGAGGACTGTTGTCAAAACACTTACTCTAATTCATATTGGACAAAACTGTTGTAAAAAAGTCTGATGCTATGGTGGTAAGCCTCAAGTAAAAGACATCAATGATATCCACAAAAGATCTGGATAGTAATTCTATGTGATGTCAAAGAAAAATATACCTAGCTCACATAATAGGATATCGGATCTCTAGCCCTCAAAAGATTGGAATTTTGCCCCTTTCACCTACAAATGACCTCCGTTCTGAGTGCTTCATCATCACTGAGCTCCTCATTTGGGTTTAGACTGTTGCTGGCCCTTTAAATCTGAGACCGCTCCTTGCAGTATTAGGCTAATAAAATGTGCCTTCTGATTACTACAGGGTTGCAGTTTGTTCACTTCTCCTAGCTAGTAAGTCTCTAGCTCCTTTCTCTTTTCATAGCTGAGGTGGTACATCCTCACAGGTGTCAAGAGTCCAAGTGATAAAGGGCTCACTGAAATCTTAGAATTTTACCTTATTGGAATGAGAACAAAAAGGAATATCACAGGATGCTGTTAGAACAGGAAATAATTAATGAGCTCTTCCCTTGACGTAAGCCCATGGATATTCACAGCAGAGGGTTGAATTGCTCTGACAATATATGAATATGAAATAAGGTTAGAAAAAAGGCTAGAAATAATTATAGCCCTTTCACTGGAGATGAACCCTTAGACTTCCTGTCCAGAAAGCTATGGAATCGGGGAGGATAGATTAGCTAACATTAGTACAATGCATGCAGTTATTTCGAGAAAGTGTTTAGCACATCAGATTTCATTAGGCCCAAGCCAGAAAAAACTGCAGGCATTTCCTATCTTCTTTATATTTTCTTCAGTTTTGTCAAGAAAACAAATGAAATGATACTAAGAGTCCACAAAGGGACTTAGGAGACGCAATACTGAGCATCACAACAAGTGCCTTTTAGACACCTAAGAAGTCACAGGAACAACAATGCTACCTACAAAGCCTGAGTTAGGTGCCTAGGCTCCTATATAATGAAGGGGGAGAGAGAGGCACCTTAAAATGTACTTTTTTTTTTTTTTTTTTTTTTTTTTTAAGCCAGCATGTTAAACTGTCCAGTGGGAAATGCTGGTGAGATGTGTGTGTCATAAGTCCCACTCCTCTCATGGAGGGTAGGCACTTAACACAGGCTGCAGAGAGGCACCTATCTCTGCTTGCAATCCACAACTAGGAACCCTTGCCTGGAGTCAGGAAGCTTATGTACCTATGTTTTTTAGAATGAGTTAGGCACCTGCCGCACTCCACACACAATGGCTAGAGGAGAAGATGCCCACTGTATAACTTTTAACCCAGCAGATCAGGAGTTGCAGAGGAGTGCTTATCTTCCCTAGGTTTGTGGGTCACCCTGGGGCTTAGGTGGAAGATAGGTGCCTACAGTAGTGTTTCTCAACCCTATGGGTCTGCAGACTATGTCTAAGATTTCCAAAGGGGTCTGCACCTCCATTTGAAATTTTTTAGGTGTCTGCAAATGAGAGGTTGAAAACCACTGGTCTAGAGTGATGCAGTCTATCCAGAGGATAGCTGGAGCATTGCATCTATTCAGAGGCAGACATTTAGGCACTTTGAGGAATTTTTACCCTGAAAATTTAGGCATTAAGTGAGTTTAGGCACTTGTGGGATTAGGTCAGCTGAGTTGGAGTTTTGTGGAGCCTAAAACTAAGAATTTTTGTGGATCTGGGCCTAAATTCATTTTACATTTCCACAGTCGAGGTATTGCAGGTATTTACATAAGTATATTTATGTATCTTAAATAATACATGAGGTTTAATTAGCAAATTGGATAAAGATTTTAATGTTTAATAGAGCTGGATGGCTTGCCTGATATTTTATAATACCAGAAGAAATGCAGTAGTTTGTAGCATCATAAATTCTACCCAAAATAATACAGGATTTAGGTTTGCCAGATTGGTCAATGAATTCTCACTAGACAAACATTCTTGGGAACGGGTAACCTGAAATACACAAGCTGGTGTACAGTATACTTCTAAGTGTAAGATGGACCAGGCGAGAGGTTTTGAGTCCACTGTTGATGGAATTTGTTAATGTTTTTCAAAGAAAATTCGGGGTGGCCTGTGATTGAGAGATCAAAATAGGAGGGGAAGTTCAAAGCTTGTCTGTCTAGCTCTCCAACAGAAATTGGTCCAGTAAAAGATATTACCTGATCCACCTCTAATATCCTGGAACTGACATGGCTACAACAACATGGCCTTCTGCTAAAGATCATTAAGCATCATGGCATACAGAAAAGCAGGAACACGATGAAGAGCCCAAGGGGTTGAGGGGCCTTATGCCACTGTTATGCTGCCCCATCTTGGGGCCACTTTAAAACCCTGGGTCAGATTAGAGCAGCCCCAGCGTTGCTCTAATGTGTGCCTGATTGCCTGTTGTCCCATTGTATTGTTGCAGCATCTCGGAATAGTGGCATTCAAGCCATGCCTCCATTCCCCAGGATTTCCCCTGTTACATCCCCTCTGCTGGGAAGGGCTACCTGTGTGTGTGTGTGTGGGTGATAGAACCATATGGCAGCTCTGGGGGGAATTACCCATGTGCTCCACTGCTGAGTGTGTGGCCTCTTTAGCTCAGTGGAGCTAGTCTAAAGGAGTTTAGTCGTAGATGCACAAAATCTTATCAAAACACTCTTCATCAAGAGTATTGAATAATACTGAGGTCCAGGGAGTCTTGTTTCCTATTCTCTGGCACTCTAAGGACTAAGAGTTACTGTGCATTTAATCAGCATTGTGCAACAGTGCCCTCCTGTGCTAGCATGAAGGTGCCTTCGTGCCTTTCATCAGATCAGAATTTATTCCCAATAAAGCTTTAGGGACAAAGAAGCAAAAATTTCTGTGGATTCTTTTTAATTGGGTCCCAGTGCTTAATTCTCTTGGAATGACATGTCATCTGAATGAGATGAGAAAAAAGATGAGTTAGAAAGAATAAGTGATTAGATGGAAAAACTGCTTGGGACTGTCAATGGAAAATTGTCATTCATCTCTCAAGCTCCTTGTCTGGTGACACCACCTTGCAATACTCTCCCTATAACTCCCTTGTTGCGGCATTTTAAAGGGTAATGTCGTTGTGATTTTTTTTTCTGAATGATCGCTCTTCATTTTTGCCATGAAGAGGTTCACGTATGAAGTCCAATTCTATTCATTGTCAAGTGATTCCACTGATATCTTCCTCATTTGGGGTTTTGCTGGAAATATTTCACTGCCATTCATGTTATTACATCCTTTCATTCATGTTTTATTCAGTACTGTGACACTACCTTTGTTTAGGGGGTTGTTGTCATTCCTTATCAATGCAATATGGCTTGATAGAATTTGTCCCTCAAGGGATATCATGCACAAGTTTGTTCTCTCTTATTGCAGTGGACAGCTGCTTTTCTTTCTATTTTCTGCCCTGTTAAGGTTCCATTTCTATCAGTCACAGAGATGCATTTTTTTGGGTCACTTTTGCTTATTGGTTTGTAAGATCAGCTCATGGAACAGACTCATGTTGGGAAATTTAGCACTAAATGACATAAAGCTAAATTACAAAATCTGAACACTGCAGCCTGCTACCCCACAAGAAAACTAAAATTAAATCAGCTTTTTTATTATTCTGAACTATAGGACTGAGTGTGTCCAGATTTGAGAATTGAGAAGCAACCTGCTTATAAAACTATCTGATACATTGGTGTTCTGATAGAACCCCCCCTCTCCCCCCAAAAAAATGTTTTGCTGGAGTTTTATTTACAGAATTTTTGAGGGACACTCATCACCTATAATTGAGGGCCAGATTTTTTGAGAGAGCTCAGGGTACCAAAAGAAGTGGCCAGATTTTCAGAAAACCTCATCCCAATTGTGGGTGCTGAGCACTTGAAAATCTGGCCCGGAGTCTGAGCAAATGAAATGCACAAAACTATTCTGAAAAAAACATTAGAGAGAAAATGCTCTCTGGCCAGAATTAAGAAAGAAATAATCTATTCTATCTGTATAGTTTCAAAGGAGAGTAGGAATGTATATAAATAATAGCATCTGCAGTTACACTAGCACAGATAAAAAATTCTTAGGACTATCACTTCTCTGAAGCCTCTGGTATTTGTAGATCTCAGACAGGTTGTTAGACTAAAGAGATCCTTATCTGTCCTGGCATGAATATTCTTATAATGCCTTTCTTTAAAAAAAAGTCATGCAAGAATTTGTAATGTATCCAAGTTACTTGAAACAACAGAACTGTTCCCTGCTAAGCACAGAGTACCCAGAGACTTGCTAACTCGTATCAAAATGAAGCGAAATAGCATATTAGAGCTTTGCAAAATATTTGTGACAAAATTAGCCTTTTTGGAAACTAGGGTTTCATGCAAAATTGTTCACGTCGGCAGATTTAGTCATTCAACTTTTTTTTCCTGCCAAGTGGATGTTAGTGATAATTTCTTGGTAAACTTTCAGATTTCCTACTGGATGTATTGAGGTTTCTCACATGATTGGCTGAGCCTATTCCGTGTGCTTAGTAGTGTGAGCTGGAGCCATGATGACGTGGGTTTTTTTTGTTTGTTTGTTTTCTAGGCCTTTGAGGAAAGGAGAGGAAACACTTGCAGAAAAACATAATGGAAAGAACAGACCTGTTGTCCACCAAAGATACTAACTGAATTTAGCAGAATGCAGGTCCTCCTACTGAGAGAAGAAAGCAAGTGGGAGAATGGGTGCTTTCAGGGGAATGGGCTACCACAATGCTTGGAAGAGGATTATGTGAGGATGGAGGGCTGTGGGACCTGCTGAGGGCCCCTTTAGGCCCAATCTTTAGATTCCGATATAAGCCAGATACCAAATCTCTAGGGATAATCACAGTAGTAGTTTATAGTTTTGCTGATACTGAGGCTGGTTTACTGTGTGCCTTTCAATGTGGTTTTGCAGTGATGGTGTGTTGTGGTTGATCTACCACTTGCCTTTATATGTCATTTTGCGGTGCAGAGGTGAGCTTGCTATATGCTTTCATGTGCAGAGACGTAATGCTGAGGCTGGCTTACGGTCTACTTTTAAGCTTTACCTAAGGGGAAGATGGTTTCTTTCTGATATGTATCTTTGCAATGGCAATACACATGTTTAATTGACTGCTATTGTAGTCTTGTAGGAGGACAAGAAGCATTTTGACAGTGAAAAGGAGATTTAGATTGAGAATCACAACTGAGCATCACCGCTGCCTGTCTCAACCAGTAACTACATCCACAGCATCTTCATGCCTACTCCCCTTCACTCCCCCTTCACCCCCCTCCCTTCTTTGTCCTCCAGCACAAAAAAAATGTGAGGAGGGATTCACATGCATGGGAATATGGGGAAGAGATTTCCTATATTGATTCCCAACTGTTGCTCTTTCAGGTTTTGTCAGCCATGTTTGATTGCTTTGAGTGACAAACTATACAATTTGACACCATCATAGGACCTAATCACATCAGCCACGCCATCAAGGGCTCGTTCACCTGCACATCTACCAATGTGATATATGCCATCATGTGCCAGCAATGCCTCTCTGCCATGTACATTGGCCAAACCGGACAGTCTCTATACAAAAGAATAAATGGACACAAATCTGACATCTGGAATCCTAACATTCAAAAACCAGTAGGAGATCACTTCAATCTCTCTGCTCACTCAGTAACAGATTTAAAGGTGGCAATTTTGCAACAGAAAAGCTTCAAAAACAGACTCCAATGAGAAACTGCTGAACTTGAATTAATATGCAAACTAGATACCATTAACTTAGGCTTGAATAGAGACTGGGAATGGCTGAGTCATTACACAGATTGAATCTATTTCCCCATGTTAAGTATCCTCATACCTCTTGTCAACTGTCTGAAATGGACCATCTTGATTATCACTACAAAAGTTTTTTTTCTCCTGCTGATTATAGCTTATCTTAATTAGCCTCTTAGAGTTGGTATTACTACTTCCATCTTTTCATGTTCTGTATGTATATACATCTCCTTATTGTATGTTCCATTCTATGCATCTAAAGAAGTGGGCTGTAGCCCTCGAAAGCTTATGCTCAAATAAATTTGTTAGTCTCTAAAGTGCCACAAGTACTCCTGTTCTTTATACAATTTTGTAAAGCATTGCATTGCACTGCAGGTGTGGGGTGACTAGAGGGAGGTCTGGGGATCAAGAGAGATGATCCTTTGGGGAGTGCTCTGTCCTTTTTGACTGTGTCCTGGTTGAAATTCATGTAGTGCAAGGGAGTAACCTACTAAAATCAAAGTGGATTGGATGGTCCCCTTTTCTTACATGAGTGGAAGTAACTCTGGTTGCAGGAAGTGTGTATGTGCTGCCTCCTTGACATGGCTCCCCAAAGTCCCTAGAAACCTCCCCATGTGTGTTCTGAGGAGACATTCTTCTGGAAGGTTTTGTGGTTGAGCCCAGGGTTGGGAGGGGATGATCTGGGGCATTGTTCCCTGCTCAGCATGGAGATTTCCATGTCCAGCTCCAACTGGGAGTCAATCCGGCTGCGTGGACACTGCTGATTTCAGCCCAGTTTCTGGTAGAGCTGTGCTACCAGGCCAGCCAGTAAGCTATCCAGAGGAGCAGCTGTTCAAGCAGGACAAATCTTGCCTCTGTGGATCTGGGGGTGCCCTCTCTGCAGATTCTCAGACTGGGGCAGGTTGGTCCACTATATGCTCCCCACCAAACCACCGCCACTAGAAGGCCAGTTCTTGAAAATGCCACATGTTCAGCTTTGCAGTTTATCCCCACTAGCCCCCTTGCATAGGTTTCTAAATATGGGGGAGGGGGGGCATGATCTAGTTCCCTTTTATTAGCCAGTGTTTTTCCAGTATCTGCAGCATACAGGTCATTAGACCTCCATCACTGTAATCTTTCTCTGCTGGTGAATGTATAAATCGGGTGCCTCTTTGATATACCACCTCTAGATGGCATTATGATACTATAAAGTGTACAAGAAATAGGTTGTGTTTAATCAATTATTAAATTCTTATCATGGGTATAATGTACTCAAAAGACTAATATCTAAGCTCTTCATAGCCTCTGAGATGTTATCAATTCCTAGTGTGCGGTGAGTGGTCATTATGTTAATACCAGTGTACACATTTAAAAGGTATGAGAAAATTACTGGGCATACATAGTAGCCACATTTTCCAATATTAATAACGCTTCAATTCATTTTTAAATACCAAAATGGCATAGTCCACACTCTACAAAGGCATCAGTCCATACTTTCATTTTTGTAGCAGTCATGTTTGAGTTTCAGGAATGCAAAATGCAGATATCCTAGCTAAACTTCTGTTTTCTTTAACCTCTCCATCGGCATTTTCATTCTTCTAAACTACACATGTGTTTGAAGGAAGATAAAATGTGAAAACATGCCCTACTGGTCTAACAGATTTGTAAATGACACTTTAAAAGGCTCAGAGCCAATGTTTACCCTCTAGGAGGCACGTGAAATTCTTATCAAGTTCAGTGGGAGCTTGTAGATGTCTATTTGCTTGTATTCCTGAATTTGGCTCCCCAGCATGGAAAAAAGTCCACATTACAATCTTCAGAGGAAAGGGATACATGACAAATCCTTGGCACTTTATATCAAACTATTATGTAGTCAATGCCATCCAGGTGCTGTGCACTGTATACAAGTAGAAGAACATATAGGGTTAGATCCTCAGCTGCTATCAATTGTCACAGCTCCATTAAAGTCAGTGCATCTGTGACAGTTGACAGTAGTTGAGGATCTGCCATCTGGGCTCCCCCTCAAAGACCCTGCAACTGAAATCAGACTCAGAGAGATGACAAAGCAACTGACAAATCAAACTGAAAGTGGAGCGAATACCTGGGTGAAATCATTGATGAAAGAGTGAGATTTGGAGGAAGAGGGGGGAGGTGACTTGCCATACAAGAGGTAGGCATTTCCAAAAATAAAGGATCACAAGGGAGAACCCTATAACCCTAGTAATTCCCTTTTGGCCATAATTGCCCAATGCAGCATATACTCTGCTGCTTTGCAGCAATTGTGTATATCTGCTTTCAGCACTGCAATGTAAGCCTGGGCTCAGGCTCAAACTCAAGCCTAGCCCTCTTTCCATCCACACACTCTCTCTCTCTCTCTCTCTCCCCTAACCCAGGGCTCGGATCCAGGGTCCCAGGACCCTGCAGGACTTCTGAGTCTGAGCCCAGGTCAAGTCTTAACCCAGGGTTCAAACCCTATTGCTTTGCAATGTAGATGTAGCCCTGCTTGATTCAGGTACTGGTAGTCCTCCACAAAGTATCCCACAATCCCATGGGCCAACTTCTTTTGTCCTCTCAGTCCCAAGAATCTTGAATCTACTCTGTTGAAAACAGAAGCAACCACCCTTGATGTACCACAGCAGCTCAGTGAGTCAGTGTTAACCCTTCCATTGTCTTCTGAACCATGGAGCTGCAAATATACCATCAGAGAGCTTTCTGTGTTTTCAATGGAGACTGAACAGAACAAGTCTTTGGCAAAGCTTGTCGTGTCATGGGTGCACAGCCTGATTTTGGTGACTCTCTGGTGCAAGGATAGCAAAACATTGGACCTCAGTAAAAGTACCAGGTATAGGGTGACCAGATCACAACACTAAAATATCAGGACACATTGGGGTGCCGTCAGCCCTGCCTACAGTCCACCTCTGCTCCTCCCAGGCTCCGCTCCCACTCTGCCCCAGGTCCCGCCCCCTCCCCACTCGCGCCCCCCCCCCCTCCTCATTCCCTGGCCTCCTGCTGGCTTGCTGTGTCCCTTCTCAGTCCCCCACCCACCACTCGCCTCCTCACCCCCATGCCTGCCTGCCACTCGCTCACCTCTTCACCCCCCCCACCCGCCTGCCGCTCACCTCTTCACCCCCCCCACTCACCCTATGGCACCAACTTCCCCTCTGCTGGGTGGGTGCTCTCCCACCCCCCGCCTCTTCCTGCCCAAGCATCCGCCCTCGCTCTGCCCCCTTCCCCCAAGTCCCCGCCCTGCCCTGCCTCTTCTCCACCTCCTCTCCTGAGTGCACCATGTCCCCCCTCCTCTCCCCTCCCTCCTGGAAAGCGCTAAGTGCTGTCAAACAGCTGTTAGGCAGCGGGAAGCGCTGGGTGGGGGGAGGGGAGGGAGAAGGAGGCAAGGAGGGGGGAGCTTGGCTGCAATTTTTCCCCGTGGGTGCTCCAATCCGCTCCCTCCTCCCGCTCGCCTCCTTACCTGAATATCGGAACAAATGGCATCCCGATCGTACATTGATCGGGACGTGGGACAAAGGGTTAAATATCAGGACAGTCCCGATTTTATCAGGACATCTAGTCACCCAAGTCCATTTCCTGACACGAGTGAAAGTGCAAGCAAGAGAAGCTCCTCAAAAAGTGCCTCCTCCATGTTGCTGGTACCAGTAGGTGGGAGCACGCTGACTAAAATGATGGCTCAACAGGGTGTGTTGGCAGATTGTTCAAACGTCCTGTAATGTGCTGGGTGGACAGGCAAGCTGTCCCACAGTGCAGCATGGTGAAAAAGCTAGAGCGGACACATTTTGGATGGGCTCTAGGGAATCTGGAATATGGTTGGTTTGACTCAGGTCTGCATGCTGCAATGTGGATGTAAGAGCCCCAGGCTTGAGTCTAGGTTAGAAAATTCTTAACCTAGGGCTAACAATCAGTGTAGACACTCAATCCCTGGGTTCTCAAACCCAGGGTTAGCTGACTCAAGTCCCACTGACCCTGGGCTTACATTGCAGTGTAGATATTCCCAGAGTTGCGGCTGCAAGCTGAGATCCACTAGCTTGGACAGGGTTAGATGTGGCAGCCCACTTGGACCTTGCATCTCAGCAGCTGCAATCATCTCACAGTGGTATGTTGTGAGCCTCACCATGTGGTGCCCTTACTGAACCCTTGGCCATACTCCTGTTCCAACCACTAGTGACCTATTTTATATTTTGCTTACCCTATATCCCCTTGCAGTTTGTTGGATATATTCTTCTGCAGTCCATGCTCAGAGCTGCTATGCTGTGAGCAGCTGAATAGCTGAACTGTTCCACTCCAGTGGCTGGTAAAATTTATACAATCCTGTGTATCTATAACAGTTTGTTAAAGTTTTTAAAGCACTTTGGGAGTCTTGAGCATGGAAGACACTACAGAAATGTAAGATATTACTGTAAAACATTATTTAAGATGTTAGAAGCCTACTACATGCCTTTGTTTTATTATTAAAGGTCATTTGAAATAATTCTCATATACGGTATTCAGGTGCAATATTTGCAAAAATCCCATAGTGGTGTTCTTTTTACTTTTATAATAAAACCTCATCCAAAGCTCTAAAACCATGGGGAGAAAAACACCATATGAATAAGAACTAAGCCCTCCAGTAAAGAATTTCAAAATTCAGCCTTCATAATAACACCTAAAAGTGTTGAATCATTCATAGTGTGTAATTAATACATCCTGTTTTGTGCTTCTTCCAAGAATGTAAGAATTGCAAAATCACTCAAAACAATTACAATACATGCAGTGCTGTTAATCATGAATAGCATTTAGTTTGAAATAATTTATTTCCTCCTTAAAAAGGGCTTATCTTGTTATTTGTCAATCCTGTAAAATTCTGTGCAGTACCTCCCAGTATTGTTCATGTTTTGCAAAGATCCAAACCCATGAGTATTATTAAAATCTATCTAATAAGATTGATGTAAGCAGGGTCTGAATCAGTTCTCCCCTGACATCTACTGATAAACTGGGGGAAAAGACTTCAGGAGCAAACTGTATTTGCACAGGCACATGAACCCAGCAGACAGAGCTGCTTTGCCAAAGTGATCAGTTTTGGCTTCCAATTCACTTTAGTACACTATACCCAGATGTACAGACACTCTTTTCTTAACCTGTGTATTATATAATTTTTTAATATTAGCTTTAATAAAAATTTTAAATTTGAATGCCGGGGTAATGAAATGTTGTCCTTACTATATGAGTAAAAGGCAGCAGAACTGTACCTAGCATACCCTGTCTGAGGGTGTCAGCCTAACTTGAACCTTACTTGCTAAGTAGGGGGTAGAGATGCCAAATCCTAGTGAAGATGAGAAGATGGGTGTTTGTTCATTCCTACCCTGGCTGTGTGGACGCCGCCTAAAGCATCCTAGATGCTGTTTGGCCCTCCTCACTCCAGTGCCTAAGGTCAGGGCTAATTGGATTCAACGAGAGTCCTTGTTTCTATTTTGTGATTAACAGAGCTAAAATTGCTGATGAGCAGGCCTAGGGGGTAAGTCTTAGACCTGCGGGGGGGTGGGGGGGAGGCAGTGTTGCATGGAAATAAAATGCAGACACTGGCCTAGCAGTGAGGTGCCCCACTACCCAGTGGAATCTCTAAGAGTGGAAATCATTTAGAAGAAAAACTGGTGGCATCGTGGCAGTGAGCAGCAATAAGAGCGGCAGAAGGGGCAGTGAGCAGCAATAAGAGCGGCAGAAGGGGCAGTGAGCAGCAATAAACTGGTTGAAGACGTGGCAGTAGCAGCAGAGGTTCTGCTCTGAATTCCCCCTCCCTTTTCAGGGGTTCCAGGGGAACCCACGTGAATGCACCTCTGTACTTTGGGTCTTTGCTGACCAATGGCAACTGCCTCTGAGTGCGGTGCAGTGATTAGGCACTGACTCTGTGGGTGCTCTGGGCTGGAGCACCCACGGTAAGAAATTGGTGGGTGCTCAGCACCAACCGGCAGCTCCCCTCCCCCCCCCCCCGCCCAACTCACCTCTGCTTCCTCCCCAAGTGTGCCGCGTGCCCACATTTCCCCCTAGCTCCCAGCACTTGCATCACGAAACAGCTGTTTCGCACGGCTGGGAGGGAGCAGGGAGGAGGGGGAACGTGGCGTGCTCGGGGAAGAGGCAGGGCTGGGGTGGGGATTTGGGGAAGGGGTCCAATAGGAGTAGGGAGGGGGCAGAGTTGGGGCAGGGACTTTGGGGAAGGGGTTAGAATGGGGGCGAAGCAGGGCCATGAAAGGGTGGAGTCAGGGCGGGGCTAGGGGCGGGAGGGCGTGAGCTCCCACCGGTGCTGGGGAAAGTTGGTGCCTATGGTGCAGTGGAGGGAAAGGTGAGTGGTGTGTTGAAGGGACATTCATTTGTCAGACATTCACTGGGAAACTGAGGCAAAGGACACTGCCCAGCATGCTGTGGGGTGGGGCTTGATTTATGGTTCCATGCTTATGAATCATGGTGGTGGTGTTTTCCCAAATTAATGCTGAGTTCCCTTTCCCTTTTAATAAAAGTTTTCTTCTGGTAGCACAGACTCAGTGCTTGTGAGTGGGGAAGTATTGCCCCTCAGAGGCCACCAGAGCTGGTATTTAATTTTCCCCGATTGCTGCATGGGGGCTGAAACCAGTTCTATTTTTTGTGGTGTTAAGAGGAATCCCTAGATAGTGAACCCAGCCCTTGTTGCTGCTGACACCACCTGGCACAAAGGTTACATATGTCCATACTATATATGGACAGCTTTTTATCCAGAAATATTTCAGAAATTGAACATTCATACATTCTGTCAAAATAGTTACAAAGCCAGTCACTCTACAGTTCCTTATTTCTTTATATATTAAAATATTTTCAATGTTTTTTCGAGAAGCCTTAGAAGTCTTGGTGAGGTACATTTGATAGTGAGACAGGAAACATGAACCTATTAGCCCCATATGAGAGAAAGGGAAACTATTGATTTACTGATGACCATCCAGGGAGACAGAGTCCAGACTACAAGTCTGGCAATTCCAGACTTCCAGTCCTGTCTTTAGACCATCCATCCAGTTCTATATAGCCTGCATCACAGCGATATGTAAGTGCCTGAAGCTTTTTTTTATTCATGCCTGAGGAGAAAATACAGATGATGGACCAGATTCTAATCTTGGTCACAGACTAAACTAATAAAACCAGAATAATCCATTGATTTCAGTGTGATTACCCCTGATTTAGATCAGGACAAATAAGATCAAATTCTGGCCCTATTTTGTTTATTTTTAGGTAGATAGAAACGGAGAGGAAATGAATTCAGTCTGCATCAGTTGTGTTGCAAATTGTAGTTCTGGGAAGGAGTGGTGGGAGAAGCCGATGATGATGTCGTATATGATGGTGATTAAACACTTTCCATTCCAATAGTAACTGAGGAGGATGTTAAGCAGCACCTACTCAGTTAGCCATTTTTAAATCAGCAAGTCTGGGTAACTTGCTTCTAATAGTTTTAAAAGACCTGGCTGATGAACTTACTGGACCATTAAATCAGAGGTGCTGGAACAATTTGTACAATGGGGGTGCTGAGAGCCATTGAACCAAACTGTAAGCCCAGAATATAATGGAAACCACTTCAAGCCAGGGGGTGCAGCAGCACCCCCAACATCCCTAGTTCCAGCACCTATGCCATTAATGTTGATTTTCAATATCTATGGGAACACTGGGGAACTTCCAGAAGACTGGAATAAAAGGATAAATGGGATTTAGATCAAAATAATGGAATGGCTGATATGGGACTCGATTAATAAAGAATTAAGAAAGAAATATAGTGAATAATAGAAATGTAGGGCTGGAAGGGACCTTGAGTGGTCATCTAATTTAGTCCCTGTGTTGAGGAAGGACCATGTATGCCTAGACCAACCCTGACAGGTATTTGTCTAATCTCTTCTAAAACCCGCAAATGGTGGGGACTCCACAACCTTCTTTGGTAACCTATTCTAGCACTTAACTATTCTGATAGTTTGAAAGTTTTTCCTACTAACTAACTAACTTAATTGATGTTGCAGCATATTAAGACAATTATTTTTGTCATCTTTTCAGTGGTACAATTGATCACCATTGTGTTTATAACACCCTTTAACATATTTGAAGACTTCTCAGGTCCCTTCTCGGTCTTCCTTTGTCAAGACTAAACATGCCCAGTTTTTTAACCTTTCCTCATAGGTCAGGTTTTCTAAACCTTTTTTTCAGTTTTGTTGCTGTGCACTCTCTCCAATTTGTCCCAGTGTGGTGCCCAGAACTGGATGCAACAATCCAGCTGAGGCCTCACGAGTGCTGAGTAGACCTGGACAATTACCTCCTGTGACTTTTGTACAATACTTCTGTACATACTCCTCAGAATGATATTTGCATTTTTTGCAACTGCATCACATTATTTAATCATATTCAATTTGTGATCCACTATAAACTCCAGATCCTTTTCTGCAATACTACTTCCTAGCCAGTTATTCCCCATTTTGTAATTGTACATTTTGATTTTTCCTTCCTACGTCTTGTACTTTGCACTTGTCCTTATTGAATTTCATCTAGTTGGTTTCAGACAAAATCTCCAATTTTGCAGTCATTTTGAACTCTAATCCTGTCCCCCAAAGTTCTTGCAACCCCTCCTAGCTTCATATCCTCCACAAATATTATAAGCATACTCTCCACTCCATTATCCAAGTCCTTAATGAAAATATTGATTATTACTGCCCCAAAGACAGACACCTGTGGGACCCAATAGATACATCCTCCCAGTTTGACAGCAAACCATTGATAACTATTCTTTGAGTGTGTTTTTTCAATCAATTGCGTATCCCTCTTATAGTAATGTCATCTAAAATATGTTTCCCTAGTGAGAATGTCATGTGGGATTGTGAAATGTGTCTATTGTTTCCCCCTTATCCACTAGGCTAGTAGCCCCATCAAAGTAATGCCAATCAATATGAGTTTTCTGGAAAATAGATCCTGTCAAATTTGATTTTTTTGGATGAGATTACAAGTTTGATAAGGTAATAGTGTTGATATAACATACTTAGAATTCTGTGAGGCATTTTGATTTGGTACCAAGATTAAAACTTAGAAAAATACAAAATTAATATTTGGTGGTGGTATAGCTGTGTTGGTCCCAGGATATGAAAGGGACTAGATAAATGAGGTAATATCTTTTAATGGCCCAACTTCTATTGGTGGAAGGGACAAGGTTTGGAGTTTCACAGAGCTCCTCTTCAGGTTTGGAGAAGTTAACCAGAGTGTCTAAGGGTACATCTACACTACAGCGGGGAGTCGATTTAAGATACGCAAATTCAGCTACGTGAATAGCGTAGCTGAATTCGACGTATTGCAGCTGACTTACCCCGTTGTGAGGACGGCGGCAAAATCGACTTCTGCGGCTTTTTGTCGGCGGCGCTTACTACCACCTCCGCTGGTGGAGTTAGAGCGCCGATTCGGGGATCGATTGTCGCGTCCCGATGGGACGCGATAAATCGATCCCCGAGAGGTCGATTTCTACCCGCCGATTCAGGCGGGTAGTATAGACCAGACCTTAGGTAAATACAAGGTGGGACAGGTTGTTAAAAATAAGGGGTTCACACATGCTTTAGGAGACCACTTAAAATGAAGTTTGAAGCTCAGGATGCACTTCCTCAGCTAGGGGAAGTATGTAACCCACACACCTCCTGAGTGTGGTGTTCTGTCCCCTCTAGTAGCACCGAGACCAATTACAGATTAATGAGTCGCTCTACAGACTTAATTAAGAGCCAGTTGGTTTTTAGCTCATGCAGTAGCGGCTCATGCATTTAGCTCCAAACGTCCCTGGTTCAATCCTGCCTGCCGTCGACTGGGGTCTGTTGGTGTTACAACTACACACATCCTTACACGTCTAACACCTCTCTTGAACAGCAATAATAACAACAAAGCTGTGTTGGTGGAGAGTAATATGTTTGCAGGTTTTGCACCTGTTCTGGCAGGATCTGGTGCTGCATTGAGTTAGCTTGTCTTGGTATGCAGGGAGCTTGCATCTGATGAGATTGGCAAGTTGGGGCATTGTTTGAAGGCAAGAACAGTGCGTTCAGAAATGATTTCCTCAGGATATAAGCCTCATCAGGTATGGGTTGTAATTGTTTGATACCTTGTACAGGTTCTAATGTGGGATGGTAGGTGACAACCAGGGGATGTGTGGTCAGTGTTTTTCTTTTCTGTATTGAAGCAGATTCTTCCAGGGTACTTGTGTGGCCTATTCCATGAAATAATCTGCTTCTCTGATGGAGTGCTCTTGTTTAGTGAGGGTGGTTTTAAGTGTGTTTATGTGTGTATCCTGGACTTTCTCTTTGGACCATACTCTGTGGTATTTGAGTGCCTAGTTGTAGATAACAGATTTTTGGTGTGTCAGATCTGTGGAGGTAAGTGTCATGATCCGTGGTTTTTTTTGTATATGGTCATTTATAGGGTTCCAGTGTTGAAGCTGATCGTGTTGTCTAGGAAGCTAATACTTCTAAAGAGTCTAATGAATGGGTGGTGATTGTTGAAGTTGTGGTGAAAATCTGAGGGAGTTTAGATCATCGGTCCAGAGAACTCGAAATGTAATTATAAATGAGGATTAATTGAGTGGTTATGTTTCTAATAGGGTCCTTCAGGGATTGGTTCTTGGCACTTTGCTATTTGACATTTTTATCAGTGACCTGGAAGAAAACATAAAATCATCACTGATAAAGTTTGCAGATGACACAAAGATTGGTGGAGTGGGGGACAGGTCACTGATACAGAATAGTCTTTATCTCTTCATAAACTGGATGCAAGGAAACTATATATATTAATACAGCCAGAAGTAAAGTTACAAATCGGAAAACAAAAAATATAGGCCATGCTTACAGGATGGGGGACTCCATCCTGGGAAGTGATGCCTTGGAGGTCATGGGGAATATTCAAATGAACATGAGCTCCCAGTGTAATGCTGTGGCCAAAAGAGCTAATGTGATCCTTGGATGTATAAACAGGAATATTGAGTAGAAGAAGGGAATCGTGCTGGTAAATAATTTATTTTTTGCTTCAGGCAGAAAACTGAAAAAATCAGGGGAAATATTTGGTTTGGTTCCAAAACTGTTCAGAATTTGTCAGCAAATGGGTAAAGTTTCTTTTGGGATTGGGACCTGGAGGTTAGGGGAAGAGAGAGAGAACGCTTGCCTGTATGACCTTTATCCTGTGTATGTGCCTTTATAACCTTTAGCCCGGTGCATAAGGCACTTGCCTCCAATATGGGAGACCCAGCTTTGAATCCCTACTATGGAGCAGGGACTTGAATTTGTGAAGATAACATGCCCTTTTTTTCCCTCCTTACCTGTGACCCTCCACTCCCAAATGTGGCATGTATGATTCTCACCCCTGCTTTTCTCACCAAGCCGGTGACACCATTTTTCCCTCCCACCTTGTGAGCAAAATCTAATCCCAACTCCTCAAACCACAGTCTCTTCTCCAGAGCAACACTTTCTTTACTACTTCTCCCTCCTCTTACCTTTAGAAGGGGCAGATTGGGGGCTGCCTTGTTCTGGTCTGTTGTTTCTGTACCTTTTATCTCGCTTTCATACCTTGGGATGACACCGTGAACATTTAGAAATGGTGCTTCATAATATCTAGAATAAGTTGCCGGAAGTCCGTGGCAACTCATTTATTTGTATTTGAATTCCGGTTGCACAAGTCTTTCTCCCTCAGCTTCATGTCTTGAGAAACCATTCCTGCCTTGGCAAATACTCTGGCAATATATCCATGCTGGCTCTTAGTCTCTATGCCTTGGTTTCTCCATATGTAAAATGGGCATAATATTTACCTACCCTACATCACAGGGACAGAGCCTTGAGTTAATCTTTTATAATCATTAATAATAAATATCTAAAGTTCCTTTTTAAACCAACAGTACAACGTAAGTTGTACAACTAAGTACAATTTAAGAGAACTTTTTGTTGATGATGAATCACATACGCAAAAGTGGCAAAAATTGAAAAATAAAAAACTTAAATATTTAGCTTTGAATCCAGCTTCTGATTTTTACCGTGGCAATAAAATTGCACTAGTTTTCCTCTTCAGTTTTGATTGTTATATTTTCAAATTTCTGACATTAGGAAAATGCAGGAGGTAACGCAGTTGTATATTTATGAGAAATAGGAAAAAAAGGGATCTGACTGCTAGTATATATCCCACTGAGCCAGAACTTACTGTGTTCTTCCTTTCTTTCAAATTGGTCTTTTTGTAACATCAAAAAACAGTGGTGAAGGAAATTAAAGTAGTTATACTTAATGTATTCTTCATTGAAATCCCAAGTATAGAAACTGCTCTTACTTAAATTAACACAAGACAGTTCAATATTGCCACCTGAACAACTAACACAAAATTGTTTGCAATTTAGCTATTATGTAACATCTTTAGTGTCAGCGTAATTAGTTATACATAAGGGTGAATTTTTGCTGCAACGGTCACAAGAATCATACAGCTACAGCTTTCATGTTTTTTAAAATGTATACTTGATTGTTAACATTTCTATGTATGAATGAGTGAGTGGGTAGAAGTGATGTTAAATGGTTGAAAACATTTGACTGAAGCCTTGAGAGCTGCAAAATTTAAAACAACAGTTGCATGGGAGACTAGTAAAGAACAGATGTTTAATGGCTACATTGAAGTGGCCTAAAGGATTTAGAACAATGGGCTCACTGGGAAAGAGCTCTGCAAAATATTTGGACTGAAAGTCAAACCTAAGGTTTCATGAATTTTGGGCTAGTGGAAAAGAGGCAGGTCAGAAAGCAGAAACTTGCCCATTTCATTATAGACCTGGGAAGACTTGCAGGATCTGCTTGGAGTTCTGGATTTTAGGAAAACCAAACTTCCATCAAACAGCACAAAGTGAGAACCCCTGTACTTTGAACCCAATAGTTTTGGGCTTCCTAGAAAGAGGAGTAAATCAGAACTGGCATATTTCTCCAGTGAGCTCTCTAACTGTTCAAGGCACCATAAGACTCTCTTTCCTTTGGGTAAAGGAGAGCCTCTCAATGAAATCTGGGACTTGGATTTAGAAAGGATGGCTCCAGAACAGTAAACTGTTCAAACTGTTTTTGTGATACCACAACACATGAATTGTTCTTGATGCCTGGATCATACAAATGAATATAGAAATTATTTGGGAATCATTGCCTGAGATTTTTACCTTTCTTATTCTATTTTTATGATCTCTTCTCTTCCCTGTCCCTTGATCCTAGAAGTTTCCTTGTGACTCCTCCTAAAATTTTATCTTGGGCAGGGAAGGAAGATAAGACTCAGGGTGCGTGGCTGGGTGGGAGGAAGAGGGCTGCAATCCGAGTAAAAGAAAGCAGGAGAGAATAGCAATAAAAACAGACTCAAATGAAGGAGTAAATTTTCAATGGGTGGTTAGAATAAGGCAGGGGTGGCCAACCTGTGGCTCCAGAGCCATATGCAGCTTTTCAGAAGTTAACAGTGAAATCTTTGCTGATCTTAAACACAAAAAAGAATCTTACAAGATGTGGAAGCTTGGACAAATGACCAGGGAGGAGTATAAAAATATTGCTCAGGCAATGCAGGAGTGAAATCAGGAAGGCCAAATCACACTTAGAGTTGCAGCTAGCAAGAGATGTTAAGAGTAACAAGAAGGGTTTCTACAGTATGTTAGCAACAAGAAGAAAGTCAAGGAAAGTGTGGGCCCCTTACTGAATGAGGGAGGCAACCTAGTGACAGAGGATGTGGAAAAAGCTAATGTACTCAATGCTTTTTTTTGCCTCTGTCTTCACGAACAAGGTCCGCTCCCAGACTACTGCACTGATCAGCACAGTATGGGGAGGAGGTGACCAGCCCTTTGTGGAGAAAGAAGTGGTTCAAGGCTATTTAGAAAAGCTGGATGAGCACAAGTCCATGGGGCCAGATGCGCTGCATCCGAGGGTGCTAAAGGAGTTAGCGGATGTGACTGCAGAGCCATTGGCCATTATCTTTGAAAACTCATGGTGATCGAGGGAGGTCCTGGATGACTGGAAAAAGGCTAATGTAGTGTCCATCTTTAAAAAAGGGAAGGAGGAGGATCCGGGGAACTACAAGCCAGTCAGACTTACCTCAGTCCCTGGAAAAATCTTGGAGCAGGTCCTCAAGGAATCAATTCTGATGCACTTAGAGGAGAGGAAAGTGATCAGGAACAGTCAGCATGGATTCACCAAGGGCAAGTCATGCCTGACTAACCTAATTGCCTTCTATGATGTGATAACTGGCTCTGTGGATGAGGGGAAAGCAGTGGACGTGTTATTCCTTGACTTTAGCAAAGCTTTTGATACGGTCTCCCACAGTATTCTTCCAGCAAGTTAAAGAAGTATGGGCTGGATGAATGGACTATAACAGGGGTCGGCAACCTTTCAGAAGTGGTGTGCAGAGTCTTCATTTATTTAAGGTTTCGCATACCAGTAATACATTTTAACATTTTTAGAAGGTCTCTTTCTATAAGTCTATAATATATAACTAAACTATTGTTGTATGTAAAGTAAATAAGATTTTTAAAATGTTTAAGAAGTTTAATTTAAAATTAAATTAAAATGCAGAGTCCCCTGGACCGGTGACCAGGACCTGGGCAGTGTGAGTGCCACTGAAAATTAGCTCGCGTGCTGCCTTCGGCACATGTGCTATAAGTTGCCTACCCCTGGACTATAAGGTGGATAGAAAGCTGGCTAGACCATTGGGCTCAACAAGTAGTGAGTAATGGCTCCATGTCTAGTTGGCAGCCGGTATCAAGCGAAGTGCCCCAAGGGTCGGTCCTGGGGCTGGTTTTGTTCAATATCTTCATTAATGATATGGAGGATGGCGTGGACTGCACCCTCAGCAAGTTTGCAGATGACACTAAACTGGGAGGAGTGGTAGATAAGCTGGAGGGTAGGGATAGGATACAGAGGGACCTAGACAAATTAGAGGATTGGGCCAAAAGAAATCTGATGAGGTTCAACAATGACAAGTGCAGAGTCCTGCACTTAGGATGGAAGAATCCCATGCACTGCTACAGATTAGGGACGGAGTGGATAGGCAGCAGTTCTGCAGATAAGGACCTAGGGGTTACAGTGGACAAGAAGCTGCATATGAGTCAACAGTGTGCCCTTGTTACCAAAGAGGCTAACAGCATTTTGGGCTGAATAAGTAGGGGCATTGCCAGCAGATCGAGGGACGTGATCATTCCCCTCTATTCGACATTGGTGAGGCCTCATCTGGAGTACTGTGCCCAGTTTTGGGCCCCACACTACAAGAAGGATGTGGAAACATTGGAGAGAATCCAGCGGAGGGCAACAAAAATGATTAGGGGGTTGGAGCACATGACTTATGAGGAGAGGCTGAGGGAACTGGGATTGTTTAATCTGCAGAAGAGAAGAATGAAGGAGAATTTGATAGCTGCTTTCAACTACGTGAAAGAGGGTTCCAAAGAGGATGGATCTAGACTGTTCTCAGTGGTACCAGATGACAGAACAAGGAGTAATGGTTCCAAGTTGCAGTGGGGGAGGTTTAGGTTGGATATTAGGAAAAACTTTTTCACTACGAGGGTGATGAAGCACTGGAATGGGTTACCTAGGGAGGTGGTGGAATTTCCTTCCTTGGAGGTTTTTAAGGTCAGGCTTGACAAAGCCCTGGCTCGGATGATTTAGTTGGGGATTGGTGCTGCTTTGAGCAGGGGGTTGGACTAGATGACTTCCTGAGGTCCCTTCCAACCCTGATACTCTATGATTCTTTGAATATGTGGCTCCTTGTATAGGCACCGTCTCTGGGAGTGGAGCTACAGGCGCCAACTTTCCAATGTGCCGGGGGGGGGGTGCTCACTGCTCAACCCCTCACTTTGACACAGGTCCTGACCCCACTCCACCCCTTCCTGCCCCCTCCCCTGAGCCTGCAGTGCCCTCACTCCTCCCCTCCCCCCCGAGCCTCATGCATGCCACGAAAGAGCTGATTGGGAGGTGCGGGGGAGGCGCTGACCGGTGGGGCTGCCGGTGGGTGGGAGGCGCTGGGAGTGGAGGAGGGGGAGCTAATGGGGATCTGCTGATGTATTACTTTGGTTCTTTGGCAATGTACATGAGTAAATTCTGGCTCCTTCTCAGGCTCAGGTTGGCCACCCCTGGAATAAGGCAATTTAACTAAACTACCCTTCAGCCCAATGTACCGCTCATTTTAAACCGGCCAGTAAATAAGTAACCAAGCATTTAAGCAATCTGGCAATTACATATAGTTGTACAATCTTAAAAAACAATTGGATCATACTGAAACAATTACAGTAAAAAGTTACTGCAGCATTAAAAGAGTTTGTCAGCCGGTGGATACAATGCAAGCAATTTACTTAGCAATTATCTTAACAAATATAGTGATTTTCCCAGTCTTTTACTATATGTATCAAAGTGAAAGCTTGCCTTTATCTACAGCACTGGGAGTAGCAAAGGAGGCTAATGCTCTAGTTTTAAACTTCAAGAAACCTTGTTTCAAATCTTGTTTAACATATTGGCATGTGGTAATTGCCCAGTCATTGCAAAGGATTTACTGCATAGTCTTGTAATGTCTTATGTAACATCATTTAGTTAATCTTAAAAAATAGAATCACAAGCCTGTGACAAATCATAAGCTTCTGATAAATCTTGAAATAACTAATCACTGTGTGTCACTTCATGACTGTAGATCACGAGAAACAAAATGGTCTCCATAATATCTTACAGCAGTCATCTTTGCTTTCTAGGCTTGGAGGAGATGTCTAGGAGGTCAGGCTGGTCAAATCATTCATTGTAGATTTAGCCCTTTTATCTGTTCATGAATCCTTCTCAAACCAATCTTGATTTCTGTATTTGTTATTTTTAGCTATTTACTAAAGAGCCTGGCAAACAGTTTTCAGAAGATATTTAAAAGATAGGAAACAAAGGTTAGGAATAAATGGTCAGTTTTCAGAATGGAGAGAGGTAAATAGTAGTGTCCACCAGGGGTCTCTACTGGAACCAGTGCTGTTCAACATATTCATAAATGATCCGGAGAAAGGAGTAAACAGTGAGGTGGCAAAATTTGCAGATGATACAAAACTACTCAAGATAGTTAAGTCCAAAGCAGACTGTGAAGAGTTACAAAGGGATCTCACAAAACTGGGTGACTAGGCAATAAAATGGCAGATGACATTTAATTTTGATAAATGCAGAGTAATGCACATGGGAAAGCGTAATCCCAACTATACATATAAAATGATGGGGTCTAAATTAGCTGTTATCACTCAAGAAAGAGATCTTGGAGTCATTGTGGATAGTTCTCTGAAAACATCCACTCAATGTGCAGCAGCAGTCAAAAAAGTGAACAGCATGTTGGGAATCATTAAGAAAGGGATAGATAATAAGACAGAAAATATTATATTGCCTCTATATGAATCCATGGTATGCGCACATCTTGAATACTGCATGCCGATATGGTCACCCCATCTCAAAAAAGATATATTGGAATTGGAAAAAGCACAGAAAAGGGCAACAAAAATGATTAGGGGTATGGAACAGCTTCCGTATGAAGAGAGATTAGTAAAACTGGGACTTTTCAGCTTGGAAAAGAGAATACTAAGGGGGGATATAATTGAGGTCTATAAAATCATGACTGGTGTGGAGAAAGTAAATAAGGAAGTATTATTTACTCCTTCTCATAACACAAGAACTAGGGGTCACCAAATGAAATTAATAGGCAGCAGGTTTAAAAGAAACAAAAGTAAGTATTTCTTCATACAACACACAGTCAACCTGTGGAACTGAGGATGTTGTGAAGGCCAAGACTCTGACAGGTCTTCGAAAAAGATCTAGATCAATTCATGGAGGATAGGTCCATCAATGGCTATTAGCCAAGATGGGCAGGGATGGTGTACTTGGCCTCTGTTTGCCAGAGACTGAGAGTGGGTGGCAGGGGATGGATCACTTAGTGATTGCCTGTTCTGTTCATTCCCTCTGGGGCACCTGGCATTGGCCATTGTCAGAAGACAGGATGCTGGGCTAGATGGACCTTTGGTCTGGCCCAGTAGGGCTGTTCTTATGTTTTTAAAATGAACTGTTTGTGAAGTGTTTGTTTTGGCTTTTTTTCTTTTTGTTGTTCATGATATGTGCTTGTCAATGGTAATCTGAGTCACATGCTAAATTAAATAGTTTCTGCTCTGATTAGATTACATTTTTGGAAAAAGAAAAGACCACCAAATGATGAATGAGTACTTCAAACATGCTAAAATTCATGAAACTTGTGTTATTCATTAACATTTTCACAAATACCAGGCAGACATTCAAATATTTGCAGAAAATGAAGGACCCCATAAAAATTAGCAGTGAAAATGGCCCTTTTATTTATTAGTCTGCTTTGTTGTTGTTCGAACAATTTTGCATTCCTTTATCTATGCCCCCAAATGAGTGTTACTTATATTTCACTCTTGGTAATAAAGTAGTGACAATGTCTGTTTCTCAAGTACTAATTTAACTGTTTGGTCCTCAGTCCAATGTTAGTTCTTTGTTTTGAAAGAGTTGCAATGGGAGTTTTCCGCTTACCAAGCTCTTGTAGCCTATGGCGGTTTCAGTACAAAATGTTCCCCCTTCCCCTCTGACTTTGCTTACTCAGTCTCTTTCTTTGTGCTTAGTGCAGAAGACTTCACGGTTACATAAAACACTTTCTTAAATCACTCAGTCACACTTCATCTCTTTCCGTCTTTTTGTAGCCGTGTGCTTTCCTTTCCTCCTTTCACTTTGCTCCGGTTGACTTTAATGCATTCCTTTCCCTCCCTCTAAGCATATTATCCAGAGTGCTCTCTGTCCAGAGCCATAGAGTTCACCTGGCTATATTTCCAGCAATTAAACATGCTTAATCCTATTAATATATCACTCAGGGCATTAAGTTTAGCACTCCTATATGTTCAAGTTCTCAGAAGGGGAGAGCTGGAGTTGTAACTGCACCTGCTTTGTGGTGGTATTATACTGCTTCCTCCTCCCCCAGCCTGGTGGTGCCATACTAGCCTGCCCAAGGAGGAGTAAGCTGCATTATTCCCATCCACCTACACAGCAGGAAAGTTTGGAGCACTAACTGAGAGGGAATAAAGCAGACTTGAGAGACGAGTTGGAAGGTACTCGGGAAGACTGATTACTGTTGTGAGGTATTGTAGCAAAGCAGACTCTGGTGTGTAAATAACCTGAGCCCTAGTCTCCAAACACTCCTCCATGTACGTCTTTGCCCCCCTCCCCACCCGGGCTGCCAAAGGGGGGGAGGTGCAAAAGGGGCAGCTGCCCCAGGGCCAGTGATTTAAAAGGGCCCAGGGCTCCTGGCCGCTGAGTCCCGGGCCCTTTTAAATCGCTGCTGGAGCCCTGGGCGGCACAGGCCAGGCAGCACGGATGGGCTGGCTGGGAGAGGCTGACTCCCCAATCCTGCCCCTTCTGCTGAGGCCCCACCCCTTCCGCCTGAATGTTTAATATTACTTTCACCCCTGCTTCAAGAGCAGTGGTCTTCAATATGGCATTGATACCTCCTTCTTTACGAAAATGGGTATGAACTACTCAGATATGTGCAAGAGGGCTGATGGGGCCCTGAGGAGGTCTTGGACTTTTTCCATAAAGGGCAGGTGCACTTTGAAAAGTCACCAAGCTAATCTCAGAGTTAATGGTTGCTGCATTAGCTGAACATTGGAAAAAGAGGCCTCGGATGCAACTGCTTAATTCCAAACTCATGTAGGATACTTTAATTACAGCAATATTAATGGGGGATAAAAAGAAAAAGGAGTTTCTGGCTCCTGCAATTGAAACAAGAACAAAAATGGTACCACAAACACAAATAGTGGATAAAAATAAAACTTTCTTCTTATATTGTATAGTGGTTGTGTTCTAAGATCTGCTTCCTTCTGTTCTTGATATGCAGTTAGCCTGGTTGTACAGATAAGCTATTAATTGAACCCTTTGCTATCTGTATCTGCATTGTATCCATGTCTAACATGTTTTCTTAGGGCAAAATTCTCAAAAGCACAAAGAGGAGTTAGGTACCTAATTTCCACTGAAGTGCCTTTCAATGGGAGTTAGGTGCTTAACTCGTCTGTGTGTCTTGGAAAACTCTTCACTTTGCTTTACATTCTGGGGGAAAAAAGCATTTACAAATTGTGGGGGTGGGAGGGAAGGGGGATCAAGGATTCTTTTCCCACAGTGGCTACTTTGCTCTATTTACACTGCTAGCATCTCTTCCAATTGCTGGCTGGCCAGGAAGGTAGATGAGACAGTTTAATAAGAGACTATGGTTAAAGTTCTAGTGGAAATTCTGGAATGTCTATGAATTTTACTTAGTCCCCTCTTCAACCATAGAGAGGCAGATGGGATGCTGTCTAGAAGAAGCAGTACTGTGTGTGTGTGTGCGCACACATGTGTGTGCATGCACACAAACACACATTGTATAGAGGATTAAAACAGTGGGGGACAGTGCAAGATACTACCAAAGTTTTTTATTTTAAATTCTTGTTTGGCAGAGGTACTAGAACTAAGTCTTGTGTAGCTTTTTACCTGTGTGTTTGGGGCAGGGAGAGGCGTGATTCCTTTTTATTCACATGTGAATTTTGGATCAAAAATATATTAGCCTACCTACACAGTCCAGCAATTTTAAATATAAAGAAAGCAAGTTAATGGAGGAAAAGAAGACTAAATATGAGCTTTGTGTTAAGGTTCATTACATTACAAATCAGTGAATGACTTAAAATAAGATTAAAATGTGAGTTTTTCCAGTCTATTTTTAATGTGTTCTGCTATTATGATTTTTATTATATAAAGTTTAGCCAGTCGTTTATAAAATCATCTAAATGCACCTTTTTCACCTTCTGTTCTCAGATTTGGCAGTGAAAAATTGTTCTGATTGCAGTAATTACTTTGTCAAAGGAAAATATAATTAGAACTGATATTTAAAATGCACTATAATTGTATGTTAGCCATTGATAATTTGGTCACGTACTGGATGTTTTGTTAATTTAGCAACAGCTAACAATACTGAAGTTGGGAAATTGTCTGGCAGTTTTCTCTTTCCTGTTTTAAAGAAAATATCGTCTGCACTAGCCTTTTGTCTCGTCACAGGGAGACGCTGTGGGTAGCCGCCCTCCTTACGTGAGCAGTACCATTGACCTCAAAAGAGTTTATTCATGTGAGTAAGGAAGTCACTTAGTCAGAGAAGTGTGGTCTGAACAATGGGTTTGGAAACTAGGAACAGTCTTCTACTTCCAGCTTTGACACTTCCTCTGTAGCTGTGGGCAAGTTGCTACCTCGGTTTCCTGTGTTTGTAAAAGATGGTAAGGTAACATCAGCCTCACCAGGATATGGTGAGAATTATCAGCTGATGTTTGCTTTGGAGACATAAATAGCTGCTTCAGTGCTAGGTATTATCTGTATTAACAGTGGACAATCTGGTACTAGAAAATGAATTACCCATCTGAATCTCCTTTAACATATCAAAATATTCTGAGCAGCAGTCCCCTCCCTTTGTTGACGGTTAACAATATTCAGCAGAGGTTCATGCGGGTTGTGCATACCCGGGTAAATAAGTCTTATTGCCAGGAAGATCTTGGCACGTGTCTCCCATGGAGGAGCACATATGATGAGGGTAAATATTTGGGGGGAGTAGATGTCTGATGGGGAGGGTTGAGTAGAAATCTTATGTGGGAGGAGCAGTGGCGCACAGAAGTTATGGGTGTCTAATTGACAGAACTACCTCAATGAGCATCTTCACTCTGGTGTGGCTGTCGTTGGGTGGTGGTGAAACCATTCACCATTGCCTTTCTTGAAAACTATTTTGGGGCATAATTTTGGGGCACAAGCTATCTGATGTGAATCTCATTACACAGAGATATAGTGTACTTTCCATGAGACTTTCTTCCATTCAGCTTGCAAACAGGAACACCCAAAGTCTTTCACTTAGTGGCACTGGACTTACGTAATTTTAACTATCTATCTCCCAGGTGCTCTTTCAGCAGCTAATAAGACAAAAAAAAAATTGATGTGAGGACAGTGTGATGAATAGACATTTGTCCAGTTTCTTTAGCTGAAAACCCAGCTGTTCTTTTGCCGTCAAAGGCTGTGAAAAAGAAAAATCAGTAACTGGCTCAGGAATTGACTGCTAGGCGGTATACAATATTTTGGTCTTGGGATTTATTTTCAAAAGACTTTCATGGTGTCCATTAAATCAGCCTTTGATTTGTGTGAATCTCAGGGTATTTCAGCCTGTCCAGTTATCAGTCAGTCCAGGTTACATTTCAGGCAGCCCAGCAAAACTTAGTCACACTGCAAATATATTTACTTTTCACTTATAAGCTGTGGTCACAAATTCTCTGGGCCTTGAACAATATTTAATGTCAATATTGATAGACTCTCGTCCACCTCTCAACTTACACCCGGCCCATAAAACAACCCTCTTGAGCAAGAAGCTAGGAGAAGAAATGAGTCTTGCACACTGTGCAATGAGGACCAGCAGACTCAGGGCACTGGTAGGCCTGCGCTGATGGCCATTCACTCACAGCACCTTGATGTTTGGGACTATTATCTCAAGCAATCAGTTGCTCTTTTAGGGAGAGAGGAAGTCTCTCAGGCAGTTAGCAATGAAACCACGTAAGATAGTGTTTCCAAACTTACCTGGGCTGCAGCCCAAGATATTTAGGATGGATTCTTGCATCTGTCCCTAATGTGATTGTTGCATCTCTTCTGGGTTTTTATCCTTTTTCGTCTTCTCTCAATCCCTTCTTGTTGTTTTCTTTATATAGTGATTTCTTCCATTTAATTCTCCTTTTTTTCCTCTTTGTGACACCCCAGTTCTCAGCCTCTCTTTCAACATTCTCTCCCTTTTTCCTCTCTCTCACACTTCCTTTCTGTATCAGTTTCAGCACCCTCTCTCTCTCCATTATCTTCCCTCTCCTTGCTCCTAGTTCAAACCCCTGATTTTCTTTGCCTTCTCTTCTTTTGGTGCATAATGAAGAAAATTACTAGGAAGGAGTCTCTTAATAAGGAATCTTGGAGCCACGAGGCCCCCGGCTGATTGCACAGTCTTATATGCATTCTGGTAATTTTTGTCATTTTCTTCTGAGTGGGCGGAGAAAAAAAATTGAAAAAAGTCATCCAGACTCGCCAGAAGGTGCCCAAACCTTCCAGCACCCTGGCCCCAACCATTGCCTGATTTGAAAAATCATCCCTTAAAAATAATATTGCTCCCTTTCTACCCCCATAGCTCCCCATTCTCCACTCTGAGCCATGTGGCTTTCCCTTGATTGGCATTGGGAGTGCTCAGTGCTGGAGCTAGGTGGGAAACGGTTTTCTTGTCCCATGAAAATATTTGAGATTTAAAAATATTTCCTGTTCTGCATTGAGATGAGACTGAGACCTTATGAAATATTTCAAGAGCCAGCATCCCACCTCTGACTGCCCACTGGTAGGTAGGGCACACACCTGCTATATGGGAGATGCAGGGACTTGAATTTGGGTCTCCCAGATCCCAGGGAATGTCCTAATGACTGGTCTATAGAGTCAGTCTCTCTCTCTGGCCCACTGAATATTTATACAAAGTGGAACAGTTCTAACAGGAGAGACTAGAGAGCCACTCCAGAGTATCCATCAGGCTGGGGGCTGGGCACTTCCTGGGGTGCGAGACACCTGGGTTCAAATCCCTGTTCCAGATCAGATCTGAGCACTCTTCTGGGGTGTGGGAGACTCAGGTTCTAATCCCTGATTTGGAGCAGGGACTTGAACACAGGCCTCCCCCATCTCAGGCGAGTGCCCAAACCACTTAACTCTTCTGGGGTGGGTCTAGCTTTGCTGTTGACTAGTCCATTCTGGCTCTGAGACACCTTTGACTAAACTTTTGTTGAAACTGACCTTCTCCTACTAAAAAGTCTCAGTTGTGACAAATGGGCATTTTCCAATCAAAACCCATTTTGTTAAAAAATTGCCAACAAGCTCTACTCAGCAGTCTTTAAAGTATTTCTAAGTACATTATTAGCTTGGTCTGGAGAAACCACAGCAGTACACGACGTATTGCTGTGGATGGTGGCACTCAGGTTTGCGTGATGTAGTATTACTATAACTAGTATGGCTTTTAAAAATTGCTTTATAGCTCCCAGAGCAGTGGTACGCATATCACAGAAAAACACATAAATCAGATAGCCCCTCCCCTCAAAAATCATTCTAGATGATGGACTAGAGACAGTCAAGTAAGGATATACAAAACACCAGGAAAATGATGGAGCTGGAGGGACAAAGGGTAGGAATATACAATTATGTAGGTACTTGATAGGGGCATGCGGGTGATTCAATTTTTTTTTGTACAGTGTAAATACTCAGGTGATGCTGCAGAAATAGGTCTGGGAGAGTCTGAAGTATCTGAATCCTTAATTGTTCTGATTTCATGGGACCAAAAGAGTGTCATATACACACATTAGGCAGCAGCTATCACCAAGCTAACCTTATTTTTGCACATGCCATCGATACTGATAAGTGTTACACATGTATGTAGAGACAGTAATGGATTCCTAAATAATACATCTTATTGCATCACAACCTTTCCCACTTGGAAAAGTTCTTCTGTGATCTACAAGATGTTGCAGTACAGAATATTGAATGCAAATCTGACGTGTTTACAGAAAGTGTCAAATAGCTCTTTGTTTTAAATCATTATTTTCATAGTTCCATCAAATTCAGGATTTTAACGCTCTGGAAAGGGACCATGTCATCTGTCTTTAAAATGCCTAATGTGGTTGGTGCTGAATCAATAATAATAATAAATTATTATTAATAATTAAACCATGAGTATGGTTGGGAAAGCACTGTGGTTATATAAGCAATTTTTTACTACAATGTCTGAAAATACTGGAGTTGCTGTATCCTAATGGAAGTTAAAAATGTTGAAATCTGTAGGAAAAACTGCCCAATTTTACTGTATTATATGAATATAAATACAACATTAAAAGCCATTGGATTATCTGTTAAGTGTTTTACACTTCTGAGTGTGAAGCAATGTAATCAGTTTTATGTGAAAAGCTGTTATCATTCCCTGGGTTTCATAGTCCTTATATAACTTATGATGTGCAATGATTTCCTGTGATCATAATACGCTGTTTGGAAATCACTATTGTGTATGGTGGTTGGAAAATAAACTTGGAAAATAAAAGCTCGTTTTTTGAAAACAGCATTGTAGTTAAACTCCCCCTCACCTGTAATGACATAGAGCAAGAGTGTTAATTTATCAGCTTTCTTGTGTGTGATTTTTTTAAAAGATGAGAAGAGGCTCAGAGAATTTACAACAAATTTTCCGTTTATCTTAGCCTACTGCAGACTTTGGCAAAACACTTACATAAATGTAATGAGCTATATTCATCTCACTATAGCTTCAGTGGAGTTTCAACAGGGATGACTATAGCCCAGTGAATTAATGGTGTATCCTCTGTTTCTTTTATTCATTTGTCTCATCTCTTCCTTTGTTTATATCCCTCTTTTTTTCTCACGTTGTTTCTCTTTTTTCAGCATTAAATTACCTCTTATTTATTAATCTCTCTTTTTCAAGATTTGTTCTCTGTGGTTATGATTTCTCATAAAAGGGGTTTTATCCCCTTTCTTTTCATTACTATTATTTTTTTACTATATATTTTTTGTTCTCTCCCTGGTTTTACTTCACTCTTTCTGTCCCATCTCCATTTTCTTTATCTCTTCAGCAAACAAAAGAACTGCTAAAACACACTACAGTAGGGCATTACACTCTCTTGCTGCTCCGAGCACCTTTCCCATATTACCCCAGGGACAATAGAGGGGAGGGTATATCTAGGATAATGGGAACTTGCAAAGGCTGCTTGGTGGGCAAGCTCAATTGTTCTGGTACTGGAGGCGAGAGCATGCAGTGTGCAGCTAGGGTTGCCAACTTTCCAATTTCTTAAAACTGGACAGTACAGCGCCCTCCCACGCCCCGCTCTTTCTCCTCTCCCTCTGGGACTCACCTGACACCTGCAGAGCTGGGTTGGGAGCTGAAGTGGAGCCTGCCCACGAGATGCAGGTAAGAGTCAACCCTGGCTGAGAATGGGCTGGTGCGGATTGATGACCCGTCCGACACCCCCGGTCCCCACGCCCTGGGCCAGGCTGGTGGTGGCGTTTGCAGGCAGTGATCACGGGAGGGGTGGGGGGTGTTGTCAGTCTGCCTGTCTGGGAAAGATGGGCTGGGGTAGGGAAAATGCCCTTCCCTCCCTGCGCTGTGTGTGAGAGCTGGAGGCCAGGCTTCGCAATGAGCCGCATGCCCTGAGCTTTAAGGGCGCTGCTCCCACACCATCCTGGTCTGGGCTGGGACGGGCCAAGTCCCCATCTAAGTGGCACGGGGATGGAGGTAAAGCGGGAAGTGGTGCTGCAAAGTCACCTCTGCCCCAGGGAGAAGTGGCTGCCCCACATGGGATCCGCAGCTCAGGTTGCGGCTCCAGTGCCGGTCACGCGTGTCTCGTAGCCCCTGGAGTGGCTTCCCACAAAGATGTGGTGATTCTGCAGTGGGCAGGGCGGGCAGTAACCGGACTTCTAGTGCCCAGTCAGTACTTCTGACCAGGGACGGCTCCAGTCACCAGTGCAGCAAGCGCATGCCTGGGGCGGCAAGACGCAGGGTCAGCCTGCGGTCGCTGTGAGGGCGGCAGTCAGGCGGCCTTCGGCAGTGTGCCTGTGGGAGGTCCGCTGGTCCCGCGGTTTCGGCGGCAATTCAGCGGCGGGACCAAAGCCGCGGGACTGGCAGATCACCCGCAGAAACGCCGCCAAATTCGCGTGACCGTGGACCGCCTGCAGGCATGCCACCGAACGCTACCTGACTGCCGTGCTTGGAGTGGCAAAAAACATAGAGCCGCCCCTGCTTCTGACTGGACACTGTACAGGTCCCCTTTTGACTGGACTTTCCAGTCGAAAACTGGACACCTGGTAAGCCTATGTGCAGCAGAGTTTCCACAAACTGGCTTCCTAAACCTGAGAGTTTAGGATTTAACCATGATCAGTGTTTACAATCTGTGAGTTAAGTGTTGTCCACAGGTGAATTAATTCTGGCACTTATCTTTCTTAGTGCCAGTAAATCAGCCTTTATTTCTCCCCTAGCTCACCAATCCCCTCTAATTTTGATTGTTCCAAAAGGGTAATTACGGTAATAGAGTTATTGTCAGGTTGAGTGAATGCTGATGTTGACACATCTCAGAGGTTTGTAGTTCCTGCTATTAAGGAAGGACTGGAGCTCAGAAAGTAATTCTGAGTGAAGACCGGGGCATCTGTTTCCTTCCTCTGCATAGGAGACAGTAAGTGAGTCCACAGCAGTACAACATAGGGATAAGTTTTCTGTGTGCCCTTGTGACGAAGTGGGGGGTTTTCTTGTTCTCTGTGGAGTTTCAATGGTTTGCATGTGGAGGGGGTGGGACTCAGTTTCCCTGGGTGTTACTGGTTTAACGAGGTGAGGGGAGAGGGAGTGTGTTTTGCAGAGGACCGGAGAGAGGACTTGGGGACCCAGCCGATGGCCAGGAGGATGGATATCCCAGCGACCAGTGACCTGGTGACCCGGAGGCCCAGCTGAGGAGACGCAGCTGGTTCTGGCCAGTGGGCGGACAATGGGCTGCAGAGTGAGGACCCAGTGACCTAACCAGCCAGTTCCAGCCAGAGGACAGAAGCGAGGAGAGGAGGCCCCGGTTTACAACCCCATTTACCTGGAGAGAAGACAATGGACAGAGGCGGGGCCTGGGGCCGGTGCTCTCAGATGCCCAGCTGGGAGCAGGGGGGCTCAGGGCTGGAGAGGGGAAGCAGGCAGAGCCCACCTGGATGCAGAGAGACTGGGATGTGCTGGGCTGAGGGAGGCCAGGCCTGAGGCCCTGAGAGTTTCCTGTGCTGTGTTCAACTCTCAATAAACCCTCCTGTTTCATGCTGGCTGAGTGTTGCTCCGGTCTAGAGAACAGGGTGGCATCAACCCCTTCGGGGGTAGAGGCCCCGGGGGTCCAGAGTGAGTGGACTCCCTGAGGTGGCCCACGGCAGAGACAGACGTGCTAAGGCTCAGAGAGGTGCGGCTCCAGGATGTGGAGGGGCCTGACCCCGAGAGAGAGTGGACCCCTGAGAAGGGCTGTCTCACTAAAAGGGGCACCCCCCACAGACTGCACGAGGCCAAGAGTGGGCACGATCTGTGAGTCCGTGACAACCCTCTTGAAGCAGGAAACAGTTGTGGATCTTTCTTAATGAACTTCCTTATGCTGTCTGGGTACTGTGCTCAATTGCATTGTAACCAGAATCTGAGTAGTGCAACATTCTCCTTCTTTTCCCCCACCTAACCCCAAATAGCCTTTCTGGGTAGGTCTCCAAAACTGGTATGATTAAAAGGAGGGCAGTGGCACTGAATGAACCTTGAATCCTGCCAGTTCACCTGAAGATTAAGACACAAAGCAGAAGAACACTATCGTGCATTAAGGCAGTAGGAAGAGAGATTTATTTAAAACAATTAAAAAGGCTTGGAGGCAGACAGGTATAAATAGATGCCCAATCCCTACAAATAACTAATCAGTTTTCGACTCAGGCTTTCCAAGGGCTCAAATATGCATCTTCCATCAACACATCAGATTCAATAAATCAAAAATTCAGCAGCAATTTGACAAGATAACTTGTAAGCGACATGTTTCCGTGCAAGATTATGGTTCTGAGAGCCAGGGCAGCTATTCAAAAGGTTGGGAAGATACTGAGATCTGCTGCAGAGGACATAGCTGGGCAGGGTGTGTCTAGAAGAGCGGCACTCACTGAAGAGTTAACTATACTACACCCATTAAAAGGGCAAGGGCATCTTCTAGCACTGGTGTTCAGAGCTAGCTAGGGGTGGGTTATGCTCCTAACCTCTGTAGCCACACTAAAGGATGAAGGAGGGTTTGGTTAAGGCCCTGGACTCGTTAAGGCCCAGGCATGGCCTACACTACAGACTTATGTCAGTATAATTGTCGCTTAGGGGTGTGGAAAATCGTTGCAACGGTTATACTGACAAACTCCTGGTGGAGACAGCGCTATGTCAATGGCGGGGCCTTCCTCCTCTTGGGGAGGTGGAGTACCTACACTGATGGGAGACACTCTCCCGCCGGCTAAGGGGTACAGTGGCTCAGTTGTATCACTGCCACTATGTTGCTGCCGCACTGTACATGTAGACAAGCCCTCAAGAGAATTGGGTTCAGAGTCCTGGTTGTCACCGAGTACATGTCTGACCTTGGATGCCACTTCACTCTCTGTGAGTTAGTTCCCTGTCTGTAAAATAGGACTCCGAATTTTCTCTACCTTGAAGTGTGTGGTAGTCAGCCCCAATACTGATGAAGACTATGGGTATGTGTCTACATGTAGAACTGAGAGTGTGCTTCCCAGCTCAAGGAAATGGACTTGAGGTAGTATGCTAAAAAAAGAATGTAGCCATTGCAGCATGAGCAGTTAGCCATTCAAGCAGGTGCCCGTCAGAGACACTGGGTACATAAGCTAGTAGCTTATGCTGCCGTGGTTAAGTTCTCTTTTTAGCACACTAGCTTCATGAGAGCTAGCTTAAGCATGTCTCATTGAGCTGGGAAGCACACCCTCGGTTGGAAATGTAGAGGTACCATAAATGTGCAACCCTGCCTTTCGTCCTTGACAAAACAGAGCTCAAATCCTGCACACAATGGCAAGCACAATAAGTTACAAACACAGGAAATGTTGTGTTTTCTCACAGTTTATATTTATAAAGTCACAAGAAGTGGGAAAGGTGAAATGGGATTTATTCTCAATAGGGAACAATATAAAGAAATTACAAGATGTTCAGATCCCTGTTAAAAACAAATAATATGTCATATGCACATTTTTTCTAGAGAATTGTAGAGCAATACTGACAATGAGGTTAAGTTGGGATAAGGAAATGAATCAGCAAATCTCTGCAGAAGATTGGAAAGACATAATACTAGTCACTAGAAGCAGAGAGAATATCAGTGGAAAATTGATTATCTGTTTTCATACACCCATCTTGCAAAACAGAATAGACCAAAGATTCACAGCAAAATGGTACAGGGAATTATTTTCCAATCTTCTGGGATTGTCCCAAATTCAAAAGCTTATAATCTGATGTTAGAAAATGAATGCAAGAGTTATTTCAGGGAAATATTATTCAAAATTTCTATTACTACAGTGTTAGAAAACTGTCTTGGTTTGCTGGAATTAAACCAAGATAGATTCTTGTGTAGAATTTTTGCAACTGCTACCAATAATGTGCTTTATTACTATAGTTGCAAAAACAAATCCCACTACAGAAAGGTGGTTGACAGGAATTAAAAATGAAAATGACTTACTGCTTGTGTTAGAATAAAAACTGAACTATTTAAGGAATGATTGGTTCATCCCAATTTGGCCTACCAAGAACAAATCATTGATATCATAACATCATGTATATTTATTGTAAATCAAACTATACTGCTTCAACTGGGCTGTATTGTCATTTTTCTATATTTGCCACCCTCTTATTTAATACTTTTGTATGAAAATAACTGGCACTGTCAACATTTTTGATTTTTTTAATAAAACTTTAGTAACTATATTAAACTGAATACAGCAGGGCATAGTAGCAACCCATAATTTGAAAGAATCTCTTTAAGGAAGGTTTTCCTCAACTTCAAAGAAATCAGTGAGAATAATACAAGTTTTTAGATTTTCAGTTCAAATATCATCTACATCCCTTAAAATATTGAGGATCCTGTATGCAAAATGTTCAAGAAATAAACAAAACCGTCTTAATTTTTGGATCTACAGTCATCTTAATTGAAGTGGGTCATACTGATTTCAAAAATGAACCATATGTTTTGAGGCCCTATAGGGGAAGTTATCATTTTTCTGTTCCTAGGCCATGTGTTCACGTTTTTTTGCAATGTGTGCTTCTGCTGTTTTGGTTGAGCTATGCAGTTATTTGGATCTCTTAGAAAATTCCCTACGGCTTGTGTTTACTTTCCAGACAGTGCATAATGTGAGGCTGTTACCAGATGAGCTGTTTGAACTTTTACACTTTTGCTGTTCAGAACTCTGAGTATGAAGACGGGGTTTTTCGTGTATGATCATTGCAGTGCAGTTGACTGAGCCATGCTGTGTACCAACAGCACATGACTCGCCATGTGAGTTTAGGATTTGTATATCTGAAGTGTAAACATAAGTTTGTGTAAACTTCAGTGCAGCTGTAAAAAAAGTATGACCCTGAAGTATTCCATTAGATTAGACTATTTTGGCAGATTTAAAGGATTCCATTTTGTATTTTCTGTCCCTCCTATTCTAGTGTAATGACTACTGGAAGTGAAAAAGACACAACAAAGGAGCCCTGTTAATACAATTAAGGACTGAATCTGCCCCTGTCTGTGGCTCCCATGCACTACATACTGGAGCTGCTAGCAGCTGGGGGCGAATTCCCCAGTGCAGGCACAGCCTAAGACTTCCATGGGGGGCCCTATGTTTCCTGGCTTGCAAGCTGCAGCTTTCTGGACTACACCACCGCTTGTAGGCACTCTAGGACAGGCTGCCATGAGTTAGTGCACCCAGGGGCTCCTCGAACCCAAATTGAGAAGCTTCATATATAAATTAAAATAATCTACTGGCGCAGTATAGTTCTTGGTTTTCTTACAATATCTTATCGGTCTTGAAAATGTTGAAATTGGGCGAAACTCATCAAACATTACTGAGCTGCGGAAAGTCATCAGCATAGCATGGACAGTAGGAGCCCTGTCAAACATGTCCAAATGGGCTCTCGTGGATTTACGGTTTGACACACTTTCTTAGTTTCTGCTCTTCCAATTAAAAAAGAAATAAAAATCGGGTACTCATTGTGTTCATTCTAATGTAGCTAGGTGCTCCTGAGTGCTCAACAGCACAGCAGTATAGTCTGTTACCCAACCGTTATAAGGAATGCCTGCAAATTAGATTCACTACACTATCTCCAGGGAAGAACAAAATTGTCAGCATACTGTCAGCTAAATGCAAATAATCAAATGTAACTAACAGCAAAATAGTGTCATAAGTAGAATCATTCTACTTATATTTTGAATCACAGCTGAAGGTCCAAACATCTTGAAATTAAAATAAAATAAGTCAAGTTTTTTTCTTGGACAGGTCCTTCCTAAAGACAGTACTGCAGAATGTGTCATTTGGCCAGCACAGCATAGAAATCTCCTTCTAGACTGAAGTTTTTAGTGTCCAGCAAAGTTATGAATTTAAGTTTGCAGGCTCATCTTTTGAAGATCTGTGCAGGTTTCCTTTGAGGACAAAGACTGAGAGGCCAGATATGGAATGCCCCCTGATATTTGTGAAAAGTGTTCACCCATAGGTGAAAGGGAGTTTTTGTCTTTTATCATTTTTCTGTGCAAGTTAATTTGAAAGCATAGTGATGATCTGGTTTCACCCACGCAACTGTTGTTGGGGTATTTGATGCACTGGACGAGATACACCATGTGTTGTGATAGGAATGTGTAGGACCCATGGATCTTGAAAGGAGTGTTGTGGTGGGTACTGGTCATCATAACAGTGGAGAGATGTCTGCATCTGTTGTTCTGGTTGGGACCTGTGCTGCTTTGCGTTGGTCCCCACAGACCAGAACACACCATCTCAGTGCTCAGGATAACAAGGCCAGGATGAATATCTTTTTAGTAATGGGGGTCAGATGCAGAGAGAGAGTTGACAGGATTTCGAGAATGCCTGGATGTGAGAGGACAGGGACAAAGAAGAACGCCCCAGTGGTTGCTGTAACGTTAACCAGTAGTGTTAGTAGATACTGACCCTTAGCCATATTAAGGGGTATAACATTTTGTACCCCTACCTTAGCTCATGTGACTGGTGCCAGGAAATAAAGACCCGTCTCTTACCAGCACTCCAGCATCCCTCACCTTTATTATATTTGCAAGCTTGAGCAAGATGTTGCATGATTTATATAGGATGCTTTTTGTAGCACAGTGATGCTTACTAAAATCAATGAGGGCTTTAAAGCCCTCCATTATTTGGCACTATACTTTACAGTCCATTGTAAATGTTCACTTATGTAGGCCTAATATTGGACATTCTTGCTCACAACATGTTTTTTTTTTTTTAAACCTTTTCAGGGGTGATATACTTTATTTTGACAATTTATATAAGATGTAATAGACCTATTATAGTGCGGGCTTTTAATGTCCATTATTGTACTTCGGAGTATATGTGTTGCATTACAGATGTAATTTGTCAATTACAGTCCATGGATGCCCAGGGAAGTTGCTGAAGGACTGTCAAAACCATGGGTGCCAATTATACCACTCACATTGGCTGCATTTAGCAGATAACTAAGCACATTCATTAGTGAAAAGTAATATAGTGACAAGCTGTCACACAAATGTTTGCATTGTTCTGGGAATTAGATGGGATTTTTGAAAAGAAACCATCTAGCCACTTAAATGCGTGGTTGAGAAATGGATTGTTCTAGTGGGAGAAAAAAACCTAGAGATTTCTTTCTGGTCTGCAAAGATGGGTTGGCTGGAGCTACACAAGACACATTCCCACATGGAATACCTGAGTATGATCAGTTAAGAAAAATTGATCATTTATTTCACTGACCTAGAGGTTTTGAGCCTGATCATTAGCTTCTTACTTGGAGGTCTGCTGATTTACACCCACTGACAATCTGTCCCAGTGCTCTTGTTAGAACTGTTGGTCATTTAGGACCTGATTCTGCCACCCTTATTCACAATGAGTGGCATCTGACTCCAAAAGTAGCCCTTTTAAGTGGAATGGAATTCAATGCAACCACTCGTGAAGTAAGGCACTATTTACTCAGCATGATTAAGATTGCCAGAATCAGTCCCTTAATATCTAAGTACACTTGTAAATCCCAGTACTTAAGGATTTGCTAAGACACTTCAGACCTTCATGCCGAGTTTTAGTAGAGGTATGTTTATATCCCTCCATTTTAACATATATTCACACCATGCAAGTAATCTAGTCTGTCGTAAAAGCCTCAGAAATGCCACCCCCCTGCTTTAATGGGTGGGGGGAACTTGATAGGGCTGGTGGTGAAGGGAGACAGACCAGCAGCAAAGGAGGGGACATTTGCTGCGGGACACTAGCAGGGCCACCCAGAGGATTCAGGGGTCTGGGGCAAAGCAATTTCGGGGGCCCCTTCCATAAAAAAAAAGTTGCAATACTATAGAATAATATATTCTTGTGGGGGCCCCTTTGGGCCCGGGGCAAATTGCCCCACTGCCCCCCCGCCCCCGGGCGGCCCTGGACACTAGATAGCTCCTCCCTCCCAGGAGTCTCTGGCACCCATTGGCCAGCATGGTGGACAGCGTGCTGATTGCCCAGCATTCTCCAGTTCACAGGATTTAACCTGGAGTGGATTCCATGTGGACCCTCTTTCAGCTTCATTGCAGCAGCTTCCTTCTACCCCCTGCTCCCACTCACCCTGAACTAGGAATGGGAACTCCGCCTGACAGATGCTGCAGGTCTAGCTGATTGCCCATTTGAGGGTCAGGAAGGAATTTTTTCTCCCATGGGGCAATTGGCAGAGGATCAGGAAGTTTTTTGCCTTCCTCTCAGCACCCTAATGCCACAGTAAGAATGCGCTTAGTACCTAGCTGAGGTACATGGGTTGAGTTGTTAATTTGTTGCAACTTATGGCCAGTTTCCAATGCAGTTAGGAAGGATCAAATGGACAGGTCTCAGAGGTAAAAAACCTGGGACTGGTGATGGGCCTTAGGTTCATGCAATAGCGTGAGACCTTATGGCCTTTTCAGGCTGAGGTCAGATCTTGTGGCCTTCGCAGGCCAAGGACTCCCCCGCCCCTTCTTCATCCTCTACTTGCCAACTTTCTACTTGCACAAAACTGAACACCCTTTCCATGTCTCCTGCCCCGTCCTGATCTGAAGCCCTGCCCCATCCCACTCCTTCTCTGAGGACCCGCCCCCGCTCACTCCATTCCCCCCCCCCACATTGCTCTCTCTCCTCACCCTCAGTCACTTGCACATTTTCACCGGGTTGGCTCAGGGGACTGGGGTGTGGGAGGGGGTGATGACTCCGGCTGGGGGTTGTAGGCTCTGGGTTGGGGCCAGGGACGAGGGATTTGGGGTGCAGGAGGGTGCTCCAAGCTGGGGATGAGGAGTTCAAAGTGTGGGTGGGGGCTAGGGCAGGTGGTTGGGATGCAGGGGATGTGAGAGCTCTGGCTGGGGGTGCAGACTCTAGGGTGGGGCTGAGGATGAGGAATTTGGGGTGCAGGAGGGGGCTGGGCAGGGGGTTGGGGTGTGGAAAGGGTGAGGGCTCTGGCTGGGGATGCAGGCTCTGGGGTATGGCCATGGATGAGGGGCTTGGGGTGCAGGAGGGGGCTCCGGGCTGGGACTGAGGGGTTTGGAGGGCGGGAGGAGGATTGGGGCCGGGCAGAGGGTTGGGGCGCGGAATGGGGTCAGGGGTGCAGGCTCCAGGCAGCACTTTCCTCAAGCAGCTCCCGGAAGCAGCGGCATGTCCCCCACTCCGGCTCTTACGCAGAGGTGCGGCCAGGCGCCACCCCCACAGGTCCCATTGCCCGTGGTTCCCAGCCAATGAGAGCTGCAGAACCCGTGCGTGGGGCGGGGCAGTGTGCCTGAGGGGGGACATGTTGCTTCTTCCGAGAGCTGTGCGGAGCCATGGCAGGCAGGGAGCCTGCCTTATCCCAGCTGCACTGCTGACCAGACTTTTAACAGCCCAGTCAGCTGCGCTGCGCTGACCGGAGCCACCAGGGACCCTTTTTGACCAGGCGTTCTGGTCAAAAACAGGACACCTGGCAACCTTATCTGCCCCTCCCCATGGGGAGGATGCTGGGATTTGGAGTGAGCTGAGTACTGAGGAGGGTAGGCAGAGTACAGCCTACTGCAAGTTATGGGTTATATAGGAAGGAGCCCTGTAATCCCCACATTAGAACCAATTAAAAGCCTGTTATAGGAATGTATAGGTGATGGGAGGGTATCGTCCTTCTCTGTGCTAAAGTTTAGTAAAAGTTGCAGCTTGCCACTTAATTCCATGTGTCTGTCCTCATTTCGCTACTGTGTCCACATCAACAGATTTAGCTCAGATTCAGTATCACTTCTGATCAAGGCTTCTGAGTGGTTCTTATTTTATCTGAACTTGCTGGCTCATCTTTTATATTTAGATGGCAGGGTCAAATCATACTGAAGTCAATGTCAACTCCTCCATTTTGTGGTGTGGAGAAAGCTGCCCCTTCATGCTGCTGCAAGTTGAGGAGAGTCCCCTCTTCATGGCTAGAGTCCCAATGGCTCTGTTGGTGATATGTTGGCTTCGCTGCCGTCTGTGGCTCTTCCACAGGCCTCCAGGTTGGCCCACACAGAATACTTAACTATATTTTTAGGATAGGTCTGTCAGTGACTATTAGCCAAGATGGTCAGGGATGCAACCACATGCTCTGATTGTCCCTAAACCTCTGACTGCCAGATGCTGAGGCTGGATGACCAGGGGTGGATCACTCAATAATTGCCCTGTTCTGTTCATTCCGTCTGAAGCACCTGGCATTTGCCACTGTCTGAAGACAGGATACTGGACTAAATGGACCTTTGGTCTGATCCTATATGGCCGTTCTTATGTTCTTAAGATGTTGGCACCACCTTTTTGGAGTCAGATCTCCTTTTAAGGAAACATATCTTAGGCTGTTTTATTAGTCAGTAGTGACTCCCCAGTGCGCTGTGTAAATATTTGTGATCACATGCTTTTACTCAGTTTACTTTTGCCTTGCTATATTTATCCTCGCTTATGCAATATTAAACAAAAACAATTTTTTTAAACATTTGTACAGAGCAATAGTTGCTGCTGCAGCTGTAATTACAAATTCCCTAAGCTTTTTAATAGTCAACATTCTGTTAATGCAGATTCTTGCATTTAGCACATAGAAAAGTTTTATCTCATATATTTGGCAACCTTTCCATTGCCTGAACTGCTGATTGTTCTGGGGAATCACTGAAAAATGAGTCAATGAGTGCTTATCTTGGAGAATTACAGCAGAAACAATCTCAGTGATGACAGAAAGAGATCCATCAAAGGATGGATGGTACCTGAAGAGGTCTGAGGCTCAAAATTAATTCAGAACCTATTCTTACCATTCCTAAAAGCCATCACTTAAAGCTGCCTCATCAGATTGGAGCAGGCAGGCTGAGTGGCAGCAGAGGAAACGAGAGGATCAGGATCTTGATGGCATACTTCTTTTACTGCTTCCTTTTTATTTTTCTGACAGATAGACATTTGCAGAGCCAGGATAAGACAATGCCAGCAAAAGCCAAGTTGTTACAATTTTGGACAACAGCATTTTATGATTACCCATATCAAAAGATTTCTGTCAAAAAAAGATTGTTCCACATTTTTTTCTTCAATCAACAAGTGTGGGTCTCTGCTTGTGAATTCCACTAATCCTCTATAGTATGTGTGTAGGTGTTTAAACACAGACTGTCTGCAGCTGATATATTTTTGCTTCAGCAGGTTATCATACTTTTATAGAAGTTACAGAGTTTTCCATCATATCAGAGATAACTACAAAGGTGGCTTGGTACTTATTGGGAATCATTAGTGTGGTGTGTATGTTATGATATTTTGTGTGTGTGTGTGTACACATCTATATTGGTCAATTTTTCATATTTAAACAACACAAAATGTGTGACGGACTGGGGCAGTAAATGTACAGAGAGAGCCTCAGCAGCATAAGCAAATGGGAAAGCTTTCTCTGTCTCACTCACACATGGGGTGGGGGCAGTATAAAAATTTAGCCTGAGAATATCTATTACTTGATATTGTGGTTGTGAATATACAAAGGAAGGATATGATCAGTTGACAAGATACATATGTCAGCTGATGGTGTCCGTCCATTACATAGTCACACTGACAATTCAAGTAATGAGTGTGCTCATGCCAAACTTTTTATAGTGACCCACCCCATCATATATTTTTCTATACTATATAAATATATTATATAGGTCACCACAAAAATGAAAATATTTCCCAGATTACTACATACAAGAAACTCATATTCCGGGGTTTTTCCCTATTCCTACAACAGTAGCTAACTGGTATCCGATAATTAATATTATCTTTTTTAATGGTGACCTCTGTATTACTCACAGATTATGCTGTGTGAATGTGAGTGACTGTTGAAGTCTAAAGGGATTGTTTAGAGTAGGGTTACCATACATCCGGTTTTTCCCGGACATGTCCGGCTTTTCAGCAATCAAACCCCCGTCCGGGGGGAATTGCCAAAAAGCCGAACATGTCCGGGAAAATGCCGGCCGGGCACTTCCCCTCCCGCGGCTGCTCTGCTCCTCCCCTGACTCTTTGGCTCTGTTTAAGAGCCGAGCGCTACAGGCTTTGGGCAGCCCCCATGCCTCCGGACCCTGCGCCGCCGGAGCCCGGGAGGGGAAGTGCCCAGCCGGGGGCGCAGGGTCCGGAGGCATAGGGGCTGCCCGAAGCCCATGCGCTACCGGCTTCACGGTTTGCTGGGCAGCCTCCAGACCTTGCGCGCCCGGCTGGGCACTTCCCCTCCCGGGCTCCAGCTGCGCTGGGTCTGGGGGCTGCCCGGCAAACCGTGAAGCCAGTAGCGCTTGGGCAGCCCTTTTTGCGTGGCTGGGAGTGGGAGGGGGCGGGGTTGGGGTGGAGAGGGGCGGGGTTGGGGCGGGGCTTGGGGTGGGAAATGGGCGGGGCCAGAGCCCCGTGGAGGGTCCTCTTTTTTTATTTGTTAAATATGGTAACCCTAGTTTAGAGGCTCATGAGAGAACAAGGAAGCCTTATTACATAATTAAGGGAGAAACTTAAAATTGCATATGAGATCGTAATTTTAGCGCCTACTTTTTGTCCACTTCATTGCTTGAGGAAAGAAGAGAATTCTCTACGTGTAAATTCTATTAAAGACTGGACTCCATTTGGCAGAGCGCACATTCTGGTGGCTAGATTCACTAGGTGAAATCCTTGCCCCGCGACTTCACTGTGTGCACATGACAGCTGGCACTGTCTCTCCTGGTTCGTGGGCATCAGCTCAACATAGGTAAACCACAAGGGAGTCTTCCCTGCAGCCATTCCCACAGGGGCTGTGCTAAGCTTGCCTCAGCTGGAAGTTGTTGTTTGTGAAGGGGACGGTTATCCCCTTACTAACATTTAGTGGGGGTGTTTTGGTTGGCTAGCTCTCAGTATCAAAATGGGAAGAATCGATGGGAAATCAGGACCCTGAGACTGACAGTCCACAGGAGCAATGAGGAGAGGCCAACGCTCCAGGTCAGCCTGATTGACAGGATGGTCAGGCTAATCAAGGAGTCAGGAGGCCAGGGGGGTCCTGTCCTCCATGTGAACTGGAATGGCCTGGGTCAGACAGAGTGGGGCTGAGCTAAGGAGAGAGCAGGGGCCCAAGCTAAGCTGCTGGAAGCAGAGCTGCAGCCCCAAAGCCAGAGCACAGCCCAGAGAGAGCAGACCTGCCTTGGAAGCAGAGCTCCAGCAACCAGAGCCAGAGGGGCCAGACAAGCAGCCAGGAAGCAGGTCAGAGCTGGGAGCAGAGTCACAGAAGCAGCCTGCAGAGCAGACCTGTCCTGGGAGCAGAGCTGTAGCAACCAGAGCCAGAGGGACCAGAGAAGCAGCCCAGGGAGCTGAAGGCAGAGCAGCAGCAGCAGCCGTGCTGAGGCAGAGTGGAGCTGGAGCTGGGGCTGGAGCAGCTGGAGCTGGGTGCAGTGAGCAGCTGGGGAAAGCGAGGGGGACCCCGGGCAGTGGGCCCAGCACAGGGAGATGCCTCAACCAAGAGGCTCTGCAGGCCAGACTTGGAGGGGGATCGTAACCCTGACCGGGCGGGGGTAACACTTGGAAGAAGGGTCCTGCCACCTACAGCCTGAGAGCGTGTGGCCAGAGCAAGTTTCCAACCCACAGCATCCCTCCAAGCACGGCCAGAGTCTGAGAAGGAGGCCTGGGACCTACAAGAAACAGAATGTGAACTGCCCTGACATTCCAGAGACACTGTTTGTGATGTTCCTTGCCACAGAGTGGGGTGATGTGTTTCCTTCAACCTTTCCCATTTTTCCTTATTCCTTTTTAAACTAATTATTAATTAAATAAACTGTATTGCTTTAAATCGTATGTAATGATCAGTGGGTCAGGAAAGCATCCAGTGCAGAGAGAGTACCCCGGAGTAGGGACACCCTAACCCCTGGCCTAGATGACCACAGCAAGGTTGGGGGTCAAGCCCCCCAGGAATTCTGGGCCCAGCCTTGTTGGGCTTACGAGGACTCTGCCAGACAGGAGAGTACAAGGGGAGTCCTCAAGGGCAGGGAGGCCTCTGGGTAAAGGAAGTGGGAGCGAGGACTCAGATCCTTCCGCTAGCCCATTTCACCTGGGTAGTGCAGAAGCCAGGAAAGTTTCCCACAATAGTGGGACCATTCCCCCACTTATATTTGCACATCTCATAGTATTTGTTTCTGATTCAAAGTGATTTAAATTTCAAAGTGCACTTTTCAAACAGCACTTTGAAAAATCAAATGCTATTTCATTTTGATTGCTGAGGATTTGATTTCATATCGTTTCTTTGATTTTTGGTTGTGTGTTTTTATTTTTACAAAACAAAAAATGAGACCAGCCTCTTTTTCTGGTTTGAATGTTGATTTGAGATCCATCAAAATGTTCTTATTTCAGGGACTACTAGTAACATATTAGACCCCACACTTCACTTGCATAAGAGCTTAAGTTTCCCAGTTGATTCCATTGTTAGGAAGCTATTCAATACTTTTTTCTGACTGCTGCAGACCAGAATTCAAGGTAATTTAAGAAGCATTTGTCTGCTCTTGATAAACACAATACAGCCATGGTCCCCAAATATTTTATGTCACTCCCCTTTTTACATCTCACAGTGGTCTTCTCTCCATAAGTGCTGACAATTATATAATCCCTAACATGGAGGCTCGGCAGAAACCAAATATGCTACTTGACAAAAAATCCACATGTGGAGGCTTCTGTTAAGTCTTACACCCTGACTGTGTTTCTCATTTGTGTGTGCTACTGCTGAAACCTCTTTTCAGCTGATTGTGTCCTTTAGTAGGGTAGCTATTCCTCTGCTCCTGAAACAATGAACACAGATTTTCAAGAGAATGAACATTTTTAGGTGACACACGTTTTTGTCTTATTATAAGATAAACAAGCCCATTTGTTCTGGTCTTCTTTTATATTGGTTTCTAAATACAGAACTCTTGTTCTATCTTGTCTATTACTTTCGGGGTGGGGAGATAGCAAAATGAACATTTGCTCAGTCCACAAGATTTCCCATGATAAGCAAGACACAACAGTATAGGGATGAGAAGGCTGGGTTTGGATCTAGCAGCAATATTCAATTAACCCAAACTATCCCCCTTTCCTCCACTGATGGCATCTTGAAGAAAAGGCTCATTTAGGCGTATAGCAAAATATGACACAAATATCATGCCCTGAAGCTATTTCACAATATTATAGCTGACTCCCAGAACTTCATTGATTAGAATTAGATCAGTATGGCCAAGTTTGGGTTCCCACTCAAACAAGCCAAGAGCAGCCACTGATGAAGAGAATTAAAGAAAGTAAATCAAACTGGGAGATTGCCAGCGGGTGAGGCAAAAGATACTGGGCAGCTCCATGATAATTCCACAGTTTCTTTCAAGAGTCCATCTTTCAATGAGTGGTTCACTTTGTTTTTGTTAAACATGCTGTGATGGTTTTAATGTTGGAGTTCCTTCATTTGTGGACTAAAGACAATTATTTCAATGGAGTTTCTTCTAATTCTAATTGCCATATTTTTGTTAAAGATTTTTGTAGTTTGTGACTTACCTTCTCATTCAAATGCATATGATGTTCATATGGTCTAAAACAAACAGTCTAACAGTATGCAAAATATGCCATGATAATTTAACAGCTAGCATAGAATGTGGTTGGTTTGTGTATCAAGCCGGTATTTAGATATCATGCTATGCACATGTGCTGTAGAATGCTAGAAGGGTGGGCATTATAAAGTGACTATGGCTATATCTGTACTATTCTTAATATGCAAACTCAAGAGAAAATAGCACAGTACATATAAATATTACTTGTGTATAATATCAAGGCTATGGAATTTAGATGGAACTGAAAGCATTATGGAAAGTAGCTGGAGTGCATAAGAAGTAGCTAGCTTATAAATAGCCTGATTTTGTAAACCCAACCCTCACCGGTAGTCCTTACTTATCTGTACTGTCCTATTAACAGCAATGGATAATTCATTATCTGAGTAATGGCTTGGAGGATTGAGCCTATGTTCAGCTAGATAACTTCATAATTGTTTCCAATGTAACAGAGTAGCTTAAGCAGTCAAAAATCACTTTAAAAGTAAAAGCATCTAAGTGAACCATGCTGTTAATACTCTGATACTATATATGTGAAAGCCTTGGGTGTCTTCTGATGTCTTGGCTCTTCTGTGTCCTAAGAAGTAGAGGTATCAAATTCAAGTGGACTTCTCGAAGTACTCTCTTGCATTTATTCAAATTACAGTTACATTTTAAAGAGTAAAGTTACAAGTACATGTAAACAATATTAGCTTTTTAAAAAAGGTGTTATGGCAAATCTTTTTGGTGAATAGTTAGAACATTGCAGGTTCTAGGAGATTAATAGGTCCTAAAGTCTAGGTGGTGGTTGGGAAAATCACAGTCCTTTCAAAGATCAGCTGGCAGGCTCAGCTGGAATCTGCAAAATGTCTAACAACTCAGCTGAAGTCTTCAGGCTGCTGTTTCCATGGGAACTAAAGTTGGATTGGTTAAAATGAGATAAGGAGCTTTAAAAATCTTTTAAAAATGCCTTACTTCATTTTTTTTGTCTGACTCTCTATTTCAATGGAAATTGTAATAGAAATATCAGCCAGCAGTCTTCATCTGAGTTGTTAGAATTCTTGTTAACTTCATCAGTAGCTGAAGCTAGAGTTCATTTAAAAAAATTCCACCCCAATTAAAAACTGTTTGTCACATTAATTCCTGGTGCATCTTCACTGGCTGGGAGTTACAGCTGAATGAAGGAAGTTGACCTGTGTACATCCATGCACTTAATATCTCCTTTTTGGACATTTTCCCAGCTGTGTACAAGATTCCACCTGGTGAGTATGAGATCTGCACCTGAATCGAGTGCATGTGACATGGTTTATTGTAAAGAATGAAGCTCTTAATATAAATTAGATATAATAAATTATCAGTAGAGCCACATTTTCAACAGTGATCTGTAATTTTAGGTACTCAACTTTAAGGAGCTAGGGCCTGATTTTCAGAAGTGCATCTATAGATTTCATTGGGCCACATCTTCAGCTAGTATAAATTGGTGCAGCGCCATTGATTTCAATGGAGCAATGTTCATTTGCATAAGCTGATGATCTGGCCTATTAACTTTAGATGGGGTGTTAGTTTCTTAGCATTTTGGTGCATCCGGTTTAGGGACCATTACTGAAAATCTGAGTCTACATTTCTTGTGTTCTCAGCATATATATTACTTGAAGGGAAACACTCCAGTGAAGTCCGTTAACTGGATTTACATCAGTGGGTTTTTTTCAGTACCATTTCCATAAATGATTAAATAGCATCTGAAGAGTTTATAGAAAATCAGTTTAGCCATACCGAAAACTAGCTTGGGTTTAATATAGGCTTTACAGTTTTTGTTAAGTTTTCAAATACTGTGATAGTTTAAGCTTTTCTTGTGCCAAAGAATGGCTAAACAAACTGCAAGCACCTTAAAACTAGTTGTCCAGACGTATTCCTAAATCAAATAAAAACATTATAAACAAATTTCCGGCTATAGCTGAGGAGCTATTGTCTGGGCTGACCATCATCCCATGCCCTGGAGGGTCAGGAGATCTCGCAGTAAGTCATTATCCCCTCCCCCAACCCACTGATTATCTCAGGTGGGCAAGGCCCCTTTTAGACTTTCATATGTTGACGTGTAGTTTATTTCCTGATATGGGTTGATGGAGTGTTAACAGAAACTCAAATAGAACATATATTTACAACAGCCTATCCTGTTTTTTTAGCCATACAGGGCACTTTTTTCCTTTGCTTTCTGAAACTAAGTTTAAGAATAAAAGTAAATTCTTTGTATGTAATGTGTGTGTGTATGGGTGTGCGCATGTGCAATAACTTCTAGTGGAACTGATTTCTCTAAATGGAGAATTTCTCTAGTGATGGCGCAGTTTCTCTCCTGTTCATCTCTATCTTTGGCAGCTTATGAGGGTTGCTGGCACACCAGAAGAGCACCTATCTCTATTATTTTCATTTGTATTGTAGAGGTGCCTGCAGGTCCCAAACAAGAATCTCTGTTGTGCTGTGCACTGTGTGCAGATGTGACAAAAAGTCCCTGCCCCAAAGAGTCTGCCGCAGAAGGCCCCAGTCCTGCCAATATTTATGCACTTATGTGATGGGATGTGGTGCCTAGTGGTCACTATCCCCCTTGAGGCTCCAGTCTGTAGTTTGGCAGTAACACCTAGTGGCTCACGTCTGTGGGGGCAATAGAGGAACCTAGGCTCTACCACTTCTTCCAGGTTCCAGTGCCGGCAATTCAGGTGGGTCACCTGAGCAATGTTCCTTGTGTCACTTCCTCTCCCCCTTGCCTCTGTACTCCCCAATGTTCTTCCCCCTCACAGGCTGGCACTTTGCTGTCTCTCTGGCAGCAGCCTGTAGTTTCATCTTGGGGGTCTGCTCCAGGCAGCATGGGACTCCTGCTGTATCCCTACAGGAGCTATCAGTGCAGGTCTGCTCCATCTCACTGATCACCTTGAGTGAGCTGTGCTGTGCCCTTTTAAGCTCCCCCTCCATTGCAAGCACAGCCAGAAGACATGGTGGGATGAAGCCTCCTGAGCCCAGAGCTGCTCCTTAACCCTCTGTTTCCCAGTGTGGGGTTTGTACACCCCAGCACAACATCTGTAATTTGAACTCTGTATTTTGGGCTTTGTTTATGCTTTTGGAAAAGATACAACTAAAAAAACCCCCATGAAAATAACCTTGATTCTCTTGAGTCCATATGGCTAAATTCAACTTGTAATAGGGAAGTCTTTGCTGGTGCATTATACTGAAAATACAATGTGCAGCATGTTTATTACTATTATTGTGGCAATGAGACCCTAAGAGCATCCCAGTATAAGAGGACAAGGGGCTCACTGGTATCAGGAAGTGAGTTCCTGTGGCCTGACCAGTTCAGGGTACCCCAATGCACTTATATCATAATCTACATCTACTAGGTATGGAGTAAAGTATTGGAAAACTAATAACATACTGATCATTAATATTCTTGCATGGCGTATGTACGTTAAACACTCAAAGGACTGTACACATGAAGGAAATGTGGGAGTAAAATGTGTTTGTCGAGTGGGTAAAACAGGGTTTTTCCAGACAAAGGAAAGGCTGCCGCCTCCGTGCAGGTGTAATAACAGACAATTAGCAAACAGTCAAGTGGCCATTCATTAGCATACTGGACAGATCAATTGGCATTGCAGAAAGCATTAACAGGGAAGAAACCAGCATGGAATCTTCTCCATCAGATTCCATGGCACCTTTCCTCCCAGCAGGGGCACTGGACTTTGAGAAGAATGCATTTCAGAAGTTCACTGGTCTATAGAAACTTGGGGTTCTTTACTCCTCTCTATATTTCACCTAAGAAGACAAAGGAACTGAGCACTTTGGACTTTGTCAGAGATCCTGACTGAGGGGGTCCTCAGCCATCTGGCTGTAAGGAAGTGTGGTAAGAATCTTACCTTGAACCAAGACTATAGTTTTGTTAAGTCATAGTCACCAAAAAGTGTTTTTTCACTTTTATTTGTTTGTAACCATTTCTGACTTTATCCCTTGTACTTGAACTCATGTATAATCCCTATCTCTTTTTGATTAAATAAATGTGTTTTACCTTTATTCTAAATCAGCCCAGTGCTGTTTTTCACTTGAAGTAATGATTAATTCCAGTTAAATCAACACACTGCTGTGCTTTTGTTTCTTTAAAGGAGCAACAGTCCTTATTGCTCATCTGAATGTCCCAGGAGAGGGATGGCACTTCAGGGCAGACAGTTTTAGGAAAATTTTGGAGTGGGGATGTGTTGATGACTTGGCTAGTAGTAACCAAGGCTTGTGGAGACCAGTGTAGGACTGGTGTGACAAGCAGGATCCTGGAGTCAGTGTTGCTGAGCCGGGGCTACTCAACACAAATATTCAGAGCATGCTTGCATGTTGGTTGGGAGTGTCCAGACAGGGAGCTACAGCAGCAGAGCATTTTAAGGCACCTAGGGTTACAGGACAAGCGGTGCCATCACCTCTCATTAGTCTGGGCTGAACCCCAAACCATGACAAACCAGAGCCCAAAGAAGCATCATTGTGGAAGGTGCCATACAAGCACATCCAGGAGTAAGAGAGAGTCACTGTCCAAAAGAGATTGGCATTTTTGGAGACTAATTCTAGGGAATACATACTGTTTGCCATTTTTATAGATTTTCCTTGGTAAAACTCACTCCATTAGTACCTCAGCTGTAAAGCAAAGTGAGTGGCTCTTTCATCTCTGTTACCATGGCAGTCCTCCCTCAGACGTCTTCCAGGCTAATGTTGATCATTGCCATTGTAGATGTCAGTAGTGTAGCTGGTTCCCAAACTAAGTCTTTGTTGCAAGTAATAACAACAATAACAACAAAAAATCCTGATTTGAAGGGGTACGGATCACCCAGTATTCCCACTGAAATCAGTGTGAGCTATAGATGCTCTGTACCTCTAAGAATCAGGACTTCTCTATGGGTCTCAACTAGGGTTGCCACCCATCTGGGTTTTACCCAGACAGTCCAATTTTTGGCTTCTGTGTCCAGGTTTTCATTTAGGGTTGCCAGATGCCCAGTTTTCAGGGACCTGGCAACCCTAAATGGCACCCAAACCGAAAGTCCAGTTATCACAGGGCCGGGGGGAGGCACTGGATCATTAACCTGCGCCAGCCCCTGCTCAGCCAGGGCTGCCTCCTGCCTGCAGGCAGACTCCTAGACAATCCAGCGAGCGATGGAGGGAGGGAGCAGAGCAGTGAGCGAAGGGGGCTGGGCCTTGTGGGGAAGAGTTGGAGTGCGGGGCCTTGGGAGGAAGAGGCGAGGCAGGGAGCGGGGGCTCGGGATTCAGGTTACTAGCAATTAAGTTGTCAACCCTAGTCTCAACTTGGGCACCCCAAATTAGTGAAAGCTTTTGAAATGTAGCAACCTTTCTCCCCTTATACCAGCTTTTAGTAATGTTCTGTTTTCCCAGAGAAAAAAATATATGAACATTTCATGAAGGCCATACCAGGTCTAGGAAGCACTATAATCTTCCTGGTGTTTAAGTGTAGTCAGAAAACTTGTTTTTTCAGTAGAGGAGATGTTAAAATGTTGCAAAAGTTCTCACACAGTAGAAGCTTGTGTCCAGAGTAAGTGCTATCTGCAATCCCACCAATCTCCTTACTATTCCACCACTGTTGCATCTTGATCATATTTTTAAAGTGGAAAAAATTGGACTTTCATTTGGGGATATCACAGGGAAGTGTTTGTGTGGGGAGGTTAGAGGAAAAAGGAGCATCCCTTCCTCCTTTCAGAATGAAAAACTGGGACACTTCACCAGGAGAGGCAAGGTGGGAGAAAATAGCAATTATCTCTTTTGTGTCCTCTTCTCTGTTTTCTAGAGCTCCCCAGCTCTTTTCCTCCAGTCCAGCTCTTACCATACTAGTGCCCCCTATCATCTATCTCTCACATACATACCCTAGATTATCCATGATCTAATTTACTAGTGGACTCTATTCCCCAGTGCTAGTACAACTCATCCCACTGGCAGTTCAGAATCTGACTGATCTCCTAAGTAGGGGTCTACAACTCCATTCAGCCCCCTCCCCACTGCCCATCCCCTTCCTCCTGGAGGGGGAGGGCAGGGGGAAGGTCTGAATCAGGAAGTGGCCAGGCTCTGTTTGGGAGTAGTGCCTGGCTTCAGGGAACCTGAAGCAGCAGCCATATGGCAAGCAGTGAGCTGGAGAGAAGCAAAATTCCCGGGAGCTGTATGCAGAGTCACAGGTGGAACAATCTCTGACTGCCCAAGGTAATAACTGGGTGCAGGTCTGGGTGGGACTACACTAACTGAGCCTGGAACCCTGCAAACAGCTATTTACTTAGAATAGAGACTGAACTGGAGAAGGCACCCTGGCACTAGGCTTGAGAAGCCCTAACTCTTGATTGGACTGCCTCAGGGACCCAAACAAGAACTGCTATTGCTCACTTTGAACTGTAATTGTTTAAGCCTCTGTACATAGGGTGTTTGCATCCTTTCCCTTTCCTGCTGGCCCTAGTAAAATATCTTTTTACTTAGCCATGTGTCTAAGTGGTTATTTGGAGCCCCACAGGACCTAGCTAATGAACCCCTTCCATTGCTTGCCTCTTTGTCATGGTACATCTGGCACACCACTGGTACTCTAGTGGTTTGGTGTACTGGACAGTCCCAGTAATTACACCTCTCAGCTCCATCCAAACCAGACCTCACAAGCTCAGAAACACCCCAGGCTGACAACCAATCGTTTCCCTGGCTCAGAAGCATCCCCTCCGTTCTGAAACCAACACTCCCATCCAACGCACCTAGTCTCAGAGAATGCTTCTCCCAGTATCACACGCAACCTTCCAGGCTCAGGAAACTCAACCCCAGGCTCTGCACTCCTTTCTGTCCTATCTGACTCCCAGGCTATATAATATACCTGTAATACAATTCTGAACAATGATTTCAGCAAATAAGAAAGACATTCAAGTGGCTATTTTTAACCTTAACATGAGAAAACAAATGAAGCTTATGAATATAGTATTATATGTATTTAGAAGTTTAACTTTGTCTTAAACATATGTATAATATACAAGATAGATGCATATAGTAAATTGTCCTAATTCTAGGTATGGGAGAACTCTGAATTTGCTGGTGAAAATAATTGTTTCTTGGAGGAATTTCAGTTAAATCTGAGAAGATTTAGCTGAAAAATGAATAGACATTTTACAGAATTAAGATAACATAAATATAATTAATTTTCTTTTAATTGGAGTAAAAAGCTATTTTTTTCACTTCATATTTATTGCAGCACAATTTCTTCTTAGAAACTAAAACCGTTCATCAGAGTGCAGCTACTCCTAAGCCTAGGAGTATTTATAGAATAATAGAATCATTTTGAGGAAAAGGACCTTTACTGGGTCATCTAAGTCCATCTGCCTGCATCTCTGTAGGATGGATTTCATTATTCTTAAACTAGCCTTGAATACCTTCCAGGATGGAAATGCCATAACTTCCACTGGCAGTTTGTTCTATTATATAACTGCTCTAGTTATAAATTTTCCCTGCTGCACTTTAAGCTAGTTATTACTACTTCCTGATCAGCCTTTGTTGAATAATGAGACTAATTGATTCCTGTGTTCTTTATAACATCCTGTCAAGTACTTAGTTTTCCTGTTTCCCCTTAGCTACCTTTTCTCTAGATTGAACATGCCCACATCTCTTAACCTTTCTTCAGAAATCTGATTTTCCAGATCTTTTATCAGTTGTGTTGCCCTAAATCCTCTCCAGTTTTTTTGTCTTTTTTAAAAAAGTGACTACCAAAACAAAACAAAATACTCCAGGGGAAGGCTTAAAAGTAAGTAAACAAATTTATTTATGTCTAGTGCTGAATTCAGCAGCACATCATAATGTGATTTATTTACAAAGGATACTGTTATAAACGCAACTCAGTACATTTGCCCTTTAGACCCCTATAACATGCCATTTTTCTCTTCTATTCAGTTCATCATCCATTTTAATACTTGGGCTTTTTCATGATGTGCTGTAGCATACTCCAATGATTTATTTGTGAAGGGAACCAATTTCTTTCTACTGCTTATAAATTATTAAACATTGAACTTATTTAATTTCATCTATGGCGTTCATCCTCTTTGTCAGAACTAGTGTTTTTTATCAGTACTTGGACATTTTGGTGGCACCAATGTTAATAGGAGAGTTGGTTGGGAATTTTTTGACTAAATATTTTCTGTTGGAAAATGCCAATTTATGAACCAAAACTTTTCTCAAGAAATAGATTTCTTGACTCAAATTATTTTTGAAAAATAAAGTTTTTAAATTGTTGGAATGTTTTGTTCCACCATTTTCTAAATGAAAAAAATACTTGTTTTGCAGTTCAAGACAAGTTTTTGTTTAAAAATGTAACCTAATTAGAGTAAAAAAAAAATTATAGGTTGAAATCAAAACAAAAGATTTTAAAATCATCAAAATGAATTGTTTCTATTGACCCAAACTGATTTTTTTTTATACTCAGTCCATGAAAATGTTAGAGATTTTGACTTTGTCCCAATTTGGTATGGGAAAATCTTTGGAAGTCTTGGACATTTTCACAGGACTGCAAAACAATTTCCTATGCCTCTGTAGCTAATAGAGCTTAAAGCTGATATTTCTGTAAGGGGATTGTTGACCCCGTACTAAAACTCGGTGGGCATGTTTTGGCTGGCTAGCTCCCAGTACCAAAAGAAAGGGGAAGGTTTGATGGGAAATTAGGACCCTGAGACTGACAGTCCCCAGGAACAATGGGGACAGGCCAATGCTCCAGGACAGCCTGATTGACAGAGTGGGCAGGCTAATCAGGCAGTCAGGAGGGTGGGGGTAGGGGGGGTGGAGTGGTCCCATCCTCCTGGGTCAGATAGAGCAGATCAGTGCTGGGAGCAGAGTTACAGAAGCAGCCCACAGAGCAGACTTGTGCTGGGAGCAGAGCTGTAGTAATCAGAGCCAGAGGGGCCAGAGAAGCAGCCCAGGGAGCTGGAGGCAGAGCAGCAGCAGCCGTGCTGAGGCAGAGTGGAGCTGGAGCTGGGGCTGGAGCAGTCCGCAGCCGGGTGCAGTGAGCAGCTGGGAAGAGCGAGGGGGACCCTGGGCAGTGGGCCCAGCACAGGGAGATGCCCCAGCCAAGATGCCTCGCAAGCCAGACTTGGAGGGGGATCGTAACCCCGACGGGATGGGGGTGACGCTGGGAAGAAGGGGCCTCCCACCTAAAGCCTGAGGACATGTGGTCACAGCCAGAGCAAGTGTCCGATCTGCAGCATCCCTACAGCATAGCCAGGGCCTGAGAAGGAGGCCTGGGACTTGTGAGGAACAGATTGAACTTCCCTTACATTCCAGAGACTGCTGGTTGTGATGCCCCTGTGCCACAGAGCAGGGTTGTGTGTTTTCCTTTAATCTTTCCCATTTTTTTCCTTATTTTTTAAAATTGATTGCTGTTTAATTAATTGTATTTGCTTTGAACAGTATGTAATGATCAGTGAGTCAGGGAAGCATCCAGTGCAGAGAGCGCACCTGGAGCGTGGACACCCTAGCCCCTGCCCTAAGTGACCACGACAAGGTTCGGGGTCAAGCCCCCCCCAGGAATCCTGGGCCCAGCCTTGTTGGGGTTATGAGGACTCTGCCACACAGGAGAGTGGAAGGGGAGTACTTGAAGTCAGGCAGGCCTCTGTGTAAAGGAAATGGAAGTGAGGACTAGCTAGCCCATTTCACTGGGATAGGGTATAAACCAGGAAAGTTCCCCACAATAGCGGGACCATTCCCCTGCTTACATATGAATAGCCGATAGCCCGACATTGTGCTATATATTGTAATCGACATGCCCAGCAATATCCTGCTGACACTTAGCTGTCCATTTTATTCTTCTCATTAAATGTGGGTTATGTGATCAGTGTCTCAGTGCCTTAGTTAAGTACCTGGATGAAAAACAGTTAGCTCAACCCAGATAAGACAGAAACGATGCTGGTAGAAAGCAGGGGAAGCACTTCAAGGATCTAGCCGCAGCTTTGACTGCACTTTCTTTTGAAGGCCTACAACAAGGCAAGCTGATTGTCAAGATATTGCTTAACAGCTTCTGGTTTTATTGCTACTCCTGGACTCCCCTATAGCAAGAGTAGCCAAAAATGCCTCTTCAAGACTTCAGCTAGCTAGGAGACAGCACACTAATCTATCCGATGCAGACGTAGCCACAGCAGTCCATGCCTTAGTCATGTGGAAGTGCAAAGCTGGGACACTACAAGCAAGAATTAGGCCCATTGTATCCACTGCATATTCTTTATCCCAGATGTTCTGGAGTTTTTATTTTTCCTATGGAAATGCTCACTCACAGACAGCGCATACCAACGTCTCTGTTAACACTGATATTTAGCAGAAATCTCCAATATTGCAGTGTACTGAAGGCAACCTTAATATTCCTGCATATATCTGTCTCAACCAACAGTATGGGACTGCAGATTACTCTGTTTGGCACTAGCTTGGAAAACTATTGAGTAATTTTTTAATACTTTATATTCTAGTCTTTCTATTGTAGTTTCCCATGTAGAAAGGGAGAATGGTCATGTCTCACAGTGATCTGTTTGCAACCCTAAGGTTCACACCCCAGGGCCAGCCTACCAGCCCCTTTCTTTCTCTGATTTCTGTGACTCAGAATTACATATTGGTTTCAGTAATTTACACAGTATATACTTCGCTCCAATCTGATACACAGAGGCAAACATAGCTCAGTAGAGTATCTTGAACATCCCCCGTTGTGCTTGCACATGCACACATAGCAGTCGATTGCAATCAGGCACAATGTCTTCACAAAAGGAGCAGAGAGGATAAGTCTATGCTGATCATGATTCATGCAAAGAGGCGCTGGAGTAGTAAATCCTTTGGAAGTGGCATAGCACTCTCCTTCCTATCTCAAGTGAGATGATGGAGGGGATGGGGGAACGGTCCTTGAGTTCCTAATCAGTTGTCTTTTTATTGCTACACTTCCAATCCACCCAGAAGGTACAGAAAACACCGAGTACATTGCTCCTGTGTTCAATTCTTCACCGTGGTTTCTGGTTCAGTTTGCGATGATGATCAAAGCGCTGAAGATCTATAAGGCCTTAATGGTCTTGAACATGTGCCTCACACACTGTACCCCATCACATCAATTAAAATGCGCCTCTAGCTGCCAGCTCCCATGGTAACTTTCTCCGAGACATCCCTTCCTATGAAATTTGTTCTTGCCTGTTTATGAGGTTGCAAGGCTAGTGAGCATCAAGGCATAATGCAAAAGGTATTCATTTGGCATAGCTATTATTTTTCCTTTTCTGTCATAGTGCTGTATTTAATTTAACGTAATTTTATAGATAAGCACTTAATAGTTATAGCAATGAGGGCTCTGCAGTTGATGAAAGGTCAGGTTGCTCTCGCCCTTATGGCATTTGAGGGTCACCTGGCAGTGCAATTGCGTGGGGAGTGGGATTTGGGAGACATGCAGAGATCAGCACTGGGGTAGAATTCCCTGTACTGATGCACGGGGCAGATAGGGACAAGGATGGGACTGGAGCATCCACTGATATGCAAATCCGCTAATGCTCTCCAACCATGGAGGGGCTGCACTGGGGCTGCAGGGAGCTGACTACAGCTTCACTACTGCAGTAACATCTGCTGCTGAGGAGGTCAAAAACTGCTCTATAATCTAGGGGCATTCGGGCTGGGGAGGAAGACAATTCCTTCTGCATATCTCCAGCTTACATTAGCTGCTTCTTGACCGGGGCATTGAGGGCTGGATTTGGGTTGAAATTTCTCCAACTAAAATCTCCTATTCTCAAGGTTCCACTTGCTAGCCCATCTCCTTAGAACTGCACAGGACTGAATGTGATTCACTTCAAAGCTTATCAGTGCCACTTAATGGTCTGGAGTGAATTATGAATGATGCAAGGTAGTTTGGGTCACAGAAATCAGATCAAGATCACTTGACTTCAGAATATAATTTTCCAACATGAAGATTGAAATCAATCAACACTGTTCAAAATTATATATTTTATGACTAATATTCTTAGGAGACTTATAGATTTGCTAGCAGGAGAGGTCTTTTAAATTGCTTACTAACCTCCTGACAGTGGTTCTGAGGATCAGTTACGATGTCAGCAGATAACATTTAGATCAAATGACAAGCCTGCTTTTTTTCCTTCCATTTCAAAAGAGAAAATCACTGCATGCATCCTTCAACAAAAGAACAACCCTCTCCAGTGGCTTTGTGATGATATGGGAGATAATCATATCCGCTGTAGTGCACTGGCCTGGAATTTAACAGGCTAGTTATCTAGAGGAACATTTTAAAGTATTATACACAATGCAGCTTTATGGTACTCAGCTAAAGGCTCAGAAGGGCATCTTAAAAATAATATGCAGACTTGCTTCTGTGTATTGTACCATAAAAGTTTGGGGAATTATAATTTTCCTGTGGGCAAATTTTCTAGGGATCAAATGCGCCACTCTCCTGTGGAGCATACAAAATAGAGAAGCATACAAAATTTGCAACTAGTGGCTCGTCTTTCGAAAAGACCCAAGTATATTGCTGAAGAAGACTGTTAGAAATGTAAAATGCAATGGAGATTGGGCTAAATCCCCTTTTATTATAGGCTAATTAACCGTGTGGGGATCAAGTGAAATGATTTACAGACAGTCCTTGCTAAAGCCCATAGGCTGATTTAGTATCTCCTTCTCCTACTCCTTCCTGGACTCACTTAAAGTTGGAACCCTCTTCTCAGGTCCTGGAGAATCAAGTGTAATGTGAAACCAGAGGATTCCTTTAGGATCACCAATGCAGCTCCGCCACTGTAGTGTGTCTGGTGAAAACGCTCTATGCCAATAGGATAATAAGTCCACCTACGTGAGAGGGGGAAGCTATGTCAGCAGGAGATCTTTCCCACCGACATAGGGCTGTCCAGACTGATCATTAGGTAGGTGTAACTTTCATCACTCAGAAGAGTGACTTATTCACACCCCGGAGTGACATAAGTTATATCAACATCAATAATAGTGTGTACAATCCCTTAGTCTGAGCTTCCCTGAAGTACTAAGACAATATTCCTTCTCACACAGTTCTTAAGCATGCAACATACCTAAACTGCCACCCAACAGTTGAGTTCACACGGAGTCCACAATTTATGTGTGCTGTGGGAAGGCAGGATTTGGACTTTAAGTTTGTTTGGTATAAACAATTGTGTGGGTCTTGTAAGTGAAATGGGTTTGAGGAATCCAACTCCTCTAATTACTGTAAGAATTTTATCCTCATTATTAGTCTGCAAATCATACAGTAAAAACAGCTTGACAAAATGGCGAATGAACTGACTCAATTAACGTAGGAACATTTTATTCCTCTGTTGTACTGTGCCATTACATCTGACAGTTTTGCTTCTCCTCCAATCTAATAAAAGATTTTTGGCAAGCATCACAGTGTTATAGATTTTGAAAATCTGAACCAAATCTGGCCCAAAGCAAAACCTTGCTTCAAATCAAGAGTGGAACTGAATTTACATTTACATCTTAAACAGACCAATTTGTTATCATGAGAATTATTGACTTCTGCTTGATCAGTATGCAAATATTTTACATTAGGTGGTCATACTACATATATGAGGATTTTCCTAAGAGGTTTTTTTCTGTTTTTATTAATAGGTAAAATGTTGAAAGACCAGAATAAAAATAGCGGAATCAATTCCAGGCTTTCATGTTACACGACTATGTGTTATCTAATACTTTAGTCTTATATTCAATGAACTGGGGGTTTTAAGATTAGGTCTGTGTGAAACTGAACAATTTTTCTATGTTGGTGAATGGCAGGGCTCAACCTTCATCCCTTCTCTGTCTAATCCAAGCAGGATGGAAGAGTTTTACCTTTTCTTAGCTGCTTTTCTATTCTCATCCACCATTGGGTCCAGATTCTCTCCTGTGTTGTGACCACTTTGCATCATCCCGTTGGCACAAAGTGGCCCAAAATTCTGCATAGTTGCTTATGCAAGTATTGCCCAGTGAGCAGGAGTATTCTCTAGTGGTGTAGAGCTGGTATAGCATTCCCTAGACATAAACCCCTCGCTACTGCTGACATAAAATATGTTGCCCAATGGAAAAGGATTTTGTCCTGCTGATCCTTAGACGCTGTATGAGAACCGTTGGGGCTGGTTGCAGCCAACCAAATTTAGATCAGCCCAATTTATTTTGAGCAACTGGCCTGGCACACAACCAATCCAGGATTGCATGCCTTATCTGTAGCAGAAGACTGGGGTCTATATATTCTATTAAACTATAAGCTCTTTGAGACAGAGACCCTATTATTATGTACTGTGGAGCACGAAACACATTCTCAGTGCTTAACAAATAATAAAGATTCTGTTAAGATATATAGCAGTCATAGTCTCCTCCAAATATATTGGTAAGATCACTCTTGGAAGCAGATAGTAAGGACTACTGTATAATACTGGTAATTTATATTTTGGTACTAATTATTCACTGTATTACACCACTTTGATACCCACTTCAAATAAATCTGAGTTGTTGCACCTCTGATTGTGGGTGCAAATCAGTTAGATAAAGGTGCGACTACTTGGGTTATATCTGCGAACTAGGGAGGCTGGATTTTAGCCCTGCTGTAAATTTACCCATACATGTTTCCTTGAATCCAAATTCTCTAAGGTACTGCCAAAGACTGGACTATTTTATTTTATCAAACACTTCCACTGCGTTGATGTTCAGCAAAGCAGTTGGCAGTCCAGCCACTGGGACTGGGTAGGTTAATGGAGAGTGCCCCCACGGAGCTCCACAGACATGGAGTGGGAGCTTTTGATCTTTTGTCGCAAAAACAATCTATAACCACTCTACTCTTCTCCTTCTAGAAAACAGCTGCCATTATTTTGTCTTTTCAGTGTAGCTTAAAAACTGACTTGCTTGGAAGTTTAGCACAAAGGGGAAAAAAATCTAGAGACTCAGGGTCTATTTCAGTGAAAATCATGTCCAGCTTGTACAAACTCTGCGGAAAGTGGAAGAAGCCACTGGAAATCCATACAAGTCAGGGCTTGAGAAGGTAACCATGAAGCAGAAGGCAGTTTTTTCTGAGGTCAGCCCTTCAAAGATTTGTTCTTGTTGGTGGTAATGAGGATGGATTGTGTTGGTGCACAAGCATTTTCACACTCTATATAATCTGAAGTGAGTCCTGTACCAATCACTAGAGAAGTGGCAGTTCCTAATAACTAATTGGCATTTCTTTCTGACTACCTCAGATGTGCTGCACTCCAAGAGTTTACCACCAAGGAACATGAAAAGCGTGTGGGTATCTTCAACAGTGCTTAGCACTGGACTAACTCTGCTCCCACTGAGGTCAATGGGAGTTTTGCCATTGACTGCAGTGGGAATAGAGTTAGGCTATCACTGAGTCCACTTTAAAGAATCCCATCCATGAACTTGTTTCCCAAAAGAAAATCTTTACCAAAATTGGCCACGAATTCACCTACAGCCATGCTGCTCTAACCAATGCACTCTCTAGAGTGGGCTATTTCTGTTTTCTAAATAAATCACTAGAGCACAAAGAACCACACTTACTTTTTTAATGAGTGTATTTTCTTTAAAAACTCCGATTTAACTAGATTCAGATCCAACAAAATAAAAAGATTTTGTGTGTGTCTGAGATACACTCATTATAGGTATAAATATATTCACAATGAAATTTCCTACTCCTTGGAACCCCCGCATTTGTAATCAGTGTTTGAAATGTTCCACCACAGCACTTAGAAGGGAACATGTTTTGCGTGTGACACATATATATAAATCAGCTCTTCATTTTGAAGTAAAAAAAATAGACACCCAGAAGACACTATATGGTGATTAAGTTGTTGCAGCTTTCCCCCATCAGCTTGCTTTTGTCTCAAGTTCACTAAACCTAGTATTAGACTTTACTGCTTTCAAATACAACTCAAGTATAATAACTGTTCGTTACCTCCCTTTCCTTAACCTTCAATCTTAGACAACTAATTATCAGTAGTAGGGCAGAGTTTGCAGGTCCTCCACAGCCAGAACTTCCACTGTGGTTAAAAGTAGGGATCAATGGGAGTTCCACGCATGGAGGCCTTGCAAGTGGTGCACCTGAAGGCTGAGTTATGGCTGCTTGAGTGTGGGATGAAGCAGAAAGGGTTTAGGGAGAGGCTGTGGTGGGTGTTTAGCCCTCCCTTTTAAGAGCCTGCCTTGCTGCAGCATTGCCAAAGTCAGTGCGGAACATTTCAGAGGGGCTATGTCCAGATGAGCTGGGGCCTTGAGCCCCATGCATTGCAATCACAAGGAAAATGTTACTGCGACAACAAGCTGCAGTAAGTCTGGCTGGAGGTTATTATACGCTTCCTGCAGTACTACTGGAGGCATTATGCCAATTCCTGCTTTACAGGCATAACATCCTCAGCCACAGACACTCGGGCAGTGCTCCCTGCTCACTTTCTTTCCAACTCCCCCAATGTGGCTGAGTCACTAGGAGCTTAACTGAGCTTTCATGGTTTATTTTCAGCATATTACTGTTTATCATTTTAAGACACTCTTTTAAAAAGCCTTTTCCTGATAGGTATTCACTTGTTTGTAAACTTTCTTCCCAAGCGGAAAATCATAATCATGGAGCAAAACATTTAACGCTGGATTAAATACACACACTGTTCAATTTAAGGCTGTGTAAATCATCTCGGGTTCAATAAAGTTTATTCCATCTGTTTTTATCATCTGCTGTCACAATAATTTAGCATTCCCACATAACATTAAAATGTCAATGAATCAAAAGAAGAAACACATCTGTGGACCGTTAGTAGTTAATAGTACAGTATTGCATTCAGTAAGCCATAATAATTAATTAAATTTCACTGCCATAGATGCTTGTAATTGTATAATTAATGTTTCTCCATAATCACATAATAAGATCTGTATGATTCATGCTCTGTGATAATCTGTACACACATTGCCATCTCAGAATTTTAGCCACTTGCAAAACCATCGTTGTTATTTCTCTGTCTTCAAGAAACATTTTATGCATAAATAAGAGAGTAAATGAAGGGTCTGATCCCGAAGTCTGATCATGTATGTTAATTATATACAGTGGAATTTCTTAATTTAAACAATGTATTAATTCTTTGAGCTGTTTCATTGCTAACTTTATGTATGGAAAATATGAGGTATATTACAAGTAATGAGGCCTCCCAGTTCTGGTTAACCTGCTTATCTATTTTCAGTCTTTATCCCTGACTGAAGAGAGATTTTACTTGCGAGTTCTTCTTCTAGGCCCTGTATGTAGGAAGGTATATGTTCTGAGTCTATAGATTTATCCTAATCTTTCATTAGTTTATTGAAAGCTTTTTATTGAATTTAACATGGAATTGACAATGCATAACTGTGTCTCATTTCAGATAGAGATGAGCCAATCTGGGCACTTGGCTGGTACCCAGATAAATGTAACCACCTTCAAATGTCAGAATATAATAAATGATCTCTTCTGTAGGGTTTTACTTGTCAGGCTTTCTGCTTGGGAGATATTTCTTTAAAGTGATGCGTAATGAAGGCAGAAATAATTCCATTCTTTTGAGTAGCATACAAAACATATTTATAAATAATATCTTTATAACAACTTGGAGTTATATAGAGCAAGAAAAAGTGACATCACTATCATTCAGCTGAACCGTCTTCATGAGTCCAGTGTTACCTAAGGGGAAGAAGGCAATGCTTCAAAGAAAAACTCTAGAAATGGTAAGGAAAAGAAAATAAGAAAGGAAAGCCCCTTTTCTCGAAGCTGCAGACTTGACTCTCTCCTGTGTCTATCACCAGTGGATATTACCCTCCCTCCTGTATAGTGTAGAATCAAATAAAGAGGAAACAAGGTAATCAAGTACAAACAAGGTGAGTGTATTAAGGGTAAAAGGTACAAAAACTGGGGAGAATGGGGGAGAAATGCAAGAATAACACAGTAAAACAGCAAAACCATAAATCAGTAAAACAGTGAATCAGTGACTAACTCTGAGAGCTTGAAGCTCAGGTCCATAAACCCTCCCATGGGATTCTACAAAACAAAAAACAATACCCCAACACAGAAACCTTTCTCCTATTGCTCTGATGTAGCAGACATCATGTACAGGCGTGATGCCCAGGACCTACAACTCTTGGACTGATTTAGAGTCCTTGAGGAGGAACACTGGGGAGTCCAGACGACTGATGGTTCTTGTCACTGGCGAGGAGACCCTCTAGGATGATGGACACCAGGAAATGCAGGATATAGGAATGACGATGACAGGACTCCTCTTCCTCAAACACACTACGGGATAGATGTTGTTCTTCGATCTCAGCTCTGGAGCTCTGTGAAGACCCGACCGTGTACGAACTGTTGCTGGAATGGACAGCCCCACGCAGGTGCTGAACAAGTCCTTATAAAGCCTTTTTGGTGGGAAGAGTTCTGAGGTGATGGAATGCTTCTGAGGTGATGGAACCTGAGGGCTGGTCTTGGCAGAAAAAACGGTTCTGACTGGTTTGAGCTAGAGTCTTTGTGGTAAACAAGTCCCCTTTCAAAGATGGAGTTCAAAGTCAGAGTTCATATACTCCATTTTGAATTTCAGTTTACAATCAGTGATTCACTTCAGTATTTTAAAAACATCTTATTAATAGCTAATTGAAACAGTACATTCCATCTAACACCAAGACAGCTCATGACCGTATTCTGTACTGTAGTCCAGTAGTTCTCAATCAGGGATCTGCCATGAGCAAGTTTCAGGGTGTCCACCAAGCAGGGCCAGCATTAGACTTGCTGGGGACCAGGGCAGAAAGCCGAAGCCCCACTGCATGGGACTGAAGCCTGAGGCCCCGAGCCCTGCCACCCGGGGCTGAAGCTTAAGCAGCTTAGCTTCATGGAGTCCCTTGGGCCATTGTTCTGCTTTCTACCCCCGACACTGATCCTGACTTTTATAGGCAGAAAAACAGTTGTTGTGGCACAAGTTGGCCATGGAGTTTTTATAGCATGGGGGGGGAGGGGGCTCAGAAAGAAAAGGGTTGAGAACTCCTGCTGTAGTCAGCAGTGTATTCCATAAATTAGTCCACACAAAGATCCTGTGCAGTGATGATAATCAAGACAGGTCGGATTCTGTTGGTCAGTCAGGGAGCTAGAAAGCCAGAGAGAACAACAGGATATGTCCTGAAGTATCTTTTGTATTACAATTGTCTCTTCTTAAGTATGACCGAGACTAAACAAACCAGGATCTGGATTCAAACTTCAAAGCCAATCTGTATATTTCCACAGTAAGCAGAAACCAAAATGCAGATCCAAAATCTTCTGATTTTTGGAGAAGAGGGATTAATAAAGGGGATCTGGGTCCAAAGTTTGTGGTTGTACTAGTTAACATCACTGAATATCTATTTCACCCACCACTCCTGCTCGGGTTTTGAATGTACTTTTAGCCATGCTTCAAAAACTACCCCACATTTCCAGCTTCTTTGCTCTTCTGTTTGTTAAATTTCTAAGGGGTCTAGTCAATGCTTAAAAAAACCTTTAAAAATAAAACCAAAGTCCTGTAGGAAATGCTCTTGGTGATTCAGTAGGGGTGGATGCTAATAGATAGTGTCTGAATTCTTCACTCCTCTATGATAAAAAATTTACTTTCTTTTACAAGGATACAGCCCAAATAAAAATATTTTTTAAAAAGTTCATCACTGTTACTAATAACATTTCAGAGTGCTATTTGCACTATACCTGGACAGTGAACAATAGACTGGTCATCATGGTCAGTTGCACTTTCTTTTTGCAATTGGTGACTTTCTGATGCTCCTTCATTTGCACAATGTTGCAAAGGAGAATTTGAGTGTGAAAATCTTTCTGTTTGGTAAGGGCCTGATCCAACTCCCCTTAAAATCAATGGGAAGTCACCCTTTCCTCCCCCCGCCCCCGGCTTCAGTGAGAGCTGAATCGGCCCCTAGTCCTATAGATTCAGAACCTTAACTTGGGAATTAAATATCTTGATAGGTTACACTTTAAGTCTTGATGGTATGACCTCTTTTTTTGACATCAAGATTATTCCCAATGTATCTGGTACAATCTACAGTAGGGAAAGCGTGGTAGCCATTATTAGGTATATTACTATTAGGGAAATAATAAGGTAATAGACTTTTAAGAGAGTCACTCCCAAAATCCCTCAAGAAAAAAATGGACAGAAAATAGATACATATGCTAAGTTAAAATTCAAGACTTACATTTCTTTGCATCCCTGATGCACTAGGTTAGGTTTTTTTCTCTGCTGTCTCTAGGCTGTTAGTGGGTCACTTCCTCACAAAATACCTTGAAAACTAACTCAGCAGAAATCAGATCAGTCAGTAAAAAAGTCAAATGACTGAACCAACTAAGGGCTTGAGAACTTTATACACAAGTCTGTCAAGACCTATACCCTCCATCAAGACCTATACCAAAGATTCATCTCTCTGGCACCATTTTTTGATAGGCTACCAAGCCTATATTTATTTAGCCCTGACACAGTCACAGTTGGAAGCCCCTATTACACATATGGAAATTAGTCAAGCAGGAACTGTTAAAATTCAACAAAGCCTCAGGCCCAGATAGAAACTCTGCTGATTTCTATAAGGAATTCAACCTTCTTATGCTTCCATGCATCTCCAAACTCTTAACCTCAATTCAGCCTTCCATAGTATCTCCTCTTATATAAGGCAAAGTGAAATACTTTTTGTAACAAATAATATGTAGCAGTTTTCAGCTGCAGCTCTCGCAGTGCTTTACAAAGTAGATAGATATAATTATCCCCATTTGACAGATGGGGTAACTGAGACATAGAGATACGAAGTGTCTTGTCCACAGTCATGCAGCAGGTCAGTAGCAGGGACAAGAACAGAATCCAGGTCTCCTGAGTCATAGATTAGTCCCCTATTCCTTGACAACATTGCCTCCTATAATAATAATAATAAGGTTATACCCTGCAAAAGTTGTGCAAGTGGAACCCTCACCCTCCATCCCCGCCAAAGAAAAACCAAAATCCAAATATTACCATATCCCATTGCATGAGTGTGGCTAAAAGTTACATCGACATGTTCTGCAGTAGGGGGATCTCAAGTATCTCAGAAAGCCATGAATGTCCTTCTCAAAAAGCAAATCAAATACAACCAGAGGGAGGTAGTTCATCCATCAGAAGTTGACAACTCAGCTAGCTATCAAGTAAGAGAGACCCCTCTGCAGCTGATCTGTCTTAGTTGGGAAAAAATAAGAAAAGCATTACAATTAGTTAAAGGAATACTAACTAGGCAAGACAGGCTAAGTTAATTTAGCTGGGTGGTTTCTCATTTAGTCCATGAGTATATCACTTGGCCTCAGTCATAGCTCTTCAACCCATTTAGATAAAATCCTTGTACAGAAGATCAGAATCCAGGCAGGTCTCCAGTATATCTCATCCAATCTATGCTCCATCTGTTTTAATTCCTATTGATCACTATCAAATGGCTGTGTCCTGTGGACACGAGAAACAATTAGTTTACACAATGGATTAGAGAATTGAACTTTCCCTAACAGCTGATAATAACTGATCTGCACTTACCTGAAAGGGAAAGTCAGATACACATCAGCACCAGTGAGGAGAACATAGAGGACCATAGGCTTTGTAAGTCTCAAGGGCTAAGTAGAAATACACTGGCTATGGTCCTGATATAGATATGGAATAGTTCTGACGAGGTGATACAGGATGTATCAGAAAATATGATGCCAGTACATGCAATATCCAAACTAAACCCAAAGAAGATATAAAACATAAGGCTGGACTTGAGAGAGGTCTCTTCAAATATCTGAGGCAACTCCAGAGAGTCTCCATCTTCCAGGAAGCTGGCCCACCCTAAACTGCTGTCATATTTCACTCAAATATAATCTTATGTTTGATTGAAAACTATAAGATCTCATGTTTGTTTTCACTAAATTGATCCATTAAAAATAACTGAAGCAGAATCTTAGTGTTTTTAGCAGGGTTTTTTAATTAAAAAATATATTTAGCACAGTATTAGTATTAAATATGTGGGGACAGATTTTCAAAAGAAGTCCTCCTTTTTTGTTCTCAGAAATTTCAGATTCGAATCATCCTGGTTGTAATTTTTTGCCTGCAGTTATTTGTGCCCATGAGATATGCCTAGATGATGGTAAAGTATCTGATTTGGGTGCTTTTTGATATGTAGTTGTCCAAATGACCCAAACTGCACACACAAATTATTGTGGGGGCAAAACTGTACCATTAATTAACTGTACCTACAATTATGATAATATATTATTTGTGACCATAATTCCTAGGAGCTGTAGTCATGGACCAGGACCCCATTGTGCTAGGTGTTGTACAAACAGAATAAAAACACAGTCCCTGTCTCAAATAGCTTACAATCTACAATGATTTCAGGCACAAAAAAGGAAGGCCTGGAGAAAGCGAGACTGAAAATTTGGACCACAGTGTATTTTATCAGTGGAATATATTCCTTTAAAAAAACTGCTTCCAATTCTGCAGGGAAAATTACTTGTGGTGGTCATTTCTCACTGTACTTATTAATGTCTTCTTTGTGACTTTTCTTCATCTCTCACCTGTTCCTATTTCCAAAGCATCTTCACCAAAGTAATCTTCCTCTGTTGCAGGTCTTTACATTCTATCACTTTTGTCTCACTTCAAGCCCCCACATAATCTCTTCCTAGTTACAGCTCCAAATTGGCTCATTCTATTCCCTCCACTTCATATACTGCTGCTAATCCAGCTCCCTTCATATGATCGCCACTCAAGGCCTCATGCTTTTCACAGTGCACTCCCTGTACATGGGGATGCCTTCTTGGAACAGTTTTCCGCTTTTTCTCCAGTAGGTGCTTCTCTCTCTCTCTGTATAAATATCATTTTTTTTTCAATAACTTTTGCCTTCATCATTCTTCTTAGCAATAGTTTCTTTGCCCTCCCTTACTTCTACTATTGTCCTGTGTCTTTTCTCATGCCTGATCCAGGACACCCTTACTCATGTGAGTAGCCTTGCTGGCTGCAGTGGGACTGCTTGAAGGAGTAAGAAGTCCCCATGTGAATAAGGGTTGTCAGGATCAACCCCTTTGATTGTAAAGTCTCTGGTATACAGAATGTGTCTGACTGTTTTATAAAGCTCCGGATCTGGTTGTGATGCTATATGATGTGATCATTGTTATCACTAAGTAGAACTGTAGCACTACTGAGAATAGATTTTAAATACTAAACTAAAACTTCCTCCCTCACTTCAAAAACCTTTTCACTGTTCTGTACTGCAGTGATGTTTATGTTGACAGTTAAAAGGCTTTCATATTTTCCCTGGGTGTGATGCAGCTTGTACATAAGATGAATGAGGCAGGAGGGAATAATCAATTGTTGCAAATAAAGAGATGTGTCGGAGAGGTTTTAATAAATTAAAGTGTGAGATTATTTCTAATTAAAAGCATAGGCTCCCTGTGTGCTGTCAATCATCTTTACTAGATGTGACAACAGACGTGGAACCCATAATTGTGGGGCCAACTTGCACAATTGTTTAATATACCTACTAGTTGCATCTGGAAGCCGGGGCCTTGTCGATGGAGTTACATAAGTGTCAATGAGAAGAGAACCAAGCCCAGGGTTTTTAAATCTGGCTTTGGTTACAGTCACAAAGAAACAGGGAGATGAATGCAGATTTCAAGGTGAACTTTCATATCGTGCATGGGGTTTTAGACACGTGATCTCCACTAAAGCTAACAGAAATAGACAAAGCTTAAATAATGCAAAACACGCCCAGGGCCAGGTGCAGGCCTATGCTAAGATTCCTTTGTGCCACCTAAGAACTGTGAAGGAGCCTCAAAGCTGCCTTTAATGTGCAGCAAAGGATTGCCTTAGCATGGACAAATCTGCAACTGGCATAAAAGTGATGTAACCAACTCTTCATCAGCCCTCCTGTCCACACGGTGTCTGAAGGATGTCAGGGACATAAGGGACAGGACCAGAATGCACTGCACACTGGTGAGCCTTACCAGCATAATGTGACCTTTAGATATAAGGCATTATAGAAGTGCAGAGTATTGTTGTGGGTTGGCTTAAAACTTGTTATGGGTTGGGCATAACCACCGCCATTCATTCAGGATGAATGTAAAGAAGTGACTGAAATAATAGCAGTCTCCAAATCCAAACACTTCTTAAAACAGGCAAATGCAAAGCTACTCAGAAGTTTGAAGAACCTAGGCAGAAGGGTTGGCTGAGTATTGTTTGGAGGGCTAGGGGGTATGTGTGTGTGAGAGATACCACAGAGAAGCCCGTAGAAACAGATTTGGAAAGAAGCAAGACAAAGACAGACATGGTCCGGCAATGCCCTAGACATGTGGTTTTGAGTTAGCCATCAATCTGAGCTGGCTGGGCACAGCTAAGAGCTAAGAGAAGGAAAGAAGAAACACCATCTGAACTGGCAGGGGACCTGCAGAGACTTGTATTCCTGTATACCCAGGTACCATTGAGGACTTCCAGGATACATTGGAAGGGGACTGATTTATAGATGCTCAGCTGGACTTGGTCTGCATTTCCAAGATGAACAAAAGGAGGCCAAAGACACTCTGAGAAGCTGTGGAATTTGCCACTGAACTTGAATCACTCCTTGCAGTGGTGCACCAGAAGAGGAGGTAGTAGTCACTAGTGAGGAAGATGACAGTGGTTCACCATGAGCCCTCTAAGAACAGGTCTGTGTCTAATGTATGATGGAAAAGAGGATTCTAATCCTGTGTGACATATCTGAAGTAATAGAAAAAAGTTTATAAAACAAAGAAATTGTCAATAATGGAAAATTAAGGGAAGCAGTTCAGTTAAATGCTGGCACAATAAAAAAAAATTGGCCATAAAAAGGACTTATGAATAAAAGTTGGGCCGAGATAGTATCACAAGTGTCTAGTTAAAGCAAGTCCGTCTGTTTGGGAAATGGGGGTGCACCTCACTGAATAGGCAAAGCTTGGAAGCAGAAGGATCAGCCCCGCAGTTTTTGTTTAGATCTGGACAGTTAAACAACAATAATGGAAGATTGACTATTGAATGTGTAATAGGATCTATGATCTGTGAAATGTACAGAAAGAGCTGACACTAGCTCAGCCATAACTGTTATTAGGCCAGCATACTAAAAAAAACTACAGAATAGGGGATCCAAAACTAAAATACCTAGTTGGTCTCAAGTGGATACAGTGACTGGGCAAGGGTGCCTGTCCAAAAACTGGGAAAACTGGACCTCTGGAATTCAAGGAAGAAGGCTGGATAGCTGAGATAGAGCATGAGCTACTAATTATTTTGGATTTCATGGTGGCTAATAACTGTGTAATCAATGCTGGGGGAAATGTCTTGCAACTTCAGTCTCTGGAAATTCCCTTTACAGATATGGTCCAAGAGAGACAGAGAGTTTGTAGATAATTGCTTTGTAGTGATCAAGTTGTCTTGCCTCCTGAGGAAGAAACCATTATAACAGCTAGATGCTATGGTTACTTTCTAGCAAAGGAGAGATGGGGAGTAGTTAAAATCGATTGAGAGACACAGGGTCTTGCATGGGGGCAGAGGGGAATCTTGACTGCTAACATTCCTGATTCAGAGCTACAGGAGCAGATCCCTGTTCATTTGCTGAATATTTTGGACAAGCATGATTGCAAAATGTGAACCAGTGAATATTGGAAATACTGGTATTGAGGAAAAGTACAGGGGGGAATTTACACACACACACACACACACACACACACACTAAAAAAAAAAGGGAAAATTGAGGCTGTGCAGAACTGGCCAACTCCCTAGACACTCTCATATGTGCAGTTTTCTGTGACTGTTCCTATTATAAAAGATTCAGTTGTGGGCTTGCCAATATTGCAAAACCACTGAATAGGTTGAGTGAGAAAGGGAAACCATTTGTGGTCAGCAGAATGTTATTTAATATTTTCACAGTTGAAAAACACTCTTATGACGATTAATGTCCTAGCCCACCCATTTTGAAACATTTTATGGCTTGTCTACATGGCCCCACAGTTTGGACTAAAGGGGTGTGAATTGCAGCATGGAATGTTGCACTGTAACTCTGTTGTATGGACTACTTTGCATGAACTTAGATCTTGTCTTCATGTACAGCACTGCAGTGGTGCAGCTGGAGCATTGTAGCGCTTTAATGGAGATGTTACTACGTCAACAGGAAAGCTTCTCCCATCAGTGTAGTTAATCCACCTCCCTCAGAGGCTCTCCTGTTAACATAGTGCTGTCTAATCTGGGGTTAGGTTGGTATACTACGTTGCTCAGGGGTGTGGATGTCGCACCCCTGAGCAACATCATTATACCGATATAAATTTGTTGTGTAGACCTGGACATAATCCTGGTAAAAGAGGATTATATTAATGCGAATTAGTACCTTTTAGTTTGCACCCATACACGGGAGTTGCAGTGCAGCATGCTAGTACAGAGTTCAATTCACATTCCTGTAGTCCAAACTGTGGAGCCATGTAGCCACAGCTGTAGCCACAGCTGTAGCCACAAGTGCTAATTCTTAATGCTTGGGGGCAGTACTGATGCAAGAACACAAAGGATTTGAGAGACTGGTGGCTTATCACAACAAAAGTTCAAGTTCTCCTGTGAGAAATTATTGAAAAAGTTGAATGATGTAAGGTCATGTAGGAAATTTGTTTTTAAAAGAGGAGCTCTGGTATGATTCCACACCTAAAGAGATATCAGGGAGACAGGATTTCAGCCTGGCTGCCCCCTGAAATGAAGATTGTAGCTGTGGAAGCTGTGGTTGAAAAGTCACAACAGCAATTAATTCCCCATTAGAACAAAATAGGAAGAATCTCTCTCAGCCAGCAGATTTCACAGAAAAAAGGCTGTTCTTCAGAGGACTCACTGAAAGAGACCCAGGAGTGGTTGAAAGGAAATTTAGCAGGTGGTTTTGTTTCTTTCTACTTGGCATGGGCCATGCTGGGTTTCACCATTTTAGGGTCCACCAGGACAATGGATGAAGCTAAGGTGGGGACAGTTGTTGTGGGTTAGATTAAACCTTATTGTTATGGGTTCGGCCTAAGCATTATCTTTCATTCAGGATTAATGTAAAGAGGTGACTGAAATAACTGCAGTCTCCAAACCCCAACACATGCATATCTCCCTGCCCCAAACAAAGGCAAACGCAAGACTGCTCAGAAATGAAGAATCTAGACAGAGGGGGTTGCTGGATTTTGTTTTGGGGGAATGTGGGGTGCGTGTGACAAGACAGCGAGTGAGCATAAGGAAAACCACATAGACACAGACTCAAGAAGAATCAAGACAGGGCTTCTCTACACTTGAAATGGTACAGCAACACAGCTGCGCCGCTGTAGCACTTCAGTGCAGACATTATCTATGCCAACAGAAGGGATTTTCCTGTTAGCATAGGTAATCCACCTCCCTGAGAGGCAGTAGCTAGGTCAATGGAAGAATTCTTCTGTCGACCTAGTGCTGTCTACACTTGGGGTTAGGTCGTCTTATTTACACTGCTCGGGCGTGAATTTTTCACACCACTGAGTAGTGTAGTTAAATCAATATAAATTTCTAGTTTAGACTAGGCCACAGATAGCATAATAGCTGTTGCCCACTTGCTATTATAACATAAAGAAGATAACTGGAGACTTTTGAAGTAACAATGAACACTTTAACAGGCGTATCAGTGTCCCATTTTTTTTCTGTATTTGAACTGACCATTTGAGACTCAATAGATTCAGTAATCTGGTCTGGTTTTGCTTGAATTTCTCAGTTGGCTGTTGACATCGTTTCTGTTTGTTCCATATTTTCATTCCTCTCCTGCACAATTATTTTGGTGCTTGTGATGGGGTATACAAACCCCACATTGGCCAATAAGGGGTTAAGAAGCAACTCTGGGCTCAGCTAGCCCCACCCTGCCACACCTGCAAGAGATACACAGAGTTAAAAGGGAGGAATTAAAAGGGAGCAGAACTGCTCACTTGTGGGCAGGCCAGGGAAGAGAACGGACCTTTACCCTGCAGCTTCTGAGAAAAGGGCTGAGGGAAGGCAGGGTCTCTCCCATCAACAACTGCCTGAAGGTTCCTCCCTGAGGGAAGGGGACTTGCTTCTGATGGACTCTGAGATGGAGGCATTTCCCCCTCTTGCCTATTAACCCAGATTATTTGTGTTGATTCCATCTGTTTTGTTTGTCCTGAACGGGAGAGACTTGGAACTGACAAATGGCTGGAGGGCCAAGACACAAGAAGAGGCAGCTGCTGCCCTAAGCAAGAGAGCTACCACACCACACCAGGCTGTGAAGAGATGCCAGCTGGGGAGCTGATCGCTACCACACTTTCTTGTTACAGACTGCAAACTTTGGGGAATAGCGAGGTGGTAGAAAGTGGCCCAGAGCGGGCATCTCTAAGGTCCTCCTGGGTCTCAGACCCTTTTGTGGCCCTCACAGGGCCCTGGTCTGGACGCCAGTGGAATGGGAGGACCCAGACTCCCCTATCAATCCCCTATTTGCATGTTGAAGTGCCTAATCCCCTGACTACGTCCCCATAAGCAAAGACAATCAGAGTGCTCATCAAATCTTTCTGTTTCTTCTATCGACATCTCATTCCTCTGTCTCAATAAGATAAGATCTTGGAGCAGTGTGTTAGTCAATCAGCTTGGTAGGTTTCCACGCTCCTTATTGACAAATACAAACAGTCTCTCCATTTTCCAGTGGTGATAAAGGCTTTGCATGTTGGTCAAAGAAATATTTCTGCTCTGATAGTCTCAATTTTAGGTTTTTTTGTATGTCCTCTGTATCATCTTGAGTTGAAACATCTGTGATGAAGTTGGCAATCTGATCCTTAGATGTCTTCCCATGAGGAGTTGAGCCTGTGATCCTAAATTTCTTACAGGTATATTCCAAATAGTCTAACAGGCTAAAATAGCGGTCAGTGTTATCCAGACTACATTTTTAAAGAATCTTTTTTACAGTTTGAACTGCTCTCAGCAATTCTATTCAATTGTGGCAACAGCTGACTTGTTTTGTGAATAAAGTCCAATTGCAAGTCTTTGGAGAAAAACTGTGGTCCATTTTCACTAATGAGTTCTTCAGGTATCCATACCTTGCAGATATAGACTTGCACTGTCTGATGACAGATGTATTTGTGGTGTCCTAAAACAAGCAGACTTCAAAGATTTTGAATAATGATCAACCAGAATAAGATAATCTTCACCTTGAAACTCAAACAGTTCCATGCCAAGTTTCTGCCAATGTCTGTTTGCAACCTCATGTGGTAGCATTGGTTCCTTATGAGTTTCGTTTCTGAAGGTTTGACTGGTTGCAAGACTGTGCCATGTCCTCAATTTGACCGCGTTTCAGGTCTCTAGTCTGGTCCTCCTTACAAAATAGTTCATCTTAAGGTTTGCAGCACAACATCATTTGCAGTAGCTGTTTGAAATTCCTTCAATCTCTGTTTTGAAATAGGCAAATAAGACATCCTGAGATGTATTGCAACATCATCTTCCTCTGAACTGAGTCCTACACCATGCCACATGTATACTCTAGGTAAAGCATCAGCAATTGTTAACATTTTCCCTGGTCTGTATCCAACTTCCTGTTGATATTTCTGGAATGTTAGCAACCATATTTGAATCCTTGGTGGAACACTGTACAAAGGCCACCAGAGGCTTGTGGCCTGCTTCACAGCTGCTCTTCCCCCACAGATAAACTGCTATAATCGAGTACAGTCAAATACTATTGCCAGCATTTCCTTTTCCATTTGGATATAGCTCTGTTGTGTAGTTGTCAGACCTCTAGAGGCATAAGCAATATTTTGCATCAATATGGCCTCTAAACTGGTAAAATTTGCATCCACTGACACAGTAACCAGTTCTTCAACATTAAAGTACTTTGGCCTGAGGGTCCTTTAAGTAATGCCACCTCATGCATTTTGCAGTGGAGTTCATATACTACCTAATTCACTGGCATCCAGGCAACCTTGACATCTTGACAGATGTCTTAAAGTTGTTACTGTTGACATGTGCTGGATAAATTTCCCAAGATAAGTAACTATTCCAAGAAATTGTTGCAATTCAGCCTTGGAGGTCAGTGTGGCCATTTCAGTTATTGCAAAAGTTTTTGAGTTGTCAGGTTTTAGACCTTCTTTTGTCAAGCGAGGCCCCAAATATTTTACGTCAGTGCCAATTTGCATTTGCTGTAATTCAGTTGTAGGTTCTTTTTGTGACACTTGTCTAAAACCTTCTTGAGCCTTTCATCTTGTTCTCATCTGATATTTCCTCACACCAGCATCTCATCTGTGTAAAATTCACCTTCCAGACCTTCAAATGTCTGTTGGATTGCTCTTTGCACCTCAGAAGCTAAACAGATACTGAAAGGGAGCTTGGTGAACCTGCGCCTGCCAAATGGTGGTTTGAACGTAGAGTCTAAACCTTTTGTCATCCAGCTGCATTTGCCAAAATCCACTACTGGCGTTTAAGACAGTGAACACTAACTACAGTAGCAAAAACTACTTTGCTAACTTGCTGGTGATTTCTTCTGTTGTAGGCAATTGAAATGTTCCCTTAGTACTGCTTTATTCATATCTCTCAGATCAAAACATATTCTTATTTCATCTTGACCTGGTTTGTCTACAATTACTATAGAATTGACCCATTTTGTAGGTCATTGCACTTTTGTTATTACTTGTAACTGTTTCATGTAATGCAATTTTTTTCTATTCAGCCCTCAATACCACAGGAACTTTACAAGGTGCATGAATTACAGGTGGTACTTGTGAGTGCATTTTTATTATGTGCTTTCTTGGCAAGCACCCTAAACCTTCCAATACATCCTTATATTCTTTAAATATATTTTGGCCACTGTCTTGTTTTTCCTTTAACCATATTGACACTAAATTTGAATTTGTCACTGCCTGAAAGCCCAGTATGGCTTGTGAGTCAAATTCCACCATCTGAAATTCCAGCAATGCTTTCTTATCCTGATATTCACAGTCCAAGGTGGATTTGCCATATACCTGCAATTTTTCCCTGAGTAGGTTATCAGCCAGATACTTCAGCAGTGAAGTGGTTCAACCCTTAAAGACTGCTATAGCTTTACAGATATCACACTGCCTATGGCCCAGTATCAATTTTAAATCTCATGGTTTTGTGATCATTAATAAGCAAATCCACATTCCACTCATCCTGGGGAGGCTCAGTACTCAGCATACCAAGGAACAGATCTTGCGAGTACTCATCTGCTTCTGTGAGAGTAAACATGCGTCTGCCCTGGGACTTTTCCTTTCCAGAGATGCACATTTTGGCAAAATGATTGCTTTTGCCACATCAGTATTCTTGTCCATAGAAAGGACAGTTCCCTACAGCATGGCTGTGGCTGCATTTATAACAACCCTTAGTTGCCTCTGACTGCTTTTTTTTTTTTTTTTTTACTTCTCTTGATCACAGCCTTTTATTAGCAATAGATTCTTCAGACAGATTAATCAAGTGCACTACTAGCTGAAATAGAAGTTTCCAGGAAAGAATGTTTGGCTGACATACATGTCCCATTGGAAGTTCAGTACTAGAATGTGATGGCTAGCTTTGCCCCATGTAAAGTCTGCTGATGGATACATTTATTTCTTTAGTTACTGTGACGGGGTATATGGGTCCAGGGGTAGCCCCTGAGGTGTAATGTTCTTTTCCCACTGGTGCTCCAAGAAAAAGTCTCTGCCCTGTAACCTTTTGTATATGGATTGGGGCTCCAGACTGGGTTTTCAGAGTCTCATCTGGCAGTCTCTCCCTTGCAATGTAACAGGTAACAAGCTTCATACATTTGCCTGAGATAATAGTGTGCAGAGCCTAGTTTGAACTCTGAGCCTTTAAACGTGACTGTGCTCTTTTCAGGGGCTTACAAAAAGCTGGAGGGCGGGGGGTTGCTGACTAGAATCCAGGACAAGCAGTTCAAACTACGCTTGGTGGTTTGGCACCCGAATGTACAAAGCTTGTTACCTGTTACATTGCAAGGGAGACCCTGCCAGATGAGACTGAAAACCCAGTCTGGAGCTCCAATCCACACATTGTTTTGGTGTTTAGACACTAGATGCCTGAAGGGAATACTCACAGAGGCTTTGCTACTCTGCTTTATTTTGGTTACATTAAAGCAAGAACACCAACAACCCACAACCCTGTAAATGAACCAGAAACCCTGGAACAGGGTTAATTTGCTTAATATGGGATTCCTGCTGAGTTTCTGTGCAGAATCTGTCCCTGCCAGTTACCTCCTTGCTCCTTCAGCTTGTAATTTGGCTGGAGGCAGAGGTAGAAGTAGAATTTCTCAGAACAAATGAATGTGACAGATTTATCCTTTTCCCTTTGTCTGCTTCTTTTTTATGTAATAATTTAGTTTTGTCTCTTTTTTACTGGCAGGTCCTTAAATCAAAGCTCTGAGGTTTATTAGTTATGGATGCCTATAATTAAAACACGTCTGTGTTGTGAGAATATCTACATAGCATTTATTAAACTCTCTAAGCCCCTCCCAGCAGGCAGGAAGCTCTAAAACCTTGGAAAGATTCCTTGGGCTAGACTCTTTTGGTTGTTTCCAAGTCCTGGTGAGGAATCTGGAGGGAATAATGCCAGAATATTAAAAAAAAAAAGTTTGAATAAACAAAAATATGAGATTAAGGAAATTATACTTATCAACAAGAAATATCTAAATTTCAAGTTAAACATTACATTATCGAAACTGAATTCTCTAAAACATGCTATTTCAGTATATAAGCAGAAACCTCAAGGAGTTACAGCTGCAAATTAGAGTTGGAAGTAAGGCTAGGTCCACACTACCCGCCTGATTCGGCAGGTAGAGATCGATCTTCTGGGATCGATTTATTGCGTCTCATCTGGACGCGATAAATCGATCCCAGAAGCGCTCCCCCATCGACTGCAGAACTCCTGCTCGCCGAGAGGAGGAAGCGCTGTCGACTGGGGAGCTTGCCTGTGCTGCATGGACCCACAGTAAGTAAACTTAGTTCGATCTAGGAAACGTCAACTTCAGCTACGCTATTCTCGTAGCTGAAGTTGCGTTTCCTAGATCGATCCCCCTGCCCCAGTGTGGACCAGCCCTAAGTCATACACACAAGGTTGCTAATGCCTGTAGCCATCTACAATTTTCAATCATAGGAATCTTGCTTGTTTACTAGTACTGACTGGCTGGCACTAATGAGTAGAACTAGTCAAAAAAATACTGAAACAATGTTTTGATGAAAATTTTGATTTTGGCTGAAATTTTTCAGTTTTTCAATAATTTTGTTTTTAGTAAAACGATTTGGATTTTGGTAAGAAACGTTTGCTTTATTGCTTACACAGTTATTTAACTTTCAGCTTGGTTTTTGGTAAAAAGGGTATGTTTGTTTTTTTTGGAAAAAACATTTTTTTATAAAGTAATGGGTTTCAAAAATTAAATCTCAGAAACTATTCATGGAAAATTGAAAAACCAAAGAACAAAAACCTAGCATAATTTAAAATTTCCAATGAAAAATGGTATTTTTCAGCCAGCTGTATGGATGGGGCTAAGCTCACACCGGTCCTGTGGCCTAACTTGACATTTATTTGGAGAGGATACCCACACATTCATTCTACTAAGACACTCATCAGTTTTATGAAAATCTTTCCTTTCCATATATGGTAAAATAAAGTTTGAGGCTATGATGATCCTATTCATCATGGAAACTAATCTACTTGTAGGCTGTAGAAAAGGTGAACCCTCATATTCTGATCTAAGGAAACTGAGGGAAATTTATTCAGCAGCTGGAGCACAGTATCTAGTCTTAGATAATTGGAACTCTGCCTCAGTCTTCCAGATAATCAACACAGACTAAGAAGGGGAGTTATATAAACTTAGAAAGAAATATCAACTAGGGTGGCTTCCTGGAAACCACAACACTTATAAACACAACACTTTTGGAATGTGCACTGTTAACACTAGAGTTCTCATCCAGCAGCACATCACCTCCTGTTTCAGAATAAGGTTCTCTTTGTTTTCTTTTTTAGTACAGTGACAATTTTTGTTCCTCCTTGATGTCAATCAACTGAAATTCACTTCAGACTCCATTTGGAAATCAATACTGTTAGTGAATTGAGTCTAAAGAGGTCATAGTTCCTGTATTATTTCTTCTCCAATGAATACATCACTGTCAAATTCCTTCTGGCCAGCACATGTGGGAAATCTAAATTAAAAAGCAGAGCTACTTTTATATGTAGCTAGGCTGAACTCTTATATTGAACTGCTACCTCTTCTGTTTGTTGGCTATTCAGCTGCAACAAGACCAGATAATCCAGATGAAAATCTTGAGTAACTACACACATTTACATCTGCAACCTGAGTGGAGTTACTCCAGAGTCTATAATATCTGTAAAGTGCCCATCGCTGTAATATCTAAGCACTAACTGAGCAGATTATTTTAATATATTTAATGAAAGATTGAAATCAATATAGAGAAGTTCAATGGAAAGGATTTTTTTTATGTCAGTAGCATTTGATCATATCCCTGGAATGTGTAATGTGGCTTGCACTTTTAATGGCTTGCTTATTCCAAATTGTGTTACCACAGAAATTATTGCCAAGATGTCATTGATTCTCAGCTGTAATGCTTAATTGAATAGTTCTGAAGCCCCCTCCCCCACCAATAACTGTTTAAAAATGTGGTTATTTGCATGACAAAGTATGAAATGCAATTACATTTGACTGGTATAAAGAATTAGTGTAGTTTTAATCTAAATTCAAAGAACACTCATTATAAAGACTGCAATGGAAGCAGTCCACCAAATTCATTTACACAACCATCTGACTAATTTTGTTTTGAGGGGGCCTAATTCTGCCCTTAGTTACATGGGTGCAGGCACCCTACCTGCCACACTCTTTAGGCAAAAACAAGTACATTTTAATTTGCATAGACTTGGCCTTTTCTAGACTGGGATTTTCCCTTGCTATCAAGCTGTACCGGTGCATCCTCTAGTGCAGATAGGCAAAACCACAATTTTCACCAGTAGAAGTTACACTTGTTTCAAGCAGGCCACCAATGGCTTTCTTTGGGGCAAATATCTCCCGTCTAAACAAGGCATCTTTAGAGTGGTTGCTGCTTGTGCAGGGGTCCCCACCTACACACTGAGATGTGCGCTCATGTTTTCATCTGCTTCCCAAATGTATACAGAGACCCCTGCCTTATGATTTAATCTGCCCCCAATCCCAATGCCAATTGTGTGCCCCAACATACATTTTCATACATGTTCTACCGCTGCTGTTTCTGGCCCTGTTGTTCTCATTAGAACTGGGCTTCAGCTTCTTCCCTTGCTGTTGTGCTCCCTCACTCCCCAGGTGAGGTGGAAGAGGAATCTCTTTACCCACTTCCCTTCCAGGGAAGGGACAGCAAGAAGTTTCTCTCACATACCACGACTGGGTGGGGAGACAGCAGGAAGTCTCTGACCACTCCGCCCCCGCACCCACACCTTGGTATAGGGGTGGCAGGAGAGCTGTTTACTGGGAGAGGGACAGTGCTGAAAGCCAGACAGTAAGAGCAGCAGAGCCAGCTGGAGGGCTTAGTGCTTCAGGAATAGTGCTTTAGGGAGAGGATGAGGTGAAATCTCTGTCTGCTCCATGTACTGTGGGAAAGGAGACCCCTTAAGATGTGAAGAAAATCTGATTGTTTGCCCTTTACCAGGAGGTGGGGAAGGACAGCCAATCAGAAGGGGGGAATTTCCTAAAGACTGACATGTTTCCCCCATAGATGGGTCTGAAAACCTGCAATCTAAGTGGAAAACCTGTATAATTGACAGCCCTGCAGCTCCCACTGCCTCCTCAGTAAGTTGGCAAAATTGGTGTCCATTGTCAGATACAGACCCTAATCCTATAAATTTCACTGGTAATGTTGCACCACAAAGGCAGGGCAACTTACACTGTAAAGGACAAAATCTGTTTCAAATTCAAACTCCTTAGTTAAGGTATAGGCAAACCTCACTGATGTTAATGTGCAGCATGCTTTTGCCGTGTTGGTCCCAGGATATCAGTGAGACAAGTTGAGTGAAGTAATATCTTGGTCTTGGCCAACTTCTGCTGGTGAGAGACACAAACTTTCAAGCTTACACAGCATTTCTTCAGGTCTGGGAAATGTACTCAGAGTACAGACTTGAGTAAAAGAAAAGCTTCTCTCTCTCGCCAGCTGGTCCCATAAAGATATTACCTCACCCATCTTGTCTCATTGATGTGAATAGGAATTTTGATTGAGTGAAGAGGTCAGGATTTGGGTCTATATAACTAGCTCTTCTGAGTGCATATCAAAGGCTGTGTTGTGTTTTGCTAGCCATAGTAGGACTGGAAGGCAAATTGTACACTTTTACCAGAAAAACTCAATTCAAACTGATGAACTTCCTACCCTTGAAATCCCATTTCTGCAGATTATTACCTATTGCTTATGGTGACCTCTGGCTCCAGTTACTCTGAAAAGCTCCAGTACTTAGAAGGAAGGATGAGGAAGGTATGAGATAATGTGGTTATATGTATGAAACTCATTAAATAATTTAGTGGATTTGCTAATTGAGCTCATTATTCAATTATTGCAGGGAAGGTTGTGAAGTCTGGTTTAATTTCCCTGCTCCACAGAGTCAAATTGATAGGAGCAGGTTTTATTACATAAAACAATCAATATTTACAAATTATATATGCACAATATATATGAAAGGTTTTAGCTTCAGTATCCTTTTGGTCTGTTATTCACTCTTTCATTCTTTCATCCTTTTTCACATGAACAGAATGATATTTGGACTGCAGAGATTAAAAAATAAAATACATATCACATTCAGGTCTTTTTCTTGAAGTAAGATATCCTTTTGGCTGTTGAAGTGTCCGTCACCAAAACAATAAAAATCAGACTTTACACCATGTGGAAAGCCAAAAAGAACTCATCACAAATATGCATTAGCTTTGTTGTCTTTCATTTATGTTTTCATCTCTTTCTATCTTAAATAGTATTTGTTTGAAGACATGCACTGACACCAACAGCTTCCTCCCTCTTGTCCTTGTGGTTTGCACACAATATAAAATGTTAGAATTCCTTGAGTGCTCAGTTGTTAAATTCAATGCATTCTTGATAACACTGCTCTACAGCCAAAATGCTTCTGAAATAGATGTAGTCAAACTTTACTAATTCTGGGTCACTGAGAATGAAAATGATGCTTAAAATTGTTGATTGGCTCTAGTTTTCAAGATATGCTATTGAGTCAGTATATACGACCCTTGACTTGGGAATGGCGGAGGATAAGTGAGTTATAAAGGGAAGGGATCTCAATTTAAACCAGAAATGACTAAAATACATCTTTGACTGGATCTATGAATAAATCTATGACTGGGTTTGGACAGTACTTGCTTTTTAGGCAAAACAATGAATGATGTAATCTGAAGCTGGATTGCATCATACATTATATGAATTGCATCATGTTATTCCTAGAAGTCATGGATGATGCAATCATAACGAAGCTTACATCACTCTGCTGAACAAATTGCCCTATATCAGCTCTAGAAATCATACAGTGTCGTGCTCTCTTATTTGTCAGTGTTTGATTTTGCAAAGGGACACATTTTTGTTTAGCCAAAGTGAGCAGAGATGCCTCGTACTTGTGTGAACAGTGCAGATAACTTCTGCTATGTTTGTGGTGAAGTGATTTTTGCATCACAAAAGCGCAGTATAACCACTATGGTTAAGAAAGTCTATCACCTTTATTTTGGCTGCAAAATTGGAGATCAGGACAAGAGGTGGGCCCCACACATATGCTTCAACACTTGTGCAACAGATCTTCTCCAGTGGTTGAACAGGGAAAGGAAATGTATGCCTTTTGCAGTGCCAATGATTTGGAGAGAGCCAACAGATCATACCAGCAATTGTTACTTCTGCATGGTGCCTCCAGTTGGGAAAGGTGTGTCAAAGAAGAAAAAGTGGACTGTGCATTATCCAAACATTTCATCAGCTATACACCCAGTACCCCACGGAGAAGGACTGCCGGTTCCTGATGCACCAGAATCATTCTCACTTGAGTCAGACGAGGAAGAGGATGAAACTTCTGGTGCTGAACCATCAATGTCACAGGACCCACATTTTCTCCCATCCTCCTCCTCTGAACCACACCTCATAACACAAGGTGAACTGAATGACCTTGTCAGGGATTTGGAACTACCCAAGAGTAAGGCAGAGCTGTTGGGCTCCTGACTACAGCAGTGGAATCTCCTGGCAGGTGATGTTAGGGTTTTCATGTTCCGTGACCGTCAAAAGGATCTTGTCCCATTCTTCTTCATGGAAGGTGATCTTGTAGCCTGCAACAACATTGATGGTGTGATGGCAGCCCTCAACATCGTTCACGATCCAGATAAGTGGAGACTGTTCATTGATTCATCAAAGACGAGTCTTAAAGCTGTTTTACTGCATAATGGCAATGTTTTGCCATCACTTCCAGTTGGTCATGCAGTCCATATGAAGGAAACCTATGACAACATGAAACAACTTTTGAGGTGCATAAACTATGACCCACTTCAGTGGCAGCTTTGTGGTGATTTGAAGGTTGTTGCTCTCTTGCTTGGTCTGCAGACTGGATACACAAAGTACTGCTGTTTTCTCTGTGAATGGGATAGTCGTGCAAGAGATTCCCACTACATCAAGAAAGATTGGCCACTCCGAAAGTCATTGGAGCCTGGGAGGAAAAGTGTTCAGCATCCACCACTTGTTGAATCAAGGAAGATTTTGTTACCACCCTTACACATCAAGCTGGGTCTGATGAAGAACTTTGTCAAGGCCATTGACAAAACACAAGCAGCTTTCAAGTACCTCCATGGAAAATTTCCAAGGTTAAGTGAAGCTAAGATAAAGGAAGGTGTCTTTGTTGGTCCTCAAAAAGGACAGGAGTACTTGTGGCACCTTAGAGACTAACAAATTTATTAGAGCATAAGCTTTCGTGGACTACAGCCCACTTCTTCAGATGCATACAGAGTGGAATAAATATTGAGGATATATATATATATATACACACATACAGAGAGCATAAACAGGTGGGAGTTGTTGGTCCTCAGATTCGTGAACTTCTTCGAGGTGATGCATTTGACCATGCACTGCTTGGCAAGGAAAAGACGGCATGGAAAGCCTTCCAGTTAGTGGCAATAAATTTTCTCGGAAACAACAAGGCAGACAACTACAGGTTGTTGGTGGAAAACCTCCTCAAGGCATACCAAAGCCTTGGTTGCAACATGTCACTAAAGATACATTTTTTGCACTCTCATCTAGATTTTTTTCCACTGAACTGCGGAGCAGTGAGCGACGAGCACGGCGAGCGATTTCACCAGGACATTGCAACAATGGAGAAACGCTATCAGGGCAAGTGGAGCCCATCAATGCTTGCAGACTATTGCTGGACAGTGACAAGAGATGCTCCATTTAATGAATACAAGAGACAAGCCAAGAAGCGCCGAGTAGACACTGAATAGGACTAAACTATGTACATAATAGTTTTTTGCCTTTTGTTTCATAATACATTTTATTTATGTAACCCTTTTGCTGATTTTTAAAGTTTTACATAAACAGGACAGGTGAAATATTATCATGTAAAGGAACCATAAACACATGAAAAGACCTAGGTTTACAATTTAGGATTAAAACTCTACTATCTACACAATATACATAGACATAAAATGTAAAAACTTAAATATCTTAGAAACAGTAGCCAATCAGTTGTTTTAATTGTCAGATTTGAATTCAGCATATCAAAATACATAATAAATAGCACGTTTTATCTCGGAAGCAGACAACTTCTCAAAAATTGTAGACCAGTGTAATCAGTCATAATAATACGAGAACACCTACACGAAACGTTAACATATGTAAAGTATACTAAAGGTAGATTAGACTAATGAGAATAAATTATAGGAATATGTGTACATACTGTAGCAAGGGGAAAGGTTTTTAAGGTGTGCATTGATTATTATTATTTTCATTGAGAATATTGTGCCTGGTGCTGAACAGACAGCAAGGAAGGTGCAGTCATTGCTCAATTGGGTTTACAATTTTAAGGTCTAGATTGGGTCTAACCCTGCATCGGACAGGAAGAAGGCATGAAGCCAAGAGCAGGACTGGATGAATCATCCATCTCCATTATCTAGGGAAACAGTAGAATTTGCCAAATGGTGGTCTGCCTGCTAGCCTGATTCTGACACAGTCTTTACCAGGTGGCTCAGGACCCCTTTTGGGGCCCCCATCACACATATATTTGTAACTGGCTAATTGTGCTTTGAAGGGAAAAATTGCCTCTTGATTTTACCCCAAGGATGATCATTTCATTCCCTGAGGCATGGAATTTGCTTTCCTGTGTCATTCATTTGGCATGATCTCTCCTCCTAGAATAGAGTTAACTTTCTGAGTTATAATTGTGCAGATGTTCATGCAGGCCCCTCTTAAATCCCACTGAACTATTTGATTAAATCATTATTTAAAAAAAATTAATTCCACAAATTAAGTACTCAGTGTTTGTACTGTGCTGAGGCCATGGTACGTGATGATTTGATTGCATACTGCCTCTGTGGGAGCTCCTGGGGGCACAAGGGCCCTGATTACTCTCTGACATACATCTGTTTTACATTGGCATATCTCCACTGACTTCACCAGTGTGAGAGAGATTAGTGCCCCAGCCTTCCAGGTGTGACAACTGACGTGCAACCCTTGGGCAGGATGCAACATATACTCTCTTCAGCATCTCTATGAAATCTCCTCCTTCACAATGCAACATTCTAGGTGCAGTAATCCACTGACCTATGCGAAAGCAATTCAGTGTCCCTCTTTGAACTATACAAAGAATGTTTAATCTTTGGCACTAGTGGGACATGGGCCAACTAAGCACCCATGCTGCCCAGACATTGGGCACAAGGCCCTTGGCAGTCCACCCACAACCTGGAGCCTACCCTAGACCACTTGTGGAGAAGCCAATGAATGTTCTAACATCCATTACCCCATGAGGACAGCAAAAGTGTCTGCACACAGTCACATTCATGTTACCCTATCTGTGATGTCAGTGAAACACCAAATTATTGATATACAAGAGTGAGGGGTGGAAATGACCAGGGGGGAGGTGGTGCATGGAAGAGGCAGAGAGGAAGATCAAAAGCATGGGTGTGTATGAATGGGGATGTATTAGGGTTGAATTTTCCTAGAAAGATGATGAATAGAAAATACAACTCTACCCCGATATAACACTACCCGATATAACATGAATTTGGATATAACGTGGTAAAGCAGCTAAGTGTTAGTATACGAAAACAAACACATGAAATAATATAGCACCCTTGTGTTGAATCCCTCTCTCCCAGTCTGTTGTCAGCATGCTGGCTGCCCCATCAGTACTTGTTTTATATGGATATAAATAATAAAAATTCACAATGACCTCTTTGGTCCTTTCCCCAGAGGGTTCCAGCTACTTACTGCCAATGTATGATGAAATCTTAGATTAGTTCTCCTTATATGTATTATTTTACACTTACTAATGTTAAATTCAATCTGCCATTGTTTAGTTACTCATTTCCCAATTTGTTTAGATCCTTTCTGAGTCCTTGATTGTCTTCCATTGTTCTGAGCACCATAAATATTTTAATAGATTCTAGCATTGTCTATCATCTAATACTACATGAAGCCTAATTATCATGCACAGCTCTGTGGCAAAATCATCTTACATAGTTGGGACTCTCAGAATTTGGCAGGTTGTTCATTGTTACAAAGAAAACATCTAATGATTCTATGTAAAAAAGCTCTTATTCAGATGGGAGTGATTGATTAACCAATTAAAATCATCTTTAGTTTGACTGGATTCTCTGCAATATTTTATGTTTTATATTGCACCTCTGTGGTATCAATTCACGTCTCTTACAAGTTTCTGCTTGGCTATTGCATCTACATTTAAAATCCATGCAGTGTTTTGAGATGAGGCATTTTGGGAACTTGGCATTTGTTTAATGCTGCAATGGGTTCCTGTAATTAATGAAGATTATTTTAATGATGATTATGGGCTAGGCCAGGGGTCTCAAACACACAGCCCACGGGGTGATTTTCTGCAGCCCGCGAGCCCCTCGCAGCCCCCCCACGCTCCCCCAGTGTTTACCAGAGCAGTGGCTGGATGTGCACCGGGAGCAGGGCAGGCTCCCTGCCTGCTTGCCCTGCCCTGCACAGTTCCGGGAAGAGGCTGGAATGTGGGGAAGGTGGGGCGGAGGGGCTGTGTGTTTCTGTTGCTTTAGGCAGTGCCCCCAGCAGCTCCCATTGGCCGGGAATGGGGAACCGCAGCCAATGGGAGCTGCTGGAGGCGGTACCTCAAGCAACAAAAACACACAGCCCCTCCGCCCCCCCTTCCCCATGTTCCAGCCTCTTGCGGTGGCAGGGCAGACAGTCAGGGAGCCTGCCCTGCCCCTGGTACGCGCCGGGCCACATTCTGCCCCCCGAACCCCTCCTGCAGCCAAACCCTCTGCCCTGAACCCCCTGCTGCACCGTGCACCCCGACCCCCTGCCATACCCTGCACCCCTCCTGCACTCCAACCCCCTGTCTCACCCTCACCCTTCCTGCATCCCAACCCACTACCCTGAGCTCCATGCCGCACCCCTCCTGCGCCCTGACCCCCTGCCGTACCCTGCACCCCTCCTGCACCCTGCCACCTACCCTGATCCTCTGCTGCACCCCACACTCCTCTTGCACCCTGACCCCCTGCCCTGAACCCCCTGCCACACCCCGCACTCCTCTTGCACCCCAACCCACTGCCCTGATCCACCTGCCGCACCTTGCACCCTGACCCCTTGCTATACCCCTCACCCCTCCTGCACCCCACACCCCAACTCCCTGCCCTGAGCCCCCACCTGGGGGCAGGGAGGGGGCAAAGTTGGGGTGGGGATTTCAGGGAAGGGGTTGGAATGGGAGCAGGGAAAGGGTGGGAAGAGGTGGGGCAGGGGTGGGGCCTCATGGAAGGGGTGGAGTAGGGGCGGGGCCGAGGGCGGTGGCGGGGGGAGGTGTCAGTAATGCGGCCCTCGGGCCAATGTACTAGTCCTCATGTGGCCCTCATGGTCATTTGAGTTTGAGACCCCTGGGCTAGGCCGTAACTTTATAAGCCACACTCAGTAAGGCGTAGTGCATTAGCCCCAGACTAGGACAGATAATGAATGTGATTCAGGGGGTTCCTACCCTGCTCCCTGTTTGCTCTATCTTTGGAGTAACATCCTTCATCCCTTTTCCTGGAGCAGCTTGCTCCTCTCTGTGTGCCCAATGGGCAACTGTGGTTAGTGCAATGCAGAGATGGCTCCAACAACTCCCCTTAGCTATTCACCCCTCCCCTCCTAACTGTTCACAGGAGGGAACCCCCATGGCTGGAATCAGAGTCTGAGAAGAGTTGTGCAGAGAAGTAAGGGCCATGACACCCTAAGAGCCCAATCCTGCAGGGTACTGAGTGCCTTCAACTTCCACTGACTTTGACGGGACTTGAGGTGACCCTAAATTCCAAAGGTGGTGTTCAGCAACCCCTGGCTGGATCTGTCACAGTTCATAAAGGCAGGCATTTAGAGACAATGCATTTCCTCATTCATTTTTGTTTCTAAATTTGGAGTAACTAATTAGTCGAGGCACCAGCCTCAAAGTCTGGGCACAGGTTCAAGGTTAAATGACATCTATGTAGTTTGAATAGAATATACTAGTCAAGCCATAACACCTGCTGCCCTGGGCAGAAATCTGAGATGATAATTGTTTGTGACATGGGCTGTGAGCCCTGAGCTGAGAGTGAGGGCACATTATGTCAACAAGGTCGATGATCTTCCCCAATAGTGTGCAACCAAAGGGACTCAAGATCTAATCACAGCATTAGCATCAGTTAGGGACTGATTTTTAGAGTTGTCCAAAATTCTCTTCATAGGCAATAGGGCTTTGTGGGCTCGGTCAAAAAAAAAAAAAATCTGGCCAGTAGTAATTATTTTTATAAACTTTATTTTTCTTTACCATCTCATCAGAAACAAGGCTCTCTTGAACAGGGAATCCACAGCAATTTAGCTATATTAAAAAGTTCGCAATAGAAGTTTTTCTATTAACAAGCTCAACATTAAAGAAAAGTGTTCCCAGGGGCAAATACATTAAAACAAAAACATCCAGCAAAGAAAAGCTATAAAAAACAGATGGCAGTACATATAAAACACCATCCCTTTTTATGCATCTATGTAAAAATCGTGCAAAATTTCCTAGCTCTGACCCAAAAGCTGCTCCTCTAGTCTTAACATGATTGTGATAATGACAAAAATGAATGCTATTTTACTAGCCAATCAAAAATATTGTACTCGCGTCAGGCAAGTGGGTGAAAAAGATTTTGCAAAACTGGTGTAACAATATGTTAGCCTGCAACTGGGCTCTCATCCATTCTTACATCTCATCTTTTAACTCATGTATTTAATTTCACTGCTATGCTCACCTCTTTCTCTTTGCTGACTGCACTTTCTTCCATGCTGCCTCTCATGGCTGGGAACCAGTAGTTCAAGTAGATTGAAACAGGAGAGGGACCTCTTAACACACCAGCCAAGGCTTATTGGTGGTGGTGGTGGTAGTGGGTGCTACTTTACTTCAGCCACTGCTTGGAACAGGCTACAAGTTAGTCTGCACCAAGCTTCTGCCTTTCCTGCTTCAAATCATTTCTCAATACTCATCTGTTCTGTGAAGTCTAGCAGAGCCAGGAACTGAACGCAGCTCTCCTGCCTCTCAGTCCAGGGCCTTAATTGCAAGACCATCCTTCCCCTATATCATGGATTACTTAAAAAGTGTTTACAGCGGGACTCTCAAATAAATGTTCAAGAGAAAGATGTTTATGGGATTGGAATGAAGAGTCAATAACAATTTATTCCTGGAGAAAAACGGACAATTGCACATAAGAGTAAAATGAACTCTGTGCAAAACACAACCAACATATATCTGCTGTAAGAATAGGGAATTTCCAGGAGCTAACTCCAAAATCTGACTGGGAAAGGTAACTATTCAAATGACTGCTGGGCATCCTGGGAGCTTGCCTGACCCCTTCTCAGTTACAATTTGAATCAATAATAGTTTTGCCTATTAACAAGACAGTGCGGCTCAATTCATCTGCTGTGATTGTGTAGATAAGCAGACACTGTTGGCAAAAAAAGTGTTATTTTCTCTATTTCAGTCTGTTTATTTGGGACATTTGTTAGCACTTTATGCACAGTATATTTCATTGCTTCCCTGTAAACTAAATTAAATTATTATTAATTATTATTATTATTAAAAGTAGTAGTAGTGTTTCAGTAGTACCTACTGGGGCTTCAGTTAGGACTGTGGTGACATTTTACTGGGGGCCGTGCACACACATACAGCATACACAGATTTTAAGCTCTTTGTGGTAGGAACAGTCACTCTGAGCACATCTACACTGCATTGTAAACCTTGTTCTGTGGGACCTGGGCTTGTGGACTGTGTGTGTCAAAGCCCATGCTTCAGTGTCCACACTGCATCGTAAACCTGGGATTATTGTTGCTAGACCTGTGTCTCACAGCAGTGCTAACATGTCCATTCTGCATTCCTCAGACCTTCTGATTAGGTCTGTGGCCAGATCTGCGTCCACACTGCAAAATGACAGGGGTTGGACCCAAGTCAGAGCTGGACTCAGGCTGTGACCCACCACCCAAGCAGGATCCTAGGATCCGTTTCTTGAGTGCTCACTGACCTGAGTCAGACTGATTTGTGTGTGGACAGAACGGGGGCTTGGGTTCAAACCTGAGTCAGAGCCCAGGCTTAGAGTTCAATATAGACATACCCTCAGTTTCACCTTGCCAGAAAAGACATTTATAAACATCATCAGGGAATATGAAAACCCTTAGCAATTAAAAAAAAAAAAAAGGAATTAAGAGGGGGAATAATTCAGGACCCCTTATTGAAAGGGTGCTCTATGAGAACCTGGAGTTGTTTGAAATTAAAGTTGACCCACATCCATTTAACATATTAACCTGCAGCTGCTGCAAGTTTGCACTATAATGAAAAGAATGAGCCAAATCCTGAGGTTCTGTTTTCACTCAGCCCTTACTCAGGCAAACTCCCATTGATGGGTCAGTCAGCCACATAGCCAGCCATTTCTGCATGCCAGTGTGTGCACACAATCATGAATATGGTGTGCACATGTGGGAGCTCTTTCGCTTGTGCAGTTGCATGGCTGTCCTTTTGAAAACTGGGCCCAAAACAACTTGCCGAAGGGCTCATACTGAGTCAGTAAATCACGTGAATCATAATTTACTGCCAGTTACATTTTGGTCACTTTCGCTTTTTCATACACAACACCCTCATCTCTTGAGCAATAGCAGCAGCCTAACATTATGTTAGATTAGTATAAACCTAATTTTATTTCCTGTCATCTGTCATCCATCTGCAAGATTTTAATGTCTTATTCTCATCACATTCAATACAGAAAACTCACCTCTCTCTTTGTAATGTAATTATAGTTTTGTTATCACTCCCTACAGGGTAATGTCACAAGGAATTTTCTTCTGCTTCATGTACAACTTAATTTATCTTTTGATTGGCATTGTATAGTACTGTATGTGTCAGGAATCTCTCCTTTCACTTTCTGAGGCTTGTATGTATTTCCCTAGTAAGAAGGATGAAAACCCAGCAAAGTTATTAATGCCACTATAATTAGATTGTAGCCACATGGTTGGGGAACTCACCATGGATGTGGGAGAGCTGTTTTCAAGTCCCTGCTACACAGCAGGCAGAATAGGGATTTGAAACCACATCCCCCAGCTATTGGCAGTAATGGAGTTTGTTTGTGTGGGGGGGGTTCTCTGTTTCAGTGTGAGAACAGTTGGGTTTATGCTGCTAGGGTATAGACTACATAAGTGGCTGACCTATCTTAGATGCCTAATTCCAGGAAAAGTTCGCAGCTGAGAATCCTGAACTGGGGGACACCTCCCTCTGACCCATCAGTCAGGTGCCAAAATATCTTTGAGCAGCTAGGCCTAATCCCCACCGCTTTCATCTTCATTTCATTCCTGCCTAAGTTAGGCAGTACCCTGCTCAGCTTTATGGCTTCTGGGGATCCCTTCTTCCTCTCCCTGGGGACTGTATGGGGAGCTTGTGTGCATAACTCAGGACTCAGGATTCCACTAGGGGGCAGAAAGCCTAGGGGTTTGGTGCTGCAATGCCTGATACCTTTGTGGATTTAGCCCTTTGTCTTTCTATATGTTTGTGCAGCTCCCAGCACAGTGAGACTTTAGTCCTGACTGGCACTTATTATAGCAACATGGAGTTATGTTATATTGAATTTGGCTTTTGGGCCTTATTCAGTTTCCTGGGGAAAACTAAAAACCTCTGATGTGCCTACAGCTGCTTCTGCATTTATGGGGATGTAGAGGGGCACTTCATCAGTGGTGTTTCCTGAAGACATTTGGCTTATGGAGTGCTGGGGCAGCCAGTTTGCTTTTCTGTACTGGAGATGTAGAGGCTGCAGTGGAAACTATTGCATCCTATGACAGGGAACAATGTTTGCTTCACCCAGCGCCAGCCTGACTCATTCTCCTTTGGATTATCTAGTTCTGACGCTGGTATAATACCCATATCTTGCACTCAGGAAGCACAAGCACCCAGATTCTGGCTGCCACCTGTGTAGGGGCACCGTGAGATAGGCTCCTCGTGATCTCTCCCTTCTTTGTACAACCATTAAGGAGGAGTCAGAATGTGCTATTAGCACTACAAAGTTATGGCTTGGTCTATTATCAAGTCCTCCTTGGGTTTGTTAATATTTGAGTTAATCTATGGGTTGAAGTCAAAATTCAAAATAAACCCAGTTTAAATTTGTTAATCTCCAAGTATTGTGCAAGTCTTACTCAATCCAAAATAACTGCCTCGTATCATGTACAGAACCCAAAAAGAAACTATGGAACTCCATCTCAAAACATCATGCCTCCCCAGAAGTTGCAATGTGTTTGGCTTTGAAAGGTTTACAGGGTACAACACATTTCTCCTGAAGCTCATCTGGTATCACTATCTCTCCAAACCGGTTGAGTTTCATATGATTTTGGCTTTTATTGTGAAAGGGGTAACCAAGGCAAAGTACAAAAAGTGTTGCAGCCAACACTTCTTTATTAGGCCTTGTCTTAACAGATAAAGAGGAACTGATCACAGAACTAAAAATTAATGGTTGCTTTAGTATAAGTGATCATGACTTGATCACATTTATACTTTGGGAGCAGAATAAAGTACAGACTAGCAATATATAAGAACATAAAAACATAAGCGTGGCCATACTGGGTCAGACCAAAGGTCCATCTAGCTCAGTGTCCCTGTTGCTCATTCCTAGTTTCTGTATACACTTATACATTTGATACTTCAATAGGGCCAGTTTCACAAAGCTGAAAACAATTATTAGCCAAACCTGAGAGGAAGAATTTAATCAGGATAATGTGAATGATAATTGGGAATCATTTAAGAACAACTTACTAGATTCCCCAAAAGCCACAATAAAGGAAGAAGGCTGTGCTGGTTAAAAAATCAGATCTGTCTTTAGAGGAGTAGTAAAGACAACTTTAAACAATAATATTATATAACAAACGGAAGAAAAGGGGAAGTTGACAGTAATGAACCTAAATCAGAAGGTAGAAAATGGGTGATGATAGGACTCTGTCCATACCACTAGTATCTCTGGAGAATGTTAAACAGAATCTGCTAAAGACATACATTTTTAACTCAGCAGGTCTGGATAACTTGCATTCAAGAGTTTTAAAAGAGTTGGCTGAAGAGCTTGCTGGATCATTAATTCTGATTTTTAATAAATCTTGGAGTACAGGGAAAGTTCCAGAAGTCTTGAAAAAAGCTAATGTTGTGCCAATGTGTAAAAAGGGTAAACAGGATGATCTGGGTAATTACAGGCCTGTCAGCCTGATATTGATCCTGGGCTACATAATGGAGCAGCTGATACATTAATTAATTAATAAAGAATTAAAGGAGGGTTATGTAATTAATGCAAATCAACATGGGTTTATGGAAAATAGCTCCTGTCAAACTAATTTAATATCATTTTTGATGAAATTACAATTTTTTTAATAGTTATATATTGACGTTATATACTTAGACTTCTGTAGGGTGTTTGACTTAGTATTGTTCGACCTTTTGATCAAAAAACTAGAATGATATAAAATGAACAAGCCACATGTTAAATGGATTAAAAACTGGCTAACTGATTGGTCTCAAAATGTAAATTAAGGTAAATTAGTCATTGAGCGGGTATATTTCCAGTAGGTCCCACAATGATTGATTCTTGGCCCTATGCTATTTAACATTTTTATCAATGACCTGGAAGAAAACATAAACCCATAACTGATAAAGTTTTCAGATGTCATAAAAAATGGGGGAGTGATGAATAATGAAGAGGACAGGTCACTGATTCAGAGTGATCTGGATCGCTTGGTAAACTGAGCACAAGCAAACAATATGTGTTTTAACATGTCTAAATGTAAATGTATATATCTGGTAACCAAAAATATAGGCCATTTACAGGATCTGGGACTCTACCCTGGGAAGCAGCGACTGTGAAAAAGATTGTGGTGAATAATCAGTTGAACATGAGCTCCCAGTGTGATGCTGTGGCCAAAAGCACTAGTGAGATCCTGGGATGCATAGACAGTGGAATCTTGAGTTGTTGTTGAGAGGCTATTTTAACTCTGTATTTGGCACTTGTGCGACCTCTGCTGGAATATGGTGTCCAGTTCTGGAGTCCACAATTCAAGAAGGATGTTGATAAATTGGAGAGGGCTCAGAGGAATGATTAAAGGATTAGAAAACATGAATTATAGTGATAGGCTCAAGTAGTTTAACAAAGAGAAGTTTAAGGAGTGACTTGTTTACTGTCTATAAATATCTACATGGAGGACAAATATTTAATAATGGTCTTTTTAATCTAGCAGAGAAAGATATAATATAATCCAATGGCTAGAAATTGAAGCTAGACAAATTCACACTGGTAATAAAGTGTAAATTTTTAACTGTGAGAATAATTAACCATTGGAACAATTCGTGGTGGATTCTCCATCACTGACCATTTGAAAATTAAGATTAGATGTTTTTCTAAAAGAGATGCTCTAGAAATTATTTTGAGGAAGTTCTATGTGCAATGTTATACAGGATGACAGACCAGATGATCACAATTGTCCATTTTGGCCTTGGGATTGATGAATCTATACATCTGAAATATTCTATTTCAAAAAATTATTTAAATTGGATTGTGTAAAAATTAAGTGTTCTGATGTACAGTTAAGACCCACTGTAAGAAAGACTGAGGGCTCCTGCCTTTTGATTATTACAACTTCTGATTATCTGAATATAATCCCAGTCCCCCATGCTATTCAGATAATCAGGAGTATTATCTCTCTCTCTCTCGGTGTATTTATATTTTCCGCAAACTAACAGACTTGAGCTATTCTGAGGTAAAAAAAATTGAAGACCAATCACTTTAGTTTTACTACAAGGTAAAGTAGGTAAGATCAGAACTATAGCTCATGAACATTAGTTACCCAGAGGTAAAATATACACCTTATTTAGCAATGAAGACAAGGCCTTCACTAGGACAGGGATCGGCAGCCTTTGGCACATGGCCCGTCAGAGAAATCCGCTGGCGGGCCGGCACGGTTTGTTTACCTGCAGCATCTGTACGTTCAGCCAATCGCAGCTCCCACTGGCCGTGGTTTGCCATTCCAGGCCAATTGGGGCTGCGGGAAGCGGGGTGGCCAGCACATCCCTCAGCCCACACTGCTTCCCGCAGCCCCCATTGGCCTGGAACGGTGAACTGTGGGCCAAAGGTTGCCAATCCCTGCACTAGGATAAAAGGTGTGTTCATGCCACGTGTTAGCTAACATGTGGTAACTAGCACGAAGTAAAATCTGTTACAGTATGTTCATAGCACACAGACAAACTAGAAAACAACATAAATACTCTTGCTGAAAGGTTGCAGTGTAACACTACATTGTTTCTTAGAATTCAGAATGATAACACACAAGAGCCCCACAACATAGGGAGAAAACAGGCTGGTCCTTAAGGCAGCCAAGTGCAACTCACCTCACTTTAATTTAAACTGGCTGTTTCCAGCCCGAGTCAGACAAACAGTTTACCACAGAGCCCTCAACCTGCAAGCAGGACCAGGAAACCTGCTCCTTACACACACACACACACACACACGTCGGCGGTAATCCCTAGAAGTTCGACGATGATTGTCTTCCATAAAATGATAGCCAGTTATCACCGATGGATCTGCAGGTGGCTAATGAGACCGATCTGGAATCGACAGATCTTGTCAAAATTGGGGCAGACATTTCCCAATGGAAGGGGCAGATATGGATTGCTGAGTCAGGCTCGATGCATTCTTTCCTCCTTTCCCATTTCTCCATTTCCTGTTATCACCATTAGATCTCAAAATACTGGGATCCTTGCCACAAGCTCATTTTCCATTTTGGTCAGTCGAGCGCTTGGGTTTTCCATAAGTTTGTCAATATTGCACTTCATGTTGGCTTTGAGGGTGTCTTAAAAGCATTTTTTTTGCCCATCCCTCATCTGTTGGCCATGGCTCATTTGTGAGAATATGACCAGCTTCAGGAGTTTATTTTCTGGCATTCAAAGAACATGACTAGCCCACCAGAGTTGGTGGTGGATGATAATAGCTTCAGAGTTAGAGGTTTTGGCTTGATGTTGGTGCGTTGGTCATCCTACTTGATTAGGAAGATCTTGTGGAGGCACAAGTGATGGTATTGTTCAAGAATCTTGAGGTGTCTAATGTACATGACTGAGGTTTTGGCAATGTACAAGAGAGCAGGGATAACAATGGCCTGGTACATGGGAAGCTTCATTTGATTCTCAAGGCTTTTACATTCTCGAGGCATTTAGCCTGTTCTAGGGAATGAACAGTCATAAAGCAAGCTGTGTATTTGACCTTTAAGGCCTTCAGTAAGCCCTGGTCTGCACTGGGCAGGAGGGGAGTCGACCTAAGATACGCAACTTCAGCTACGTGAATAGTGTAGCTAAAGTCGGCGTATCTTAGGTCGACTTACCTGGCCGTGAGGATGGCGGCAAGTCGACCGCTGCCACTCCCCCGTTGACTCCACTTCCTCCTCTCACAAGCTGGAGTTCCGGAGTCGACGGGGAGCGCGTTCGGTGATTGATTTATCTGCGTCTAGATGAGACGCGATAAATCGATCCCCGATAGATCGATCTCTACCCACCGATCTGGCAGGTAGTGAAGACCTGCCCTAAGAGTAGGAAATTGAGGTATGTTTTTAGCAAACGTGTTGGTTAATGTATTAATTAATGCATAATTAAACACCAACTAGCATCTAATGTGGACAAAAACAGTGGTGGTTAAAAATGGGTGTTGGCTGGCTTCAAGAAACTCTGATTTATTTTACTTGTCATTGCAAAGATCCACCAAAGATGCATCAAATAGTGTTGTGTGTAGCTAGCTTATTAAATGCTTGGAATATTTAATGACTAGAAGCTTAGATGTTTTTTTACTGGAAAAATCTAGATTGGGGCTAAATTGTGAAATATCAAAACTATAGCTAAAATTTGGCAATAGTATTTGTAGTAACAGCTGTATTTAATGACAGTGTTTTATATTCGTTCTCTCTTCATTTGGGGAAGGGACCACAACTAATAAACAGCCAAAATATTTTTGCATCTATACACAATACTACACAAATGAAAGATAATAACTGAAAAATTATGTTAGGCAGTAAAGGTTTATCATTATAATGTTGTAAAGCCAACATACCTTGGTGTCATTCTTGACTGCACACTCATCTTTCATGACCACTTCAAGAAAGACGCCTCCAAAATGAAGAATCACTTTGATATTATTCTATAGTTAGCATGAACAAGTTGGGGATCAACTACTGCAGTGCTATGAACATCAGCCTTGGTCTTGGTGTACTCAGTTGCAGGATACTGTGCACTGGTGTAGACGGACAACTTGTCAGACCCAACTTGTGGATAGGCAGTTGAATCAGACCATGTGAATCATTATGGAAACTTTAAAATCAATGGCTTTAATGTGATTTTCTGTATTAGCAAACACCAAACCTCCAGCTATCCATCGAGATAGAGCCACAGCACAAGAACTTAAATATGCAGACTACCCAGAAATTCCCATGAAGAAGGTTATGGGCAACATACCCCAACAATGGGTGAAATTGAGAAAATCACTATGGCCCACCTCATATCTTTGGGAATGACAAGGTGTCTGGACATCATCCACCATTCCAACTAAGCACATTATCACTGATCCAATAAGCCACTTGCTCAATTTTGCCCTTCCACACATACTTTTGTCCACGTTGAATCACATTTGAACAAACCATGCAAGATGCAGCTACTTGATGCACAAGTGGGAAATCAAAGACTTCCTTTTGTGTGACTGTGGCAAGAGCATCCAAACCAGCAAACACATCATAACACAGTGCCCCAAATATCGATTCAGTGGTGAAATGGTGGCATCCTTTTATCTGCGAGAGACGGTAGGAATTGCAGCCTATGATGTAGATGGTTTGCAAAGCCTCATGTGACTGAATCGTCCAATCCAAGATTTGCATGATCTTTGGCAGTTATTGCAAATGTATGCATCTTGGTTGGGAGCTGCTTGCTTCCTAAGGGCTTTTTTCTCTTCAAGCTGTAGGAGCCAGTTTCTGTCATGGACTTTGATACAATGATGGAGACGATGGCGTCAGTTGTTATGATCACTTGCCAAGACTTCCCATTGGTCAGAATTAATTCCAAATTCCTTCATATCTCGCTTGCATGTGTCTTTATAGTGAAGCTTGGGTGTCTTGTTGTTCCCCGATAGCTCCCCATATAGCATGACCTTGGGTATGCATCCATCTTCCAACCTACTCAGATGGCCCAACCAGCACAGTAGTCTTTGCTTGAGCAGGGCTGTCACACTTGGTAAATTTGCCCTTTGAAGAACCTTTAAATTGGTGACTTTATCTTGCCATTTGGTGTTGAGTATGCGGCATAAACAGTGTATGTGGAAACTGTTTAACCTTTTCTCCTGATGAGCATAAGTTGTCCATGTTTCCACACCATACATGAGAGTGTTGAGGATACAAGCTAGGTATCCTAGCATTTTGGTCTTGATGGTAAGCTTTGAGTTGTTCCATGCTCTTTTAGTTAGTCTGCTAAAGGTGGTGGCAGACTTTCCAATGTGAACATTTAGTTCTTCATCCAGTGAAAGGTTGGTGGTCACTGTAGAACCTAAATAGCTGAACTTCTGGACTGGACTTCTGAACTTCTAGCTGGTTTGCATTTAAGGTAATTGAAGGATCTTGTGGAACCCCCTATCCTAATACAACCATTTTCTTGATGCTGATAGTGAGAGCAAATGCCAGACCAGCACTTGAAAGGCAGTCCACGAGTTCTTGTAGTAGATCTTCATTGTGGGCTATAAGGGCAGCAGCAGCAGCGAATAGAAGTTCCCTGATTAGCACCTTTTTGACTTTGGTCTTTGATTTAATTCAGGACAGTTTGAAGAGTTTCCCATCCAATCTTGTGTGGAGATACACCCCCTCTTTCATGTCCATATGAGGAGAGATTAATAAGACTGGGACTTTTCAGCTTGGAAAAGAGACAGCTAAGGGGAGATATGATTGAAGTCTATAAAATCATGACTGGTGTAGAGAAAGTAGATAAGGAAGTGTTGTTTACTACTTCTCATAACACAAGAACTAAATATGCAGAAGGTTTAAAATAAATAAAATAAAGTATTTCTTCACACAATGCACAGTCAACCTGTGGAAATCCTTGCCAGAGAATGTTGTGAAGGCCAAGACCATAACACGGTTCAAAAAAGAACTAGATAAATTCACGGAGGATAGGTCCATGAATGGCTATTAGCCAAGATGGGCAGGAATGGTGTCCCTAGCCTCTATTTGCCAGAAGCTGGGAATGAGTGACAGGGGATGGATCTGTTCTGTTCATTCCCTCTGGGGCACCTGGCACTGGCCACTGTCGGAAGACAGGATACTGGGCTAGATGGACCTTTGGTCTGACCCAGAAGGGCCATTCTTATGTTCTTATGTTCCTTAAACACATAGTTCAAGGGTACTCAGAAGAAGATTCCAAAGATGCTGGGGCAAGAACACATTCTTGCTTCACTCTGCTTTTCATCTTAAAGCTGTCCGAAGTGGATACGTCAAACTGGACAGTTGCTCTCATGTTGTTGTGGAATGAACATCTAAGACTTAACAGGGTCAGTGGGCATCCTATCTTTTCTAGTATTGCAAATAGACCTGCTCTGCTGACTGCGTCAAATGCTTTGGTTAGGTCCACAAGGGCCATGTACAATGGTGGGTTTTGCTCTCTACACTGTTCTTGGAGTTGATCTTCCGCACTGTGTTTCAGGATAGACATGATTCGCCAGCAGTTGTAGGTGCAGTAAGATGACTTTTGTGAAAGCTTTTACTGCTACACTTAGTAGCGAGATACCCCTGTAGTTGTTGCAGTCACCCTTTTCACCTTTATTTTTATACAAAGTGATGATGTTTGCATCACACATCTTTTGTAGTACCTCATCCTCTTTCCAGCATTTAAGTAGCAGCTGATGAAGATATGGTAATAGGCTGTCTTTCTTGCACTTGAGGATTTCTGCTGGGATGCCATCTTTTCCAGGAGGCTTTCCACTTGATAGCAAATCAATGGCCTTGTTTAGCTCTTCTACAGTGGGCTCCACATCTAGGTCTGGTATGATCTGTAGAGTAGGTATTTGGTTCAGTGATTCGCTGGTGATGTTTCTTTCTTTTGCGTATAACTCTGAATAGTGTTCAATGAGACAACTGCTTGCTTTTGTCTGTAATGATTTTGGCATTGGTGAGGCCTCATCTGGGGTACTGTGTCCAGTTTTGGGCCTTATACTACAAGAAGGATGTGGAAAAATTGGAAAGAGTCCAACGGAGGGCAACAAAAATTATTAGGGGGCTGGAGCACATGACTTATGAGGAGAGGCTGAGGGAACTGGGATTATTTAGTCTGCAGAAGAGAAGAATGAGGGGGAATTTGATAGCTGCTTTCAACAACCTGAAAGGAGGTTCCAAAGAGGATGGATCTAGACTGTTCTCAGTGGTACCAGATGACAGGACAAGGAGTAATAGTCTCAAGTTGCAGTGTGGGAGGTTTAGGTTTGATATTAGGAAAAACTTTTTCACTAGGAGGGTGTTGAAGCACTGGAATGGGTTACCTAGGGAGGTGGTGGAATCTCCTTCCTTAGAGGTTCTTAAAGTCAGGCTTGACAAAGCCCTGGCTGGGATGATTTAGTTGGGGATTGGTTCTGCTTTGAGCAGGGGGTTGGACTAGATGACCTCCTGCAATCCCTTCCAACCCTGATATTCTATGATTCTATTTCACTGCTGTGCGATTTGAGAGGGGCAACCTTGTTGGGACCCAGAGCTTTCTTCAGGCCATCATACGTGACTTTGAGATTTCCTGTGTCTGAGGCTGTCTGTAGCTCTTCACAGAGCTTCATCCAGTAATGATTTGCACAGCATCTGCTTACTTGCTACACCTCAGATTTTGTATGTCGTAGTCTCACTTTGGTGCTCTCTGTTGGCTTCTTGTTGTGTTCCAGATAGGCTGTGTTCTTAATGTTGATGAGAGGTAATAGTTTCGCTTCATTTTTTCAAACCAGTCCTTTTTTAATGGTCTCTTTCCTGCAAATGTAGCTAAAGCTGTTTCATGGATTGTTGTTCTTAAATCTTCCCAAAATTCCTCTGCCTTCTCTGGTAATGACTTCCCATGCATGCTAACTTCAAAAGCCTTCACAAACTCTTGGCATTTCCTCTGGTTTTTGATGTTAATAGCATTGATTTTGGGCTTGCTCCTAGGTTTTGCTCTATATAGTTTCTTGGCTGTAATCTTCACTTTGCTAATAATCAAGGAGTGGTCAGTGTCACAATCGGCATTGTGGAATGTGTGAGTGTTCTGCACTAAGGGTTGGTCTTTCCTCCTGACGATAACAAGGTCTGATTGGTGCCAGTGGCTTGATAGTGGATGTTGCCATGACACTTTGTGGCGATCTTGTCCTGTAAAATATAAATTGGTAATGCACATTTGGTTTTGGGTGCAGAATTCAAGAAGTTGTTGGCCCTCATTCATCTTGTCAATGCCAAAATGTCCTAGGCGATCTGGCCATGAGTTGTTGTCTGCCCTGACTCTTGCATTGAAGTCACCAAGGAGGAAAAGTTGCTCAGTTGATGGTATTCTTTTGACGACTTGATGCAAAGAGTTGTAAAATGTATCCTTCTCCTTGAGGCTAGATTGAGTGTTAGGTGCATAGGCACTAATGATGTTCACAGAGCTGATGCTCATCTGAAGTTTAAGTGAGATGATACTCTCTGACTTCCCAGTGGGTGTTTCTAGCAGCTTTACTGACTTGTTTCTCACAGCGAAAATGACACTGTGCAGACAATTTTCTTCGCTGCTTTTACCTTGCCAAAATAATGTGTAATTGGCCTCTTGGACAGAACCAACATCTGCAAGTCTTGTTTACTGAAGTGCTGCAATGTCAACATTAAGTTTGTACAGCTCATGGTCTATCAAAGCTGATTGCTGTATGCTGCTTGTGTATTGTAGTTCATCATCGTCTGTCAGTCCTGGACACATGGGCCTGACATTCCACCTTCCAAGCCGGAAAGTTCTTGGTTTCTTATTTTTACCAGATGCCAGGTTTCTGTTTTTCTTGTAACTTTTGGTCTAGCGCCACGCACCCTGTGAGGCAGACAGACCATGGTGAGTCAGCACCTAACAGTCCAGGGGTTGCCCAGCTTTGTGAAGGGTGGTGGCTGACCAGTGGAACACAGTGATTCCTCCCACCTTCGAAGGTGACCCGTGGTGCCCTTCTCTACTCCAATTAAGTCAGAGCTTATAACCCATAACTGCCACCTTCTGTGTTGTGTCCATGTTGCTAGCAAGGATGGAGTGTCCTCTCCATGTGATGTGGCTGCAATAGTCTGGGCAGTTGATATGGAGGCACTGCATTGTCAGCCTCCCCCTCTGGTGTGGACCAAAGGAAGGATGGGAGTTGATACATTTGGAACTAGCTATGCTGCAGGAGTTGCCAATGCAGAGGAGCTCTTCCATCTGCCTGCCTTTCAGGGCTCCACTCCTAGATTGGTTATCAAACATAGTGGAAGGGCCCAATCTGTCCTGTGTGGATGTTGTTGGCAAAAACACTGAGTGAATTTGCTCCTCCGCCTTTTGATGGCATTTCCTCCATCAAGGGTTCCACTACCCTCCTCAGGCGCTCATCAGCACGAAGTCATTGGCACTTCCTGAGGTTTCTGAGTTAATTAACCACTGACCAGCACTTGGCATTGACCAGTACAGGTTGTACCGTTTATGGTCAGAGCAGTAGCAGGTTTTCAATTCTGACCTGATCTCAATGGTGAAATGGATGAAATCCACAATGTCACAGAGAGACTTCAAAATGGCTTATGGACCTACAATTGTATCTATAGAATGTTGCTCTTCAGATACCATATGCACATGTGAGAAAGATTGTAATGGGTGGTGCCTTTAGAGAAATGGGTATCCTGCTTCAAGAATTTGACCCAGCATTAATTTGCCTATAATCTGGCAGCTATAAAAAAAAGACTTCCTGTGCAATGTGTTGTAGTTTCTGGTAGTAAGTTGATTGCTATAGAGATAGGATGCATGGGACTAACATCTATCGACACAGATAAACAAAAGTTTTATGCAAGCTTCGGTACCTAAGACAATTGAACCCAACTGTTAATGCAACAATTCCAGTCAATTTTTTATTGCTGTGGAAGAAGCAGTTAGATGGGCACATGACTGATTCACCCTAATAACATGTCAGTGAGTAAAATAGTATATCCTTGTCACCTTAGTTGCTTCAGGAACAGCATAATTCTTGCTGGTTAGTGGATGACTGCAGAGTGTCCCCCCCTCCCACTTTGGAGTCCACATCTGTGAAGATTGTGATGTTTAAATGAGGCATGAGCACAGCCTGTAGAGTTGCTCTCAGTCACCTTATTCTATAATGAATAAGAAATGCAATATACATACAAGATGGGCCCATGTTATTTCATTCAAAATACCATGTTTAAAAAAATTATGCCTGATAAGCCAAAGCATATGTTATAAATTACAATGGAAAACGGTAAGATGCTGCTATAGGTATGTGAATGGATTGGCTTACAGAGATATGTGATCACTCCCTTTTCCTCTCTTTCTATTGTGTTCTTTCTTTGCTTTTCTTTCGTGCTGTTTGATATCTGTAACCCTGACCCTCTAAGAATACTCTTTTTACCAGCCAATCTGTAATACTGAGGGATCTGTATACATGTATAGTCACCCTGGGATTTGGGGAGCTATTCCATTAAATATAGATAAGAGAACTCACTGCTATGATATAATGTTTTGAAGAACAAAGAATTCAAACTGGGATTCCCTAGTCTCCAGTGGTCTAAAGAAGACAGCAGCAGCCTGATGACTGATTAAATGGATATGGAGGCCAGGGCTCTTAGTGTTCTTGTATGAATTCAGATGCAATAAAACACCCATTGTCTATTTTCAAAAAAAAAATACAGCTCATTGTGAGTTATAGTTTACTTCAAAATATCATAGTGTGCTAGTAACTAATAATTTCAGTTCCCCGATATTCGAGGATTACAGCCTCGCTCTTTCTTTTCTGAAATAATTTTCCTTTCTGTTTTCAAATAATATTTGTATAAAATCTTTCCCTAAGACTTCCCAGTTGATAGAAGATAGCACCCTTCTTTTTTAAAAAATACAGAATTTCTGATGCTCTAGACTTCCTGTGCTTTCAGTCACTAATTTAAATATATTAATCCATGTTTCATATTACATTTTCTTCCACAAACTGTGATTGCCTAAAACACCAAAAGCATGAAGACTTATGAATAATATGGAACTTGTTCCAAAGCCCACTGATGACAGTGAAGAAATTCCAATTGATTTCAAAGGGCTTTGTATACATAGGGCCCTGGGGTCTCATTCTGTTACCCTGCACCTTGTGTAGTCATTTTCACTGCGAAGTAGATGTAACAAGCAGTCATTCCAATTGAAGTCAATGGAATTTAAGCACATGCTTTGCTGAACTGGGATCTTAATGATTCTAAAATTACTGGCTGAATTTCCAAGGTATAAATTGTTAGAGTAACTAGCTGTCATACAAGGTACTTGTCACAGATTCCATACTATTCATAAAATGTGCATGGAGTGTGCAGGGTAGTGGGTATACAGGACCGTTACATTGGTTCAGGATTCCTTAAATGTGAATTTCCTTACAATCAAACCTTTTTTTTTTAATTTTAACTTTAACATAATATTTCCTAGCTTTTATCAGTTCCATTTTTAAAACTGCAACACTTAATTTTTCCCTTTAAATTATTGACACTTTGTCTGCTTTAATTCCACCTTCACAAAGTTTTGTTGTGTGGGACTAAACATTTATTTACAGTCCTTCAGTCTGTAATCCATGTGACACACTTCATATCCAAGTCCGAACTAACTTCATGAGCAAGATTTCATTAATCACTGTGTCAAATGCCTTATTTATATTCAAATATATTCTGGTTTGGAAGGATTAGATATTTATTGGTAAATGTTGATAAACATCGGTTTCACTGCACACACAAACTGACGAAAAACTTCCATCAATAATAATTGAAATGTAGGCAAAGTAAGAAAAATTCTGCTTGAGAACTTATTAGAGTTTGATTTAAGGATACTTACTTTGTATATTTTGACATGTGATGTTAACAGTTGGTGCTCTAACAGTTATAAAGGTTTAACTTTATGTATTTCAATGTCTGTTGTCACTAAATAATTGTGTGGGCCTCCCATAATTTCACACATACACAATGGGAAGAGACTGTTTAGGAAGGAGTATGGCAGAAAGGGATCTAGGGGTTATAGTGGACCACAAGCTAAATATGAGTCAACAGTGTGATGCTGTTGCAAAAAAAGCAAACATGATTCTGGGATGCATTAACACTTGTGTTGTGAGCAAGACACGAGAAGTCATTCTTCCACTCTACTCTGCGCTGGTTAGGCCTCAACTGGAGTATTGTGTCCAGTTCTGGGCACCGCATTTCAAGAAAGATGTGGAGAAATTGGAGAGGGTCCAGAGAAGAGCAACAAGAATGAGTAAAGGTCTAGAGAACATGACTTATGAAGAAGGCTGAAAGAATTGGGTTTGTTTAGTTTGGAAAAGAGAAGACTGAGAGGGGACACGATAGCTGTTTTCAGGTATCTAAAAGGGTGTCATAAGAAGGAGGGAGAAAACTTGTTCACCTTAGCCTCTAAGGATAGAACAAGAAGCAATGGGCTTAAACTGCAGCAAGGGAGGTTTAGGTTGGACATTAGGAAAAAGTTCCTAACTGTCAGGGTGGTTAAACACTGGAATAAATTGCCTAGGGAGGTTGTGGAATCTCCATCTCTGGAGATATTTAAGAGTAGGTTAGATAAATGTCTATCAGGGATGGTCTAGACAGTATTTGGTCCTGCCACGAAGGCAGGGGACTGGACTCGATGACCTCTCGAGGTCCCTTCCACCCCTAGAATCTATGAATCTATGAACCATGGGATATGCCCCCTAAAGTCCTACTGCCCCACCTGGGTAGTACAACACCAGTGTGGATATAGCTACAGGGTGGGACTCTAGTGTGGTTTGCTCACACTCAGGCTAAGCTAACCTGGATTCCCAGACTCAGGTGATTGGACTCAGGTCAATTCTGCAGTGAAGACATACCCTGCAAGTCAAAGAAACATTGTGGCTGCTCTAACTTTCACCAGGGCCTCTTTGGTCCCCTGGCTGGCCCAGAATCAAGGGAGGCGAAGGGAACTCTAGCCAGCATTACGCCTCCCCACCTAAGCTGTGCCAAGCATGAGCGCCTCACAGCTGATGACTGTGACTCCAGAGTGTCAGTTCACATCCACCTATCAGTGTCACTTTGTGCCAATGTGGCAATGCTTTTCTGGCACCTGCAGCTGCTCTACCAGAGGAGATTCAATAGCACAAGCCCTCAAGATTTTTCTGTATGTACTAGAGTGAGTTAGGACCATCTACATTAGGAAGTTATATCAGTCGAACTATGCAGTTCAGGAGTGTGACTCTACCAATATAGTTAGACTGATACAACCCCTAGTGTCTATGCTATAGAGGTATAAAGCACTGTAGTAGTTCCGGGGTGGGGCTCGTCCCTTCCTGGGGCGCCTGGAAGCCAGGCCGCCCCGCTACAAAGGGAATAACAGTTCTGAGCTCAGGCCCTTTGGGCAGGGGCTGAGCACCCAATTAACAGTTCTGAGCTCAGGCCCTTATGCAGGGGCTGAGCACACAATTAACAGTCCTGAGCTCAGGCCCTTATGCAGGGGCTGAGCACACAATTACAGTTCTGAGCTCAGGCCCTTGTGCAGGGGCTGAGCAGACAATGAACAGTTTAGAGCTCAGGCCCTTATGCAGGGGCTGAGCACACAATTAACAGTTCTGAGCTCAGGCCCTTATGTAGGGGCTGAGCAGACAATTAACAGTTCTGAGCTCAGGCCCTTGTGCAGGGGCTGAGCAGACAATGAACAGTTTAGAGCTCAGGCCCTTATGCAGGGGCTGAGCACACAATTAACAGTTCTGAGCTCAGGCCCTTATGTAGGGGCTGAGCAGACAATTAACAGTTTAGAGCTCAGGCCCTTATGCAGGGGCTGAGCACACAATTAACAGCTCCGGCCCTGGGTCAGGGCGGGGCAGCAAACCAATAGTCAGTCAGAGGCCCAGGCCTTGTAGCAGGGGCTGGGTCAGTTTGGGTTAGCCCAGGCCCTAGGTCAGGGCAGGGCAGCCAACGGATAGTCTGTCAGGGGCCCAGGCCCCTTGGACAAGGAGGAGGAGAGACTGCCACCCGGCGCGGGGTGGCAGGGGGGAACACAGGCCCGCCCACTCCACTGTGTTCCAGCCCGGGGCCCTATCCGCAGCAGTCCATCTGCCGCGCAGTCAGTGGGGATCCTGACCGCAACACACTGACATGGGTTCAGGGTCTGCTATCCCCGGGCCACTTCCCATCTCCTCCTCCATGGGTACCTGCTCCTCCTGAGTTCCGTCTGCTGGGTCACAGATCATGGGCTCCTCCGGGCCCCGAGCACCAGGTAGGTCTGTCACTCCCTCTGGGCCCTCGGCGGGGGGAAGCTCAGACTGCTCCTCAGGATACCGGGCTCTCGGCAGGCTCGGCCAGTCCTCCTCAGGGTACCGGGCTCTCGGCAGGCTCGGCCAGTCCTCCTCAGGATACCGGGCTCTCGGCCGGCTCGGCCAGTCCTCCTCAGGATACCGGGCTCTCGGCCGGCTCGGCCAGTCCTCCTCTGGGTACCGGGCTCTCGGCAGGCTCAGGTCCGCGGGAGCTCGGGCACCAGCGTCTGTCCTCTCCCGCTGCCGGCCAGCTACTGAGCGCTGGGGCCTGGCCTTTATACTTCCTGTCCCGCCCCTTGACTTCCGGGGGGCGGGGACAGGCCGTGGTGGCTCCGCCCACTCTGGCGTCTTTTCTGGCTCATCCCTTCCTGGGGCGCCTGGAAGCCAGGCCGCCCCGCTACACGCCCCCCCCCTCAAGGCTGGCTCCCGGGTACCGGGGCCAGACCCTTCCATACCTCCTAGGCGGGAAAGGAAGTCGGCGTTTGCGTGGTCTCTCCCAGCCCGATGGCGAACGGTGAAGGCATAAGGTTGCAGCGCTAAGTACCACCGCTGCAGCCGCATATTATGGTCCTTCATGCGGGCCAACCACTGGAGAGCAGAGTGGTCGGTGACCAAGATGAAAGGGGCTCCCAGGAGATAGTACCGCAGGGCGTCACAAGCCCACTTCGCGGCTAGGGCTTCCTTTTCCACCACGGCATAGTTCTTTTCTCGGGGGAAGAGCTTCCGACTGATGTAAAGGACCGGGTGCTCTTCGCCGCCAACCTCTTGGGAGAGGACTGCCCCGAGACCCACCTCCGAAGCGTCGGTTTGCAGGATGAAGGCCTGCTTGAAATCGGGGCTATATAAGACTGGCTCTTGACACAGGCTTGTCTTGAGGGCTTGAAAGGCTTCGTCACACTCACGGGTCCAGACCACTTGCCGGGGGCTTTCCTTCGTTAAGAGTCCCGTCAAGGGGGCTGCGATAGCCGCAAAGTGGGGAATGAAGCGTCGATAATACCCCGCTAGCCCCAGAAACTGGCGTACTTGCCGTTTCGTGGTGGGCGGGGGGCAGGTCGCAATGGCCTGCACTTTGTCCACCAGTGGTTTCACCTGGCCGTGCCCGATAGCATACCCCAGATACTTAGTTTCTTGTCGGCCGATGCAACACTTCTTCGGGTTAGCCGTTAACCCGGCGGCCCGCAAGGACCTCAGGACGGCGGCGACCTGTTCCAGATGGTTTTCCCACTGCGGGCTGTAAATGACTACGTCGTCCAAATAGGCCGCCGCGTAGTCTTGATGGGGTTGGAGGAGGCGGTCCATCAGGCGCTGAAACGTGGCCGGGGCTCCGTGGAGGCCGAAGGGCATTCGAGTAAACTGGTATAGGCCCGTAGGGGTGGCGAATGCAGTTTTCTCCCTTGAAGTAGGATCCAGGGGGATTTGCCAATACCCCTTGCTGAGGTCCAGGGTCGTGATGTAACGAGCTCCTCCTAATCGAGCCAACAGCTCGTCTATCTGGGGCATGGGGTAGGCATCGAACTTGGAGATGGCGTTCACACGTCTAAAGTCGATGCAGAACCGTTGGGAGCCGTCGGGCTTCGGTACCAATACGATGGGGCTTCGCCACTCGCTGTGCGAGGGTTCAATCACGCCCAGGTCCAGCATCGCCCGTACTTCCTCATCCACGGCGCCTCTCCGGTGATAAGGCAAGGGTCTGGTCGCGCCGCGAATCACCACCCCTGGCTCCGTTTTGATCCTATGGTACACCAGGGAGGTGGCTCCTGGTTGGGCAGTGAAGGTGTGACGGAATGCTCGTAGGAGGCACCGGGTTTGCTTGAGTTGTTCCTCCGTCAGGGTCTCCCCAAGTTGGGGTTCCTCAGGGTCCCGGGTATGGGCTACCTGGGGCCCTAGCTCGGGCTCTGGTGGGTAGGGGTTAATCAAAAGCCCTTCTCGTTCCCGCCAGGGCTTTAGCAGGTTGATGTGGTACTGCTGTATCCGCTTCTTCCGGTCGGGCTGGTCGATCTCATATGTAACCGGGCCCACTTTCCGGACCACCTCATATGGTCCTTGCCAGCGAGCCAGAACCTTCGACTCACTGGAGGGGAGAAGGAGTAATACCCGGTCTCCGGGTAAGAAGTCCCGTGCTTGGGCGTCCCGGTTGTAGGCCTGGGCTTGCGTCTCCTGGGCGGCTTTCAAATTCTCTTGGGCCCGGTCTCCCGCTTGCTTAAGACGCTCCTGGAGCTGGATCACGTACTTTAAGAGTCCCTGGGCCGGTGACGGGGTTTGCTCCCAAGTTTCCCTCACTAGGTCCAATAGGCCTCGCGGTCGACGGCCGTAGAGCAGCTCGAACGGCGAGAATTTCGTCGACGACTGGGGGACCTCTCGGACCGCTAGGAGCAAGGGTGGGAGTAGCTGGTCCCATCGGCGAAGGTCTTCCGGGGGGAACTTACGGAGCATGTCTTTTAAGGTCCGGTTAAACCTCTCGACCAGCCCGTCCGTCTGGGGATGATAGACTGACGTTCGCAGTTGCTTGACCCCCAGAAGCTCACACACCTGGCGGAGCAACCGCGACGTAAAGTTTGTCCCTTGATCCGTGAGGATCTCGCGGGGTAGGCCGACACGGGCAAAAATCTTCACTAGCTCATCAGCGATGGTGCGGGCTGTAATGTTCCGGAGGGGAATTGCCTCGGGGAACCGGGTAGCATAGTCCAACATCACCAAGATGTATTGAAACCCTGCACTGCTTTTGGGAAGGGGCCCCACTAGGTCCATGGCCACGCGCTCGAAGGGTGTCTCAATCAGGGGCATTGGGATCAACGGGGCCTTGGGAGTCCGGGCCGGGGCGGCCAACTGGCAGCGTGGGCAGGAATTACAGTAGTTCTTCACCTCCTGGTACACCCCTGGCCAGAAGAAGCGTCCCAAAATCCGGGCCAGGGTTTTCTCGTGACCGAGGTGCCCAGCCGCGGGGACGTCATGGGCCAACTTCATGACGGACTGTCGATGACGCCGGGGAACGAGGAGTTGGGTTCGGGTCTCCCCCGTGTGGGGGTCCCGCTCGACCCGATACAGGCGGTCTTGCCGCAACTCAAAGTGTGGCCACTGGGCCGCTCGACCGGGGTCGAGGACAGTCCCATTCGCCATGGCCAATTGTTCGTATACTCGCTGAAGAGTGGGGTCGGCCCGTTGGTCCCGGCAGAAGTCCATGGTGGCCGAGGAATCCGTCGCCGCCCCTCGGGAAGCATCCTCTGGTTCTCCGGCCGAGCTGGTTGGCTCGGGGGTTTCCCTTTCCTCTCCTTCACTCTCGGGGGTCTCCCCTTCTAGGGCGGGCATGGCCCGCGGGTCGTCTCCTGCGTGCCGGCGGAGGAGTGCTGGAAACTCCGGCCAGTCTCGGCCCAGGATCACGGGGTATGCCAGTCGTGGGGCCAGTCCCACCACCATTGATCGGGTGACCCCCTCGATCGTCAGCTGGGCCCGGGTACTCAGGTAGGGCCGTACGTCTCCATGGATGCACTGCAGGCGAATTTCACCCAATCGGGCGTCAGCCGGGGGACCGAAGCGTTGGCGGACTAGCGTCTGTCCGCAGCCCGAGTCGAGGAGGGCCACCGTCGGGTATCCTTCAAGGACCACCGGCACGGTGATCTTAGCCGCCTGGGAAGGACGGGCCCGAGCCTCCCCTGCACAGACCTGGCCAAAGGTACACTCCAGCCCTGGGCAATCCCGCTGGAGATGGCCGTACTCCCCGCAGGAGAAACAGGGCCCCGGGGTGGCCCGCCCCGTCCGGGGCCGGATGCCAGGGGGGGGTCCCGGCGGACTTCGGTGGTCTTTTTGCCCTATGGGGGTCGGGGTCCGAGCGGGTCGCCCGGGTGCCACCGGGGCCCGAGTCCCACCCTCGGCTCCCCGGGACGAAATCCGTGAATCTGCTCGAGCGGGTGTTCCTTTCTTCTCGGGGGTAGGGCGCTCCGCCCCGGGTGGGGGCCCTCGGAGTCCTGGGCCTATCGGCGTGTCAGCCGCGAGGAAGTCCTCCATTAGGGACACGGCGGCGGTCAGGGTCGCTGGTCGGTGCCGGAGGACCCAGGCCCGCCCCCGTGGTGGAAGAACATGGGTGAACTGCTCCAGCAGCACCTGTTCCATTACCTCCTCCGATGTTCGGTGCTCGGGTTGTAACCACCGCTTGCAGGTTTCCCGGAGTTCCTGAGCCACCTGCCGAGGTCGGGCCCCCGTGGGGTAGGTCAGACTCCTAAACCGCTGCCGGAAAGTCTCGGGGCTCACATCCAGGGCATCAAGAATGGCAGCCTTTACTTGGCTGTAGTCTTGGGCGGCTTCCACCGACAGGCCTCGGTAGACCATCTGCGCCGTCCCAGTCAGGTATGGGGCTAATATGGAAGCCCATAGCTCCGGGGCCCAACCGGCGACAACGGCCACCCGCTCGAAGGTGACGAGAAAGGCTTCGGGGTCATCGCCGGGCACCATTTTCGTCAGCCGGATCGGGGGGCTGGGCCGCGTAGTCCCGGCTGCGCCTCCAGGCTGGGCCAGCGTCGCTGCGAGTTGCTGGAGACATTCCCGCTGGAACTCCTGCTGCTGGGTGACCAGGTCTTGCACGAGCTGGTTCCGTTGAGTTCCAAGCTGCTCCATGAGCTGCTGCTGTTGCTGCAGCTGTGCGGCCTGCTGCTCCCTTTGCTGTTGCAGCTGGGCCGCCTGCTGCCGCTCCTGGGTTTCTGTCACCAGGGCCAAGAGCTGGGACAGATCCATGTCTCGGGAGGGGGATCTTTCTCCCCCGGCCCCTCTCTCCCCGGAGTCGAGGGTTCGCGCCCACATCCTGGGCGGAACTCCTGCCTGGCTCGCCACGTGTAGTAGTTCCGGGGTGGGGCTCGTCCCTTCCTGGGGCGCCTGGAAGCCAGGCCGCCCCGCTACAAAGGGAATAACAGTTCTGAGCTCAGGCCCTTTGGGCAGGGGCTGAGCACCCAATTAACAGTTCTGAGCTCAGGCCCTTATGCAGGGGCTGAGCACACAATTAACAGTCCTGAGCTCAGGCCCTTATGCAGGGGCTGAGCACACAATTACAGTCCTGAGCTCAGGCCCTTTGTGCAGGGGCTGAGCAGACAATTAACAGTTCTGAGCTCAGGCCCTTGTGCAGGGGCTGAGCAGACAATGAACAGTTTAGAGCTCAGGCCCTTATGCAGGGGCTGAGCACACAATTAACAGTTCTGAGCTCAGGCCCTTATGTAGGGGCTGAGCACACAATTAACAGTTCTGAGCTCAGGCCCTTGTGCAGGGGCTGAGCAGACAATGAACAGTTTAGAGCTCAGGCCCTTATGCAGGGGCTGAGCACACAATTAACAGCTCCGGCCCTGGGTCAGGGCGGGGCAGCAAACCAATAGTCAGTCAGAGGCCCAGGCCTTGTAGCAGGGGCTGGGTCAGTTTGGGTTAGCCCAGGCCCTAGGTCAGGGCAGGGCAGCCAACGGATAGTCTGTCAGGGGCCCAGGCCCCTTGGACAAGGAGGAGGAGAGACTGCCACCCGGCGCGGGGTGGCAGGGGGGAACACAGGCCCGCCCACTCCACTGTGTTCCAGCCCGGGGCCCTATCCGCAGCAGTCCATCTGCCGCGCAGTCAGTGGGGATCCTGACCGCAACACACTGACATGGGTTCGGGGTCTGCTATCCCCGGGCCACTTCCCATCTCCTCCTCCATGGGTACCTGCTCCTCCTGAGTTCCGTCTGCTGGGTCACAGATCATGGGCTCCTCCGGGCCCCGAGCACCAGGTAGGTCTGTCACTCCCTCTGGGCCCTCGGCGGGGGGAAGCTCAGACTGCTCCTCAGGATACCGGGCTCTCGGCAGGCTCGGCCAGTCCTCCTCAGGGTACCGGGCTCTCGGCAGGCTCGGCCAGTCCTCCTCAGGATACCGGGCTCTCGGCCGGCTCGGCCAGTCCTCCTCTGGATACCGGGCTCTCGGCCGGCTTGGCCAGTCCTCCTCTGGGTACCGGGCTCTCGGCAGGCTCAGGTCCGCGGGAGCTCGGGCACCAGCGTCTGTCCTCTCCCGCTGCCGGCCAGCTACTGAGCGCTGGGGCCTGGCCTTTATACTTCCTGTCCCGCCCCTTGACTTCCGGGGGGCGGGGACAGGCCGCGGTGGCTCCGCCCACTCTGGCGGCTTTTCTGGCTCATCCCTTCCTGGGGCGCCTGGAAGCCAGGCCGCCCCGCTACAAGCACCTTTATACTAGTATGAGTTATCTCCCCTCCTGTAGGGAAATAGAGATAAAGGTTTAAAGCACCTTTTTACCAATATAACTGCATCCACGCTGCGGGGGGAATTGCACTGCTTTAACCATACAGCCATAGTTAAAGCAATAAAACTCGCTAGTGAAGATGAGGCCTTATTCAAAAAAGAACTTTCTCATGTATTTCTCCCACTTGGAAAAGTTGCCTATGCTTTCTTTACAAACAAAGGAGAGAGCAAGAATTAAAGAACTTGAGCAGGGATTTATACTGCATTTTCAAGTGCTGTTGCTTGGGGATGGGATTTTGAAGAATGTCTCTTTGAAAGTTTCTACTGCCTTGTGCAGGAGAAAAGAAGAAGGATCTCCCACTGGTATTCCCCAGCATGTAAAAATGTCTAGGAAACTCTGATACAACTACATCAATGCAAGGAACTGAGACAAGTGCTTAGAAACACTTACAGTCTTAAAAAGGACTGGGACCTTAGGGTCAAGCACTGTAAACTCATGTGTAGAAATACGTAGTTCTAGTCCCAGAGCGGGGCTAGAAAGAAGCTTGACCATAATCTAAAAACAGATTTTTCATTCCTTTTTGACATTGTGTTACTCATGGGGCTCATTTAGCAACTGAATAATTCAAATCAAGCTTTTTATCAAGTGAATTAGATCAGTCTAAAAATCAACGATATTTATAGAACTAATAAGCAATTGCCACAATCATTTTTAAATATTTACGAAGAGTAATATGATACCAGCAAATGATATAGTTAGCTACTTAATTGCTATCTCTAGTTCTATCTTGGCACAAAAATCCTTTTACTGAACATAAACTTCTTTGAATAAAGGGCATATATGAAAATGCCATAATATGACTTTGCAACTTATACTATGTTATTTGCTAACATTTTTAAATGATCATATGAAATAATTGCTAAGAGTTATTTCAGTAACATTGATATTACCTTTCGCATAGTGAAAGTCAGTATTATAATTAAAACAAAGTTCATTGTAAGCTTAATCTGCTCTGCAAAGGGTTTGTAATTAACAGCCCAACTGGGGTCAAGTAACCAAATAGCTTCAGTTAGTCTTGAACTTGTGACTGAGTTTCTGGTGAAAAAGCTCTGTCTACTGAAATCAATCATTATTCATGGCTGCTATTGTCATGAGATAATCTTTCACTTTTGGGGGGTGGCAGGCAGTCTTTACATGCACAGAATGCAGTAATATATTTCTTATCGCCTGTGTCCTGTTTCCCTCTTACTTCCTCTCATTTAGAAGGTGAGATGTAATTCTTGGCTCAGTCAGTCCACCGCTGTGACAGATCTGGATGGTTCCACCAGCATAGTTTGATGGCATCATCTTGGAGTCATAGAATTAAGGAACCTTTGAAAATGTTTATTTTGAAGAAGTACATTTATACACTTACAATTTGTAAGTGCTTGCTTAGGGATGTCTGGTGCCCTCCACTTATGCTGATGGATGCAGAGGACACCATAAGCCAGGAGAAATCAGGTGGGGGAGGTACAGAAAGGAGGAACAGTGGTTCTTCAGCATACTTTGCCCCACTCCTGCCCAATTCCACAGAATCTCCTGTGCCAGAATCTCCTGTGTAGTCTGGGCTCTGATTGCGCTGTGAAGTGGCAGGGCCAAGAAGCAGTAGCTCCACCAGCACGTGACTAATCTATCCTGGTGGAAATACACTACTGTTGTTAAAATCTAATTCTGCGTGTGTGTAAGGCTTAGATGTGGGCATGAGATGATCTAGAGAATTACAAACATGCCAGTAGGGATAGAGGGAGAGCCAAGAGGGCAGTGAGGAGAGGACAGTCCATCTGTGCACTTTGAGTTATCTCCCTGAGGTCCATGGGGTTTGCCTCCTCATCTCATTTCCCACAGTGAAGGGAGTAAAGAAATCTGTGTTCTTATCTCTGTAAAAGGGGCCAAGGTATTACAGTGTAGGCCATGCAGGAGTAACCCACACTAACAATGTCCCTTTGTCCACTCTCTTGGCTGGATAATGTATAGAGGTTTAAGTATCTGGTACTGCATTCAAGCTAATGGACCTGGTCAATGCAGGTAATAGCGGCTTGTGCTTTTAGATCCAGAGTCCATGTTCCTTTCTTTCAGATGACCTGTCCAAGGGTGCTGCATTACAAGCAATAGTCCATATGTGGAGTTGAACAGGTGTGGGCCTCTGAAACTCAGACAGATTTTCCCTAGCTGGGGCAGTCTGTGGATAGACCATGGACAGAGGTTTATGACAAGTTTCAGAGTAACAGCCGTGTTAGTCTGTATCCGCAAAAAGAAGAACAGGAGTACTTGTGGCACCTTAGAGACTAACAAATTTATTAGAGCATAAGCTTTCGTGGACTACAGCCCACTTCTTCGGATGCATATAGAATGGAACATATAATGAGGAGATATATATACACACATACAGAGAGAGCATAAACAGGTGGGAGTTGTCTTACCAACTCTGAGAGGCTGGGAATGGCTGAGCCATTACAAACGTTGACTATCTCCCCTTGTAAGTACTCTCACACTTCTTATCACACTGTCTGTACTCGGCTAGCTTGATTATCACTTCAAAAGTTTTTTTTTTTTTTTTTTCTTAATTAATTGGCCTCTCAGAGTTGGTAAGACAACTCCCACCTGTTTATGCTCTCTCTGTATGTGTGTATATATATCTCCTCATTATATGTTCCATTCTATATGCATCCGAAGAAGTGGGCTGTAGTCCACGAAAGCTTATGCTCTAATAAATTTGTTAGTCTCTAAGGTGCCACAAGTACTCCTGTTCTTCTTTTTAGAGGTTTATGAGTCTGCTACTGCATGTAAGCTAATGAAGATGGTCATTTAGCTCAAGCACTTGAGCTTATGTCTCTTAGAGCCTATGTTCAATCCCCTACCGATAACCTGATGGTGGATATTGGTGCTATACATAGAATTGCAGAGTGTTTTACTGAACCTCTCTTAGCTCCCTTCTCTTAGCTTTACTTGGACTCTGTGTTTACCTGTTTGGTTGTTGCCATTCTTTTAAATTAGGAAACCCAAAGCAGAGCAGGTGTTTAACTTCCTGCTTTTGAGCTTGATCCTGCAAAGAGGGAGCACTCTGGCCCCTATTTAACAGAGCACTTTAAGCATGTGTGTGGTGCCAGTGACCTCGATAGGAGTGCTCATCTACTTAAAGTACGGCACATGCCTTTCAGGTTAGAGGGGAGAGTGTTCAGCACTTAGCATGCCTGTGCCCTTCATGTGCAGGGGGAGGCTACATTTTTAGTTTCAAAAAGGGTTAAATCCTGACTGGGGCAGTGTGCCAGCAGTATTTAGGTTTAAGAGGTCTAATATGGCATACCTTATATATGGTATTCCCAATAGAGGGCCTGATCCTGCATGGTGCTGAGTACCTTGAACTCCAGCTGAAGGCAACAGAAATTGAGGGCACATAGTGTCTTTCAGTATTCAGACTAAAAAGATAGGTAAGAATGGAATCATTGTAACCAATCATTCTTGTGATGACGTTATTTATATAAGCTGCATGAGCAGGATTTATAAGAAAGCATAATCTAATGTGTTTTTGGTAGCCGGAATTGCATGTACCCTGTATTCTGTTCTGACATCAAGAATTTAGTAAATACAATATTTAAAGGTCTGTGGTAATGTGAGTGTTTGATGGGCTGGCAATGTAGTGTGAATTTAATTAAACTACAGCATAAAGAGGGTTAGAGCCAATTCGTTTCCAATTCATGTAGGCTGTCTGAAGGGGGTAAATAATATCATTCTCTGTTTCCTTTTCTCTCTTTGCCAAATGCACCAACAATTTGGCATGCATAGTAAGAAGTTATTATAGATTCTGCTGAGACAGTCCTGTTGCATGGTGCAGATAACACAAATCTTGTTAACAATCTGACAAAATATAAATGACTTCATAGTATACTGACATCCCCTTAGTACCTCAACTGCTTCAAAAATGTTATCTGGCTGCTGCAGGGGGTTAAACTATGTATTATGGAGGATGAATTTTAGCACCATGCATGGTTATATCTCACCAAAAATATGAATGTTTTTCGTAGCACAAAGCAATAATTAAACTCAGTCTTCGGTACCAAACACAGCCATGGCCATTCATTTAATTATGGGCATATGGGGAATATGGTAAAAGATAAGTTTTAAAATTGATACTAAAACTGTTGAAACAAAATAATTTCTGATCCACAAATATTTTTGTGAATAAAAATGCCAAGATTAGCTCACTGTGATTCATGTCTCTGGTGATCGTCACAGGGTGAGCTGCCCTTTATGGGCCTTGGGGTTCAGCCTGACTTAGTCCACTTTTCCAAATGGAGGGAATGAAAACAAAGGCAACATAATGGGGAGCATGTCACCAAGGGAAGTAGGGACTAATTGAAGCCCAGGAGAGCTGGAAGCTGAGGACATGAGAAGGGCTAAGGTGGAGAGGAAAGACCCTGAGAGGAAAGGTTATGCCTAACAAGAATATGGGCTGGAATATGGACTGTTCTCAGTGGTAGCAGATGACAGAACAAGGAGTAATGGTTTCAAGTTGCAGTGGGGCTGTGGGGGAGGTTTAGGTTGGATATTAGGAAGTTTTTCACTTGGAAGGTGGTGAAGCACTGGAATGGGTTACCTAGGGAGGTGGTGGAATCTCCTTCCTTAGAGGTTTTTAAGGTCAGGCTTGACAAAGCCCTGGCTGGGATGATTTAGTTGGGGATTGGTCCTGCTTTGAGCAGGGAGTTGGACTAGATGACCTCCTGAGGTCCCTTCCAACCCTGATATTCTATGATTCTATGAAGACTTTGGTTTTGTTTCCTCTTTGGGGACTCTGATTATCTCTGCAAATGGTGGGCTTTTTTTGACTTAGCTGCAGGACTAAGTTACCCCAGTGACTTAAAAGCACTGGACGCTAGTAGGTGATCATAAAACTGAGGCAGCATATTGACAGAAACTGAGGCAGTGGACAGGTCAAAGTCAGACCAGGTAAGTACCTGCTTCAGTTATTTAATATTTGGGTGACTACCCGGCATTTGTTAAATGATGATTAACCTGAAAATCACTGAACTGGCATGAATGATTTCTCCAAAAAGTGTATTTTTAAAATCATTGTTATCTGTGACATATTATTCGCTTTATAAACTTTATTTCTGCTCTCTGATTGGGCGACAATGCTTTACGACTTTTGGGTGACTAAATACAAGTAATGAATAACAACTATTTGGTTTGCAATTAGCCAATGTGCTAAAAATTATTTGTCAAACTTCTTGGTGAATAATTATGAATAACCAATACACTTGCAGAAATCGGGATTAACTCATTATTGTTTCAATAGCCAAAAAGGGGTCTAAATTCATAATTAATGGTAATCATAATGAATAGTTCACTCAGTTCTGACACTTAGTTTAGCTTTTGTGGGAAAGTGGAATAACTCATTAGACCTCTTCTAATATTTATTACAAAGCACTTTTTTAACATTATTCTAATTTGCTTTTGCCATTTTCACAACCTCTTTGTGTGTACTCTTCAGGAGTAAATCCAGGATTTACTAACAGGAATGCTCAGAGAAAGTAAACCCTGAAAGTTATACTCTGAAATACTCATGAAAAACAAACTTCAAATTTTAAGAATTGGCACAGGCACCTGCTTATAAGACTTGAATTCCACCAAAGAAGGAACAGAAATAATAGCATGTGACTTCTGTAACCAGTCACAACTAAACCACACAACTCTAATTTCAGATTTAGAATTTTGAATAGAAAATGATACATTGAAGAAAAAAACAAGCAAAATAGGTTGAATAATTTCAAATAACAAAGTAGAGAAAATTACAATCTGTTTCTCTCATCCCATGAACAGAAAAAGTTACAGAATAAATTATTTGTTCAGCTCTAGAAGTCATTGTGAACACTTTTAGAAATATATAAACATCTGTTGGTAGATTTATCCTTTACTGGTTGGATTGCATCATGCAGCGGATACTCTTCTTACCAGGACTATTTTATATGAACAATATTTTGATTATTAATAACAGCTTTGTAAGAAAGATGTTAAGAATATTACAGCGGAGAATTTTGTTTGATTCAGAGAGGTATTGACTTTAAAAGAATTTGTGGGTGCTCATCCTCCCCATACAGGCTCAGGTCCTGGATCTCTTTCATCACAAAATACAGAATATAGTGTTGTAGCAAGTTAAACCCATATTTCCAAAATGCTCCTCGTTTTCTATTCCAGGGCTTTGGACTTCTATTTGCATATTCTCTACTGCTCTGCAAATTAAGCACCTTAACCTCCATAGCACAAATGACCTCTCAAAATGGACTTGTAGGAGATCTGCTAATAGTTCTACTTAAGGAATGTTGTTACTTGCAATCTTTACCAATAGAAAAAGGAAAAGTAATAGGCAGTGTGTGTCAAATTATTCATGGCAAATAAATCATTCTATGAATGTAGCCCTTTTTATCTTTAGTGGACTGTTTACAAACTGATTCTGATTTTTAAACGTTTGCTACATAGTTTGGGTGAAAAATTTTCATCCTGTGGATTATTGATGAGCTGTACTTCCTGGGTCAGATTCTGCTACACTTCTTCATGTGGAGTAGTACTTTAACCTGAGTACTCCAATTTGGTCAATGGGGCCACTCATCTTGAATAAGGGTATCCGAATCTGGCTCTCTGTTTGTAATGTATGACTACAACTTCTTAAACAGAAGACTAAGAGATGACAAGTAGTGAATAATGGGTAGCAATTACTCTTGTTTATGAGTGAATACCTTTTGTTTCCATGCCAGTACAGGTATTCATATGAAAAGCAGCCCTTCAGCAAGCATTTGTGTGAACAAAATCTGTTTGTATGAATACTCACAAATAACAAGCTATAAGAGATATGAGCATAGCTGAACTGAACAGTCACTTCGAATCTGAATGAATGTTAAACACTGAGGTAGAGCCATGGCCTCTCATAAGGGAAGCTTTGTTAAGGCAGCAACTGAGAGTTCCCTTGTTCTGGAGTATTTCAGGGAGGGTTTGGGGCAGGAAAAGGAATGTGGTGCATTTCTCTCCAGGGATGGTGGCTGGCGGAGAGACCCCTCAGGAGCCATATCTGCTGGCACAAAGTAGAGCATTCCTGAGTTATTTTGGCACACCTTGGAATCAGCCCACTCTGCCCTTATCTACACTAGAACTTACTTCAGTATAACTTACATTGCTCAAGGGTGTCAATAAATCCACACCACTGCGTGACCTAAGTTATACCTACTTAAGCACTGGTATAGACAGCACTATGCTGGCGGGAGAGCTTCTCCTGCTGACAGAGCTACTGCCTTTTGTGGGAAGTGGAGTATTTAAGGTGACGGGAGAGCTCTCTCCTATCAGCTTAGAGCATCTTCACCAGATGCACTACAGCAGCACAGCTGCATCAGTGCAGCTGTAGCATTTTTAGTCTAGATGTAGCCTCAGATTGTGATATTCAGCCAAATCGAGTAACTGAAAACTATTCAACAGGTCTCTGATTGAGGGAAGTAAACATATCCTGAATAATTAGAATGTCAGTTTATGTCCAATTCTACACTGCTATTGGTAACTTTGAAACTGATACTGAAGAAAAGGCTTGATAATCATGTCACTGTGGAGGATAGCTAGCGTGATCAAAAGCTACAGTGTACTTTCACACTACATCTCTTGGCATTTGCAGTGTTGCAGCCATGTTGGTCCCAGGATATTAGAGAGACAAGGTGGTTGAGGGAATACCCTTTGTCGGACCAACTTCTGTTGGTGAAAGGTGTTGTGCAGTTTTCTTTTGAGGCTGCGGCCTGAGAGGTCAGGTATGAAGTGATCGTCTTGTGACCATGGGTGATATGGTGTTTTTGTCTTTTACCATTTTTCTGTGTGAGTTAATTTGAGACTGTAGTGATTTTCTGGTTTCATCCATATGCAGTAGTTGTTATTGGAGCATTTAGTGCACTGTGTGGGGTACACCACAGGTTGTGATAAGCATATGTAGGACCAATGGATCTTGAAAAATGTGTTGTGAGGGATATTGATCATTGTAGCAGTGGATATTTGTCTGCAGGTTTTGCATCTGTTATTCTGGCAGGGTCTGATACTGCTTTGAGTTGGTGTAGTCTGATCTGTGGGAGCTTGCTTCTGATGATGAGCTTGGTGAGGCTGGATTTTTTGGTTTTTTTGAAGGTCAGAAGAGGGGGTTCAGGAAAGACTGAGTATGGGTTTTAATTGTTTAATGATACCCCATATGAATTCCAGTGTGGGGTAGTATGTGACAATGAGGGGTTTGCGGTCAGAAGCTTTTCCCCCCTATATTGAAGCAGGTTTTCTCAGTGTATTTGGGTGGCCCATTCCATGATGAGATCACTTCTCTAGTGGATTGTCTTTGGTAAAGGAGGTTTTAAGTGTGTTTAAGGTGTGTATCCCAGACTTTCTCCTTGGAGCATATTCTGTGGTATCTGAGGGTCTGACTGTAGATAACAGATTTCTTGGGGTATTTGGGGTGATTACTGCATCTGTAGAGTTAGGTGTGGTAATCCATGGGTTTCTTATTTATAGTTATTTGTAGGGTTCCATTGTTGAAGCTGATTGTGGTGTCCTGCAAGTTGATGCTAGTGTGGGATTGTTCTAGAGAAAGTTAGATGGGTGGTGGTTGTTGAAGTTATGGTTGAAGTCTACGAAGGAGTTTAGGTCATCTGTTCAGAGGATAAAATATCATTGATGTATCTTAAGTATATCATTTGTTTTGTAGTGCATTTGTCCAGAAATTCTTCCTCAAGGTGGCCAAAGAAGAGGTTAGCGTACTTGGGAACCATCCTAGTACCTATGGCTGTTCCCATGGTTTGGACAAAGTGTTTGTTGTTGAATGTAAAATTGTTGTGGGTGTTGAGGATGACATTTAGCCATGTATTTGGGGTGGATATCTAAGTGTTGTCCATTGTCTTGCAGATATTTGAGGAAGGCAGAGATCCCATCATTGTGAGGGAGGATGGTGTATACTATAGTAAACATCCTTTTGTTTGTGTCTGTAGTGAGGCGGCCTGGGCCCCGACGGCCCCTGAGGGAGAGGAGCCTGAATTGGCACCCAAGTGGGCGGAGCCACCGCCACCTGTTCCCGCCCCCCGGAAGTCAAGGGGCGGGACAGGAAGTATAAGAGCCAGGCCCCAGCCCTCAGTTAGAGCCCAGCAGCCGGAGAGGCCAGACGTGCCGGTGCGAGCTCCGGCGAGACCAAGGCTTCCCAGAGCCAGGTACCCGGACACGGACGGACCGAGCTGCCCCAGAGCCAGATACCCGGACACCGACCGACCGGACCTCCCCAGAGCCAGGTACCCCGACGCGGATTGGCCAAGCCTTCCCCAAGCAAGGTACCCCGAGGTAGACTGGCCACCCTTGCCCCGAGCACGGTACCCCGAGGAGGGGCCCGAGCGCCCCCCTGACCGGAGACCGGAGGAGCAACCCGACCCGGACGACCCTCTGCGAAGTGAGGAACCCATGGTGTGGGACCCCGTTGCCGAGCCCAGCGGGGAGCAGGTACAAATGGAGGAGGAAATGGAAATCAGCCCGGGGGTAGCTGACCCCAGTCTAGCTACAACAGAGAGCGAACCCATGTTGGTGTGTTGCGGTCAGGACCCCACCAACACAGCGGCAGACTGACTGCCGCTCTTAGGGCCCCGGGCTGGGACACAGTGGAGTGGGTGGGCCTGTGTCCCCCCTGCCACCCCACTTAACGGGTGGCAGTCTCCCCCTCCAGCCAGCGCTCTGGCACCGCCACTGAGCTATTGCTTGCTGCCCTGAACGAGTGCTTGTTGCCCCACCCTGACTGAGGGTCTGGGGCGTCCCGAGTTTGTCCGTGCTCAGCTCCTGATACCCAGACCTGAACCCGAACCCCTGAACTATTGTTTGTTGCCCCGCCCTGACTGAGGGCCTGGGCCTACTAACTTTGTCTGGGCTCAGCCTGAAGGAAGGTCCTGAGCCCCTGAACTATTGTTTGTTGCCCCGCCCTGACTGAGGGCCTGGGGCTACTAACCCTGCCTGGGCTCAGCCTGAAGGAAGGTTCTGAGCCCCCTGGACTATTGTGTGCTGCCCCGCCCTGATTGAGGGCCGGGCCTGAACCCCTGACTTTACTGCTCAGCCTGAAGGAAGGTTCTGAGCCCCCTGGACTATTGTGTGCTGCCCCGCCCTGATTGAGGGCCGGGCCTGAACTCCTGACTTTACTGCTCAGCCTGAAGGAAGGTCCTGAGCCCCCTGGACTATTGTTTGTTGCCCCGCCCTGATTGAGGGCCGGGCCTGAACCCCTGACTTTACTGCTCAGCCTGAAGGAAGGTTCTGAGCCCCCTGGACTATTGTGTGCTGCCCCGCCCTGATTGAGGGCCGGGCCTGAACTCCTGACTTTACTGCTCAGCCTGAAGGAAGGTTCTGAGCGCCCTGGACTATTGGGGGTTGCCCTCCCCTGAATAAGGGCCTGGGACGTCCTGAGTTTGTCAGGGCGCAGCTCCGGATCCACGGAGCTGAGCGCCCGAACTACTGTTTATTGCCCCGCCCTGAGCTAGCGCGGGGGCTTGACTGACTTTGTAATCCCCAGCTCCGGCAGTGAGGACCGGAGCCCGGGCCTGAGTTACTGCCGGACCCTGACGGAGAGCAGGAGCTCATTGCAGAGGCCGTGTACCTTTGGCCTAGTCCCTGCCAGAGGGGCGGAACCCTGAGACCGATCCAGGCCGTGTAGTGAGGCGGCCTGGCCCCCGACGGCCCCTGAGAGGGCCCGACCCCCGCACCGGACGTTTACAGTGTCTTTCTGCTGTAAAATCTCAATAAATAATATTTTTGTTATATAAGTAGAATTGGTTTTGAGCAAAAATATACACACCACTCTCATAGAATCTGCATGAAGCTTTTTCATTTTTAGAATGGCAAGGAAAATGTAACTTAATGGGCTGTAGGTATGGAGACCACTAAGGATACCAACTCTTTCACAGACTTTTCAACAAGCTCTATTTCATAGCCCACCTTCTATACTCAAAATATTGCAAAACATAACTGTGTAAGGGAACAATATTACGCTGTTCATGCCAATAAAAACACACAGCCCTGTAGGTTAGGACCTGATGTGGGGAGAGGATACTGCCCTGGACACTGGTTATGTATTAACTTTTACATGGTCAGCTATTGTAAATGAGGGAATACCCTTTCTCATGTGACATTAAAGTACAGCAGCTGTGTCTTTATTGCACTGGATATGCCTTCTCTTTATGACTTCTCAGGTTTTACCTATGTAGTTAAAAATGACCTTTGTACAATAGCACAACTTGTATGACAGAACTACTTCTGCTTCAGACTCTTCACATGAAGCAGAATTGCACTGCTAGGTCTGAGGTCAAATGAAATGTTCCTCGAAAATTCACAAGATAACCTTTCCAATGCCTTTTCCCATTCAATAGGAACTTGCTTCAAGTAGACATCACTTTAGATTCCAGTGTATGAGGGGTGTTGTATTTGCCCAGCTATGTAATACAGTATCATTGAGGAGAAAGATGAACAAATTATTAGGCAAACTGCAGTCATAAATGGTTAAAGAATTAAGATGACAAAATTGAACTCAATGGAAGGACAGGCAATCTTAGAGATTTCTCTGCTTTTGAGTACTTTACTTTGCCATCTTAACATCCTTCTAACATAGACATTTGTGTTTAAAATATACTCTTAGCCCTTTTGATCTGGGCAGCTAGCTAGTTTTCAAGGTCTAAAAGGTTGTTCTCAGTAAGAGGAGAAATTGATGATGGAGTCGGGTTTTTTTTTTTTTTATGCAATCCTCTTTATTTACAAAATGTGCATAAAGTTGTGTTTCCCTGAACACAGCAGAAATCAAACAACAGGAAAGAGTTTATTTGCTCCTAGCTCCTAGCCTCTTTCCAGATAGCACTTAGCCCAAAAGTTTTCTTAGATTTTTCTCAGGGTCACACTACCCAGTGCTTGTGTGTACATGTCTGGTGCTTCTTACTTCTATCTGTCTGCTGTGTGTTTCTCACTGCATCTTCACACACACACACACACACACACACACACACACACACACACACACACACACACACACACACACACACACTCACCTCCAGAAAACAATATGTACTGAAACCCATCCACCCACATAGCTCATTTTCTAACCAGCCCCGCATGCCCTGTGTTTGGGTGGTGATTCCTATAGTTTCAGTTTTCCATAAAGGAGCTTGATTGTTTCCTACTTTTATCCTGAATGAAGGGCTGCAGATATGCCCACCAGTTTCTGAGGTTTAACCCAAACCCAGCATAACAGTATATACAATATGTACAGGAATCAAATAATTCACTACTGAAATGTAACAAGGAGTCCGGTGGCACCTTAAAGACTAACATATTTATTTTGGCATAACCTTTCGTGGGTAAAAAACCTCACTTCTTCAGATGCATGGAGTGAAAGTTACAGATGCAGGCATTATATAATGACACATGAAGAGAAGGGAGTTACCTTGCAAGTGGAGAACCAGTGTTGACAGGGCCAGTTCAATCAGGGTGGATGTAGTCCACTTCCAATAATAGATGAGGAGGTATCAATTCCAGGAGAGGAAAAGCTGCTTCTGTAATGAGCCAGTCACTCCCAGTCCCTATTCAAGCCCAGATTAATGGTGTTAAATTTGCAAATGAATTTTAGTTCTGCTGTTTCTCTTTGAAGTCTGTTTCTGAAGGTTTTTTGTTCAAGAATAGTTACTTTTAAATCTGTTATAGAATGACCAGGGAGATTGAAGTGTTCTCCTACTGGCTTTTGTATGTTACCATTCCTGATTCCCGATTTGTGTCCATTTGTTCTTTTACATAGAGACTTTCCGGTTTGGCCAATGTACATGGCAGAGGGGCATTGCTGGCACATGATGGCATATATCACATTGGTAGATGTGCAGGTGAATGAGCCCTTGATGGTGTGGCTGATGTGGTTGGGTCCTCTGATGGTGTCACCAGAGTAGATATGGGGACAGAGTAGGCAACGAGGTTTGCTACAGGGATTGGTTCCTGGGTTGGTGTTTCTGTGGTGTGGTGTGTAGTTGCTGGTGAGTATTTGCTACTGAAATGTAGCCATTCTGAAGAGGCACATGAAAATGTTTGACACTCTACTGCAGCACTTCTTAACAATTTTGGAAGTAAAACATAAGATATTGAATCCTATCACATTTAGGCCCTTTGATACTGCAATGAGCTCTGTGCAGACAGATTCCCCTTGCAAGACCAGGGCCTTAAGCTGTAGGAGGAATCAAGTTAAGTTAAATTGAAACACTGACTCAGCCTGGAATTCAGCTAAGATGCTTTGGCTCAGCCTTACAAAAAGTGCAATGGGATCCTTAAAGGCCACAGCTGCACAAGACATCTGCTTAACATCTCATCTGAAAGAGAGAGACATTACGGTAACTATCATTTATTAGAAAAGAATTGCAAAAGGAGATTATGCAGTTACATTTAAAACAAAAAACAATAGCAGAGATCTCTTCAGTATACCAGTCTAAAAATGAATTGCCATGCATTAAGCATGACTAGTGTGTTATTTTCATAATGAGATGGCTAATGGGACTACAATATTAGCAGGCTTAGGACTGTATCTATGGTAGTAACCAAAACACCTTTAAACATTTCTAATTCTAAACAAATGGGAACATAGGGCCATGACTGGCATATCTAGTTTTGTACAATAGTCTGTTGGGTATGTGTGTCCTCATTCTAAGGTAAGAGTCTATGGCCCTCTGAAAAAAGGATACAGGGGATTTCTGAATAAGGATTCTCCCTAGTTTTGGACAACCCAATCATGGGCACTCTATACTTAGCTGAATCATGCCCCTGAATTGTAATGGCAGCTTCAAGTGCCCATAAATCCCATGGAAAATGTGTGGGCACAACACCATTTTAATATATGGAATGAGCATAGATAATTGGCTAAAAACTATGCATTAATTTGAGATATTAGGTATTAAATACTTTCTGGATTTAAATATCTGATGTCATTTGGGGTACAATGGAAAAAAAATTCTCTTGCTAAATTATCTAACCAAAGTAATAAAAAGGATCCTGCTTTCCTAATATTATTTTCTAAAATTATACTGTATCATGACTCATTCAACATTAAAACGAATCATGCATTGGATAAAAGATAAAGAAAGCTCATGCTGGGCTCTAATGGAGGAGGAGTAGTACTTAAAACCAATTCCCTTAATTTGTCCTTCTATTTGATGCATTAAAGTAATTCATATACTAGTCCAAACATGATACATCATGTTGGCTGCAGAACTGTGGATTTTTGTTAGTGGGAAATCTGAGGTCTAATGCTCTTTTCACCCACAGCTCTAGTATGCTACAACTCAGCTTTTAAAATGTACTATATACATTTACATTGTATATATTTACATATATATACCTGTCTAACTAGATACAAAATTGTTTAGAAACTTGTCTGTTGCATCCTGATAGCTTTAAACTTTGTAGCCTTTCAAACAAATACAACTTAGATAAATAAGCACAATAGAAGTATTTTATTAACTATGATTATTTCTTTTGTGGTAGCACCTTGGGGGCCCTCTGTTTGGATTGGAGTCCTTTTGTCTATGCACCATACAAATAAATAATACAAAACCTGTCTTTCTTCAAACAGCTTACAATTTCTAAATGATTTAGGGAAAGGTGAAGAGTGGATGGAATGGGAGGACAATGCTATAATAAGTCCGGGGTACATGTGTAAATTACTCAAAAGGGAGATTTCAATAGTCACATGTTGAGTCTGCAATGGAGACCAAAGAATAGGATTTTGCTGGAATAATATCCTAGAAGAACCATGGGGAAAGAAATAAAATTCAAGGCAATAGATTTATTTTTACTGAGTTGAATAATGTTTTTATTGAGCCTCTCTTGGCTACAGAGAAATATAAGTCAGAGATCACAACCAGGGGACTCTACAAGTATGGGCCAGTTGCTGCTCCAATTGACGTCAATAGCACAACTCCCCTGATTCAACGGGAAGAGGATCAAGCCCCTGCATATTGGAACGTGTGGCTTTATTTGCAGTGTGAAGCACTAATAACAATCAGATAAATACCTAGGTCCTCTTATTAATCTAGAGCCAAATTAACTGCTGACATAAGCATGTGCAATTTGATTGTCTGGAACAGAGTTTAAGCACTAAGCCACTGATCACCTACCCTTGCCTGCTCTCAGATACTTGAAGTAGAGGCTGTAGCCAAGTGAGGTCCTTTTTATAAATCTTCTGTATACAGCACCTGTGGGAAATTGGCAGTGCCTGTTATTACTACTTCATAAGTTATGTCTCTGGCATATCTTTGTGTGATGAGTACAAAAAAGATTTGCATTAACTAAACAGTTGCAACACAGCGTATCTGCCTCTGACCCAGATCTTTGGCTCTGGCTGAGAAACACACAGCACAACTTAGCCTGCAGGGTTCATCCCAAGATTGCTGTAAGACACCTGAGCGTGGGCCATCTGTGCTCCAGGATGGCTCCTGGAGTAAGATAGAGAACCTCAAGGCTGCTCTAAATTATGCAGGTTGCCAGCTCTTGTTGGCTTGGAAGCAGGGAAGCACTGGACATGCCCCTTTTGCCTAGCCTTGACTTCTTTTATAGGCTGACAGAGATTTGCTGATAAGACTACATATGACTATTCTGTTGGGCCTTAATCCACCAAAGCACTCACACATGTGCTTAACTTAAAGCTTGTGTGAAGTCCTGCTGTCTCCAATGGATTATTCATGTGCTTATATTGAACACATGCTTTAGTGCAGGGGTGGCCAACCTATGGCTCCAGAGCCGTATGTGGCTCTTCAGAGGTTAATATGCGGCTCCTTACCTAGGCACTGATTCCGGGGCTGGAGCTATAAATGCTAACTTACTGTTCACTGCTCAACCCCCTGCTCTGCCCCAAGCCCTGCCCCCACTCCACCCCTTCCCCCAAGGCCCTTGCCCCTTCCCCTGAGCCTGCCATGCCCTCGCTCCTTCCCACCCCCACCAGCCTCCTGCACAATGAAACAGCTGATTGCAGGGGAAGTAGGCACTGATTGGTGGGAGCTGCCAGCAGGCGGGAGGCCCTGGGTGCTGGGGAGCTGATGTGGGGCTGCTGATGTATTACTTTGGCTCTTTGTCATTGGTAAATTCTGGCTCCTTCTCAGGCTCAGGTTGGCCACCCCTGCTTTAGTGGTTTACTAGAGTGAGGACTTACTATGGAAATGTAAGTGTGTTTTTATCAAATGTGAAATCCAAAATTAATGGCAAACAAAAACATTCTCTTACACATCTTTTACACTGTTTGTAGGAATAATGGGCCACATTTTGGTGTTGGTTACCTGAGCTGACTAATAGCATTGCACCACAGCAACCAAGATCTGAATTTGGCCCTTCAGATTTTACCCCTCTGTCCTGAAAAATGTAATATAATAGATGACTTTCTCACCGACTCACATTCACTGTATCTGAACAAAAACCCACAAATGTCCAAGGTCTGCCCTCTGCAATGTGTAAATTAAAAAGATTAATAAGTTACCATTGACAGAAGAGAACTGGAAGATGCTGATTCCATTCTAGCATCTTGCTCTAGGGGTTAACCATGTTCTTTCTTTCTAATTGAAGGGCAGCAATTTATGTGGCAGAAACTTCAGACTTTTGACAAGAGGTGTCTTTGTAAATAACAGGGTTACACATTGTACAATCTATGCAGGAGGACCTTGTGGCCTATGCCACAGATTCCATTACCTTCTTGAACCAGGTCAAATACTTAGAGGGCTCACTGGGCCCATCAGCTTTCTGAGGCAGAATAACTTATTGTCGTGCAGTGTGCTCTGTGGTGGGGTCTTTCAGATGAGACCTAAACAGGAAGCGCCCTTGTTTGTAAACATTTCCCTTGTTGGGGACATTCTGTGGGTTGGGTGGGACAAAGAAGTGAGGGGATATGATGGAACAAAGTTGTCCTAGGCCTGATCTTCCACTGGAATAAAGGACCTTAAAGAGTAGTGTTAGTTAGTTTCTCCCTTATAGTTCTAACCTGCACTGAGGCTGGTCAGCGTGGGATCAGGAAGCCACAACTAGTTCCCTGATGGTTCTTCCTCCTTCCCCCCATACTTATGGCTGGAGAAAACAATCTGCAGGAGCTAATGCAGATAAGAGTTAACTCAATTCACATATGAATGTATCCGATCACACCGCTACAATCACATTCTGGGCACAAACTTAACTTTAGTAGGACCCAGTGGCAGGTTTCACATCTATCTGGTGCATCTGTAACATGTCTATCTGCAAGAAAATGCTGATGACAGTAACTTCTGAAAGGAACATGGAAAAGTAGATTTTACAGAAACTCAAGATTACTGGTTTATAAAGGAGTGTTCTTTTCATGAACACTCTAGAAGGAAGTGATAGTTTTCAAGAGTCAGATAACAGCCCAAATTTCCATGGTGTATTGTCAATAACTGTGACAGTTCAACAGGAAAAAGGAAATTTTTATTTTTAATGTCTCTTATGTATAAATTACTACTCAAGCATTTTATATTCCCACTTAAACTGTATGAGTAATATTCTTGTGTAGTGATAAACATTAACATCCCTGCCACTGAAAATCTATTGAAAACTCCTTTTCTAATCCCCAGTCTGCTGAACTGTTCGTATTATGGACAGGGTCTTTTCAGAAATGGGGTTTGAGTGGTTATAATGATATCACTTTCCTGCATTTATCGGGTGGCCTCTTTGGTTAGCATGCTCTGCATTATTAAAAAATCTGACATAGTTCTAGAGCTAAGGAATTGTACACATTCAGATCCTATTAGCATGGCTATGTTAAACAACAGTTGTTTCCCATTTTGCTTTAATGGAATGTTGTGTTTTATTAATTACAGTGAGATCATTAGTATTTTTTGCATCAAGCCAGTTTGTTCGTATAGAACATTTTCAGCAATTTGTTCATGAAGCTGAACTCGGGAATGTTGTTCTGCATTGTTTGACATGAGCTGAGCTGTAAAAGCATAAATGTTTGATATTGCTCTGCTGGGAAATATGTTTCTACTTAGCTGTTTTTTTGGAGTATGAGTGGGAGAAGCATTCCTTGTTAAGTTAGTTTTTTTGTCACAAAAACCAAACATGAGTTTGCATTACTGTTATGTTAACAGCATGATTAAAACTATTAAGTTGCCCCCCCCCTTTTTTTTCCTGTAACTTTCCTCCCGCATCCCTTCTGAAGACAGAGGTAGTAGTAATCATTACACTTAGAGATTCTGCAACTAGAACACACTTACTTTGTATTTACCCATGTTGCTGATGTCTTGTCCTCTAGAAACACTTTGTAAGGGGATTAAATGTTCATACAAGGTATTTGGCAGCCCTACAAACTAAAGCTCTTCTATCTTTCATATAAGGGGCTAGTGGATGCATATAAATACATAACATACATTACATTACATAATTAATTACAATCCTAAAGTAATTTTGTACAAAATTTTTGTTATTACTTTGGTCTTAATCATTATTAGGCATCAATGGAAAGACAAAGAGTATCATCCAGTAGCTGAATTTGTAGACAACGCCACTGTGGTGGACCTGGTTGAACACAACGCTTGGTGGCACCTTCCATGCTATAAGAAGTGCACCTGTACACTGAATTTGGCAAGTTTGGCGAGAAAAATACACTGAGCTTCAGGAACAGTTGATGTAATCAGGACAAGTTCCAGCTGTGAGTGATACTTGCCTTATGTTTGGTCCCATGGCATGCATTTCAAGAACACCTGCTTCTTCTGTTGAAAGCTGGAAGCCTGAAGGCATCCCTTAAACACAATTTCAGCACATATGAGACAGGTGGGAAACTGTATGAAGCAGTCACTCTTAGCAAGAACGTTGTGTGGAAAGTAAAGTTAAGTGGGTACATTGCCCCAAAAGATGCCCACATTTACAATATTGCATATCACATTGAGTGTTACACCAAGAATGTATGTAATGTGTTGCATCAAATACAAATACTGATTTTTACTCTTGCGAACTCTGAGACTCAGCTGGAGTTCATAAATTGCCTTACAAAGGCTCTAATGGCTGGGACAGTGGCCATGGCCAATGCATAAGCTAAGTGCAGAGAAATATGTGCTTTGAACAGGATTGAAGAGGAACAAGTGCTTAGGAGAAAGACTCTTAAAGCACTTATTGAAGATGAACTGTGGGATATGAATGTAGTTTTTAGCAATCATAGCCACAAAAATGTATCACAGCACATATCCTTGAAAGCTGCAAACGACATGGCACTATCAAATGTGGAAGAAAGTGCTGATGTGAGGACTCTGTTTGCAGATGCTAAACTTAGCTGGCAAAGTATTTTGTCCCATGTATTTTGTACATGGGAGTTTCAGCGATCAATGCTGATGTAAAATTTGGAAAAACGATACTGCATAACCTCTATTACTTCTTTACCTGGTGCATTGGTGGTTGCAGTGACTTCTAGCACTAGCAAGTCTGACAGTAAGCAAGTGGAACACAAGGCTGCCATTTTCTCACTGAGCCTCATGTACAATTGCTTGAGTGAAATGCAGGTTTGCCACACATACATGACAACTGTGTGGAACATGCATAATCTACCTTCCTGGAAGAGTTTTGTCGTAACTCAGCATAATGAAGCTGCTGCCTTGCTCTGTTCAGTGGAGTTTCTTCGTAGTTCCCATGAGGAAGTTGACACTAAAATTATCTTGCATGCCACATAGAAAGGCACTACTAAACTCCAGATTTTTGCATATGGCACAGATGTTCTAGAGCTCTCTGTGAGATGCGAGGCAAGACTACCACAAGATTCTGTTTTTGTGCCTGCTGCTTGGGGACCTTAAAAGACATGTTACTGTTGGGAGGTAACACTACTACATGTTACTGTTGGGAGGTAACATTAGCCAGGATGGGTAAGGAATGGTGTCCCTAGCCTCTGTTTGTCAGAGGATGGAGATGGATGGCAGGAGAGAAATCACTTGATCATTGCCTGTTGGTCCACTCCCTCTGGGGCACCTGGCATTGGCCACTGTCAGTAGACAGGATACTGGGCTAGATGGACCTTTGGTCTGACCCGGTACGGCCTTTCTTATGTTCTTATGTACTGGAAGGCAGGCTGGAAAGACCAAATTATCTTACTGGGGGGCCTTTGATTCAGCCTCCAAAGACTCTCTCCTCACTCTGAAAGTGCTTGGAGTGGCTGAGACAGACACTGATGAGGCCATAAACGCACTGAAGGCATTTGTACACTGAGTTTACCATTTGAAGACCAACATTACAACACTTGAAGAGCTACTTTGGTGGAGGTTTTCCAACAAGCAGAAAAATGGAGAAACATTTCCACTGACAAGGGATGCATTTATATCTGTTATCAAAAGGGCAAATTATCAAGCTATTGAATGGCTCTCGAATGATTGAGCACATCCAAAACTACCTTCCACTATCAGACATAGCTGAGTCTTGGAGGATCTCCTGATCACATCAGGTATGCATGAATTATCATGAGCTTCCAAATCAATCCTTCAGCTAAACAAATGCTTATTTGCATAGACCAGTTGCTCACCAGCATGCAAATGTTTGGCCAGAAGCCTGCCTTGTGCGGAAATGTGTGAGTGCGTAATGGATGAGGATCAGGGTGATAATGTGTCTAGCAGTGGTGCTCTAAATGGAGATGATGCCATTAATTACTTTGATGGATAAATGTTTTCAATTCTGCATGCCAAGGCTCACTTCCCTGGGATTAACAAAAGTCAATTCATCCCTTTCATAAAGTATAATTAAAAAGTTGCCAAATCACAAAGGGTGACACCATTGAAATTATGTTTCCATAGATTTTTATGAATCAAATGACACCTCTCTTACTTGCTCATGGAATGAGATTTTAATGCATTATGCTCCAAGACCAATGCAGCAGCTACTCCTTGCTAGCCTCTGGCCTCCTGCTTGATTCTCTTCTTAAGAGTAGGCAGAAACAATATCTTCTATCTGAGATACAAATTCAATTAGTCTTCTCCCTCGTGGGGCATATATGGGAGCATATTCTCATCTTCTCACTTTTCCCTTCCTCACACCCTAAGGAATAGGGAAAGAAGAGATCTACCTTTCACAGATGGGGGAGGGGGGCATCTTCACTAGGGATAACAGAACCTTGAAGAGATCAGATCAGTGGACATGGCATAGAGGTCTTCTGGAGGTAAGTAGGAATAAGTTGAAAGAAACAAAGGAATTGGGGTAACTAGAGATGTGGGGAGATCTTCACAAGAGGGAGCAAAAGAGAGATGGTGAGAGAGTAAAAAACGGGAGGAGAGATGGTAAATAATATGAAGAGAGGAATAAAATAGCAAGAGAGAAATTCACTTTTAAGGACAGAATTTATATATACAATTTTATATTTATGCCACTACATTTTATTGATGCCCTGGCAAACAAGGGGGAACAAAGCCCTAAATGGGAAATTTTGGCTCATTTACAACCTGCAATATAGCAAGACTTTCTTCGTTCAGTTGTGGCCTGGGGAGTGGTTGGGGAGCAGAGGTTTCAAGCTAGCAGTGGCTCAGGAATGGGGATGCAAGCACATGAGTCTTGTCTGAGCACTGACTGCAGGTTGTTTAGTGTACCTTCATGCCAATTTATACATGAAAATAGTTGTAGGAAGATTTTTTTTAAGTGATATGATGATTTTAGGTATGCAGAAAATGGTCAAATTACCGCTGGTGTAGCCCATTGTTACAGAATTAAGTTTCAGAATATATGCACAAAGTGTTTATTACATAGTTCATGCTATTATCTATGCACAGTATACAGTACTGAACACTTCATGAGGCAGAGGCAGAGCGTGAAATTTTAATGTGCTAACAGAGGTCAGGTTTTCAACATGCTATTGCTAAACTACAATTAATTAAATTAATTAAATGCTATTGCCACAATTAATGGTAAAGAGGATGTGCCAATACAATTGTTGCTGCACAAACATGTTTTATCAGTTGAATTTCTGTATCAAAAAACAAAGGAATGCATGTAGTACAGATAACTTACGTTAAAAGTGCTTGTTCATGCGCTTCTTGCAGGCTTGCCCCTTTTAGATTAGAGCTGCAAAATTCAGATCCAGATTCTGAACTCTGAAAAATCTGCCGGTTTGTTTTTGGCTAATATACAAATTGGAATCACCCAGCCTGGTGTAGATTCTGTCATCTAGCTCTCTCAGAACTCGAGAGCTCTTGTCTGGGGTTTTGGTTCAGGTATTTGCCAAGTTAGGATGGCAAGTCTTATCTTTAGTGGAAACCAAAATAAACCCACTGAGGGAGGAATTTAGATCATTCCATTTAATAATTCACTTTAGAACTGCCCTAAGCATTTGTCACATTGTTGTGAACTGCTTTCTGTACAGATGCTCCCTGGGTTATGCAAGACCCGACTTACGCAAATTCGACCTTACACAAAAAGTTCCATAAGGCATAAATAAAATTTCCGAGTTGCGGAAAATATTGCGTAGTGTACAGAAATGCAAAGTACTGTACTGTAGTGCAGTGTGTGGAGGAATAGAGCAGTAGCATCTCCTACAAGGGAAGGCTTTGTGCTCTCACAGCCTCTCAGTCTCGTGTTATTTCAGATATACTGTATTTCTGTTATTTCACCCTCTTATTTCATTCAAATCATGCCTGGAAAGCAACCAAGTGATAGCAAGAGTGCAGAACCAGTTCGTAAGGGAAAGAAGATTGATTTAGAGCAGAAAATGTTGTAATTGTTTGTTTTTTATGCTTGCACAATATACGTTTCTGACTTGCATAAAATTCAGGTTACGCAAGGTTTTCCAGAACAGAACAATTGCATAAGTCGGGGAGTATCTGTACTGATCTCACACCAAGTTGTGTGGACTTATGCTACTACCAACCCTGTTAGGCAAATTCAGAGACAAATACAAAATCTTGAACTAGCAATTTGTGACACTGCCTAGAAGTTCTGAAGTCCATCAATGAAAGGATTATACTGCTGTATTGGGTCTGGCTCCTATGGAAGCCAATGGCAAAACTTCAAACGATTTCATAGTAACAGGATTGGACCCTGAATATTTTATTTCCACCTCTGAAACATATACTCTTGATCTTACAGGGATTTTAAATCAAATTTAAAATGAGGTGCTGTCAGAATGGATATCTACTTATTACATTTCCTAGTGTTAACACAATGTATATGTTGGCTCCAAGGAATTGTTAGAGAAGTACAGACCATATTGATCTTTCGATTTCCTTGTAGCTCAGAAATAAAGTCCATTAAAACAAAAACAACTTTTGTTAGCGGTTAAAGGTTATTGGACACGAGAAATATTTGTCTACAATAGCACTGGCTGTCTTAATAACTGTGACTAGGGTTGAAGAATAATCAATACTCTGTGAAAACTCCAGTGTCTCCAACAGCAAATAACAAAGAATATTAATCAATGGAGAATCTACAAAAATATAGCTTGTTTATTTTTCCCCTGTTTCCAAACAGATACATTTATTAACTCTATTTTGTCCATGATCAGGGCTTAGAAAATGTAGCTGTTTACTAGCTTGTCATCATCTCTTGGTGTGGTCTTTCTAGGGGTCTCAGCATCTCCTAACTGACCCTCCTCAGTTTGTTTTCAATTAGATCAATTCATGGATCCTCACCTTAAATTGAGTTTATCAGCCCTTCAATTCCAGAGCTCAGTCTTCTTCTGTCTCCTTATTGTTTTCTCAGAGGCAGCCTGGTGCAGGGCTGTTGCCCCTTTGCTATCTCAGGCCTCCTCTTCCCTCTCTGTTCTCTCACCTTTATAGCTAGGGTGATCAACTAGCAAGCATGAAAAATCAGGACAAGGAGTTGGGGACAATATAAGACAAAGCCCCAAAAGCAGGACTGTCCCTATAAATTTGGGACATCTGGTCGCCCTATTTATAGCAGCTCTTGTCTTCTCTACTGGTCACAGCTGTGGGTGCCTGTCTCCATGATTGGCACTTCTGGCAGCTGTGTGGGAGTGTGATCAGGCTGCTTGCCTGCAACCAGGAGACACCTTCCTCTCCCTTCTGCCTGTGCTCAGTATGGGGCTTGTAAACCCCATTACATAGATGCAGGATTAAACCTACTGATAGGAATGAAAGGGGAGGAGGCCCTGTTGTAAAAAGTCAAACTCTCTTTTCCTCCCATCAACTGCAGGAAATTGGAAGGGTTCTTTCTGTGTCCATCTAAATCCTTCTAGCTGTCATGCTTGGGTGGTTTTATGATATTTTACCACACCCCGAATCTGAGTATTTTACCCCACTCCATTACTTTGACTCAGGCTCCTAGCTGCTCTAAGAAGGGTCAAGAAAGAGGTTCCATTATTCTACCCCTTACAGTGTTGTTGTTTTTTTTTTTTTTGGATGGGTCTCCTTCCATGAATATTTCCTACCTCTGCTGCTGAAAAAGAGCAAAGATCAGCAGAGCATTTTTTCTAATGAAAAACCATTACAGAGCAGTATTATGGAGCAGTGGTCAAATCTTTTGATCATTCTTCCCATCTAAGGTCAAGGCAAAACCTTTTCAAATGATCTATGACTGGAAAATGCAGCCAACAGGTGTGACCATGAGTTTTGGAGCAAGACAGTTTTTAGAGGAACAGTAGAGCAGGGATCTGCAACCTTTGGCACGCGGCCCATCAGGGAAATCCGCTGGCGGGCCGGGACGGTTTGTTTACCTGCAGCATCTGCAGATTCGGCCGACCGCAGCTCCCACTGGCCACAGTTCACCATTCCAGGCCAATGGGGGCTGTGGGAAGTGGTGTGGGCCAAGGGATGTGCTGGCCGCCATGTCCCACAGCCCCCATTGGCCTGGAACGGTGAACCACGGCCAGTGGGAGCTGCAATCGGCCGAACCTCCAGACGCTGAAGGTAAACAAACCGTCCCGGCCTGCCAGTGGATTTCCTTGGCGGGCCGTGTGCCAAAGGTTGCCGATTCCTGTTCTAGAGAATCAAATATCCAGCAACTTGTGTGACAGCTGGTGCATGCAGTGGGCCTGGAGGGCAAAGACTTAATTGGAACTCTCAGACACCCCTCCCCCAGACCTGAGTCAAATTAACCAGGCAAAAAGAAACACTCTCATCAATCTGGAAAACATCACAAGAGCTCAATGTTGAGGCAACCTTACTATATCTGGCTAAATTAAGAATAAAATATAGAGACAAAAGCCTTATATTTTGGGAACTGGAACATTTGCTGGAAAGAGTAGAGACAAAGCTATTCTGTGAACTCTGACACAGTATTAAAGTAAGAATGTATTAAAATGACTTCAGAGACAGCCACCGATAAATGATTTGTCTGCTCTCATTCTCTCTTCTCTGGCACGTTATACACAGCATGTACAGATATTTTAAAAAATCCTACCAAAACAAGATATTTTGCTGCTTATGCTTCTCCCCCTGAGGAGAATATGGGGGAACATAAACATGATAGATGTTAGTCACATTGCTCAATGCACTCCTGGAAAGGTACTCAGATCCTATAGGGCTTTAATGGTTATTGTAATTAAGGCCTTAATATTACAAACTGCAAGTGAACAAAAGAGATCCTTTGAAATGTTGAAGTTGAGGGGGAGAATGGTAACTTCCAATACTGTTAGATCCTAGAGTTCTATAACTGCCTAACACTTTCTTTAATTTTAGAGAATGTAGTATACCCATAGTTAACACTGTATTACTAGCCTGATTTCTTCCTCTTCCCACAGCAAGGATGGACAAAATTAAAGTATTCTCTGCAGTAGGTAATAAGCCATGGATTGATATGTTTGATCTGTATGCCTAGTTACTTATTTATCTTTGTCTTTCCATCTGATATTCATTCTGTCAACATGTTCAATCATTTAAATCAGATTTTAAAATTCAGGCATGTTAATTCTGATGTGTTAAACATTGCTCTGATCTATTTAACATGATGTAAGGTTCTATTTCAAAACTGCTTTACTTCATTCTATAGGGATGGTACTAAGCTATATTAGAACAGGATTATCACTAGACTGTTTTCAGGTTAGGTTACTATTTATGTGCTATATCAGTGTGAGAACCTACCATCCAAAATTCAAAAGTTATTCACACACTCCTTACTATGATTATATTCATGAAAAATTAATGATTTTTTTGACAAGTGACTAAATGAATGGCCTGAACAAATGGGCAAGTAGAGGTTCATAAGGCTGTGCTATATAATGATATAGGCCCTGATTCAGGAAGTTTTTAAGCCTGGATAACTTTAAGCCTGTGAGTAGTCCCAGTGGAGCAAGGCACATTGCTGTATCAGAGCCATAGTTGGTTCTCTCCAGAATGACTGAACTTTCAGGACTTCCTGGGAATGACTGTGTAGCAGAATGGTGTGTGAAACTTCCAGTTTGCAAGTTTAGACATTGTGGAAGTAATACTATACCTGACACCTGACTTCCATTCCTTGCAGTCCTACAATTTCCACTGAATCAAAGGGATCCAGATACCATCTGTATTATAGGCTGGCAAATATCGGAATGTTTGGAGGCATTTGATCTTTGTAGAGGTACAAACATTCTATGGTTAGAAGTTTTTCCGCTCAGGTGAGTGAAATCAAACAAATTCCATATGGGGGAATGTGATATGAATTGTTCTCAAGGGATGGGGCAGCAGAATGGATATAAGGTGAATGTAATAACCGCAGTGGGTCAGTCAGCATGTGGTGGATGCCCTTTTTCTTCCTCTTTTCTGATCCTTTTCCTTATTTCTGGTAATGTTTTGGGGGCATTTTAAAGTAAGCCATGAGGGCTCTTTTGAACTGTCAGTATAATTTACTGTTCTTAACATTATTCAAGAAAATCATTCAAGACAGGAACATACCGTTCTGGTATATGAGCAAAGCAGGATTGTAGTCAGTAACTTTGCAGGAACCATAATAATGCGTCTGTGCTGGAGTGACGGTGTGTCCTGGCAACTGTAGAAATGTTGAGAAAAAAACCCATAGACCTCTGAACAGGATTGACACAAACTACAAGGTCAGAGACTCGGCGACATTAAGTAATCTCTGTGCCCCTCCAGTACAATATTTAAAATAGATGCATAAGTGAAGCATTGAATACAGCTTTGCTAAAACAGTCTGACAGCCAAAAAAATGGATGGAAATGCAAAACTTTGATTTTTTTTTCACATGACAATGTAAGATTCAACTGGTTCACTTCACTTTTTATTTTTGATTTTGTTACTGAAGATGGGACCAACTGCTTCATTGCATATATAGCAATATTTATTGATGATTTACTGAAACATCACCCTGTAAAAAACATGATTTTGCTCAGGATGAAACTATGTCATAGTTACAGTAAAAGTGGCATTCAAGTGGTCAAATGGCAAAATCTCCTTCCTCCATATCTGCAAATTCTCAAACATGTAAAAATCAAAGTTCAAATTCACAAAGTAAAAATGAAAAGCTCGTCACTGCTCTAGTGCGACAACTTACACCATCATTTTTTATTTTTTCATTGCCTGGTGCTTTGCTTATGTGGGGCAATCATCATATTTGTGTCTAGTCATGTAAATCACTTCTTAAAATTCAGATCTATGAATGATGACCACTGGTCTGACATGCTGTTTATTGCATCTGGTTAATGTCTTGAATAATGTATTTTGGGTGGCCTCCCTCTTCTCAGCTACCTTCCATAGTGTCTCTTATAAAATGTGCCCGACCTATACTGCACGTCCCCCAAGTTAAAGTATAAGGTAAAATACACTAATTAGTAATCTGGTTAATTGATTTAAACATCAAAGATAACTATTAATCTGATTCATGATAACGTTACATGAAGTACTATCTGTCCTCGCAGTCAGTTTCTGCAATATCAATGGGGTAACTTGTGGATCAATTTACTGTTCAGCATGAATTGGAATATTGCAAATTAGCCCTGTAATATTGTGGTTTCGGCTGCTAGGAGCACCTATGAATTCTCCTGAGTCTTCATTATAAGATCCTGTTCTTTCACTTGCTTATAACTTTGCCTAGCTCTAACCACTGAGGCTGAAATTTTACATGCTGAGTGTCTGCCTCAGGCTGAATTTTTTGGGGGAAAAGTTCAGGCAAAACTTCTGCAGTTGTGAGTATTCATCACTTCTGCATATCAGATCCCAGGGTATCAAGTTGGGTACCCAGAAGATGACGAAGACACAAACAGTGAGCAATGCTGAAAAGTTTGGTTTGAAGTGACTTGTCCAGCATCCCATGGGAACGCTGTGGTGCAGAGGCAGGGATGGAATCCAGTTCTCCAGGGCAGCATTCAGGTGCCTTAACCCTCCTCTTCCTGCAATCCCCTGCTTCATTCACTACTCACCTTCCAAGTTCTGCAACAAATAAGGCAGGGGTCCTACGGACAAGTTTCCTTCAATACACAACTCTGATTCACCCCCAAAGCAGGTCCATCCGATGTACTGAATGAGGAAGGGGTGTGTGTGTTGGAGGGGTGGAATAATATGTAATAATGTAATTAAAGGGTATATTATAATGCATATATTCAAGGGAGCTGATTTAAGGTTGCAGAGGCAACTTTCATTCTGACATTTCCTAACTTTGGAGTGCTTGACTTTGCAACCATAATGTTCTTTTAACATTGTTTTTATCGTGTAATGTAAATCATCATTGGTTCCTGCTGCTGTTAGTGACACAAACCTTCTGTTTAAAACCGTATACTATGGCCTATTTCCAATGTTTTCAAATATCAATTTGCTGTGCTCATTTAGTTTTGTAATTATTCATTACAAATGTAATATTTAAGTGTAATATTTAATCAAACTACTTTTAACTCACAAAAACACCAGCGGGACTCCCAGCAAGACCTATAGAGGCTTCACAAAGAGCTGTAGTTCATTCAGAACCAAAAGATGTCCATTTAATCAAAAGTCAAACACATGCACACTCTGAAATGAACAGTGATGCCTTGAGGGCTGGAAGAGGGCAGAGAGAAACACATTTCAAAAGGAGAAGAGGGAAAATAGGGTAAAAAAGGAGTGGAGAGCTGCAAGGAAGTGTGTGTGTGTGTGTGTGTGTGTGTGTGTGTGTGTGTGTGTGTGCTGAAAGAATTCATTTCCTACTCACAGACCCCAGTTCAACTAGGTCATGGCCAGTGCCGGCTCCAGCTTTTTTGCCGCCCCAAGTGGGGAAGCAAAAAAAAAAAAAAAAGATAAAGCCGCGATCTGCAGCACTTCGGCGGCAGCCAACCGTGCCACTTCATTCTTCAGCGGCAATTCGGTGACGGGTCCTTTGCTCCAAGAGGGACTGAGGGACCCGCCGCCGAATTGCTGCTGAAGACCTGGACATGCTACCCCTTTCCATTGGCCGCCCCCAAGCACCTGCTTCCTTCGCTGGTGCCTGGAGCTGGCCCTGGTCATGGCTGGGCAAACTTTTTGGCCCGAGGGCCACATCTGGATATGGAAATTATATGGCGGGCCATGAATGCTCACAAAATTGAGGTTTGAGGTGCGGGAGAGTGTGAGGGCTTCATCTGGGGGTGTGGGTTCTGGGGTGGGGTTGGGGATGAGGGATTGGGGATGCAGGAGGATGCTCCAGACTGAGAGTGAGTGCTTCAGAGGGCAGGTGGAGGATCAGGGCTGGGGTAGGGGCGCCGACACAGGAGTGGGTCGGGTGCAAGCTCCAGGTGGCGTTTACCTCAAGCAGCTCCCAGAAGCAGCAGCATGTCCCCCCTCTGGCTCCTATGTGGAGGTGCAGCCAGGCGGATCTGCGCGCTGCCCCATCTGCAGGCGCTGCCCCTGCAGCTTCCATTGGCCATGTTTGCCAGCTAATGGGACCTTCAGGGACAATGTGCGGAGCCCCCTGGCTGCCCCTACGCGTAGGAGGTGGAGTAGGGATATGCCACTGCTTCCAGGAGCTGCATGGAGCCCTGGACCCTGCTCCCTGGCTGGAGCTCAGGGCTGGATTAAAATGTCTGAAGGGCTGGATGTAGCCCCTGGGCCATAGTTTGCCCACCTCCGAACTAGGTACTTAAGGATGTGAGTAGTCCCATGAGTAGGGCCCTACCAACTTCATGGCTCATTTTGGTCAATTTCATATTCAGATTATTTTTAAAATGGTAAATTTCATTATTTCAGCTATTTAAATCTGAAATTCCATGGTGTTGTAATTGTAGGGGTCCTGACCCAAAAAGGAGTTGGGGGGAGGGGTCGCAAGATTATTGTAGGGGCATTGCGGTACTTATTCTTATTTCTGCGCTGCTGCTGGCGGCGGCACTGCCTTCAAAGCTGAACAGCTGGACAGTGGCAGCTGCTGGCTAGGAGGCCAGCTCTGAAGCAGAGCCGCTGCCAGCAGCAGCAGCAGAGAAGTAAGGGTAGCATGGCATGGTATGCCGCCCAGCTCTGAAGTCAGCACAGAAGTAAGGGTGACAATACCATGACCCTCTAAAATAACCTTGTGACCCTCCTGACCCCCTGGACCTCCAATTTGAGAAAGACTGGTCTTCTCCCATGAAATATGTATAGTATATGGTAAAAGCACATAAAACCACATTTCATGGAGGGAGACCAGATTTCATAGTCCATGACGCTTTTTGATGGCCATGAATTTGGTAGGGCCTTACCCATGAGACTTCTCACATGCTTAAAGTTAAGTACAGGCATAAGTGTTTGCAGAATTGGGGCCTTATGCATTTTTTTTTATCATGAGTATGTTCATTGTTACAGATATATTAAAGATAATACACACCAGCCAGGTCTACATACATGTACAATCAACACAATCCATAACACCAAACAGATCGAACATTCCTCACAGAAATATCTTTCTAATGCAGAACACATCATGTTATGAGGATTATGGGACTTGAGGTATCTTACGGTTATGTTGCTTTTAACATCTTTACTACTCAACTAATAAATAATATGCAAAATCCTAATTAGGTACATCCAAAAGCCTATTTCCATTAAAGGATAGGAGAAAATTGAAGGTTTTGAAGATGGTGAGAGTGACAGATGCCAGAATATGGCAAGGGAAGACTGACTGGGTCCCTTCTCGGTCTCTTCATTCTAACACTTGAATTTTTGAAAGTTGCAGAATTTTTGTGAAGAAAGTATAATGTGGATAGCTAGTTTCCTTAACTCTTTTACTAAACATTTTTATTTTATAACTGATATTAACTAATTTATGTTAATATCTATTTTTAATTATGATAAAGTCTCCTTAACTTCTGAAGGATTTTTCATCTTTAAAAGATTGTTCAGACTTCTTTTTGATGAAACATTGTTAAAAAAATTGAATCGCTTTAATTAAAAAAGACTATAGAAATAAAAGTTCTGTCAATTCTCAATTATTTTGTCTAATACTGGGGGGTCCAGATTGGTCCACCCCAGGGCCGGCTCCAGGCACCAGCCCACCAAGCTTGTGCTTGGGGCGGCACCTGGAGGGGGGCGGTGCGGTGCTCCAGCTCCGGCCGCCAGGGAGAGCGGAGCCGCAGTGGGCTCGCCACCCTTCCCCGGCGCTCTGGCCGCTGGGGAGAGCGGGGCCGCGACTGGGCTCGTCACCCTCCCTGCGGCGCTCCAGCCGGCCGGGGAGAGCGGAGCCGCGGCAGGCTCACCGCCCTCCCCCGGCGCTCTGGCCACCAGCGGAGCCATGGCGGGCTCGCTGCCCTCCCCCCCGGTGCTTCGGCCGCCAGCGGAGCTGCGGTGGGCTCGCCGCCCTCCCCTCGGCGCTCCAGCGGTCAGGGAGAGTGGCCCGCGGCCGGGCTCGGCGCCCTCCCCTGCCGCGCTGGGTGAGTGGGGGCGGGAGGGCGGCGGGAGGCTTTTTTGCCTGGGGCGGCAAAAAAGCCAGAGCCGGCCCTGGTCCACCCCCCACTGGATTCTGGGGAAGTTTGGATCCTGATTTCGAACTGAACTGCACAGCCCAGGCCCAACTCTCTAATGGGCTGATCTGGATCACTGAATCCAAATACCGTCCAAACTCTGGAGAAGTTTGAATTTGGCTCTGAATCCCAATCTGAACTTTTCTATCTATGCAAAACAGATAGTTTCAACCACTTCTTACAAGAACACTTTACCAAGTGGCTAAAAACTGCAAAACAGATTAGATAGTGTCACATGTGGTAGGTCAGATCCCCACGCCAGTCATGAAGGTGTCAAAGAGCTCCTCTGGGTACAATCAGTCTCAAACCTGTGTGTCTGTGAAACTTGTCAAGCCTGGAGATGGGCGGATCCTTAAAAGGGAGGATTCCTGGTCAGTGCAGAGTGGCACTCTGAAGGAGCATGCTAGGGAAATGGCTTGAGAGCCTGGGCTACCCAGGCCTTCTCAGAAAGAAGGACCAGTACTTTCCCCCCTCCTTCTTCGATTCTTCTTTGGCTTGCTGAAGGCCTAGGGCTCTGCTTTTTGTGGGCTGCAGTAGTATATTGACTTTTTTGTTTGAAATACTTTAACTCCCCCTGCAAAGGGGCAGGCACCCTGAACAGCATGGCCAGAGGGCTGTGCCCTGGACTCTGAGACACAGAGCAGTGCCCACCCTCTTCCCCAGGGGGACATCAGAGAGGCATATCCTACTACACACAAAATAAGTAATTGGATTGGTGGAGTTGGTTCTCCAGAGCCTGAGTTTCTTAACCTCCCAAGATCACTCTGAGTCTCTTATTTTTTTCCAAAGGTGTAATGACAAATATTAATTTGGAATGTCTTCTACTGAAGGCAAGTCTACACTAGAGTTTTACATCGGCACAGGTGCATCGATGCAGCTGTGAGCTGTAGTGCATCTGGTGAAGATGCACTATACTGACTGGAGAGCGCTCTTCCATCGGCATAATTACTCCACCTCCGCAAGAGGCGGAAGCTATGTTGACAGGAGAGCATCCGCCGCTGACTTAGCACTGGTGTGGACAGAGCTTAGGTTGATGTAACTTACAGCGCTCGGGGGGGTGGGGGGGTCTTTTTCATACCCCTGAGTGACCTAAGTTACATCAACTTAAGCGGTAGTGCATACCAGCCCTAAAAGATTACACACTGATCTAGCGAGGGGATGGGTTAAAAAGATGGAAGAGGTCTCTTCCATTTCTAACTGCATGATTCTATCCCACTTTTTCAAAATAGTCAAATATGAAATCACTCACACAGCTGAATTTTAAATAATCGAAACAAGCTATTAGCTACATTGCCTCATGACACTCATATTTCGTAATATATGGACAATAAAAAATTGCTAGTTTTTTCACCACCTATTGGTGAAAATAGCAATTTCTGTATTTGTGGCAAACAGAAATCCTGCCTCTTATAAAACAAAAACTTTTAATGAAAAGGGAGTAGTTTGTAACTTGCATTATCACACTGAGTTTGGGAATAGATGTAAAATAGTGCCTTATAATCATAATTATATAAATATCATGTCAGATTTTATATATATATATATATATATATATATATATATATATATATATATAAAATAGTGCCTTATAATCATAATTATATATATATATATATATATATATATGCCTTATAATCATAATTTATATATATATATATATATATATATATATATATATATATATAATTATGATTATAAGGCACTATTATATATATATATATATATATATATATATATATATATATATATATAAAAAATCTGACATGATATTTTTTACTTTGTTCCTATCAAATATTAAATGTCATTTTCATGCTTCAGTTACTTCCTCCAAGTAGCTGGGACCATGATTCAAACATACATAGCGCAAAGTTTTGTTAAATTAAGCCTACATAATCCTAACTGGAATTTGGAGAAATTAAACCCACTGTTTTTATAGAAAACACATGAAAATTAATTATTCAATAAGCCTAGTTTTTGAAACTGTTTCAAGCGAAAGTGCACTGTAGCCATGGTACAATATAGTCACATTCACTGCCTTTCACTGGTGGTGTATAACTTATTTCCACTCACAACTAAGAAAATCTAAGGAGAGAATGACTTTCTCTGGCTTTAATAATTGGCCTCCTGGCTGGAGAACACAAATGATTGTCATTAGATCTGTTTTCTTTACCCTGCTCTGCCATTGCCTTTATGCAACATTGGTCATGTCACATGCCATAATACAGCAAAGTGCTTTAAGCATGCTCTTAAGTGCGGTGCAATATTTACCTCTTTCTATCACTTCTCCATTTGTAAAAGGTAAGCTAAGTGACTCCTAAAGAGTGCTGCAACATTAAAGTAAAATTGTCCATACTATGAGGTATTTTTATATGCTTCTGTCATGTCACCTTTGTCTCCATCCTATTTATTCTGTCATCGCTGCAAACTCAAACGGGGATCTGAAAGTCAAGCAACCATTCTTTTTACTACTCGAAGGAGCTCACATTCTAAAGACAAACAGGCAGAGTCAGGAAAAGGAGAACAAGATGAGGCAATCTTATCAAATTGCACAAATTGCATCTATATAATGTGAAGACTAATTGTTCTAGTTAATATTTCAACATTCTGTGATAGAACCGTATTAGTAATTACTATTACTCATCTTTTGAAGTAATAGTTTGGAAATATCAGGAGAACCTGCAACAGAAGAAGCTATGCTTAAACTAAAGCCTCCATGAACATGAAGGCCTGGAGAGGCAAATTTACAGCTTGAGTGGGATATGGAGTAAATGAAACATGTAAGCAGAAGTAAATTTGTTGCTTGTCTGAGTCTTCTTTTTACACTGCTCTGTATGAGCTTAAGAAACAAAGAAGTCTTGATGTATGTTCTAGCTTTCATATAGTCACTGAAACTTGTTTTGAGCAGTGTTTTATTTTAATGTGCGATCTGGTCAGATGAAAAAGACAAAGCATCACTACAAAACTGAAAGCTGGAAACAGGCTGTGCATTAGAGGAAATTCAAGAAGGTACAAACATTATAGACAATATTGTGTACTGATATGATTGGGTATTTCAGGCGTGTTTTCTTTCTGTAGCACTTACAGTTGGCTATTATATTCCTAGTGCATGCATGTTCCCCAAGACTAGTTAATTCTGCCACATTTGCTAAATGGCTCATCAGATTATATGCATAGTTTATCATTGCCAGCAGAAGGAGTAGAATAATGCCCTAGACTAATATGCAACAACCAGTCACACTGATTTTGACTGATTGCTGGCTAACAAATGCTTTAGGCTGGTCAGCATTTCCATGCAGCCTATACTTCTTTAAATATTTATTTAATGAAAATGTATTAATGCCATCAAATAAAACAGGGGTATGGAACTAAAAAAAAACCCCATGATATAAAAACGTGAGACTTCCTCAAAGAAAGTTGAGGTACTAGTGATATTATATTTGATTGCATCCACTGTTCCTAAAGTCACACCTTGGATAAACTCCAACTTTTTCGGTGCATTTGCACTGAAAAGAAACTCTAATTTATTTTTCACCTGATTTTCTTTTCATGTTTTGGCTTAGATGCTGCATGAGCCTTTTCCAAAAGGCATATTGAAAAGACTGTGCAGAAAAGTATTGTCAAAGGACAAAAAGTTCTAACGCTGCAACAAATGCTTTGTTTTTTGTCTGCTTATCCCTCAGGCAGCTCAGGCAGAAATGTGTGTGCAGGCTGCTACTTTTTTCCCTTTCTTTTTAGTTAAATTCAGATTTGGTTGGCAGAGTTTCTTCTTCCAAAGAGTAGCTCTCCTCTGGGAAAGTTTTATTTGTTGTGTACCCATACGCATTTATGACACATACCAGAAGGTTTTAAAGTTTTCAGTGCATTTTAATGTGATGAACTTCCATGCATCCACACTTCAGTTCTTTTTCCTGATCAGCAATGATGTGAGGACTTCAAAGGCTGTTTTAGCTATTTCAGGTCACTTTTCACAGGTTCTTTTTTAATAAGAAAGAATATGATTGCTAGGGGTTGTGTTCAAGATTTAAACACTTGGATGAAAACCTAAAGAACTAGTACTAATCACACTGATTGTTGAATTGCTAACAGAAAGTAATTTATAGCAGGCCTCTTTATAACTCTGTCTTTGGAATGCAAACATTTTCATTATTATATTTGAACACAGCAGACAAGGAGATAGGCACAAACACAGAGGGAGCTGATAGAAATCTGTGGAGACTTTATTCTTCTGCAGGGCCGGCTCCAGTGTTTTTCCTGCCCCAAGCGGCGAAAAAAAAAAAAAAGCCGCAATCGGCGGCACTTCAGCGGCAGCTCTACCACCGCCGCTCCATTCGTCGGTGGCAATTTAGTGGCAGGTCCTTCCCTCCGAGAGGGACCGAATGAACCGCCACTGAATTGCCCCCGAAGACCCAGAGGTGCCACCCCTTTGTGTTGACTGCCCGCCCCAAGCACCTGCTTGCTGCGCTGGTGCCTGGAGCCGGCCCTGGTCTTCTGACAGCAAAAACTGAAATCAACACCAAAGTGAAGCTTTGCACTGGGGAAGAGGGAGCACTCAAACATTTAAAGGGACAGAACATCACATTCCTTCACCTTACTTTAAACATCTTCCCAAATATGTATACATTATCGTTTACACCTCTTGTTACTTTGATGACTAATTGGTGAAGAACTCTGTCAGTTATCATATCCAGGAATATCTAGGTCCTATCATTATTAGTAGCATTTGTCCTTCAAATCTGTATCTGGGAAATTAAAGTCTCCCATAATCACACAATTCCCAATAACATTTATTTCATTACAAATATTGAAGAAATTTCTATACATATCCAAACTGGATTCTGGAGGTCTGTAGCAGACCCCAAGCACTATCCCAATGAAGCATCTGTTACCATTCTCCCCAAAGTGATTTTTGACCCAGATAGATTCTGTTTTATCCATTCCAACACTTCTTATTTCTTTACAGTCAACCTCATCATTAATATACAATGCTACTCCATCACTTTTACCTTTATTTCTGTCTTTCTTGAACAGCTGATACCTTTCAGTACCTGTATTCCAGTCATGATTACTATTCCACCATGTTTCCATTATCCCTATAATATCTGGTTTAACTTTCTACACCAGTAGTTCTAATTCCTGCATTTTATTATCCAGGCTTCTTGCATTGGTGTAAAGGCATTTTAATTGTTTCCAATTGGCACCACCCAGATTCCTTATGAGATTAGGTACTGTCATTTTACTGCTAGTATCGCCTACCTAACAATTATTATCATTAGTTATGGTACTATCTTTCTTCTTGTCCATTCTCCTACCATTGGTTTTTCCTTTCCCTATTTCTGTATACTTTTTTACTTGATTTTCCTCCCACTCAATATTATAATCAGATGGGGGAGATTACATGAGCACCTCCTAAATGTCTCCATCAAATCCCTAGTTTAAAGCTCTTTTAATCAGTCATGCCAACCTCCAGCCCAGAAGTCTATTACCCTCCCTACTCAGGTGGATTCCATCCCATAAGAACAGTCCTCTGTCTGTGAGTGCCTCCCAGTGGTTGAACATCCCAAAGTCCTCCTTATAGCACCACTGCCTGAGCCATTTGTTGACCATCATAATCTTGTCTTGTCTTTGCTCTCCTCCTTTAGAAACAGGTAGAATGCCACTGAAGATCCCTTGAGCCTCCACTTTTTTAAGCATCTTCCCCAGCCTGGCTAGGTCTTCCTTGACACATGTCCGCAAGAATCTAGCAGACACATGTCAGCAAGAATCTAGCAGTATCATTTGTTCCCACATGAAGGACAATCAGTGGATTCTTTCCCACTCCCATTATGATCTCTTCCATTTTTGGGGCACTACCACTTCTGCCTCTGTGGATGTCATAGCCTTCCCTTCTAAACTCCTATCAAAGAAGGAAGGGGTGGGGGACACCTCACACACCCTCCTACTCAAACTCCCCTGTTTCCAGCTCTGTTTGCTGGCTCCTGTGTCACTAGCTCCTGAAGATCTCAGTCATCCATAATCTCTTCATAGCTTGCTCCCTCCAGCTCCTGGCTCTCAGACAAATTTAGATCTCTGGCACTGCCTCTGCAGCTGTTGTCTCTTAAAGAGGCTTTCTCACACTCCCACCCTAGATCAGATAATGGTGGTGGTTTGGGGCATCTCTCCCATTCCTGTTGCTTCCAGCTCTTCATTTCTGAACAACACTGTATCTGACTTTATTTCCCCTCCTCCATGTTGCTGTCATCTACCATCCAACCAGCTCCTCCCTATCAGCCTTCCCTTTCTGATTTCAATTCCTGTCTCTCTTTCTCTCTTCACAGTCTCCACACTCATTCTTGGTGACTTCAAGTTCCATGGTGATGACCTATCTGACCCCTTAGCTGCACATTTCCTTGCCCTCACCTCTTCATCCAATCTTCAGCCCAGGTTCAACTCTCCCACTCACCAAAAGAGCCATTCACTTCACTTGGTTTTCACCAAACTCAGCTCTCTCAGATCTCTCTGTTTCTGAGTTCTGCCTCTCTGAACATGACCCGGTCACTTTCAGTATTGCTTATCAGCCTCCTGCACACCCTGTCACTTGGCCTTTCCATGATTTCCAGTCCAATAGCATTGATGACGTCTCATCTGCTCTCAGCCCTCTCCTCCTCTTCTTCCATTGATATGGTTGCTGATTCTCTCCATGCTTCACTCTCCTCCACCCTTGATACTTTCCCCCCTCTCCCATTGCAAGGTCTGTCCCTTACCTTGGCTCACACCCAGCATCCACTTTCTCCACTCCTCCTCTTGTGCTCCAGAACCTCTTTCTCAGAAATCCTGTGACCAGACTGACTTCCTCCATTAAAAATTATCTCCTCTCTGTTCTGCAGTATTCATGGCTTAACAAATCTCCTTCTCCAACGTAATTGATTCCCAGCTGCCTCTTCACCATCCTTGACTCACTCCTCAAACCCTCCATCTACACTGCTCTCTTTGCATGGAATCTTGGCAATTTCTTCTAAGAAAAAATTGACAGAATACAATGTGACCATTTCTTCTCTCCCCTACAACCCTCTCCTCCTTCTCCCAGTCACACACAGAGAAATTTTTCATCTGCTCTCTTCCTCCTCTAATCCTTCAACTTCCCCCAGTAACCCTGTCTTTTGATCGCCCACTCAAATCCCCTCCCTTACTCTTCCCCTTAATCTCTTGCTCTCTTCTGGTTTTTCCCTTCCCTACAAAATGATACCTCCAGAAAACCTATCATGCTGACCAATATTGTCTCATTGTTTCCTTGTACTCCCTTGTATTTGTATCCATTTCTTGTTTTTATACGTGGATTGTAAATTCTCTGAGGCAAGGACTATTTTTCATTTTATTTTGTGTTTTTAAAGTGCCTAGAACAATGGAGTCCTGGTCCATGACTAAGGCTCATACATGCTATAATAATTTGAATCATTATCATGGCAAATCCCAAAGAGAGACATGGCTTCCTTTGAGTGCCACCCTGAGCGATCTTTGGCTAGGTCCTTAATGTAGTCTGACATTTGTCACCAATACACGGGATACTGGAATAGACCTTTTGCTGGGTTTAATTAGTCATTTTGGCCTCTGCTGCAGAGAAATTTATGGCCATTTCAGTTACAAGAACAATTGACCAGATTGCCATTGGGGTCAACTTCAGTATAAACATCCTCATGATGTGACCGTACCAACTCCAGAGAGCAGAATAATTTGAATATCTTAAGTCTTATAAGGATTTAGAAGTGATCAGTGGTCATAAAACTCCATCATCCTAGTGCATGTTGGGACATCACACCAAAAGGAGATCAGTGACCCTCTGAATCTGAATGTCAGAACCAGCAAAAAAGAACAATAAGAGGCACAGTTAAATTATTAATAACTTGGTGAATGTCCCCTTTATCTGCTTATTTGAAGCACTCATAAGACGTTTACAATGTTAGGCTTGCTGTACATCATTTGCAAATAACCTTTAACATAACTACAATAATATGGTATTGTTGTGAATGCCGCGTCTTCAGGTGGCAGTGTAGGGATATTAAAGAAGGTACTAACAGTGATTCCCCCAAGTGACAGTGACCTCCCAATAATTTGCCCCCCACACTTTAAAATTCAACAGTTTCACCAAGTACAAAAATCTCTTGGGTCTTCTGTTAAAACTTGTAAGCTACTGTCTGTAGAAACCATTGATTGTATCTATCCTGTGAAAGATACTTTATTACTATGTAAAACTTACAAACAAGTTAATTGACTTTGTTCTTGAAGTAATTGATACAATGTAAACAAACACTATAAGCCGTTAAGTGACTGTCACTTCATTGCAACAGCAACGGCTCCTAGACCCCCACCCTCTGTAATTAAAGGGCCGGGAGTCTCAAATGAATTAGCACACATCCTGAAAGTGGTGGAGACAGTAAATTAAAATATGGTTAAGATATGGAATGTATGCTGATGAATGCTTGATGTACATGAATGGTTAGGGAGGTGCCAGCCTAGAAAGAAAGTATCCATCGGCCGAAGAATGTGTAAAGTGGACCACCAGAACCCCCGGAGAGTAAACTGGGATCCACCCCATCAGCTGGAAGGATGAAAAACACAAACTTTGAACAGTTTGGAGCCACCAGAAATATGCCCAGGAATGTGCCATCTGCTGATTGAGTCAGCAACAGCAGAATGAAACAGCTTCCATAGACTAACAAAGAAATTCATTCCTATAAGAATGGACTCTCAAGACTGAGGATTTGGAGTTTCTGGTTCTGCTGCCAACCTTCAGGAGCATCAGATGCACCTGACACAGACTCGGCTCCATCCTCATGACCAAGATACCTGGCCAGTAACTTGGCATGAGCAACTTCTAGGCTGATAACTATAACACCTATACAAAACTTGAATAAATAATTGTGTAAATATATATATATATTGTGTGTGTGTGTGTGTGTATAAGGACTAAGTAGTGATAGGAATAAAAGTAGTCAAACAATGTTGTTTACTTTTATCTTTTGTTTTTGCTTTATCTTTATATTTACAATAAATGTGGCATCTTTGCCTTATCCCTCTTAATAAAATCCTGCTGGTTTTTATTCTATTGGTATAACAGCAGGTGAATATTTGGACAAAGCATATCGTATCTGAGAAAAAAAATTAAAATGTGTGTGGTTAGTAAATCAATGTATAGGCACCTAATAAGTGGCCTGATCTTTCAGAAGTGGTGAGCACCCAACAGTCCCAACTGAATTGAATGAGTGCTGGGCATACATGGAACCTTGGAAAATTAGCCACTAATACAAATATAATGAATATATTGCAGTAGTGCCAAAATATAATTAATCAAAGCATGGGGGGTCTATACATAGATTTTAGTATTTACCGGTAAATCTATATGATTGGATTTGAAAATGTTGGCTGTTTCTATAATCTCTGTTGTTTGTTCTAGAACAAAGATCTGATATTCTGGACTCTTGATGATGACATCTAGATGCAGTGGCCTTAATGTATCTTTCCATCTGTTTAATGGCTGGAAATATTCTTTCAGGAGGTAGTGTAACCCATACCCATGCAGTGGTGGCTGGGCTGCAAAGAGGTTGAGTCTGCTACAGCTCTGGCTAATAGAACTGGGTCTCTTAGCTCAGACACTTGAGACTTATTCTCCTAGAATCAGAGGCTCCATGTTCAGTCCCCAATACTAACTCACCCAGTGGTTACAATGACATACGGCACTATTCAGTTTATTTGCGTGATGTATTTAAAATAAGCTCTTCAGAAAGTTTCTGCAGTTTTATTCAGTAAAATGCATTTTCTAAGTATAATGTAAAGTGCTGACAAACATTAGCTGAGCTGCTAAAGATGTGTAATAAAACAGCTTTTAAAACCTTAAACAGAAGAGCAGTTTTTCCGGTTTAAAAAAACTTATTTTCACTAATAGTTTCAACGGAGTATAGGCCTGTGCCTTGCTGAATCAAGGCTTCAATACATAATGAAATAATCGATTTCTCCATCTTTTGGAGCTATTTGTATGTCCCGGGTTATACTTTGGCATGAAAAAAGGGGTTGATAAATCAAAACAAATCTACAGAAAAAGCTTGTTCCATGTAATTAAGCTGCCAGAGCCATTATTTTTATAAATATACTTAAGATGCAACAATGACAGGACTTGTCATTGTACTTATGTATGAGCAGAGTTAAAAATTGCCTTTTGTAATATGCTCAGGTAGATTGGACGGTATTAGCAAAAATAGATGTTAAAAACTGAAGATTGCTTTTATGTTTAATGTGTTAAAAGCTGTTTTATAACAAGTCTTCAGCAGCTCAGTTGATGTTTGTCAGCACTCTACTTTATATTTAGAAATATGCATTTTACTGAATAAAACTACAAAAACTTGTTTTTTCAAAAGTCAGTGCAAATAAATGAGGGATCACCTCCTTTCCCATGTCATGCTGCCACAGCTGCGGTCAGTAGTGGGAACTCCAGTGGTAAAAGGCAGGCAAGATGATCTCAGTCAGGGCTCTAAGCTCTGGAACTAGCTCTTCCTTCCCTTATTTTAAAATAGCCCAAATCCAGTGACTTTCTGAGCATGCTGGAAAAAGCCTTCTGTTTGATAGGGTTTGACATTATCTGATTAAAATATGACCATATAGATCATTGTTGCAACCACTGTTATATATTTGCAGCAAATCTTGTACAAAGATTGTCAAGTGAGGTGTCTCTGAAAAGGTTATGATTTGCTGGTTATGATTATGCTATCTGTATGCATGTATCATTTTTGTATTTGAAGTTATAAGTATTGGCTCTATACCTGGATTTCAAATGTTTGCTCCTGGGGTACCGACCACAAGGTAGCTAGCCAGCACATCTTGGAGGGACTATTCAAATTAAGTGGCTCATTAAGAAATACTTGGTTGACAATGGACCATGGGAGACGTCCATCTACACTGAGTGGACTGTCATGTAAACCTGCTGTCTGGAGTGTAGGTAATGGCTTCCTGCAATGACTGAGCAAAATTGGGCATGAACATGTGACTTGCCCATGTGACTCCAAACTCCATCTTGTTGCTGTAATTTTCCACAGTAAGAACAAGGGGATGCCCTCCACATGGCGAAGGCTATAAAAGGCCCTGGAAACACCTTCATTTTGTCTCCAATCTTGCTTCTTACCTTTGGAGGAACTTTGCTACAAACTAAAGCTCTGAACAAAGGACTGAATGACCCATCCAAGCTGTGGATGTATTCCAGAGACTTAACTTAAGCCAGCAGTTTATTCCATCAATGCTACAAGCCTGAACCAAGAACTTTGCCATTACTGTATGTAATTGATTCCTTTAACCAATTTAACTCTTACCTTTCTTTCTTTCTTTTTATGAATAAACCTTTAGATTTTAGATACTAAAGGATTGGCACCAGCATGATTTTTGGGTAAGATCTAAGTTATATATTGATCTGGATGTGTGGCTGGTCCTTTGGGATCGGAAGAACCTATTATTTGATGAGACTGGTTGTAAAGAACCAGTCATCTCTAAATCCAGTGTTTTTGGTGGTGATATAAGAACTGGAATGTCTGAGGAATCTGCCTTTATGTTTTCTTGTTTGCCAGTGTGGTGAAACAGGAGTTGACTTTTGTGGCTGGTTTGGTATATCTTATAAAAGAATAGCCACCAGTTTTGGGTTGTGTTTGCCCTATTTCTCAGCAGTTCGTCCTGATTTTGGCATCCTCAGTTGTGACCCACTAAGTCATGGTTACATAGGGGTTTTTAGAAAACATGGAGGCTGTGATTCTAAGAGTGAAAAGGTGGAAATGAGTTCTCTTATGTATCTGGTTGGGTTCTTGTTGAACTGACCATACTGATTTAATTGTATTAACTATGTTAGGAGACCTAAAGCCTTGGATAGGCATCTTTTTAGTTATTTAAATAAAAAATAAAAGTCTATAGGACTTAAAAGTTTTGCTGAATTGGGATGAAGTTAGTGTTCTTGTGTCATTTCTGACTTTAATTTTTTTTTTGTTCAAGACAAAGTAATTGGATTACCTAATCTAATCTTCTATTTTAGAAATTGTGGCATTTACTTATTTTCAAATTGTGCCTGTGGTTCAGGAAAACTTAAAATCTGAAGCTGAAACCTTCAAGTCACTGTCTAGAATTAAATTTTTTTCTGAGTATTTTCTCTTCTCTAAAAAGAGAATAAAAAAGTCAGTATTTTGAGGTTTTAAAAGGGTCAGATTGCACTAATATATGCTGTTACATGCCTATTAATTTAAAAATCACTGCAATGCTATAGTTACCTTTTTCTGGTTTGTTGTAGCTATATTGTTTCACCTGTCCTTTCAACTTGTAAACCTGTGAGCAAAAAATAAGTGTCTCTATTTGCCTAAAATTCAACATAATCTTTGCATCTAACTACTATTATTATTAACTGTTAGGATAACTTGCTAGAATAGACTCTGAAACACCTGTAAAAGGTTCAAAGGCTAGAATCCAGTGGCCCCATGTTAATTTAATATAAATGATAGTGGGCTAGATTCTGCTCTAAATTACAAAGGTGTAAATCCAGAGGAATTCAGATTAGAATTGGTTGACTAGTAAAATACTTAGTTACTAATTCACTTATGAATCTGAGCCCTGAGCTTGATTCCCTGCTACGTGTGGAGTCTTATTTGTTAAAATCCAGGCAACTATTAAATTTGTGAATCCCTAAAATTTTAATAAACTTTAGAAAAATGACAAATCATTCAGAAAGTTCATACTGGAAGTTCATGATTCACTTTGTTGTTCATTATTCACCATTTGCTGTTTAAAAAATTGTAGCCAGCTATTCGGGCATCTGAAATAATACTATGAGACTAGGTAGTCAACTATACAACATCAACCAAAACTGCTAATAGTCTAAGACTGGGATGTCCAAAGAAGCCTGCATGAGATGGATGCCTTTGGAAATTCCAGAATAAGTGAACAGTCCACAAACAATCCCTATTCTGAAAATTACTCATCCAATGTATTCAGTGAATAAAATAACAAATATATATGAAGAAATTTAGATAAGCTTGTGAATGATGCATAAATGTACAAAGGGGCTACCATTTGTAATGAATATTCTTAATTCAAAGATTCGTACTTCCGATTCACACCAGTGTTACTGAGCTGTATTTGGCCTAATAATCATAATTCATCATATAGTAGATTTAACCTTTTAAAAACCTGCATATGCTGCCTGAATACCACAGTCATGCTCCTGGAAATAATGAGCCAACAATCTAATATGTGAGGCTGTGACTATTCTGGGTTAGAATTAGATTTCAGTGCATGCACTCTTTCAATTCATACTGTAATGTGCAAAGATCTTTTTGTTACATATACCATGTAGTACTTCTAATATAGTCTGTCTATATGTAAGTATTTAATATTTTCTTTAACAGACTGCTTTAAATAAATCTTCCTTTGAAACATCAGCAACAGCCTTTTATCTGAGGCTGCCTTTTTCTTTTGCTAGTCATCCCTCTGATAAAAGAATTGATCATTTAGATTTTTTTTTTTTTTTTTTTTTACAAATTGCTTTGTGCCATTTAATGCAGCCTGAACCATTTCCCTCTGAGAATAGTTGCCTTTCAAAGGAGAGTCTATGAAGGGGACTTATAACATAATGGCTTGAATGTTCTCTGCATTTTGCCATTTGCTGCATTTAAAAAAAAAAAAACAGTTTTAATGCTTTAGCACACTCATCTGTCCTCTTACAGCATAGTGGGCCAAAATATCTTTTAAATACCAGGAAAGTTACTTTTAATAATGGTGGGGAAAAATGTATATAGTATCATAAATGCACCCTACATATAAAGGCCAATGACAGCTGGGCTGAAGTTAGCACTGTCACAGGCTATCTTTACTAGGAACAAACTGGACCCCAGCATAGAGTAAGCATAAAGGACATTATGCTCCCACATTGGTGTAAATGATAACACAAAGTGCAAAGCTAAGGTGAATCAAACCCTTGATCTTTTATCTGTCCAAAAGATGTGTTGTACTATTTGAATGGGCAAGAATGGTTTTCTAATTCCCAGACATTTCTTACCTTTGGATTCATGTTTGTCTCAAGGCTGCTGATACTGTGTGGCCAAGAAAGAGCATGTGCTGGATTCTTAATGTACAGGGCACATTTCTTGGCCATTTCACAGGCAGGTTAGACTAGCAGTTTTCCATACTAACCTTAATCTAATTATAGTAAATCACCTCCAACACATTACAAACCTTCTTCAGAAAACACCATGCAAAGATATATCTGGCCTACTTTGTTGTGGTATTTTAGATTACTTCAGAACTAGAAAAGATACTTGTTGATGCACTGAGGGCCAAAATCCAGAAGCTTGAATTCAGCCAAACATAATCTTTACTGCCCCAGTTCATTCAGTTCAATTTCAGGCCTTGATTTTTGCCCCCCTTTTCCCTCTGTTTCTATTGACTTTTGCCCTTTACATAATGATCCTAAAATACCCTATGATTTTTTTCTTAAAAATGTCCTCCTCAGATCTGTACTCATGGACCCTGATTTTTAAAAATAACTGAAGATACATGCTCAGCTTTAAGTGTTTGAGTTAGTCCCTGGCTATTCATCACATGCACAAAATTAGCAAGTGCTTAGGAAAGTTTCCCTGGGTGAAGATCACTTAGGAGTCCAAAATTCCTAGTCTCCGAAATTTAGTTACCCTTTTAAGGAAAGTATTAAAACCTAGGAATTACTAGGCTTATCAAATCATTCCCATCAAACTGTTTTGCTACAGAAAATTGGGTATTCCAATAAACAAATGTTCACAGTGTCTGTTTTTCGTGTGTGTGTGTGTGTGTGTTTGTATGAGAGAGAAAGAGAGAGAGAGAACATGAGCAAAACGAAGTAAAAAAAAAACCCAATAACAATAACAAGAAAGTTTTTGTGCAAAAATTTTTTTGGCTGCCAAGCCCCCGCCCCTCTATTTTCTGGCATTCACTGTTTTGATGAAAGATTGAAATTTCCCAATGGGGCTTCGAGGAACCAATTTCCCAGCCTGCTCTAGTATTTACACTTTCTCTGCTTTGTCAGTTGTAAAGATGAAACCATAGTGTACACAGAGAGAGAGAGAAGGATCTACAGCTAGCTTCACAGTAAGCTGAGTCACAATGCTGTCATTCACAGCAGCACAGGCTTTGAGACACTGGTCTTTTCATCTGCTGTGGTTTTCATGAATAAATTACTAAAAAAAAGTGAAATGGTGAAAAGGTCTTTTTGTGCTCTGTAATTATCTCATTGGATTTAATCTGAAAACGTACTGACTAAAATGCTTAATGCAATGAACTAGAAAATATTAAACATGTTCATTTTTAAAACAATCTGTTTTCTGATACTTACAATAATGAAACATGTTTACAATACAATGTGTATTGTCCATGCCTGCATATCTGTTTGGTCCATAAAAATCATTTTTCTACTTAACACTAGCAGATTTAGGAGGTTTTATCCCTGGGCTGGGAATAATAACTTACCCCAAAATAAAATAATATAAACATAAAAATGAGAAACACTTAAAACTAAAATGTATCTTTATTTTACTACAAAATTCAAGTTACAGCAGCTGTATCCTAAACTTAAACATAAACTATTTTTTATAAAAGTTATGCTCTAGTTCGAAAGGAATTATTGTGAGGAAGTTGTATGGCCTGTGTTATACAGGAGGTCAGACTAGATCAGGGGTCGGCAAACTACAGCCCAGGCGCTGCATCCGGCCCTCCAGACATTTTAATTCAGCCCTCAAGCTCCTGTCGGGGAGCAGGTCTGGGGCTTGCCACGCTCTGGCACTCCAGCTGGGGAGAGGGGTAGGGGGCTTGCCCCGCTCCACGCGGCTCCCAGAAGAAGTGGCATGTTCCCTCTCCAACTCCTATAAATAGGGGCAGCCAAGGGGCTTTGTATGCTGCTTCTGCCCCAAGCGCCGCCCCTGCAACTCCCATTAGTAGAGAACCGCAGCCAATGGGAGCTGCAGGGGCGGCGCCTGCGCACAGGGCAGTGCACAGAGCCACCTGGCCACACCCCCATGTAGAAGCCTGAGGGGGGACATGCCGTTGCTTCTGGGAGCTGCTTGAAGTAAACACCACCCAGATCCTGCACCCCTGATCCCCTCCTGCACCCCAACCCCTTTCCCAGCCATGATCCCCCTCCTGCCCTCTGAACCCCTCAGTCCCAGCCTGGAGCACCCTCCTGCACCCTCAACCCCTAATCCCCAGCCGCACTCCAGAGCCCGCACCCCCAGCCGGAGCCCTCCCCCTCTCCTGCACCCTAATCCCCAATTTTGTGAGCATTCATGGCCCACCATACAATTTACATACCCAGATGTGGCCCTCGGGTCAAAAAGTTTGCCCACCCCGGACTAGATGATCACAGTGGTTCCATCTGGATTTGGAAACTATGACTCTATCTGATTTCACACAATTTTACAAACTTTTAATTTAGTTTTATAAAAGCTGGTTCTTAAATTGTGAAACCTTCTATCTCCCTGAAAGAAATCCAGATGTATTGTAACAACAGGTTGGCATAGTTAAGGTAGTACTAGCAATTTCATAATAACCAATTGTTTTCAGAGACTTATGTCTGAATCTGGGTATGTAAGATTTGCTACCAGAAATTAACGTTTTTATACATTTTTGGGAGACTCTTTTTCTCTTTTTAAATAAAGATAGAAAAAATGGAAGCTAGTGGGTTCCAGAAGTTTTTGCAAATGCTCTGACATTTTCTATCTTAAAATTAAATTTGGCAAGGTTAGTCCCTAGTGTGCAGTTGTGATTTGGAATATTTTGGGGAAATGGTTTAATTGTTTTTTGTTTAAAAAACTGGCCATTGAAAATATCTTTTCTGGACTCTTGCATGCCAGAAGGAACTTTGCCATGGAACAATGATTGGTGGAAAGCTGTAACTAATTATAGTGTTATTATTACCACTGTGCTCCTCCTGCCATTTAACTGGTGACCAGGAGAGGGTAACCCTTATATAGGTTCTGCCTAGTTTGTGATTCAGTTCACCCACTCCATATTTGGGTTTCTTTAGCAGTGGGTTGGCTCCATGATGGCAACTTTCTGAAGGCGGGATAACCCAGGCTCTTTCATCTTATGGCTTGACTGTGCAGTCCTTACAATGACAAAAGGGACTTTCGATGTTGTCAAGCACTGTAGGATCAGCTCTCATGTTTATAATACTAATTGTCCTACTTTGATCATGCTGAAACATTCTTGTCTTCGATCAACCAGAGATTGGTAGTACAGAAGGCCACCATTAGGTGACATTTGGCAGGGGAGAATAGCTGACTGTTGTAGCTAAGATGCTGAGGAGATGGTATATCTTAAGTAATTTAGCTCATTAAATTCCTGAACCAAGTGGGCTGTGGAGACTAACTTCGACCAAGAGTCTGTTGGTTGAGGGGAGGGGTTCTTTAGGAAGACCTACAGGCTGCATTTTTAGAAAGACTGCAATCTGGGCTCCATTTGTACATGAACAGGTTTGCCCATCAAATTGCCTGTATAACTATTATGCACTAAGGCTTGTGTATGTAGGTGACAGAATTGACCTATGAAAAATATGCTTGGGTGCACAAGTGATAGAGTGCAAAGAAATCTACATGTGGCAGTAACTGCACCTGTAAGTTGTACATGCACAAATGGAGATGTTTGAAAACTGTGGTTTTTAATGGTGTATGCATAACTCCCACTTAATGTGGTAGTCTGTTTGTGCTGAATCACACAAACTGATAGCACAGGCTTTTTTTAACGAGGGCTTCATGGAGATTGCACTAGATAAAGTATTTGTATAAATATTAGCATTTATGTGGTCTTTCACTTTAATGAAATTGTAACCTGTTCCACCAGAGCTACTTCAATGCATCTGGAAGCAGGACACAATGACATAATTGTTTTTACCAAACATAATATTGCTGTTTATTATGTTGTGGTAATTTATTATTTGTATTACTATTGCTTCTAGGAGCCATAGTCATGGACAAGGACTCCATTGTGCTACTTGCTGTACAAACACAGAATAAAAAGATGGTTCCTATACCGAAGAGTTTGCAATCTAAATATAAAACGAGAGACAACAGTTGTATACAGACACAGAGGAATACAAGCAAACATTGAGACAATACTGATTGACATCATAGTCTTGGCTCACCAATGGCCTAATCGTTGTCAAGTTTTTCATAGGCATCATGGCAAAGGAGAGATTTAAGGAGGATAATAAGGTAGCATTGTAGATGTTTATGGGAAAATTCTTCCAAGCATGCGGGGCAACATGGGAGAAAGTATAAAGGTACTTGTTTATAACATTTAATAAGTGGGCAATTTGAGATTGTCATCATGTCAATAGTAGAATAAAGACAATGGACTTGAAGAAGGCAAATTTTAGCAAACTCAGAGAATTGGTAGGTAAGATCCCATGGGAAACAAGTCTAAGGGAAGAAAGAGTTCACAAAGGTTGGCAGTTTTTAAAAGAGAAATTATTAAGGGCACAAGAGTAAACTATTCCGATGCATGGAGAAGATAGGAAGTTTGATAAGAGACAACTTTGGCTTTATCAGGAGATCTTCAACAACCTGAAGCTCATATAAAAGTCAAAAGAGTCATATAAAAACTGTAAACTAGAACAAGTTGCAAAGGATGAATATAAAAAACCAACACAAGCATGTAGGGACAAAATTAGAAAGGCCAAGACCCAAACGAGATTAATCTAGCTAGGGACATAAAGGGTAAAAAGAAATATTTTACAAATACAATGGAAGCAAGAGGAAGACCAAGAAAAGGGTAGTCCCATCACTCAACGAGGAAGAAAAGACTATAACTGAAAATGCGGCAATGATGAAAGTGTTAAATGCCCTTTTTATTTCAGTTTTCACCAGAAAGGTGACTGACATAGTGAACAGCAATGTAAATGGAGTAAAATCTGAGGCTAAAGTAGGGATACAATGAGGTAAGAATTACTTAGACAAGTTAGATGTCTTCAAGTTGGTAGGGCCTGATATGTCCTAGAATACTTAAAGAACTGGTTGAAGAGATCACTGAGCCATTAGCAATAATCTTTGAGAACTTGTAGGGAATGGGATAGATCCCAGAAGACTGGAAAAGGGCAAATATGGTATCTATCTACAAAAAGGAGAATAAGGAGAACCCAGGGAACTACAGACCAGTCAGCTTAATTTCGGTACCTGGAAAGATAATGGAACAAATAATCAAACAATCAGTTTGTAAACACCTTGAAGAAAAAGTGATAAATAATAGTCAACGTGGATTTATTATACTTATATCATTTGACAGGGCAACAAGCCTTGCGGATGGGGGGATGCAGTAGATGTGAAGTATCTTGACTTTAGTAAGGCTTTTGATACTGTCTCATATGACCATCTCATAAACAAATTAGAGAAATATAGTCTAGATGAGCCCTAAGGTGGGTGCACAACTGTTTGAAAAAACATACTCAGTGAGTCGTTATCAATGGTACACTGTAAAGCTGGAAGGGTACATTGAGTGGGATCCTGCTGGGATCTGTCCCGGGTTCGGTTCTATTCAATATCTTCATAAAAGATTTGGATAATGGCAAAGAAAGTACATTTATAAAGTTTGCAGATGATACCAAGCCAGGAGGGGTTGAAAGTGAGAAATGGTCTGAAATAAATAGGATGAAATTCAATAAGGACAAATGCAAAGTACTACACTTAGGAAGGAATAATCAGTTGCACACATACAAAATGGGAAATGACTGCTTAGGAAGGAGTACTGCAAAAAAGAGTCTGGGAGTTAAAGTGGCTCAAAAATGAAATATGAGTCAACAATGTAATACTGTTGCAAAAAAGCAAATATCATTCTGGGATGTATTAGCGTGAGTTCTGTAAAAAGACACAAGAAGTCATTTCCCCCCTCTACTCAGCACTGATAAGGCCTGGAGTACCGTGTCCAGTTCTGGGCACCACACTTTGGGAAATATGTGGACAAATTAGAGAAAGTCCAGAGGAGAATAGCAAAAATTATTAAAGGTCTAGAAAACCTGACCTATGAGAAAAGATTGAAAAAAATTGGGTTTGTTTAGTACGGAGAAGAGAAGACTGAGGGGGTGACATTAGAACAGTCTTCAAGCATGTAAAAGGTTGTTACAAGGAGGAGGGTAATAAATTGTTCTCCTTATCCACTGAGTACAGGGCAAGAAGTAATGGGCTTAAATTACGGCAAGGTTAGACGTTTGGAAAAACTTCCTCACGGTAAGAGTAGTTAAGCACTGGAACAAATTACCTCAGGAGGTTGTGGAATCTCCATCACTGGAGGTTTTTAAGACCAGGTTAGACAAACACCTGTCAGGGATGATCTAGTAAATACTTAGTCCTGCCTCGATGCAGGGGACTGGATGAGATGACCTATCAAGGTTCCTCCCAGTCCTATATTTCTATGATTCTTCCATTCCATGGGTCAATCAAAGGCAGGAGTCAACATCTGTATAGTGCATGAGAGATGGCAGACTCTTGAACTGAGATGCTTAAAGGTATTTAGGAGCAAACTCCCATCGAAATAAATGGGAGTTATGCTCCTAAATATATTTGAGAATCTGGTCTTGGGTTTTCAAAGTAAACACGGAGAACTGGTAGCAGCATTCATAAATTAAAGATTACTTTAATCTCCAGTGACAGATTTATGAAATAATGCTCTGAATTCTGCTTCATGCAAACTGAGTTTATTTTATAGACATAAGCAATTTAAGAAAACCCATAGATTGCTTTGGCCACTGAAGAGTATAAATTATCCCTAACTAAATTTTGTCAGTACAGTATGTTGAGCTATTTGGATAAAACATGCTTTTGACATTTATTACAGAATGATCCCTGCCCTTAGATTTCTAGTCACAGAAATGGGGCATGGGATAAATCATTAAGGGAGAGTAATCCTTCTGTTGACATAAATAGTATTAGTTAAAGCTGAAGAAATTAGTCTGCCTTTTCCTGAGTTCACTATAGTGACGTAATCCCACAGCAATATACAGCAGTAAAGATGGTAAATATCCCAAATGTCAAAATACATAGTTTAGGTTAGACAAAGATACTATATAAAACGAAACATATATTTTTACAAAGATAATGAAAGAATCCTCCTGGAGTCGACACAAGAATTACCTTGCTTAACTCAATAAATAGCCATTTCCTTAATGCATACCTAACCCAAAATTTCTTTGTCAGTCAAAGCTTTTGGGAGCCTGTGCTTTCTGCAGAAAGCTATTTCTGGATCTACTAGCAAAGCTATTGACAAAAGAATGTTAAGGTCGCTTGGTTTCGGCTCAGAATTTGGGAAATGACAGTTTATATTTACAGGCTTAATTTTGCTGTATTGTACATGTGCATTACTCTAAATTAAAGTCTAACTACATTATTACACATTATTTGAGAATGTATAATAATTTTTTTATGATCTCAAATATACCAGTAGCATATTTTAGTACTGTGTACTGCTGTGTGTATGCCAAACAGTCCACAGGTGTACCTGCTTTGGAGACTTGCACCATTGCAATATGCACTGATGCTAGTGAACCAGTGCTAGCACCGGTGGTGCAATGTGTCCACAGAAGGCATGCTGTTCTGGATCCATACTATGCACTGCATCCACCCAGCACTGAAAACATTGCAGGCCTGTGGATTTTTGGACTTATCTCACAATGCATTGAACAGTTTTCTGAAGCAGATGCATAGCACCTATTGCATTTAGCGCACAGTTGTATATGTCCATATGTTTTGATTGAGCCAATGCCTGTTTCAGGGTTGGATCCTCTCACCAGCAATGAGGGAAGTTCGTACAAAAAAACAAACAAGAGTTCTCTCTCCCCTTGCCCAGGTTTAAAGTAATTTTAAAAAGTACTGTCACTAGGGTTGCCAACTTTCTAGGTAGGAGGTTAGGGTGCGGGCTCCGTCTGGGGCTGGGAATGAGGGGTTTGGGGTGCAGGAGAGGGTTCTGGGCCGGGGAAGGGGGTTGGGATGTGAGGAGGATATGGGCTCTGGGCTGGGGGTGTGGGCTCCAATTGGGGTCAGAAATGAGGGATTCAGGGTGTGGGAGAGGGCTACGGGCTGGGGCAGAGGGTTGGGGTGTGGGGAGAGGGATGAGGGCTCCAGATGGGGGTGTGGGTTCTGGGGTAGGGTGGAGGATGAGGGATTTGGGGTGCAGGAGAGGGCTCAGAGCTGAAGTAGAGTGTTGGGGGGGTGCAGGGTGCAGGCTACGGGAGGGAGTTTGGGTGCATGAGGGGACTCTGGGCTGGGGCAGGGGTCTGGGGGTGGGAGATGGTTCGGGGTGCAGGGTCCTGGTGGCACTTACTGTGGCTCCCAGGAAGCAGCCACTAGGTCCCTGAGGCCCCTAGGATCATGGGCAGCCAGGGAGGCTTCACATGCTGCCCTATCACTCGCAGGCACCACCCCCACAGCTACCATTGGTCACAGTCCCTGGCCAATGGGAGCTGCGAAGCTGGAGCTGGGGGCAGGGTCACTGCATGGAGCCTCCCTGGCCGCCCATGCACCTAGGGGCCACAGGACTCAGGCAGCCGCTTCCGGGAGCCACATGGAGCCAGCGCAGGCAGAGAGCTTGCCTTAGCCCCAGGCCCCCATTGCGCTGCTGACCAGACTTTTAACAGCCTGGTCACAGAGCCGACCAGAACCGCCAGGGTCCCTTTTTGACCAGGCGTTCCGGTTGAAAACCAGACACTTGGCAACCCTAACCCGCACCAACCTTTTCATGACAGAAATAGGAAAACAAACAAAACTACCAGGCCAGACTATGGCCCAATCTACATGGCTACATAGGCTCCTCCCATCAGGCCAGGCCTTTCCTTGGTGCATCAAATCTCCATTGCAGACATGGGCAGGCTAACATGTGTGCCTAGTCCACCCCATGCCCTGTTACACAAGTTAGTGGACAAATTAGCAGAGAGAAACTGGGGAATGGATGGTAGCACATTGCTATCTTAGGAGCAGAAAAGCACTCTCTGAGGCACATTTGCATCTCTAGAGTGGCACAAGTAGGTGCAATGCCTTACACTGGGCTACAGTTGAATGAACTAGCTAGCCTATAATGTTAATCCTTTCCAGGATGCAAACAGAAAACAAAACCGGGCTCCCCTATTTCAAGGTGCGAGTTAGGCCATGCAGTTTCCTTACACTGAAAACAGCATTTCTTCAACACCAGTCAGATTTTTTTCCTCTTTTTCTCCTTTTTATATCTATCAAGTAGCTAGGCCCTGTAGCTTAAATGGGCTGGAGTGCATCAGTTCTCAGTTCCAACACTCGTTACTCTACCAGGGTCTCATGATATCTGGTGCTTTTCCTAAATCTCCGCAGCTACTGGAGTCATGTGACAAAATGAGCATCTCACCTGTCATTTTACCTCTCAGGGTTCTGGAAAAAAGCTTGCAAATGTAACCAAAGTTCACCCTCAAAGATCAGAAACTAGAAGACAAATAAAAAGAGCCCAACATTCATTTTTAAAATCTCATGATTTTTGAAGACTTGGGATTGGCAACACTGCTTTTTGGCCTGGTTTCCTACCCTGGAGACCTGGTGAGAAAACTGGGTTGTGATTCTACTTGATTGGCCCTGTACCATTTTTGCGGGGGGGGAACCCAACAAGTAGATACCTCATCACAGAATGCTTTGAATGACTCTGTCCTGTGTGCTGATCTGTGCATGCATCAAGAGACAGATTCCAGAGCAAGAGGTCAGTAGCTCCATCTGGACCTGCTGCAAGACTGCCTGTGGGCCAGGTAAATCTATGAAGAGCACCATCAACTTTGGAGGTGCTCTAGGAAGTGTGGAGCTTCATTTTATGATTTTCATTAACTACTTTCGTAACTTTTTGTGTTCTCACTTTATTATTGCTTGTCTTGCTTTGTCGCTGAGCTGCTGATTTCTGTCTTTCTTGTGTTTCCTGTTTGGAGGCAGAGGTATGAGTGGTCTGGTCCAAGGACTGGATGGATGACATCCCTCTGGGTCTCCCTACACTTGTCTGTATATGGAACAGCACAGTCCTTGACTGGGCTCCTAAATGCCACATGGACACATGATTATACATAATCCATACATAATATGGCTACATGATTATAACTTACTCTGTTGCTAACAAAAGAGACAGCTGCAGACCAGATGCCCAATGCACACATGCATGCAGGGAAACTTTCCCAGGCTCATGATATGGCCCAATCAAATCCACTTTTCACTAGAAATTTTCACCCCCTGTCAAAGCACTGTTTCTCTGTTAATTAAAATTTTGATGCTACAGCTGCTTTTTTTGTCACGGAGGAATGCATGCAGTGTTCGTCCTTTGACTATCCCATCTTCACATAAGAGTCTACAAAAGCCTCCTTAATTCTGTACACATTTATTCTTCATATTTTAACTGGATAGAACTGATGACAAAGAGCTAAAAAATTATGTGGTTATCTCTGAGACCTCTAATTGTTCATTTTTATTATACTCTCCAGTGACTGGCTTGATTTGTGTGTATGGTGAAAGGGCATCTTTATTAATAACCATCTACTGTACTTGTGCAATTATTGAGTAAGAAATTACTATGGCATTAATATCACACATGATCTTCTTCAGGCAGAAGGTATTTGGAGGCTGTTTTCCCATTTTAATTAGGATGGTGTTATCATAATTAAGTAAGGCGGAATTATTCCTAGAATTGGCTCCATTTCAGAAGAAAAATATACCTATGTAGTGCTCATCTTTATTAGTGCAGTGTCTATTAAGCCTTAAAAATACTCCCATGTACAGAGTACAACCACTTAATGTAACAAGCTCATTAGAAATCATAAATAAATCCAGACCTACTGCATAACACCACTTTACAGTGAATTCAAGTGAAAAAAGAATCTAATATTGTAAGTCAAACAATTGCTGTACTGCCTAGCATAATGGGGTTCTGTCTGTGGCTAGGGCTTCCAGGTACTATGGTGATATAGATAACTTAGGGTACGTCTATACTTACCTCTGGGTTCGGCAGTAAGCAATCGATCTTCTGGGATTGATTTATCGCGTCTTGTCTAGACGCGATAAATCGATCCCGAAAGTGCTCGCCGTCTACACCGATACTCCTGCTTCGCGAGAGGAGTACGCGGAGTCGACGGGGGAGCCTGCCTGCCGTGTGAGGACCCATGGTAAGTACCTTGTAGTTCGAACTAAGATACTTCGACTTCAGCTAGGTTATTCACGTAGCTGAAGTTGCATATCTTAGTTCGAACTGGGGGGTTAGTGTGGACCAGCCCTTAGATATTACCATAGTGCCTGGAAGTTATTATATAATATAATAATAATATAATAATAAAAACTTTAGTGATACATACTTGGTTTTGTGCTAAAATGTCTGGTTTATCCTCTCTAAAGACTTATAAGCTTTTTTTTTTTAAGTGCTGTGCTCTTGGAACAATATTCAACAAATATCTCCGAGAAAGAGTTGGACACTCTCTAATTATTTTAAGGTTGGCCTTCAAAGAGTGCTTTGGGATTTTTTTTTACTTTCAGTGGGTCAATGGTCAATGCTGTAGTTCCCCAGCACCTTTCACTGAAAATGTAAGTGCAGTTTGTCAAGGCAGTGAGTTATACATAATAGGTTTATGAGAGGGCAGTAGTGGGAGATCTACATAATGTTTTTCTAGCTGCGTTCAGCTGTAATTTTGTGACCCACAGGTTTTATACCTGTTCTGCATTTTTCTCCTTCACCTTGTGCTTGTTCTGCTTTTATACTTTGTTCATCTTCTTATGTCTTCTGCTTAATTAGTAAACAGTTTAAGTTATCATTAATAACATTTAATTTTAATATATGGCTTAAGATTTCAAAGACTCAGAATTCTAAACAGTGGATTTTCAATGAATGTTTTAAACCAGTACCCTTCCTGAATCACTTTAAAAATTGATTACTGCTGTCCCTCTATTTAGTTTGCAGAATGGTCATATTCGCTAGAGAATGAGCCAAATTATGCCATCACTTACATTGACTCAGTGGTGTTTCGTCAGGGTACTTGACAGCAGAGTTCAATCCTAAATACCCACACTTTGTTACCCAGGTAACTGGAAGGTTGTAACTAGTGTTTGACATTTTTTCAGTGATACTTTAATATAAAGCGGTTGAAATCTCTGCATATTTGAATACTGTGTGGTGAGAGGTGGCAGAGCCATACCTCTGTCACCATGAGATGTGGTGAGAGATACTGAGCTATACTTGGTGTGGATGGGCTGTTGGGACTTGAAAGAGAGACTGGTAGGATTGTACTGAGTAATTGTAGTATAGTTGTGGAACTTTTGTAATAAATTAACCCCACAAGGGGCTATTTGTACTTGGAAAGCTTGTGTGGAGTTATTGGGAGTTCTGGAAGAAAGGGGAAATTGAGACATGGGCACTAATCATGCCGTGACTTGCCTCAGGAGGACACCTCAGGAAGGGGCCACCTTCTCACACTGAGCAAAAATGCTTAGGAGGATTCAGGAAAGGATTGCATATTTATGTGGGCAATAAGGCCTGTTAGAGGGCTTTCCCTTCACTCTCTCCCCTGGTTCTTGTCATGCAGACAGAAAGCAGAAGACCAGAAGTCAGAAGTGCAGGCAACGTGATATTTATTGGGGTTAGTTGCCAGAAAGCATGTGTCCCATAACTCTGACACCACAGAGCCTTCTTTCCCAGTGTCCCATCCCCCCATCCTTAGCAGGCATGAAATGCACAACCACAGTCCCATCCCTTACAATTTATGGTCATGTTCCGTTTTGGGGGGTTGTGGGCCTGGGGTCTTTGTCCCACCTCTTTTATACCCCATGGGAGGGGTAAGAAGTGAGGTTGTGCTACGGTCAGGGGCAGGCATTTCTCAGGCCTTTTAAGTGTTTTACCTTCCCCCCCAATTCCCCCTTGCCCCTCTCAACTGTTTGCTTGACCTTGCCTTGAGATAGGAGTTGAGGCAGTCTTAAAGTGTGCGTTCATATATTATACTTCCAACATGCCCAGTAACATTTTAGCTGCTCTTATCTGTTCACATTATACTAACAAGCCCATCTGGCTAGGCAGAAGCAACATACATAGTGTCTTTGTCCTTTGTTTACACATATTAGTAAGCATGTATGTGTTTTAAAAAAACCAAACAGGCAAGCAAAACCTAAAATACTATCTCAGATGAAAATACAGGCCTGAATCCTACATTGGCACTAGCATTCCTAATAAGGACGTTGACAGTGGCATTAGGCAGGATATAAATAAATTCTAAAAGTTTGTCATGAGAACATAAGAATGGCCCTGCTGGGTCAGACCAAGGGTCCATCCACCCAGTATCCTGTCTTCCAACAGTGGCTGATACCAGGTGCCCCAGAAGGAATGAACAGAACAGTTAATCATCAAGTGATCCATCCCCTGTCGCTCATTCCCAGCTTCTGGCAAACAGAGGCTAGGGACACTATTCCTGCCCATCCTGGCTAATAGTACTGCTTTAAGTCTACCAGTGTAATTAAAATGGTATGATTCCCACTCTCAGCCAGCGTGGATACAGTTTCATTGGTATAAAAATGTTTAAACTGGTATTTCCATATGGAAAGGGGAGTAAGTTATACCAGTATAAGGCACCCTTTTAGCAGTGTAATTGCATCCATGCTAGGAGTTGTACTAGTACAACTATTTTGATTTTTTTTAAATTGCACTCCTAACTGAAATAGTACAAAATTGATGTGTAACTCAGACATAAAGAGAGATTAACCATGTAAACTGATCACTAACTGGCCTTTAAAGCATATGCTATTGGTCCCCGTCTGTGACAGGATACCAAACCAGAAGGATCAGTGGTCTGGGCCAGTATAGCAATTCCTATATTCCTGCAGTATATTCCTTTATTAGTGGAGGGCAGGCGAGCAGTTTGGGGCACCACTAAGAGCTTTCACCAAGGGAAGACTGTTTTTATCTTTATATCTGAAGTTTATAATGATGGCCCTTGTAATAGTTTGTGCTGACTCAATGCGTCTCGAGGACATCTCTAAGGTATCTTGATCTCCCACCCCAATAAGCTATGCTCTAAATTGTGCATGCTAGCTCTGAGGTCCCCCACGGAGTGATGGATAAAGGCTGCTTGCCTTTCTGCCAACAGAGAAATACACAGCCTGGAGTCTGCAGGCACCAAGCAGTCAATCATATCCATGCAGTAGAGGTTAGTATATACTGTATTAATTCAGAATATATTATAATTAATACACAAAAACACCTGGGTGGTGGAGCATATTAAAGTTGGTCTGTACAAAATCCCAGCAACCGTAAACAGATGTGACTCTCGTTTGAATGTCTCTGGAAAGCCATACTCACTGAAGTTTGGGGAAGGATGTGCTGGAAGTCTGGACTCCCTCCTAGGCTGTGGTGTGTTGTTTCTGGTGTTTGTTTTAGGGGCACAAGGCACATCTCCGGATGAACGAGTAGCGTTAAATATTGTTAGATGCCTAGTTTTATTTCCTTTAGTGGGTTTGTGCTAGGTTATATAGAAACCACCCTTAACACTCATATAACATAATGATTTCATGTATTCATTTCCCAGTATTTAGGTTACGGAAGGATCTCTAGCCTAGCATTTACAAACACTAGACTTTCTGAAGTTGATGGACTGTTGGGGCTTGGAGCTCCTTGATGGACCAGCTGGCTCAAGAGCTCCACTTGCAGGAAGTGACACTTTCATCAAGCTCACTTTTTCATAGAATTGTAGAAATGTCAGGCTGGAAGGGACCTCAAAGTCATCTGAGACAGGACCAAATAAACCTAGACCATCCCGGACAGGCGTTTGTCCAACCTGTTCTTAAAAACCTCCAGTGATGGGGATTCTACAACCTTCCTCAAAAGGCTATTCCAAACTTAACTATTCTTATAGCTAGAAAGTTTTTTTCCTATTATTTAACCTAAATTTCCCTTGCTACAGATTAAGCCCATTACTACTTGCCCTATTTCAGTGGACATGAAGAACAATTGATCACAGTTCGTTTTATAACAGCCCTTATAACATATGAAAGTAGCTGCTATTTTGTCAAAGATCTTCCTCTACAACATATTGCATATGCTGCTGGAGTAATAAAACATATTCCCTTCCACCATGTTGGTTCCCAGTTTCAGATGGAGGGCACACCTTATAGGGGTTTACGACAACAGGCAGTGTTGGGCTGCTCTTCTAAATGGCTCCCTGCGCAAAGAACAGGATTCCGCTCTGAGTTGGCTGGGCTTTTTTGTGAAGATCCTAATTAGAGCTGGCTCAAAACCAAGAATTCTATTCTTCATCAACTGTCAAGGTTTCAGCATTTGGCTTTGTTCCACATTGTGAACGATGCACAGAGATCCTGGTTTTGACAAAACTGTTTTGTCAAAGATCTCCTTTGTAGCAACACACATGCCCCTTGACTAGTTAAATCAATTCCCCAGACATCATGATAGCCCTAAATTTTGGACTCAGGGACCATTACTAGGGGACATACAACAAAAGGCAGACTTATATCCCTGTCCTAAGCCATTTAAAAAGGCTTCTGCCTACTGCTTTGTAGAACAGAAGTAGCCAATATCGAAAATGTTTTCCTTCTGCTAACTGCAGTGCATAAAATTCAGATATAATGAATAATGCATTTTTGTTAATTAAAAAAATTGTCTGGCCCCTCCCGAGAGATTACCTATTTCTCATATGTAGGATTGTTTTGACTTGCTACAGTTTATGGCTTTTAAGCTAGAAGGGCCTGAAAAGTCATGAGTCTTGGATGTGAACGTTTTGGTCAGTTTGTATCGTCTTAGAACTCGAAAGCTCACAGATTTACTTAAATATGAACAGATTTACTCAGATTAAGTGCTGAAAGGTATTGATACACTATGGGTCATATAAAAAACAGAGGCTTTATGTGCTAAATAGGACCCAACCTTAACTTTGGGTCCACAATGGCTCTAGTGTAGTAATCTAGAAGGGGAATCATACAACAATACAGCTGGGCAGAGAAAGGTATTCCCTTTCACAGAGGAATGCAATATTTTGAAATTTACTTTTATTCAATTCATTCATTGGAGTAAAACCAAAGATTTGAAATTCTTCCCGAAAGGGAATGGAGCCCCAGCTCCACAGCAGTCTATCTGGGACCCCAGGACTTCTAGGGTTCATGGCTCCAAGTTGGAGGCAGTCAGCCAGGCAGGCTGCCAAGGAGCTGGGTGGGAAAGCTGGCAGCAAACTTGATTGACAGGGTTCTGAAGGACTTCTGCCTGGCTGCTAGAGTAACTTAGTCAAAATTAAACCATCTCCGCAAATCTGTTAGATTTCAACAAATGGGTTAATTCTGAAAACGCGTTTCATCAGAATTTTTCCAACCACCTCTATACATTCGGTTTTTATATTTATACAGAAGATATGCTGGGGCAGAGGAGAATTATTGTTACTACCACTGCTGCATGCTGGTATGTCCAAGGCAAAATGGTTAATACTGACTGGAAATATTTCAATTTAATTCTAGCCACTCAGTTAAATTCTTTGATCAATTTACTCTACTTATATTCCCACACCAGGTGACTTTTTTTGTCTGGCAGTGTAATCAGAAGCAACTTACGCTTAATTCAATTTCTAATAATGTACTGGAAATGAGAGGTAATATGGATCTGACAGCAGCTCTGTAGTTGAAATCATATTTGGCATCCAATCTGTGTATACTTTTGAAAGGCCTGCAGGATTGATCATGATCATCTCAGGGACAATGAGAATTATTTTAAGATCATTGACTAAAATTCATACTCATTTGTGAAGAATTGCAGTGCTAGATCTTTGATTTAGGTATTGCCTGCAATCACTACAGGGTTCTACCTTGCATCGTCACTGCTCTTTTGCATTTTCTTGATATTGTATGTAGTTTCTTATCACATAATGAAGTGTATCTCTGCATTGTACAGAACCATCATAGTGCACACTGCAGTTTTGGCTGTTGACCAGATGAACCTTTCACTGGCACATAGAATTTTGTAACCTCAGAGCAGAGCCGCCCAGAGGATTCAGGGGGTCGGGGGGTGTTCGGTGGCAGGGGGCCCCCGCCGCCGAATTGCTGCCAAAGACCCGGCGCTTCGGGGGCAGGTCCCGGGGCGGGAGGACCTCCCGCCGCAGGTCTTCAGGGCACTTCGGCAGGGGGTCCTGGAGCGGAGGGACCCCTCGCCGCTGAATTGCCGCCGAAGATCCAGAGCGGAAGAAGCTCCGGGGGCCCGGGCCCCACGAGAGTTTTCCGGAGCCCCCGGAGCAAGTGAAGGACCCTGCTCCAGGGACCCAGAAAAACTCTTGTGGGGGCCTGGGGCAAATTGCCCCACTTGCTCCCTCCCCCCACCCCTGGGGCGGCCCTGCCTCAGAGCCCACCAGTTAGGGCTCATAACTAACAGTCACAACAGCAGTCAATAGAAGCACTGAATATTTTGGGGGCTTTCCTGCCTCATTGTCCCCTCTTATCCTCTCTTCTATGACAGGATTTTCCCCCAATACCAGCTCTGCATCAAATAGCTCCTGCTCCATTTCAGTTTGCCTTATGGACACTTTCATTTTTACTTGCAATAAATATGATGAAAAAGACATCGTGAGGCCAGGAAAGCAGGGCACGAGGATTCCAAAAATGAAGTAGAGGTACAACCAAACACTGTAGTCTGATCATGCTGCTTGACAGATTTATTTTAGATGGAACTCTGTTTCAGACGAGCAGGAGGTCACATGTCACTGCTGAATCAGTTTACCAGATTGTAAAATTGTGTAGGTTAGGGCTTGTCTGCATGGTGTGAATTCTAGTTTGCACCACTAAAGCCTGGTCTACACTACAAAGTTTGGACAATGTAAGCTGCCTTGCATTGACCTAGTTGTAAATCTGTCTACACTTAAATTTGTCTCCCACAGATTGCAATCTCCCATTATGCCAACATAGTAACACCACCTTTCCGTCTGACGTTGAACCATGGTCAATGTATCGAGGTTGATGCAGCATGAAGATAAACACTGTGTTACCTATGTTGACCCTAACAGTCCTCCAGCAACTGTTTCACAATGCCTGACACTCGCTGCTCTGGTCACAATTGTGAATTCTGCTGTCCTGGGATGATGGAGACTGAAGGCCCCCCTTTAAAACTGTGAATTTTTGAATGCCTTTTCATGATTGTCCAGCTCTGCAAGAACACCTAGCATCTCTCCACTGTTATGGGCAACTTCCCAGCTGACCATGCCAGCTACATGTTCCAAATACGCTCTGGAGTAGACAGGAGATATTGGATCTCCAGAGCCTGTGGGGAGAAGAGGCTGTGCAAGTACAGCTATGGACCAGCTGTAGAAACTGGACATCTACAAGTAGATGATTTCATGGGGGATGCAGGAGAATGGGTGCAACAGGGATCAGTAGCAGTGCTGTGTGAAAGAGAAGGACCTGCAGCAGGCATATCAGAAGGCCAGGGAGGCCAGTACCAAGCTGCAGACCTGCCACTTTTCCAAAGAGCTGCATGCGATATTTGGTGGAGACCCCACCGTGAATACTTCAGAGGAACCCAAGTCACAGGTCCCTGGCATGAACAGCAAGGACAAGGAGGAGGTGGAGGAGGAAGATGGGGGCATCCAATTGGGAAATCCAGTCAGTCCTGGCAGCTGAGCATGGGTGAGCCTGATGCAGGGGAAGGAACCTTGAGTAAGTGTGTGTGGAAGCAGAGAAAGAACCGACAGGAAGGGATTGCAATGCATGACAGTTAGTTAGCAAGAGTCAGGCTAACTGTAACCCTAATAACGCGAGATTTGCAGAAGCGAGGATTGTGTAAGGCGAGTGGGAAAGAACTGTGTGAAAAGTTGTTGCAACCTTGTGTAGATAATGTGTAGAAAATATTGTATGTAGGCTAGAGTCAAAACAAGTGAGAAAAATAAGATATCAAGATGGTCTATGTATAAACAAAATGGAGCTGTTGCTTGTTATTGTCTGTAATGAAAGGTATAAATGCTTGCTGTAATTGTTTACCTGTAGAGAGACCTGCTTAGCTCTCTCCCTCTGCGCAATTGTGAGAGAAATAAAGCATCTGACTTGCTGTACCCAAACAAAAAGTGAGAACTGTGTTTTTCTCCGACATGTGCAAATGTATTTCCCTTTACACTGATGGTGCCCCCAACACATTTTTCATTATTTTACTCGTACTAGAAGCGATAGCAGTAAAATAAAGAGAGCTAGAGTTGTCTGCTTTTCATTCCCCTGTAGAGTTAGGCAGGGGCGGGGGAAGAGGGGAAGGAGCAGTTTATTTATGTATACAGGTATGTCCTTGAATCCTCCTGAGAGATCTCAATGAAGCTTTCATGGAGGTACTCTGCAATGCTCTCCCAAATATTTCTAGGGATGGCAGCCTTATTTCTTACCCCAGAAGGACCCTTCCCACTCCAGTCAGTGATAACGTTGGCAGGGTTGCAGTAAACGGGTTAGCAGCATACAGGCCCGGCAGCTTTGGGATGCCAGTAGTAGCTGTGCTCTCTATGCCTTTGTTACCTTCAGGAGTGAGATATCAGTTAAAATCACCACTGCCTGTGGGAAATGGTGCCAGTATGCAGTGCTATTTCCCTAGAATCATAGTTTCATGCAACTGAGCAATTCTCTGCTCATATCCCTCATGCCTGGAAAGCAGTACTTACCATGGCTGGAGCTGTGAGTGGTGCCATGCACAAACCCTCTGACACAAACGTGTCATAATCATGTCGTGTTTAATACTTCAGGGGAGCAAAGAAGGGCTTTCTCAGGGTGGGCTCCAGCATTTTTGCCCCCCCAAGCGGCGGGAAAAAAAAAAAAAAAAGCTGAGATCAGCGGCACTTCGGCGGCAGCTCTACTGCGCCGCTTCATTCTTCAGTGGCAATTCAGGGGCAGGTCCTTCCCTCTGAGAGGGACTGAGGACCCACTGCCGAATTGCCGCCGAAGGGCCGTATGTGCCGCCCCTTTCCATTGGCTGCCCCAAGCACCTGCTTCCTTCGCTGGTGCCTGGAGCCAGCCCTGGGAGTTCTGAATCTTAACTTTCACATTCTGCTATGACTATACTGACAATGGTACCTCTGTATGTTTTATCTGTAGCTGCTGCCATTATAGCTTTGAGGGGTTCTCCCTCCACAACTGCAGAACACCAGAGTCAGAAAAGGAGAAGAAAGAAGCAGACTTGGGATAACATGTTCAGTGAGATCCTGAGAGCCAGTGCTGCATCAGACCACAAACAGAGGGCCTGGCGGATGAATATTGTAGACTATATGAAGAAGGAAAATGCAGACAGAAGAAAGGCCCAGGAGTCCCAGCTGCAAAAGGTGAGAAAGATGCACCAAGACATAATGGAGCTTCTCCATCAGCAAACACCGGTGTTGCAGGCTCTTGTGGACCTACAGATTCAACAATCCCATACTTGTCTCCCTGTGCAGTCCATGGAGAAGTCCATTTTAGCATCTTCCTACACCCCCTGAACATTGCATGTGACATCAGGTGCCACATCACTACCCCTATCACTCCACCCAGGGGGACATTAAGGACAAACACAGCTTCATGTACACTGACTTGTGACAGCCACAACTGATATATGTGTAGCTAAAATGGACATGAATGTTCCTTCCCCTTCTTTAAACTCTGTTTAATAATTTATTGAAGTGTTAATTTTTATTTATTTATTTGCTTTTAACTTGCACAGAATTTTTGCAGTGTTTTTGTTACTCAATACAACTCTATTGTTTGGAAAATAATTTTTATTAGTTCCTCTGACAGGGTGGATTAGGCCCAGAGGCCCCCTGTTGGAGGCCTCAGGGTCCTGCCACACCTCGTCCCAGAGAGGAGCAGAAAAGAAGTCCTCCAAGCAGCCTAGAGTGGTTGAAGGGGAAACAGTCAATCAGAGGGGCTGCAGGATCAGCCAGGAGCCAGGAGGGCCATATAAAAAGGAGCAGCAGAGACAGAGTCAGTCAGCTGCTGCCTGGAGCTGAAAGAGAGAGGATCATGTTCTTGGATGGCTAAAAGAACATCAGGACCATGGACAGCTCAGTGTGGGCAGGGACCTGGGGAGTAATGAAGGAGCTGCTGGCTGGATGCTGTGACTGAGTAAGGACTGAGTCCAGGGAGGGCTGCAGGAAAACAGTGTCTCCAGGGCGGAAGCCCTAGAGGTACATTCCCATACCAGGGCCGGGAGAAGGTAAAGACTGTATGCCTTGGAAGGAATTTGTTTGTTCCACCTACAGATGGTGTGTTTCTCAGCTGGAGGGCTGTGTCACTGAAGACCCACTGAAGAAACCATCGACCAATGTGGGGTGCTCGTGAGAGGTGGGTGCTACCCCATTCCACAAACTGAGCGACTGCAGGCACATGCACTAGACTGGGGGGGGCTCGTGAGAGGTGGGTGCTGAACTTATTACAGTTCCCAATAGATGCTGCAGAATGGCTGGCAGTATTGAAGGCACCCACTTAACTTGTGATTATGCACTTTGACACAACTCGTAGGATCAGTGACAAACAATGTAATAATCATAAATTTACAGCAAGCACCACAAAATTAGTAGGAGCATTATCAATGTTACATTTATAGATGTGTGTTAGAATATAGATATGCAGGCCTGCCTGTAAAGGCCTATACTTTAAGAATTTAGGTGTATTTGTATCACTTAGCTAGTTATAGAGGTATAAAACAAAGAATCAAAATCACAAGTCTGCCTGTGTATGGGTCTTCTCTCACTAGGATAGTCTGAGGCCTTGTTCTTAGGCTAAGGCCTTTGGCAAAGCAGCAGGGGCAGTCATAAGTTGGGAAGCATATGGTCACATCCTCACATTCCAAACCAGTCACACTGAAATAAGGCGGTATGGGGTTGTTAGGAATATAATCCTGTCCTGATAGTGCCTATCACCACCAGATAAAGAAATCACTTACCAATGGTTGTGGTTGTGAAACCCTTGTTTCTGTATTGTTTTATCTTTATCTTTATGGACCCCACTTTTCTATTGTTCATCTGTCTGGTTCTCTAATTGTTTCTGTCTGTTGTATAATCAATTTTGCTAGGTGTAAGTTAATTAGAGTAGTGGGATATAATTGGTTAGAGAATTGTTACAATATGTTAGGATTGGTTAGATAGATTTCAGTAAAACGATTGGTTAAGGGATTGCTGAGACTATTACTATATAAACTGGGGTCAAACAGGAAGTAGGTAGGGAAATTGGAATCATGCTTGCTGGAAATTAACCCCAATAAACATTGCATTGTCTGCACTTCGGACTTCTGGTCTTTTGATGACAGCAAGCAGCAAGGCAAGAACCAGGGAAGTGGGAGGGCAGAGGGAAAGCCCTCTAACAATGTGCACCAAGCACTACACAATTCCTAATAGGCCCCCAAACTGCGGGGCCAGGTAGAGCACAGTACACCACAACGCATTACTGTGGCTTGCTGTTAAAGTGCTCATTCAAAGCCTCCCTGAGCTGCATAGTGCTGCGTTGTGCTCTTCTGATAACCCTTGTGTCTGGCTGCTCAAACTCAGCAGACAGCTGCTGACCTCCACCCAGCAGCAACTTTCCCCCTTCACTTCACAGATATTATGCAGGATGCGGCAGGCGGCTATAATCATTGGGATATTTTTCTTATCAAGATCCAATCTTGCGAGTAAATAAGGCTAGTGCCCTTGCAATCTACCAAGAGCACATTCAATTGTCATTCTGCACCTACAGAGCTGGTAGTTGAATATTTCATTGGTGCTGTTGAGGTGGCCAGTTTACAGCTACATGAGCAAGGAGTATGCTAGGTCCCCCAGGATCACTGTTGGCATTTCAACATTGCCAAAGGAAATCTTCCCATCAGGAAAGAAAGTCCCTATTTGTAGTTTTCTGAACAGTCCTATGTTCTTAAATATACACATGTCATGCACCTTCCCTGACCAACCAACACTGCTATCGGTGAAGCGTCCCCTGTGGTCTATCAGTACTTGCATAACCATAGAAAAATAGTTACATTAATGTACTCTGTGGCAAGGTGGTCTGGTTCCAAAAAGGATATGCGTGCTGTCTGTCGTTACACTTAAGTTCAGAAACCCCGTTGCTGCAAATAAATCCATTATGTCCTGCATGTTGCCAAGAGTCACAATCCTGTGTAGCAGGAGACGACTACTTGCCCTACACATTTGCATAACAATGGCCCTTACTGTGGATTTTCCAACTGCAAAATGATTTCCTGCTGACGTGTAGCAATCTGGTGTTGCAAGTTTCCACAGTGTGATTGCCACTCACTTTTCCACTGTCAGTTCAGTTCTCATTCTTGTGTCCACTATGCTGGAGGGCTGGGGTGAGTTCAGCACACAGATCCAGGAATGTGGCCTTGTGCATCCGAAAGTTTGGCAGCCACCGCTCATCATCCCAAACCTGCATTATGATGTGATCTGACCAGTCAGTGCTTGTTTCTTAAGCCCAGAAGCAGTGCTACGCCTTTTGCAGCTGCTCTATGAATATCACCAACAACCTTGAATTGGTTCTTGCTATGTTCCACAGCAATCTGCCTTCCAGAAAATTGTCATGTTCCCTGTGGCTCTTCTTGCAGCTCTGCAAATACAAGATGATTGTGAGTCCTGTGCTTGAAATGCTTATGGCAATAGTGCAGAGCTTTGCAGACTCCATGCCCTGTCAGCGATGGCGGACAGTGACAAATTCTACACAGGTTTGTGGGATTTTAAAAATAGGTGCAAAAATTATGGGAGTGAGATGGCATTATGGAGTGGAGAAAGTAACATGATGGGAACTTGACCCTGCCATCCCAGTCACTCCTGGTGCATACTAGAGTTTATACCCCAGCTGGTGTGTGCAAATGCACCGTGTGGACAAGCCTTTAGACTCCAATTATTCGCAGTTGGACTCTCTTTGATCTACTTATAACCAAATAGCAATATGTGAATGCAAAGAAGTTTAGGACAGAAGGTGTAAATTAAAAAGTTTGCCCTGCTTTAACTTATACATTCTTACACACTCCTGTTAGTTGCTTTTCTTGTTACATTCTCTTCTGTCCCCTCAGTTTGTGATTTATGCTAGCTTAGACTCCTGTCACTCAGTGGGCCAAATTCAGAGTTATTGTGCAAGGTGTATGAGTGCAAGTCTTCATACCCAAGTCTAAATCTGAAGCGGCTCAGTTCTCCATACTGTTACATTAGTTTTAAGCAAGTGCAACTCTTCTGATAATCAATAGCATTACATCAGCATAAACTTAATATAATGGAGTGAAGATTGCTTTGAGGGACTCTGAAGAGTTTATCTTGATGGTTGTCTGCCAGGATGAAGTTGTTGCCCATTTTACTGTTTGGAGGGGGGAAGGGATGACCAAACATATGAATCTTGCACTGGATTCTAAAAGTGGAAAGAATTGCATTCATCCTGATCTCTCGTCTCCAGTAATCAAAGCCTAGAACCCTCTAGTGAGACTGCTCCATTTCCTAGATTTGTGAGCTTCACACTGGGGCCCATCAGCCACAGCTGGGGTAGTTGGTTATGCAGGGATAGGCAGTCACCAAGATCACTTTGTGCCAGCTAATTTAGGTATTCTGAGGATCATCACATGCAGGTGAATGATTTAGAATTTTGCCTCCAATGTTTGTTTGCAAAATGCTTGTGGGAAGATCTTGAAATTCTTGAACTGTTGTTCTTCAGAATTGTTCATGAATTTCCTCCTTTGGTATGAATAGCACACATATCTCATTGTGGTTGTTTGATATTCAGACTTAGAAATGTGTTGTGTTGGCTAGTTACAGAAGTCAAGTGATACTGTGCTAAAAAAACTGGAGTGCTGTAATGTTTGTGGGAAAGTGAACACAAAATGAGCATAACTGATGTTAGTATTTATTTGAACTCCAAATTAATATTCATAGCAACATTTTCCTCCATTGTATGGTTAGCCCAATATAATTTAAATAGAAATTGGAATTGGGTGAGGAGAACATGCAGAGCACCAGTGCTATTTTCTCTCACCTATTCTTTATCTTTTGGCAGTTGACTGCAGCATAATGGGCAGTTGCAGCTTCCACATAGCCTTCACATTGTAGCCAAATCAAGAACATAAGAATGGCCATACTGGGTCAGACCAATGGTCCATCTAGCCCAGTATCCTGTCTTCCAACAATGGCCAATGCCAGGTGCTTCAGAGGGAATGTACAGAACAGGTAATCATCAAGTGATGAATTCCCTGTCGCCCATTACCAGCTTCTGTAATCTAATCTAGGAACACACAAAGTATGGATCACTATGCCCAAGTCTGCAAGACAAAGCAAGGAGTAAATATTTTTAGCTAGTTGGAGCCGCATTCTAGCTGGTATAGTTTATTGGAGCATCCATAGGCCCCTGAGACACTACAGTACCTTAACTATTAGCAAGCAGATGCCCTCTCCTGTGGGCAACTGATTGATAGTTCTACCAGATCCTCCAAGTGCTTTCCTTTTTTGATTAGTATGCTCTCTATTTTATCCTAATACAGCTTGAGCCAGCTATTTTTCATCCAGAGTTCAAATTCCACCCCCACCCGCTGAAACAGTAAAACAGCTGGGAGACAATATTGTTCATTCTTGAAGAAGGGAAGGGCCAGCATGGGGTGTTAGCCTGTAATACATGGGGTCTAACAATTTCCTCTAGTGGCTTTATATAGATTAGGAGTGGAAAACAGGACTTAGCCCTGTGCAATCCCACCACAGATAGCTTTTAGGGAAGAGGAGCAGCTCCTCATTACAACTTTTTAGGCTCTGTCAGAGAAAAACAACTGTAGCCCACCTGACGTGACTCTGTCCATTCCATCAAAGTCTCATAGGCAAGTCAATAGTCCTGTACCTTTTGACTGACTGACCGGTGTCAAAATCTGCAGAGAGCTCAAGCAAACATTATCATGGATGCTTTGCCTAAAGCCATAGAGCGAAAATCTGTCGGCACAATCAGCACCATCTCTGTACCAGAGAACAACTTGCTTTTTGTTCTCTTATGTTTTATACTGAGTGCCAGGTTGCTCAGTTGCGGGGGGGGGAAGGGAAATCATCTTGGATGAGGAAAGCATATGAAGAATGGAAAATGCCAGCAATTTGACACTGGCATTGATTGCTGTTGCTTGTCAATCAAGAGAATTTACATGTCCAGCCACATTGGTAGATCTGAGATGCAGAATCAATATATACAGATATTTTTTATTCTAGACTTTGGCCAGAAATGCAAATCTGAAGCTATCACATTTTCAAATAATGTATTCTGTATAGCAAATTGCAATCCCAAGGGTCTGATATATTAAAATGACCCAGAGTTCATTTGAAATCTGTTAATAATAAAATAATGGCAATGTCATAATTATTTTAGAATGCATTCTTAAATATGTTATGTGAAATCCCACAGTCCTCCGTGCAACACCCATCATCTTCCTGACTGCTTAATGAGTGGTTGAGAGTTACAGTGCCTCCATCTTGTGGCAAACTTGAGGAATAGATCTTCCTTAGTGCTCTCCCAAAATGCAATCTAAAAATAGTATGATTATACAGATCTGCCCAGGTATAGGACCTGATTCCACAGCCCTTAGTAGGGCAAAACCCCCTCTGACTTTTCTCAGATTCCATTTTGCAGTTGTCAGCTAGGGCTGTCCTTTCTCCATCTGACCCCTTCATTCTGTCTGGCTGATAGCAGAAAGAATTTGCCTTTCCTTATAGAGTCAGGGAGGCACTGTGCTTCTATAAAGTGATAGTTCATACTGTAAATGAATAATAGTATTTAGGCCTCCAGAATTCTAACTACTTATACATACCTGTCACAGCAGACGCTCTCAATTACCATAATTCCATTGCACTATTAAATAATTTTTCTTAAAGCTAAAACATCAAAGCAGAAGTCTTCAGTTACCTTAGTTGACTACTAGCATGGATACAGATTTAACGTGTGTGTGTGTGTGTGTGCGCATGCGTGTGCATTTGCGTGCACACCTCTCTCCGCTTTAAAATGCAATTGTTCAACTTGGGTGAATGCCACATGACAACAGAAACTTTGTACTCTCCCAGGAAGAGAGGCTTGTGATTGGTGCTGTACAGAAGACAACCAGTTCTTTTCTTCATTCTAATTCAGACAGACACTACAGTTCAGATTCTTACATACTAGGTTATCGGTTGAAGGTCTAAGCTTAATGTGGGTCAGATATGTCACTTTTTATTTGGTTTTGACAATTTTCTCTTTGAGGTTCTGTCTCTGAAATGCTGCTTTGAAGCAGCGTGTTTTGAATATAGAAAGGATGCCGTTTGGGGGACAAGCCAGCTCTGTTACTGAGAAGGTCCCCTTTCCAAGCAGAGCCAGTGTTCTCCTGCACAAGAGGGGGCTTTAGTAGATGGACTCTCACAGACAGACTGTACTCCTTGCCCACTATGGACTTTATCTCCCTGCATGGAGGGAAACAAGCCATGTGTATTGGATGGGTTTCTTATTATGTCAGAGTAGCCTCTCTTGAATAGCTCTGCAGTTGTTCCCTCCCCATCTCTGCAGGGTCAGTGGGATGAGGAAACTTAATCAGAAATGTAAACTGGAGATGGAGAAGTCATTTATTTGGGGCATGGCTCTCCACTCCTTTGAAGCGCAGCTGAGATAATGTGGGTGGAAGGCTGGTTGCAGCCTTGATTCAAGTGCCATGATTTGGGGGGGGGGGATATCGAAAATATTTAAAAGGCCCATATTTTTACAAAAAATGGAACAGTCTGATAGACTTTTTGTGAAAAAAATGACTTTCTGTTGAAAAGGGCTTTAAAAAAAAAAGGTGAAAAAATAATTCATAACATTTTGACCAGCTCTGCTGGAGAGCAAGGAAATACTAAGTTATGGGATACTTCTTAACCATTCCTTAATGGCCACCCAGCCTGTAACATTGACAGTGGCATACTGTACTATCCCAAGGAACTTCCTCCTGCTTCTAGTTCATAAGGGAACATGCAACACATTTCACGTAGAATTGTGCCACATCCATCCATGGAATAAACTCATCTAATTCAATGGAGTTGAGGTGAGGATGAATTTGGCCCACCATCTATATTTTGCAGACTGTCCATGTATTGACCTGGCCTGAGAGGGGTGGTACTTGAATTACCATGAGTCATCAGAGCCTGCTCTGGTTTTGCCCACGTATTGCCATTGAGGCAAACACTCAGCTCAATAGTAAACCTAGCCCTCTCCATCAACCATGTTTTCCCTCATTTGTTTGCTCACATATGCAGTCCTTGCACTGTCACTGCCTTCTGTACTTGCCATCTTCAAACTGTGAGTTATAAATTACTCTTGTACTTAGCACAGTGTCTGCATATGGACTCCAAAACATGCATAAACTTTGTCCCTGGGTACAGCATGCTGATTTTTGCCCTGACCATGCCTCACCCACATAAAACATATATATAATATACACATGTAGTGTGAGAAACATGGAAGAGCATGTGAGCAGTGTCTGGCCAGGAGTATTTAAAAGCCATGTGACAAGCAAATATGAACAAGAGATTATAACTTTATTTAGCTCTGAAATGAATAATCACAGATTTCCAGAACATATTTACCCTTTTTTCATAATTCTCTGTTCTGAGGTCCCACAGTGAAAACAACAGGGTACCTCAGCATGAAACGAGTTTGATATTAGATATGATTCAGGTTGCCTACAAACTGCACATCTTTTTCCCAGTCTAAAGCCTCAATTCTGCAGAGACTTATGCATGTGCATAATTTTACTCATGTGAATAGTCCCAGTGCAGCTCAGTATTACTCAATATTTAAAGGTAGGCAAATAAGTATGTGTTTGGAGGACTGGGGCCTATGTTTTCACCTTGCTCTTTTCAAGGAAATTGGACATATGAATAATAGAACAGTTTAGATAATACTTAGACCTGCTATGAGTGTAGGGGACTGGCTAGATAACTTCTCGAGGTCCCTTCCAGTTCTACAATTCTATTATTCTAACAGGAAAATGGTCTGAGAGGGAAAAGAGATATAACGGAGAATCTGAAAATCCCACTTTCATGTACTGTATGTGCTTATATGTTGAACTCTTTCATAATCTGCAGAATGCTTTTCACGTAATCATCTCTGGCAAGCACAGTAGAATTGAAATTGATATTGGCAGTGTCCCATGGTAGGTTCAATGCACACAATAGCATTTAGAAGTAACTTTATTAATGAAAATGATGATAAATAAAAATTGCATTTGTTTTTGTCCTGCAAGCACCTTAGAGTTGGCCCTAAGCTTTTGGAGAATATATACTTGCCTCACTCTACCTTTTTGTCACCATCATGTGGTGGGACTCAATAGCACTGATACAAAGAGAAGACGGCTTCTCTAATAATTTATCTACATTATAGATTGAGTCCTGTGTATTCTGTTCCTTTCTTTTTTTTTTTAAGTAAATTTCCCTGAAATCCATCTATTTGTAATACAAATCCTTAGTGAATTTTGAACATTCTTTCATTAAATGTTAATATTTTCAAGAAGATTGTATGCCTCATGCTGAAGAATTTATTGCCTTTCTCATAGGTTTAACAAAATATGTTATTTCTTTGCTTTTTCACCTAAGGTTCAATGCCACTTGCACATTTTAATTAAATAAAATAAATACCAATATTACTATTTCAAATATTATTTAATCTGACATTTTGAATATTAAATAATTTTCTCTTATTCAAGTTAGATCCTACCACGGCACATTAAAACATAACATACAATTTCTAGTTTTGATTTAATTCATTTTCAAATATTGAGTTTGCATAAATTATATATAGGAGCCAATTTTGTTCCAGATCCTGAGGTGTGCTGAGAAACTACAATTTTCATGGAGGTCAGCTGAAGTTTTAGTATTTACCTCTGTGGGATCAGAAACATGCCCTCAATATGAATTGCTACACTCCTATTTCCTTTTACTTCTGACAAAGTTATCCATATATGTTTATACTTTACACTTTTGGATTTCAAGACCAGAGTAGACAGAAGTCTAGACTAGTGAAGAACTTAGGAGAAAAACAAATTATTTAGTCAAATTCACCTGGAAAGATAGTGCATTTGATACTATAAGGCATGGTTGGGTTCTCTTTCCTCTTCTAATTGTATCTGATTCTCATTGTTAAAGAATTCCTCATCCCAAGCTAGTCTATTATTTCTGGAACTTGTAGAAAGGTTAGTGAGTCTCCAGAGTTGTGATTACTTTTTCTAGTTGACATTTATTGATCTCATTACCTTCATGCTCATATTTCAAATTTTTTTTTCATTTTGTTACCATTTCAAAGATGACAGAAATGCTGCAGTGCTCACTCTATTAGAACTGTATGTAATTAAAATTTGTACACAGTGGTTCATCAGAACTTCACTGTCAAAACCTCAGCATGTGTTGTTTACAAATTAGATTGTTATAATTAGAACCCAAAATTACTTGCAAAAATAAAAACTGAATTTATATTGAACTAAGCATCTATTTTATTTTTGCTCTTCAGTACTGTGACACCCTTGGCCACAAAGCAAGTTTTCACTGTAATATACTTAGGATGAAATTCACCCTGTGCAGAAGCCAGCAGAAGTCCACTTAAGCCATCATTTGAGGTTGTAAATTGGAATTACAAGGGGAGCTGTTCTTCTTCTAGCCCTCTGCACAGAGGAGAATTTTACCCTCTGATCTCATCACTCATTTGTTTTCCTCTTTTCAATTATCACTGAAATTTTTACATCATTGCAAAATTCTATCTCCTCCCCTGTTCCACTCCAAGGCACAATGAAATTCTACAATTATCCTGGAATAAGGAAAGAAAGAGTAGCATTTCAACTGATTTAGATGGAATGTGGGATGTTAAAGCCTTTACCTATTTTGGTAGACAAAACATGTCATAATACACGGAGAAAACAAATCTTAGTTTATTTGTCTTCCTTAGATAATAGATTAAGGTGTCAGAAGCTTAAAACTATTGTTTCATAGACAACTAATAATATAAGGATATTCATGTTCAATTAGTATCAGAATTATGAAGGATGCCAACTGACAAAACTGCTGTCAACCTAAAATTTCTCTGGAGTCTGATATCTTTCTTTGTAAAAGCTCTTTAAAGGTTGTCTGCTGATGAACTATCAAGGACAACTGATAAAATGCTGGCACCATGATATGTGCATAACTAACACTGTGGTCTTCTGATGGTGCATAATAAAATCTTCTATAGAAATATATGGATAATAGGGATGCTGTAGGCTGTGCAGTAGTCCAAGTGGTGCCTGAGTAAATATCTAGTTAAGTGGATGTGAGTTTTGTTGATTGAATGTAGTCCCTAGTGGAAGTTTGCCAATATCACCCCTGTCCCCCCCAGCCCCAAAATGATAGTGTGATTGACAGTCACTGCAAAAGGGAAGCAAGGACTGGAATACCAAAGGTACTTTGATGGGGTTGTGGGGGGAGCATTCCAGAAAGGGGGAGAGAGAGAGGGAAATAAGGAGGCGTGGAGATTTATGGACATTTTAAGCCTTTTTCATAATAAAGAGCATTATATTTGGCTGTATATTGATTCCAGATTTTAAAATATCTCTGTTCCTTCCTGGCTGAGGGAGAGAAACATAAGCCAGATTTATTATTGGCTGTTTAGGAGAAAATTTAATGTAAAGTCTGCTATCGTGTTCACACGAAATAGTTGTTTGCTCATTTTCAGGCCTCTAGCCAGAGGCATTTGGTGAACTGCCATGTGAAGTGCCCACCCATAAAGAAATGGATGGTCCGCCTTCACTGACACATCTTGCTTCCTGTGGCTGGAATATATGTGAACTGTTGCCACAAGAGTGGCAGAAAAGTCATGTGCTTTGCATCTTCAGCATTCTTCCTCCACCAACTTCTCCACTCCTTTTCCTGAGTTGCATTCTTGTGAACTTAATAAAAAGTGATGCAACTTCTTTACTGGCAAACATGACTCCTGAGTCCTTCATAAACATGTCTAGTTAACAGTCTCCTGAACCTCAGGCTGTAACCTTTTAAACTAACTTATGTGTGTGGATGTCTTATGGCAGGGCAACACGATGATGACTAAAATGTCAAGATAAAGTAAAACTCGGTGCCAGTCAATGGGGACAATATTGTGACTATTAGAGGAGTATCAATCCAAATAGATGAATATGTGCCATCTTGACCATGTAACATAAATATCAATGCAGATAATACCAGGGGAGGAGGAGATCGAGTGCCCTTACCTCTGGGAAAAATTCAAAGGAGGGAAGTCTTCATCATTCCATTGTGTAGGCAGGATTTGCTCCACTGCGGAACAGTTAGGGAGTTCTGGCCCCAGAAAGGATCTGTTAGAGTAGGGGAAGGCAAACTACGGCCCTTGGGCCGGATCTGGCCTGCAGGACTGCCTGCCCTGTGGCACAGTGGGGCTAAGGCAGGCTCCCTACCTGCCCTGGCCCCGCGCCACTCCCGGAAGAGGCTGGCACCACATCCCTGTGGCCCCTGGGAGTGAGGGAGGGGGGCAGAGGGCTCTGTGCACTGCCCTCAGTTGCAAGTACCGTTCCCCGGAGCTCCTATTGGCCGGGAACTGGGAACCGTGGCCAATGGGAGCTTCAGGGGTGGTATTGCAGGCAAGGGCAGCACGTGGCGGAGCTGCCTGCCCCACCCCACCCCCAGGAGCCATTGCGGAACATGCTGGCCACTTCCGGGAGCAGCGTGGGGCCAGGGCAAGCAGGGAGCCTGCCTTAGCCCCACTACACGCCTCTGCCACCCCAGAGCACTCGAGGTAAGAGGCACTGGGCTGGAACCTGCACCCCAAGTCCCTGCCCTGAGCCCCCTCCCACACTCCACACCCCCTGCTCTGAGCCCCCAATCCCCTTCCCTGAGCCCTCTCCTGCACCCCACACGCCAACCCCTTGCCCTGAGCCCCCTCTTGTGCTCCACACCACCTCTTGCACCCCAACTCCCTGCCCTGAGCCCCTTCCTGCACACCGTACCCACTTCCACACCCCGCACTCCCTCCTGCACCCCAACCCCCTGCCCCAGCCCTACATTCATGGCCCTGCATATAATTTCCCCACCCAGATTTTGCCCTCAGGCCAAAAAAATTTGCCCACCCCTGTGTTAGAGGCATACGGTTATCTAGCCAGAGACCAGTGCCCCTTCTTCCAGTTCCCTGGTAGCCAAGTACCCCCTGATTATAGTTATTCTTGGTGCACTCCTTAAAATTGTGTGTAGGGGGGGTCAATGCACAACATGGATGCATTGGTCATCTTCTTCAACACTTAACTGGTTGGCTGTAGCGATTGTTCACCATTTGGTCCATTTCTCTGAGGCTGCAAGGTCTTGATGGGCTGAGAGTCCAATGTCAGAGAAGACTTGATGCACCTATGTAATAGGGCATCTGCCTCTGGACTGCCCCCACCCCTCAGTTGGTAGAAATTTATCCCAGATGTTACCAGCTACCCATAAAATGGTTTTCGCTGGAACATCTTGTGCCATGCTCGCAACATATCTGAAAAATGTAAGAAGCCATCTGTGGACAATAGCCCCAGTAGTCTATAGACTGGAGTGACCATAAACATCTACCCTACAAATGAAATTATTAACTTTATGCCCAATTTACGACATTGGCATTTTGTGTGGAAAGCCTCCAGTTTTGCCCAGTCTGAGCAGCATAGTGTTTATGTTTCACAACTATCCAACAGTATGGAGAGGATACAGCTTGAATAGATCCTGAACTTGATTGTCGCGCCAAGATGATGTTGACTCATATTGGTTGTAAATGACCCATGCAAATGCTGCAATGCCAATCCGGTGGAGAACCTCCTTGTGAGAGTTGGAGGAACTGGTGAGTAGAGAACCCAAATAGGAAAAGCTGGAGAATGCTTTGACAGTTTCGTTATTCAAAAAGATTGGAGTCATGGGTGGACCTGATCCTAGATGGGTGCAGCTTTCTCTTTGACCACAAAATATGTAGGCCAACCTTAGCTGACTCCTCCTCCATTAGCTGGAGTATCTTGTAAAACCTGTCAGGGCTCTGTACTAGAAAGAACAACGTTATAAGCATAGTCATGGTCTGAGAGCAAGAAATCACTGATTTTGATGCCTATAGACCTGATGGAATGCTACCTTATGAAATCCATTGTCCAACAAAAGAGTGCAGGAGTCAAGATGCATCCCTGCCTAAAACCAGATTTAAAAGGTGTGCTGGTCACTCAAGTTAATATAACCTGATTTTAATTTAACTCTTTGACAGAGTCTTCCTGGGATAAGGAGGAGATGTCACCTCCCCTGTACTTCCAGTTTTCTTTCTCTGCATAATATGGGAGAGCTAAGAGTAACAGCTTAGACAACATTTCCTTCAGTTTACATCTAAACTTTAATATCATTTTAATAGAGTTGTTTTGCATTTAACATTCAGTTCTAGTTCCCCATTCATATGGACCAGAATAAAATAAAGCAGCTTTATGCAGTTTTTCGATATCCAGCCCATCAGCACATACATAGTTTGCTAATACAAGGAGACTGAACAGAGTAAAGACCATCACAGAGAAATCAAAATTTGAGTTACCTCTCTTAAAGATGTCTGTCTAATGAAATTTTCTTTGTGGAATTTACTATTAGGCAAATGTAATATAAAGAGATATATTGAAATGCAGAGCATGTTCGTTCTTCATAAAGAGATTGATGTATTAAATATTTATGCAAACATATTAAATTGGCAAGTGTATGAAAACATTACTACATCTTCATCACTTTCACATCTCATCTTTATAAAAAGAACCTTTTTGCTATAAAGATAGAACCGAATTGTAACATTAGAATCATTCTCTACAATTTTCACACCAGTGGCTACATATTATTCTTTCTCTATCTTTTCCTAATTCAGCTAAACAACACAACTAACAATGATGAGAAATCAATGAATATTTCTACTTAATGGAAAAAAGAAAGGATCTTTATATCAGTGGACAATATTACCCACTGGAAATATTGGGCTTTTGCTAATGCTGGTGTGGGGTCCTTAGTTGAACTGCTCACTGGTGTGAAAGGGATTTATTCAGCATTCTTCTGAAAATAATAGATGATTAACTGTTCAGTACTGAGCTGGTTAAGAAATTACCAATTTGAGTGGCTATATAATATTTAACACTTTCCATGTTAAAAATGTTATTTACGTAACTTCACAGTAGGCTTGTGAGTAAAGTAAGTACCATCTCACTTTTCTTTTTTTATCAATAATGGGGAAACTGATGCAGAGTAGCTGCCCAAAGCCACAGAAAAGATTCCATGTCACAGCAGAGTTAGAGCTTAAGTGTGTGAATTACATTCTCAGTCAGCTACATAAACTACTACACCTGACCCCTCTCAAAGTCAGTGGGAGTTTGGGGCTCATGAGGAATGAGCCTCTCACTCTCCTGCTTTAGTACAACCATCATACAGACTGTGGCATTTTACCAACTATGGAATGAATTGCAAGCTGTAATATGTACATTGATTAGTCAGCACTTGTGGATTTCCAAAAGCTCCACCCACAGTAAAGTGATGTCAGTTTCTACAGTAACCAAAAGACTTCTGGGGGTATATCCCAGTGGGGCATTCTTTGCACTGCTTTAAACTGAGCTGCTCTTTAACTTTTTTCCCAGGGAATTATGGGAGGACCTGTCTATCCTTTCTGGGCACTAGAAGGAAATTTGGGAAGGCACTGGAGGAATAGTGGGACTTGAGTGGAACTAGCCTGCATCCCCACTGCAGAGATCATGTTAGCTGCTGATGAGTTGTGCTCACTCGGGATTTAGCCTATAGCCCCTAAGGGGCCAGCTAACTTGAGTTAAAAGTGTGTGGATAGAATCCGAGTTGGGAACAACATTTGAGTTAACTTTTCAGTGAAGATAAACATTTATGTAGGTAGCTAACTTCAGACATAGGTTTGAAATTTTTGGTCTAAACCTTTCTGTCTTAGCTTCTCCTTATTCAGACAAAACTGACTTCAATGAGAATTTTGCTTGAATAAGGATTTCAGGATCTGATTCTGTAAAATGGAGATAATAATACCTCTCAAGAGACTGTAAGGATTAATTAATGTTTATAAAGCAATGTCAAGGTAATAAATGCTAAGTGCACTTATTAATAATACCAACCTTGTGTAAATTGAGTGGACAGATGAGCTGGAGAACATTTCATTATTCCAATTAACATTACAGACAGATGACCTGATTTTCTGCTTCCTTGCATCTTGAGAAGTCACTTACACATCTGCAAAGGGAGCATAGGGTGGGTGCAAAATGTTACCAAAGCAGAATAGTAGCATTTTACACCGACTTACACAGATGGAAGTGACAACATGTGGTCTAAGTCAGTGAAGAATTAGGCCCAGACAGTATAAAGTATCTTGCATATAACTGAGAATCATAATTCTGGATTACCTGTGATTAATGAAAGGAAGACACAGTACCTCCAGAGCTTTGATGTACTGTTTAGAGACTGACAATCTCTAGTTGTTCCATATAACAACTATTAATCTCATTTCCTCATGATTGTATCCACCAAGTTGTTCATAAAATAGATCTAGTTAGTAATATTTATTATTCCCCTGATCTTGCAAGTTGGAATGAGCCTAAAATGACTTTTAGTTATCAAAATACAGCAGGGTCACTTGAGCTCTTCCCAGGTGGACAAAACATATTCCTTGCACACAACCTCGGTGAATGAACTGGCAAAGCTTTGTGAGGCTTGAGGAGGAAAATATTCTCCCTGTCCTACCAGGCCATGAAGCTACTGCACATCCACTGCTACATGTTCAAGGCTGTAGCTCCCTAAGCAGGTGGTATGGGTTAACCAATCTAGCTGTGTAGTTGCCACCCACCAAACCCTCTGCCTTCTAGAGTGGAAAGAGTACAGGTCTCTGATGTGCAGATGGTGTGAACTGCTCTGCATCCTCTCTTTAACTTCACAGTGGAATTGTGGGAAGTGGTGCATGGCACTTTATTGGATTGAAGGACCCTTAAAAAGAGCCTTAAAAAAAGACCCTTCTGTGTGGGTCTTTCAGATGGGCCCTTAAATTGCTTTCATGATCTGGAAAATGAGAATTGTATCATGGAGAATCAATGACTCACAAAGCAAATTTACTCGGTTCACAGCTGAGAAAGATGTTTTTCTAACTGCCAGACCTGCAAACTCAGCCTTGCAGTCAAGCTCCAGGCCAAAATTCTACTTGAAGTTCCATCTTTGCAACACTATTGTTTGAAATAGGGTTGCAAAGAAATACATTAGGGAAGAATTACCTCTGAAATTGGAGTGTGGTTAACAATTCTGTTAATCGGGTGTATAAATCATAGAAAGAAAGAATAATTTCTGTCTCACTCTCACAGCTCTGTTAGCTATGGAGTGCTAACAGGAGAAAAATAGTAAAAACATATTTTTGTCACTAGTGTAAAAGGATGTGATTCTGAGTTAACAGAGAAATCAGCCTTTTGGGTAAGAGGCTACCATTTGCACATATCACTTTCCATAGTAGAACCACACTTCAAAAACAGTGGCTCAATCCTGCTTCCATTAAAGCCAATGATAGTTTTGACATTGATTTCAGCTGCAGTTCAACTTGGTCCCAAGGTCTGGTTTGTTTTGTAAAAATATTAATGGGCTTAAGACACTTTTCCCAATATAAAAATTAATGGGCCCAAATATAGCATTTTCACTTGTGTGCCTGACCGTATTTCTCCCCCCTTCCCCCCCAGTAACTGACAGTATGCTGACTAGTTGTCACTCTTCACCCCAGGATACTTGAATTTCAATAATTCTCTATGCCTATAGTTTTAAAATAACATAGGGGATCCTTTAGGATGAGAAACACTACGTAAATGTACAATATTATTGTTTCTGTATAGTTAATTTTTATGTTCTAAAAGTTGCCTTTTAAGACTCATTTTTTAAGGCTTAGACAGCCCTATTTTGTTCTCTCTCTAGGTGTATGTGTGTATATGTGTATGTATGTATATATCTATATATTCAAATCTATTGTTAGATATGTGAAATGTTTTCAAGTATGTTCAATCAAGATTATATAGTAAATGAATACTTTATTAACACTATTTAATTGAGACAGTCAAAGCAGGACAGTTGAACTGTCATAGCCATTTGATCTTCTAAGTTTTGACATCCTTATTACAGAATTTGTCTTGTGCAAAAGAAATATATACCTTCCGAATCCTAAGCTAGAAAATGCCAGGTTTACTACTTTAATTCACTATATTTGGAAATATAGAGGATCTTATTGGGTTTGTAAAGGAAGAATTCCTAAGCAGTTTCTACTTATACTGGATATTTAAATACAGACACTATTCTGGAAACAAATATGCAGTTTACACGTAATTACTAACACTACCTGGTTTATTTTTTTTATGAATTAGCTGAATTACAGTTCATCTGCAGAGGCAATGCTTATCTATTGATGAAATAAAGCTGAGTTTGCATAGCAAGCTAGGAGATTTATGGTGAGTACCTTGCAAAGAGGAAAGTGACAACCTGTTTTAGCTGCCTAATGTAAGAAACATTTCATGCTTATAGTACTATGTAAATTATTTAACTTACACCACCCACCTAAACTCGTGAGCTTTTGGTGGGAGAGGGCGGGGGAAGATCATGACAAGGGAGAGACAGAAGTTGGGGAAATTTCCATGCAGAGTTTTGCTCAACTGTGAGACACGTGCAGCTTTAGCCTCGCTCATCATTGTCCCCTGTAAATCTGTGCTTCTTGTCAACAGTGGAGGCATTGGCAGGAGTCTCTTCCATTCTCGTAGCTGGCTGCTGGGAGACGATCATTCATCCCACCCCGGTACAGCCAGACCGGAGGAGAAAGCCTAATTTCGGCTGCGGGGGCCCGGGTTACTACACCAGGTGGCTGCAGACAGGAATTTCCCTCCGTCTCAAGCAGCCCGAGTCTAACGCCACCCCCAAAGCAGCCTGACTCCCGGCTGGTTTGCTTTCCAGGGAAGGGCCCAATTGCACTTCAGCGCCACTCATCGGGTAGGAATGGCTGGGAGACCATCGTGTCCCCCTTTAATACTGTACCGCTGCGGGGGGCTTGAGGAGCTCAGTTCTAGCCAGCTGGGGAGCTGTGGCGGCTGTCTTCAGCCTGGGGGGGAGGAGTGAGAGGGGGCGGGGAGACAGGCAGGGAGGGAGAGGCTGTATCGGTCCTGAGCAGAGGAGCCGGGGCAAGGTGCTGGGCCGAGGATGGTGCCGGCGCTCAGGGGCTCCTCGCAGGCTGACCCCGTTACGCAGGGGCCAGCCGCGGCCGTGCTGCCCCCGCCTGTGTGCGCCTCTCCCGCCGCTGTCCCTGCTGCTCCGAGCCCGCCCGGCAGCACAGCGGCGAGGGGCAGCTCCTACCTGCTGCCTCGCTCGCGGGCCGGCTGAGGGGCTCTCCCGGCGCCGCCCCCGCGCTAAGGCGCTGGCCGCAGCGGCGGCGGCACGTGAAGGACTTTGGTGCCCAGGACTCGGAGCCAGCCCGGTGCAGGCAGCGCCCCGCCGGGCGGCGGGACCGGCCATGGGGACCGGCTGCCGCGGAGAACCAGAACCCCCCGCCTGGCTTGCGCCTGCCGGTGCCCGCGGCTGGGAGGTTCGGGGCTAGCGAGGTGCCTCCCCCGGCCTGGAAGTTGCGCCCTGCCCTGGTTCCTGGCGGAGCTGCCGGAGCCCCGCGGAACAGCATGCGGACTGGCCGCTTCCCGGCTCCCCTCGCTGCGCTCGGGCTGTCGCTGCTGCCCTCGGCGCATCCTGCTGCTGGCAGCTGTAAGGCGGGCGCTGGGGGAGAGGGAGACGCGTCGCGGGGGGAGAGATCGCCGCCGCCGCTGTTCCTCCCGCCGCTTCACGCTGGCGGTGTCCCCAGCGGGGGTAGCACTTGCTGCTGCTGCTGCTGAGGAGGGGCCAGCCCGCGTTTCCCCCCCACAAGCAGCGCACGGCGGGGCTGAGCCCCTGCCCCGTCCTCAGCCCGGCCGGACCCGCATGGCGTGCTACCTGGTCATCAGCTCCAGGCATCTCAGCAACGGGCACTACCGTGGCATTAAAGGAGTCTTCAGGGGACCGCTCTGCAAGAAAGGCGCTCACTCCCCGGTAACTGGCATTGCTCATTCCCTTACACCCAGGTAGCCACACCAAGGGCTGAGGGTGGGGGACACCAGGATCGTGTATCAACACATAGGCGCGCACGGGGGTGGGGGTGTCTATATACTGCTCTGCCTAGGCAAAGAGTCGGTCATCTGGGTGTTTTACAGAGATTTGCTGGTTCTGTCACTCGACCTCTGTGTGCCACTTGGGAAAGTTTCTCCCGAGACAGTTATTTGTGATGTAAGCGGCTGAGATTAAGGGGTTTTGCAGAGGCTCTGTTGCTTTGATAGAGGGGAAAAAAGATTCCCCCCTTAACGCTTTGTAGCCTGGTGACACAAACTGAAAGATGTTGTGTTATTTTTGTAGATGGCTGATGAGTTGCAGCAGCTTCTTGTTTTACAGAAAAGTTAGCCGGTGAGGTGAGGTGCTGTAACGTTTGCCTGATCAGCTTCAAGTGTAATGGTTTAGTAGATTCTGCAATGTGTAGACACGGAGAGGAATGCTCAACCTTTTATTTGTTTTCCTGTCTGTTAAAACTCAACTTGTATGTCACATCTATTTGACTTTGGGGTAAAAGCACTACCTATCAGGACCAATCCTGGAAGACGATATAGAATTTATCAAGATTTGGGAAAGGTTGCTAAAAAATATAGACTGTCAAGATGTTTAAACAAAACATTTCTGGGTTGCTAAAAGGCATTTTATACCACTTAGTATCTGCCTTGGTAGGTTATCTTAAAGATAAAGAATTCATGGGACTGCAGGTTTGGTACCAGTTCCCCTACATTAAGAGGGCTGTAGAAATAAGGTAGAGAATCATGTCAAGAGAAGGTACTGTAGGTCTGATTCCAGTTGTTGCTTGTTAGTTATAAGAATGACTAGAATGCATAGTATCTTTGTATGCTTAAATCTGAATAATTATGGTGACATCATTATTTTTAAGTTGTTCAGTGATTGAAATGTAATTTGTTCCATTCACAAACCTATTAAAACTGAAGGTGTAAACTACATATGGATACTGAAGCTCAGAGAACATAAACAGAGCTTATCATTACAGTACACTGCTAGTGTACAATAAGTGGAATCCTGTCCCCACTGATGTCCCAACAAAACTCTCATTGACTTAAATAGGGCCAGATTTCCTCCTCTTGATGTGTATCAGTCTGTACTTTAGAAAATGCAGTTGTAATTAAAGTCCCTGCTTCCTATTTATTTCATAATTCAAAAACAATTCAATAGAGTCATCTGAATAATAATTCCATATATAACTGAAATCTACACAGTGTAAGAGGGCAGGGTGCTGAGACCTCACATTTGGGGATTTTACTTCCATTGCTTTATTTTTATCACACAGTATAGTAAAACTGCTGGGATGGTATTCACCATAGTCTAATACTTTTTGAACTGTTTCAGGATTTCTGACCTAAGTGCCTGATCCAAACCCCTTTGAAGTCAGTGAAAGTCTTTGGATTAGGCCTTAAATATTTATAAAAAGGTGTGTGTGTGTGTGTGTGTGTGTGTGTATATATATATATTCCTTATACAGTAAGCTTGATTCTATTCTCACGTACACAAGTTCACACCAGTATGAGTCTATTGATTTCATTGGAGCTTCTCCTGGCTTACATCACTGCTAGTAATAGCAGAATCAAGCTCACAGTATTTCATGTAAAACTCTGTAACAGAAGGTCTTGTAAAAATCCTCAGTAACAATTTTAGCTCTGCTTATAACTACATGTACAAATGAATTGTCTCTGTGTGCATGAAATATGCATATTTGTATGTGCCATGCAACAGAGAAATAGAAAACACATATGGATTTTTTTCTCCTACTTTTCAATTCTAGATTATCTAATATCCATAGTAAATGTGTCTCCCAAACTACTTTGAGTTCTAATATATAGGCTCAATTCTGCATTTCTTGCATATATGCATTCCTGGCACAAGGTGTTAGAACTCTATGAATAGATTATTTGTGGTGTATTTAAAATGAAATTTCTGTCCAAGTTATAAAGAGAGGTAAAAAGTGGTGCATATCCTTTCCCCCCACTCCCACCAAAGGATCCAATATTCTCTAAGTGGGAGATATAGCAAATGTTTACAGTTAAACTTTAGTAGAACTTTCCTTGTATTCAATTTATCAGAGCTCAAATTGGAAAAAAGTAACTGGAAATATGTACCCTAAAATTATAGTTGGTATATACTATTTCCCTCTGTGTTTTCAACTTGTTTCTCTTTCTTTCAGCCTATAACCCTACACAGTGGGTTATGTAGCTGAATAATGTAGCTGAAGTAGACGTACTGAGATCTACTCACCGCGGTGTCTTCACTGCGGTGAGTTGACTGCAGCCACTCCCCCATTGACTCTACCTGCGTCTCTCATGGCGGTGGAGTACAGGAGTCGATGGGAGAGCGCTTGGGGGTCGATTTATCATGTCTAGACTAGATGCGATAAATTGACCCCAGCTGGATCGATCGCTGCCCGCCGATCCGGCGGGTAGTATAGACATATCCTTAGTTGCACTGATTTTAGTCCTGGTCTAGTTCAAGAAATTTACAAGTTTTATTGGGCTGTAATCACACCAAACCAATCAAATCTATATTTATATGTTAATGTGGTATTCCTTAAAGCAAAAAGGAAAAGAAAATGCTGTTATAAAGAAATGCGGTGGAGAAATCAAGCACTCAGATGTCAGAAAATTCAAAAGTTAAGGTTTTTTTTTAGGAAGTAGTAATTTTTTGATTTTTCTATTCTTGCTCTCAGTGCTACCTGTAAATAATAATGTACTATTACTTTTTATTAACATACACCATAAAGTGTATAGGATATGTAACATTGCTGAGTTACTGTTGGGAGTAACCTTAAGTCTTGAATTTCTGTACTTCTGAGTGCTTAATTTCTGAATCTGAATGTTGCATTAACACTATTTTTTTTTACACTTAATCTGAGAATCTCTGTTTTAAGTATGAGAGGGATAGCCATGTTAGTCTGGATCTGTAAAAAGGAACAAAGAGTCCTGTGGCACCTTATAGACTAACAGACGTATTGGAGCATAAGCTTTCGTGGGTGAATATCATGCATCCAACGAAGTGGATATTCACCCACGAAAGTTTATGCTCCAATACGTCTGTTAGTCTATAAGGTGCCACAGGACTCTTTGTCTGTTTTAAGTGGAAACATTGAACCAAACTTTAACTACAGAGTAATAACCAGTACCTACATAATTACATCTGTGATCACTCGAGGCCAAGACTGGCTCACTTTACTCACATAAAACTCCAATTTACTCCAGTGTGATTATTCATAAGTAAAATTACTCATGTCTTTTAAGTATTTGGAGGATTGAAACCTTCCTTGTAATCTACATTATAACCTGGAATGGTGATAAAAGACCATGGAATTTTTTTAGACAAACATGTTAGAAGTTACTAGTTGCTAAACTAGGTACTACTTCAGTATCATATTTAGGAAGCAGTGGTACTGTAGATTTACCTATGGGTGGCTACATAACTATAACACTCCAAACTTCATCCTTATTGATCATCAACTCTATCTAGATTGAAATTGTATAAAACTCGGATGTGAACAGAAAAAAGCATCTGCATATATTATAACATTACTGAAGCAAACCTCTACATACCAAGGGTTAGTGACTTATCAAACACATTTTAGTGCTTAGAAATATTATCCAATATTAGTTATGATTTAAAGTTTCAGAAGGGAAGTTTTTAGCATGAGACATTTGTGTCTTCTGTATTATAATGTACTTGTAATTTTATTTAATAACTCCAAATTTAACTTTGAAAGATATAGGTTTATGTCTTGCGGTAATTTTTTATGGCAATAGTCTTGAATATTCAATATTTATAATTTTTACCGTTAAGCAATCCTAGGTTGATAAAGTACAGGCTATCTCATGCATGAGTCTACATAGTCTTTAATGTATAATGTGTACCTTTCTATATTTAAAGCGTTTTGTATTAACAGACCATGAAATGTCAGTAGGCTTAAGGCTATGCTTTCAGAAATGAGAACAGTAGTGAATATTTTAAATACCTTTATCAAATTTCATGGCTATGCGAACAAGGGTTTCTCAGACTGGATTCTTTCATAGTATTTATTTAGTGTATTTTGCTATTGTTCAGTAAGCAAATCCAGCCCCCCTCCATGTCTGAAGAAGGTCCTTTGGCATAATGAGCGTGGCAATATGTGGGAGACTACTAGTAGGTGTGCATTCTGTCATTCTGTCTGTGTAGAGGAAAGTGATATGGCATTTATTCAGGGGAGGGGCAGTGGCATAGGATCTGTACTTTAATGGTTTGTCTGCCCCCCACCATCCCTCACTCTTAGGTGAAAGGGACTATGTAAGGACCTTCAAATATGGAAGTAAAAGAGGGGGATGTGGAAGTACTGGTGAGGATTTTAGCAGAAGTGGAGTGGACTCAGTAGCACACATCAGTAGCACACAGGATTTGGTGGGAGGGATAGCTCAGTGGTTTAAGCATTGGCCTGCTTAAATCCAGGGTTGTGAGTTCAATCCTTATGGGGGCCACTTAGGGATCTGGGGCAAAAAATTAGTACTTAGTCCTGCTAGAGAAGGCAGGGGGCTGGACTTGATGACCTTTCAAGGTCCCTTCTAGTTCTATGTGATAGGTATATCTCAAATTATTATTAAAAAAAATATTTTTTTATCATCATGGAGTTGTATATGGTCAGTGTTCTAGAGGCAGTACAAGTATATTAATGGACACACAGAATGTGGGAAATTCACAGAATTTCAGGTTCAAGTATGATACCAAGGTGATGGAAAAGAAGGGTGGTCTGAACAGAGGAGAGAAATATCTTGTCCAAGAGCAGCACTTCTGTCTTTAAGATATTTAGTCTTTTTGACCTTAGCTGAAATAACTTAGGTTTTGAGCCTTTCATGTGTAGGTGGTAGGAAATTTTCTAATAAAACTTCTCTTAGCTAAATGCAATGAGATCCAAACACAAAATCAAGCATTTACAAGGGATTTGTGACACTCTCTGGAGGATTTTTATGGCCTTGAATGGATTACATTGATCCATGCACTGTATGTAGTTCTTCATCTGTGACAGATATACTGTGATACTGATCTGCAGCCAACCCTCTCAGAAAGTCATCCTGTCAGATCTCACAGGCTTAGCAAGGTTGGAGCTGGTAAGTACTTGGATCTGAAACTTCCAAGGAGAACTCAGGCTCCTTGAGGAAGTGGTGCTGGCGATTCAGCTGGTTCTCTTGCCTCTGAATCAGTTCTCAGCCAAAGCTGTTAGTATGCACTTCAGTTTATATCTCAAAGTTTATATTACTTAGGGTTATTAAAAAATTCCTTGGTATTTTTGCAAAAACAGAGTTAAATCCAATGTCCTAGCCAAATTTCAACTTCTTCAATAAATTTCCCTGCAGCTTCAATTGAATACAGTATTTTTCACCTCCTTTCCCCATACTGTTTTGTAGTAAGGGTTCAAGGGCTGGTATATTACATTTCAATAGTGGCTTCATTTCATCAATATGCAAAGTGAATTCTCAGTTCTAAAAGGCTAAATTTTCAAAAATGCATGTCTCATTCTGTTAGCAGAGGCTAGAGTTGGCATATGCACTGTTGTTCCAATAATTAAAAAAATAAAAATAATTCAGACATACTTAGAAATAATATAAGGTGGCCACAGGCACGTAAGCAGGTGCAATAAGGACTCTACAACTGACTCCTCTCCCTGTCCCTCTGTGTAGCAAGTAGCAACAGTGGGAGTTTTAAAAAACATCTCAGGAAGTAGGAGATGATGTGAGGATTGTGGAATTATGGACACCAAGTACAAAGCAGTAGGTTCGGGTCAGGTCACAGGAAGCTCTCAATTTCCCCTTACTGTGGAGCTGCTAGCTACTTTTGACCTGAACAAAAAAAGGTCCTTTTCATGGTCACCATGAAGTAGGGACCTGCACCAAGCACAGCTATGGGGCACACTAAGAAAGCAAGTTAAGGGCCAGGCAGTTGTCCAACACACAGTATATGAAATTCAAAATAGATGGTGGCTGCTGGAAAGGAGGGATCCCCCTGAGAGATGCAAGTGTGAGTAGTAGCTGGCAGGCCACGTAGCCAGTATATCTCTCAGCATAAATACATCATCCCAAAATGTACATCATCAACATAAATACATCATCCCATCTGTCCCCTTAGCAGTTCTGACAGCAGTGAAAATGGGTCTGCTGTTTGCTCTGCCATAGAAACCTTTGGGGACATACTATCGGCACAGAAATATAAAATAAAACTTTTGGTTAAAAAACATTCCATAAAAAGGAACAAACAATGAACCAACAGCTGCAACAAATAAACTGACTTGTAGAGTTTCTTCTTCAGCTTTTGTGAAAAGGCAGGATAAATGGAATCAAAGTTACAAAATAATCAAAAAGCAACAAAACAGGGAGGTAAAAACAGAAAAGAAAAACATAAAATGGTACTTACATTCCTCTGTGACAAAAGTCTCTGAGAGCTATCTCAGGAGGAGTAGACTATGGCCACCTGCCAGGAAACTCTCCTCCCCCTCTAGAATGAAAGCATACAGCACACTTGCAAAACTATGCACCTTTGTAGGCATGGTGCAATAACTAGGTAAAATCACTCCCACATACATCTAGGTATTTCTAAACTTGTCACTTCAGACATTTTACACACCAGCGGTTTTCCTGCGTCTCCTGCTGACTTGTGCTGTATTTCCTACAAATTCTAACACTTTTACCCCTTTTGGGAGCATAAACAGTCATGCAGCCCACTCACTGAATTTAACAGGTGAAATGATTTCCTGCTTTTTCAATTCTTCTTGCTGCCCTTCTATGAGTTCTTGCAAAGCATAAGGAACAGGACAGGCCCTTAGAAATGTATAAATGCACTTTTAGCCACATGCAGCTTTGCTGTTATACCTTTTATTAACCCTGTATATGTGTTATATACAGCTTCATAGTTTGTTTCTAATTCTGTCACTGGATTCAACACATTGTGCATGGCATTACAGTCCAATTTAACCTTTTTCAGCCAATGTCTGCTATCAGCAAAGGGCCATTTCCTTCATCCACAATTAATGGTAATGATAAGCAGGTGCATTTATGTTTTGACATGCTCTCCTGCCATCCTAATACTTTTATTGTTCTCTGATTATTGTTTTGTAAAATTAGATCAGCTTCTCTCAGTTTTGCATCAATAAATGTTTGTTTCTTCAGAAATCACATGTATTGTTACCCTTGTATTCACTTCTTCTCACACTTTCAATTCATGTATATTTACACTCAACCCAGCATTTCAGTTCAGTTTATTCTGCGTTACATACAGTTTTGAGAAATGATATAGAATGAAGAGGCACAGTTTCTAAAGTAGGCCATTCCTCAAGTAGCTAGGTTGGTGGTTCACTCTGGTAAGCATTAATTACTTCTTCTCAGCACATTCCTTTCTGAACTGTTGTGGTGCATTTCAGGCCTGGGCAGCATGCTGTCCCTTCTTACCATAGCTCCTACACTATAGCTTGTTGAAGAAACAGTGCTCTGTTTCTCCAGCAACAGAAACACTGACACATCCATTTTGCTTATCTGGGATGTGGTGAACTATATAGTCATCTTTGTCCATGGACTAGACTTTGCTCCCTTCATGTGGAAAACTGACAGAGGTGCTTTCTCAAAGTGTAGAGAATTTTTCCCTGTGCCCTTGAAGACTAAAGCAAGTGAGTAACTTTACTTATGTGAGTAGTCTCATTTCAGGATAAGATCCTTTGTATGAACAGTGTTCAGTAGCCTCTCTCTAATTCAGGGTTCCTTATCCCAAGAACAAATGATTTGTAAGGGCTTCTTGGAAAAAGTTATCAAAATGACAAAAAAAAAAAGGGGTAGGGGTGGGGGGATTTTTAAGACTGACTAGAATGCAGAGATAGTTTCTCTTTTCATTTAGTTTATTTAATAGAATTTATCTCTTTCAGCTAGAAGATTTGTGTTTGGCACATAATGCTTGTTAACCACCTTTAAGTCCTTGTGCTCCATCTCACCTAGTTCTTGTGGGAAACATACTTTGAGAACTGGAAATGTCACTTTTCTCACCAGTGTTAGGATATCTGGTGAGGAGGCAGGAGAAGAGAGGTAGAGCTGTTAGGATTTTTTTCCCTATGGAAAATTGTGTCTTTTTGGTGAAAAATCAAAAACTGGAAAATTTCAATTCTGAAATGCAACTGCCTCATGGGAGTTTCAGTTCAGTTGCCTTATTCTCCCACTCTCCTGTTTAAGATCTGGTTCCTACTTGAACTTCATCTCCCATGATGCCCACATTCTCCCCTCCTTGTGAGGGGAGATAGTGCTTCATGGGAATCACAATTACACCACAAACTCTGATCCTTCTTTGGCAGCTCATGATCTAGGACAGGGGTGGGCAAACTGCGGGCCGGATCCGGGCCATGAACCGTTTTAAATCAGCTTGTGAGCTCCCACTGGGGAGCAGGATCGGGCCCCGCTTTGGCTCTCCAGCCAGGGTGCAAGGTTGGGGTCTGCACCACGCGGCTCCCGGAAGCCCCGGCATGGCCCTGCTCCAGCTCCTTCGTGCTCCAATCGCCCGCTCCGGCGCTTCAATGGGAGCTGCAGCGTGGGGCAGCATGCAGAGCCGCCTGGCCGCGCGTCTGCATAGGAGCCAGAGAAGGGACATGCCACTGCTTCCAGGAGTCGGTTGAGGTAAGTGCCGCTCAGAGCCTGCATCCCTGAGTCTCTTCCCAGGCCCCAACCCCCTGCCCCATCCCTGATCCTCCTCCCGCTCTCCAAACCCCTCGATCCCAGCCCAGAGCACCCTCCTGCACCCCAAACCTCTCATCCCCAGCCCCACCCCAGAGCTTGGACCCCCAGACAGAACCTGCACCCCTTCCCACACCCCAACCCCAATTTTGTGAGCATTCATGGCCCGCCATACAATTTCTATTCCCCAATGTGGCCCTCGGGTCAAAAAGTTTGCCCACCCCGATCTAGGACATCACCGCAAAACAATATTGTGTTCCTAAGTCAGCTATGGTTTACATAAAGAGTCAAAATCTGCTCTCAAAAGTGTGAAGGCATTGCCAAACACCACTAGATGTACATAGGTGAGCCTGCGGAAAACTGGAACCCTCAACCTCAAGTGTAGCATTATTAAGAGTCTGATTCACCAACTCCAGAATATAAGTAATCCCCATGAGGAAGAACAATAATGCCCCAAATATGTATGCATGCAAAAGTCCATCCATGCAAATGTTCCTGAATAGCAAATAAATACAGTAACTCCGTGCTTAACATTGTAGTTATGTTCCTGAAAAATGCTACTTTAAACTAAACGATGTTAAGTGAATCCAATTTCTCCATAACAATTAATGTAAATGGGGGGTGGGTGGGGGGAATTAGGGTCCAGGGAAATTTTTTCCGCCAGACAAAAGACATTATATACATATACAGTATAAGTCTTAAATATTTTTTAAACAATGTAATACTGTACTCACCAATGATGATTATGAAGCTTGGTTGAGGTAGGGCATAGCAGGGTTAGGGCACGGGGGTTGCCCGGTTCCACCCACCCGGCGGTCCTGCTGGGAGCAGGGTCAGGGCCTTGCCCGCTCCCTGGCAGGAGCACCAGGCAGGCGGGCAGAGCAAGCCAAACAACCTTATAAAGGAACTTTGCGCGACTTTAAACGAGTATGTTTTCTAGTAGATCATCAAGCTAATAATTAAATAATGTTAACCTGGACGACTTTAAGTGAAGAGTTACTGTAGGGACTTTAATATGATTGACACAAACAGGTTTTTGAAATTCAAATGAATATCTATGAACACTGTATTTGCAGTATTCCACCAGCTCTATTGTTCACTCATATGTTTTAAAAAATGTTTCAGAAGTTAGCAGTATTAAAAACACTTGGTTTATGATTATATTCTGCATGGATTATATCAGACAGTCACTGTAATATTAATCTAGACATTCAGGGCTCACTCCTGCATTTGTATGTTTTATGTGGGTACTCATCACTGCTTATCTTGTGAAATCAACTACTGCACGAGTAACAAGAATTTGTCATGAGATGTATGTCTGCATACCTGAGAGTGTTGTTTAGTGCTCTCTATATACTGCTGTGCATCCAATAGCAAGATAACCATTACTATTTTAGTAATAAAAGGGCAGCTTTTGGATTTTCTGTTATGCTAGATTAAATTTATGCGCATACTATATGAGATGTAAACATTATCATCAAAGTTTTTTTTTTTGTCCCAGTTTCATAGTTATGCATAATGATAATTGGCAAGTTGGCTTAAGTATGGAAATAGAATTATTGCCAAGAAGATTGCATGCAGCTCTGAAACAATGCATACATTAATCAACTCAAGTTGCTATCAATTTTTCAATTGATGTTTTTCCCACAATACCCTCTAAAACAGTTTTAGTACATTTGTGTCAACTGAAATGTTCTATCTATATTCTGCTCAGACTGAACTGGAGAGGAGTATTTGATGTTGGTGAGAAAATTCTCAGTTGTAATCGGCAATAAATCTGTAGCATAGCATTTCCAGCTTAGATTGTATCATGTAAGGAAGTCTTGTGAAACTAGATTACAAAGTATAAGAAACAGAACTTCCTTACATATTATCTTTGATAGCAGAACATTTTTACAGAAGGGGTTTTGCTTTAAAAATGAAATAAATTTCTAAATTCATATTTATAACCTAGATAAAGACAGTGATCTCACTGGGTACTGAAAATTCAAGCCCATGCAATTATCTCCCAGTGAATATACATGCCAGGAGTATGCATCTTCTTCATCATTCTGATAATTATGCCATTTCACGTATTTTTCAATGATATTTTCAGTGGAAATTTGTGGTGTTGATTTTTGTAATCATGATTTGCATGTGTTTTAAAAGTTAACAATACAGACCATTGGTCTGTACTTATCACCAGTTCCTCGGGATTTTAGGAGCTGTTTAGGAGTGTAATGATGTGAGCTGTGAAAAACTCTGAACGCTGATATTTTTTGTGGAGGCGTTCCAGCAGGGAGTGATTGTCTCTTAAATTAGCTCCTTAGGTTTCCTCACTCGCAGCCTATTGCCTTTAACTATGTCATTCTAAGCTCTCTACGAGATAAAATCTGTGCAAAATCTGGTTTTCATGGGAGGGAGCTCACGGATTAGGGCAGGGATTCTCAGACTTCATTCCACCGTGACCCCCTTCTGACAACAAAAATTATTACATGACCCCCAGAAGGGGGGGACCGAAGCCTGAGTCCACCTGATCCTTGCCCACTGAGGGGAGAAGTTCTTTGGTCCCAGTAAGCCCCAATCGTGGCCAAAGACTCCACTTCAAGGCGGTCAGGTGACTCCATTGCTGTGGGAGAGTAGCTGGCCACTTTCTCTTTTACTGTCTTTCACTCATCTGGCTAGATGCTTCCCTCAGGGACATTAGGTAGGAGAGGCATTGCGTTCCTCCAAATGTGACTCTGAAAACTGAACTGCAATGTAGGGCAGTGTGGTGGTGGGGGCAGAGTCTGAGGAGTGGGCAACGCTTTGGCAGCCATGGAGCAGCTCTGTGGGCCCTACCCAGCGAGTAACTTCTCCTCTCCAGCCTGGCTTGGTCCCACACTTGCTGGGCAGCAGCATCAGGAGTTGGCCTAGAGATATTAAGAAATATTTTTCTGATTTTTTTTTTTATAAAAGAAAAATAAAATTAAGAAGTCCAGTCATGTAGGTTCACTGTTCAATACACACACACAGTGGATTAGTATCGGGGGGTAGCCATGTTAGTCTGTATCCACAAAAACAACGAGGAGTCCGGTGGCACCTTAAAGACTAACAGATTTATTTGGGCATAAGCTTTTGTGGGTTAAAAACCCCACTTCTTCAGATGCATGGAGTGAAAATTACAGATGCAGGCATTATTATGCTGACTCATGAAGAGAAGCGAGTTACCTTACAAGTGGAGAACCTGGGCCAATTCAATCAGGGTGGATATAGTCCGCTCCCAATAATTGATGAGGAGGTGTCAATACCAGGAGATGGAAAATTGCTTTGTAGTGAGCCAGCCACTCCCAGTCCCTATTCAAGCCCAAAATAATGGTGTTAAATTGGCAAATAAATTTTAGTTCTGCAGTTTCTCTTTGAAGTCTGTTTTTGAAGTTTTTTTGTTCAAGTATGGCTACTTTTAAATCTGTTACAGAATGTCTAGGGAGATTAAAGTGTTCTCCTACTGGCTTTTGTATGTTACCATTCCTGATGTCCGATTTGTGTTCATTTATTCTTTTACATAGAGACTGTCCGGTTTGGCCAATGTGCATGGCAGAGGGCCATTGCTGGCACATGATGGCATATATCACATTAGTAGATGTGCAGATGAATGAGTCCCTGATGGTGTGGCTGATGTGATTGGGTCCTCTATGGTGTTGCTAGAATAGATATGCGGACAGAGTAGGCCACGAGGTTTGTTACAGGGATTGGTTCCTGGGTTAGTGTTTCTCTGGTGTGGTGTGGTGTGTAGTTGCTGGTGAGTATTTGCTCCAGGTTGCGGGGCTGTCTGTAAGCAAGGACTGGTCTGCCTCCCAAGGTCTGTGAGAGTGAGGGATCGTTTTCCATGATAGGTTGTAGATCGTTGATGATGTGCTGGAGAGGTTTTAGCTGGGGGCTGTATGTGATGGCCAGTGGTGTTCTGTTATTTTCCTTGTTGGGCCTGTCCTGTAGTAGGTGACTTTGGCGTAACCGTCTCACTCTGTCAGTCTGTTTCCTCACTTCCCCAGGTGGGTATTATAGTTTTAAAAATTCTTGATAAAGATCTTGTAGGTGTTCGTCTCTGTCTGAGGGATTGGAGCAAATTTGGTTGTATCTTAGGGCTTGGCTGTAGACAATGGATCATGTGATGTGTCCTGGATAGAAGCTGGAGGCATGTAGGTAAGTATAGCGGTCAGTAGGTTTCCAGTATAGGGTGGTGTTTAAGTGACCATCACTTATTTGTGCTGGATTAGTGTACATGCACACCCAAGCATTTTGCACGTATCAACTGATGAATGCACACTCCATGTGATGTCACTGAATGCATATCTAGCAAAGTCCAGTTTTTCCTAGCTGTCTAAATGCTTGTCAACAGCCTTTATAAACCTACACTATATTGTTTCTTCAAAGAAGTAAGAATATTACACAGCATGCATCTGTATACATTGATCGCAACATCAGTCTCATATAGCATTCATTCTATTTCATTTTAAAATATAGGAACCCAAAACTCAACTGGAAAAGTGAAGTTTAGTGAGCTCAACCAAGTAAGGTCTGTGGTATACACAGAGTCCTTTAACAAAAGTTTTAAACTTCTGCTGAAGTGGTAAATATATCCTAAGCTGTTTTCTATGGCAAACAAACAACCTAAGAGAGGCTTAGCAACACTGCAGAATGATTTATACACAATGTAGATGCCATTTTAGGTAGTTTTACCTTCTGTGGTGAGTGAAAAATGTCTATTAGTTATTAATAATTGATAGAAAAATCACAAACTTGTGCCTTTTGATGTTGAAATCATATCCATACCCTATGAAACGAAAACAGTATCAAAATAAATATTGAATATGTGAACTTTGTGGTTGTATTCTTCCCCATTGAAGATCAGTTTATCTCAATGGTGTCTTGAATACCCTGTAGAACAGGGATTAATATTCCTTGGTATATACTATATAATGTAGCAGTTTTTATTGCTCAGTAATGCATTGTATTATTTATTTATTGTTTATCACTTCAAATTTTTAAAATATAACTATGGGCACCCAGCCAGCTTAAAAATCACAACATAAACCAAAGGATTGCCCCTAAACTTAGCTATCGCAGCCCACATTCTCCTCAACAGCCATAAGAAAGAGGGGAAAAGATAACATTCTAGGCCTGGCACAAAGCCTGAGATCTGTGCACTGTGGATTTGGAAGTCTCCTCTTATTTGGGGGCCAAATTTTCATCCAGTGAAGTGGGAGTATTGATACTGACTTCATTGAGGCCAGGGTTTGGTCCTTTTAATGGTTCACACTGGCTATGTCTAAAGCTCATACTATCTATTCAGGGTATGTATTCCTGTCTCACCTGAAAGAACCATTGATTTCATATGGCACAGGGGTGCCCAAAGGATGTAGACTCAGCCCTTCAGTTGGTAACTGTTAAATGTGCAGGTTGGTTTTACCCAGATTGCAAGTTTCAGCTAGAGAGGTAACGTTTTAAAATCTTAAATAACATTTGATTTCTAGGAAAAGCTTTAAAACCATCTGTTCTTCAAAATTAGCTCATAGATCCATGCTAATGTTTGTATAGCACAAGACCAAAACCAGAGAAATCCGCTTGAAAGCCAGAGAAGGAAAGTTTACATTCATAGGACCTTATCATCCTGTCATTTGCATAGTGTGCACTGGAAGGAAAGTGAGCAAGCTACACCCAGGTGGCTGGCTGCTGCATGAATACACAAGGTAAGAATGGCATGGAGCCTACCTCCTCTTGTTGTCAGCTCTACAGAGAGCAATGAAAACAGCCATCCCTCTAACAGTAACTACTGGAGCCAGAATACTTTGACTCCTGTAATGTGAGAGGTTCGTGTAATCTTGATCCATGTGCTGACTGGGGTCAGAAAATAAAGTTTTACTAGCACTCCTGGGTATCATACCTGCAGGAGCATAGGTACAGCTCCTTGGTACAACCCCTTGGATAGAGGAGGGGTAGGGAAGAGATGAAACTAAGCCTATGCTGCCCCATCCTCGCCGCCTCTGTCATATCAGGCCAGTTAGCTGGGAGCTCTGGGTAACACTGAGGCACAATTTACCCCAATGCTTTTAGAAAAGATCATGCAATATAATCAAAGAGTTGCCTCTTCTGCTGCCATCCTGAGCACTGGGGTGCAGAAAATTATGTGCCTGCATTAACAACATTTTATGTGCTCAGGAAATAAAATGAGCATCACCCTCTATGTAGGCCTGGTCACATGCTCCCTTTAAGAAGTTTGTAAACAAACTCACCAAAACTAAGTAATGTAAAAATTTAAAACAATGATACAGTTCTCCTCCTCCCCAATGAAGCTCTGAAGAATTCCAACCCACTTATGTATCAACACTTGCTTTTTATTGCGTAATTAACAACTCTCCTCTCTTAAGTTTGCCAACAATGCCCAACTCAGTGCTTCTTTTGCCCACTCTTGTTCATGCCTGAAATGACCTTATAACCTTCCATTCAATATAACAGAATTAGTGGAATTAGCATGATGTGTGGCTTTTGAAAGCAAACTCTCTCATTACATTAATTTGCATAAACCTCCCTCCTTCTCCATTACCACTGCATCCCGTCTTATTTAAGCCAGACTGTAAACTCCTTGTGGGTAACTCAGTGCCAAGCACTCTGCCAGCACTAACAAATAATAATAATTTAAGATGCGGTGTCATCAGTATGTAGATGACATGTAACTCTGTTATATTTTTATCAAGACTGAATGATAAATAGAGACTAGGGTTGGCTGAGAACAAATTGGCTGCTGATGCTCAATTTGGATAAGATGGAGGTGATGCTGTTTGTTTGGGGAAAGAGATCCTGGTAGTAAATTGACTTTGATCTATAATGTTCTTGCTGCCTCTTTTTCTCCACATACTACAGTGGCAGATGAGGTTAGCTGAGACACTTGATAACAGGCCTTTTATTTATATGTTTTGAAGGTGTTCTCAGTAGAGGGTGCTTGACTCTGAAATTCACTTCCTTTTCTCACTTGATAAAGCCCAATTCTGTTGAGCATTAGGGCACAGTACAAGACCCATCTCTTTTTTCAAATATTTCCTTGAGTGGAGAGGTTTGAGACCCTGGAGATATCTGGAATATCCTTTTACTCTTGTGTCTTAGATACCATTTTTTACCTCTTATGTTAAACTTGTTCCAGCACCCTGAGATATGTTAATAAGGCATATTTTATACATCAGAAAAATAAATCTGTGATTCTTATAGCAGAGGATACAATATAACTTGCTCTACCCTGCCTGTGAGCCAGGATGTTCACATTTCTCATCAATTGCAGCAGTCTAAAGGAATAGAACAGAAATTTATCAAAATGTTCTTTGGGAAATTCAGCAAAATTCTACCCTTAACACATAAGTGTAACATTTTCATGGATCTCTGCACATCACCGGTATTCTGCCCTTTTCAGAAGTTACATGTTAGTGGATCAGGCTGTTTCTGAGGATGTAGCTACCCAGAAAAAATATGTTGTCTTGTTTTAACTCTTCTTTTTCTGCAGAAGGGGCAGAGAACACAGCTTGTTGTCATCTAAGTTTTGGCAGCCTATGGTGTGGAAACTGCATGGAGTGAGATCACCTAGAGCAGGTGGGTCTCAAAAGATTGAGAAGGACTTAAAGGTCACAGGAGAAAATGGGCATCTCACCTCGTAGGAGTAGTTTAGGAGAATGTCTGTACACACACGAATGTATATAGAGTGGGGAAGAGGGAAGTACAGACAGAAGAAGAGAGGGGAAAGGAGGACAAGTGAGAGATGTTAGGTCAACCCACACAGAATGTGTTTGTGGGGGAGAGGGGGTGTTTAAAATGCACATTTGAAAGGTGCATGTAAAAGAAACTTTAGTTTTATATATTGGATTTATCTGAGATCATACCATAGTTGAGTCAATGTATGAGAAAATTGGTCCTTTTCATATGTTACAGGCCACAGACCTGTAACATCACAAAGAGCATCTATGTGTACACAATTTTTATGGCCTTTTCCATTGAGAATCTCTACCCTTAGTTACACAAGCAGAACCTCTCTGAAGTCAGTGAGGTTACATGGGGTAATTCAGGGCAAAACTTGGACAACTGTGTCCATTTAAGAGACTGATGCTTAAGGCTGTAGCAAAGGAGGTTATATTTATGGTATGTACGCTTATTTGGCACCCAGGAGCAGAAAAATTCAATTACTGAGAGAAATCTTTGTGTTTATGCAGAGTGCACCCAAATTAAGTCTTACCAACTTCTCCACCAGCACCCCCAAAAAAGCCTAGTTCACCCACTGTGGTTAGGCATAAATATTTCCCCGCAATAGCACTGATGGTCTTGCTTATTCTCTGCATAGGATTCTCTGAGGAACAATCAATATTCTAATGAAAATCATGGGTCCCAACATCTTAACACATTTAGGTATTTAGTGATTGTGTTTGATAGTGAGTTGGACAAAGTGATATTTGCAAGCCTTTGTAGTGGTTTTGAGCTAGTTAAATTCTACATTCTGAGAACAATTTAATTAAACAATAAGGAAAGCTGCCAGTTAGTTATGATTAAGGTAATAAGTAAAATAGTAGTAATTTTCACTGTTAGTACAGGATCACACAAGGGTTTGTAGCTCATTAGTTTAACAATTTATGTTGTGAATTCAGGCTGTCAAAACCAGCAGTTTTTCTGGAAGTTTCAACTAGTAATTTTGTTTGTTTATTTTGCTTAATACTTCAATTCTGAAACAGTTGCAAAAAATACAGCAAAAAAATGTACCCAGCTGATCAGTAAGAATGAGGTGCAGTTCCCTGTCTTTCTTTTTTTGGTCTGTTCAGGTAAACTCCTTGTTCGTCCACTTGGCTGAGAGCAGGTATGCGAATCCTAATTAGTGTCTCTTCGTGCAAGTTGAGTGATAACTGATGCAGTAATTATGGTGTCATATATGCAAGACCTTTAAACATTTAAAGTGGGTCAGAGCTGTCTCCTTACAATAAAAAAAGTACTGCTCTCATATTATACAGTATAACAAGAACTGCTTTTTCTGTCATCTTTATGTACTTATAGTAGAACCTCAGAGTTACAAACACCTTGGGAATGGACGTTGTTCGGAACTCTGAAATGTTTATAATTCTGAACAAAATGTTATGGTTCTTTCAAATGTTTACAACTAAATATTGACTTAAGCTTTGAAACTTTATTTTGCAGAAGAAGAATGCTGCTTTCCTTTTATTTTTTTAGTAGTTTATAGCTAACACAATGTTGTACTGTATTTGCCTTTTTTTTTGGGGGGGGAAGAGGGGAAGGAAGGAGTCTCTGTTGCCTGAGTCTGTACTTCCAGTTCCAAATGAGGTGTATAGTTGACTGGTCAATTTGTAACTCTGAGGTTCTACTGCATGTTTGTATTACTATCATGTGGCTAATAACGGTGGCAAAAGCATGCATTAGACATTAGACTTCATTAGCTTCTTTAAAATTAGGCTTCTGATTATAGCATATGCTGTACAGTAAATTGTAGGGTTCAAACCTCAGTTAAAATGTATATGCAGCATGTTATGAAATATAAAGCTGTCAATTTTCTGCTTAGAGGCCCTCATAAATTTTGATTATACATGCATATTAAAAACAGAATAACCCACAGAGCACGATGATTATTATTTATTCATATAATGCCATAACTGTACATGGTCCTTTACAACAGGTAAAATATATTCAATAAAAATGACAATCTGTACTTACAATCTAAAGGGCACAGTGCAGTGAACAAAGCATCTCATGCTGATATTACCAGCAGGTTTGCAGAACAGGTTGTTTTTCAGAAGTGACTGGAAAGAGGAGAGAGATGGTGTATGCAAATAGGGAGGCTCTAAAGAGAGCACTAAGGATAAAGTTCTGTTATTATTTCACAGTGTAAATCTGGAGTAACTCAATGGATGTAGTGGAGTTACCCCCAGCTTTTCGTGGGCACACCTGAGAGCATATTCTGGCTCTAAGATAAAAGGTCGTACGGAGGGAAGATTGTGTGGTGTGTAGGTAGATTACAGTAGAGTTTTAGGAGGTAGTAAGGACAGATGCTGCAGGAGTGGAGTTGTGGAATGCTTTGAAAGTAAGAAAATGCCTGAACGTTATTTGGAAAGAGTGTAAGCCAGAGTTGAGACTCAAAGAAGGGGAGGATTAGAATAGAGAGGTTAGAGTAGTCACAGTGGGAAATGACTGGAGCATGTACTAGTGTTTCAGCAGGAGAGAAAGAGGAAACGATGACTACTGGAGTTATCATAAAGGGGGGGACGGGGGAAGTGGTAGTTAGACCAGGGACTCAATGAGTGAGGAAAAGGAAAGAGAAGTCAAAGATTACCCAGAGGTTGCCATCTTGGGTGATAGGAGGATGGTTGTTTTGTCAACAAAAATAGAAACAATGGGAAGAAACGGTCAGTTTTAGACATGCAAAATTTGACATGGCACTGACTCAGAAGGAGATCTGTGACTAAACTGCAGTGAAAAGTCAAAGTGGAAAAGGATTTGATCACTCAGTATAATTGTGTATTAGTTGAATGTGTGGCAAATAATGCACTGGGAGAAGCAGAAGAGGGTAAGGGCAATATAGTGAAGTGCAGAAGGACAGGAAGACCAATATAACCTTATGTGCATTGGTGTAGTTTCATCAACCTAGGACTCCAAATTAATTACCCACTATATTACCATTTAGTAACCTAATTTAATGCTCTAGTATGCGGAATCACCTCTGTGCTGGAATCCCCATAAACACAACACAGATGCACAACTCTATAAAAGAAAACTCCACTCTATTGCTCAGACTGTGAGCTGCCAAATAAAAGAACGAGTTAAGGAATCCTTAAACAAATAGCCTAGTGAATGTCCAGAGTTCGCACTATAACATGAGTGAAGCTTTGTCCCATTTCCATGTTCTTGGTTTAGCTGAAATCCAAAACTTCCCATGGGTGTACTAGTAATGGCACTGTGCTCAGAACAAGATCCTTAGCTGATATAAATTGATGTTGACCATTGATGTCAATGTTGCTATGATGATTTACACCAGCTAAGGATCTGGCCCTCAGACTTTATTTAGGAGGTAGCTAGTCAGTTAAAGTTGGTGAACACAAAATAACTATGCCCTCCCAAGTTGATGGTAAAAGGCACCACTTGTAGGTCGGTCATAGAAATTTTAATAAGAAAGATGTGACTGGGAACTTTAGGTGCTACCACAGTACAAATTAAATTTCCAAATCATGCCTCTGTATTTTTAGGACTCCTTGCACAGTGCCTGCCTTCTCTATACTATTGAATTATGAGCAGTGGTACACTGCTGCTTTAGCATGTAGTCTCACTGTCATCAGACGACTTGGCTATTCAGTAGTTCTTTGGTTTGCAGATTTTTATGGTGGCATACAGTTTGACTCACAATTCATTTCCACTTGCCTCATACGCCTCTTATGAGGAACAATTCTGGCTTTATTTACTATGGAGTGCTGTTATGTAACATACTTTGATTATTCATAATTTCACCGGTGTCACTTGCTTTCAGGGTCCAGGATGTCTGGTTGGAATAAATCAGATTTCAGTGAAAAGCATAATTAGGGTATTTTGTAGTTACTCACCAGAGCAAAGCCAATGGGAAATTTAGTTGAGGAGGGAGGGGGGAATAGGATTCTAAAAGATTAAAAATCTTTATCAGGCTTAAAAAAAAAACAGAAACAAAAACAAAAAAAAACAAAACAGATTTTTGGACAGCAAATGCCAGATTCTCAGCTAGTATAAACTGGTGTAGCTCTAACAACTTCACTGGCACTATACTGATTTACACCAGCTGAAGATCTAGTAACATGACTTGTTTACTACAGCACAAGTGCCTTCTTCATATTGTTTTGAAATCTACTGGGTGACTGTTCTCAATGAATTTTCCAGGTTTGACTGTACTGTAGTCCTTTTAGTTTTATTTTCAGAGTTCTAAGCTCATCTTGCCCTCTGATCGTTCCCTTTTACAGAATATGTAGCAGGGACTCACCAACAGCCATTATCTGTACAGAGACTGGAGAGGGCATTTTACATTTTAAGGGCCCCACGCTCTGGGATTGATGAGTGAGAATGGAGAGAGATTTGTGGATTTGTGTGCACTTAACAACCTGGTCATAGGAGGTAGCATCTTTCCTCACAAGCGGATCCACTAGAGTACCTGGGTATAGCCAGCAGGCATGATAGAAAACCAGATTGATCATGTCTGTATTAATAAGAAGTTCAGAAGATCTTTGCAGGATTTAGAAGAGGAGCAGACGTAGCGTCCGACCATCACTTAGTGGTGGCCAGATTAAGCTGAAGCTGAAGAAGAACTGGATAGATGCGTCAGATAGAAGAGCGAAGTACAACGTCAGCCTTTTGAAGGATCGTAAGATCAAGGAAGATTTTGGACTGACGCTGAAGAATAAGTTTTCAGTACTACAGCATCGGTCTGAGGAAGAGGAAGACAGTGTATCCAACAGATGGCAGAAAGTGAGAGAGACACTTAGGTCAGCATGCCAGGAAGTGCTTGGAATCAAGAAATACCAGCGGAAAGAGTGGATCACAGCAGAGACCTTGACTAAGATAGAAGATAGAAAGAAGAAAAAGGCAGCAGTTAATAACAGCAGGACTAGAGCAGCAAAGGCTAAAGCGCAAGAAGAGTATGCTGAAGCCCATAAAGTAGTGAAGAGGAATATTAGGAAGGATAAGAGAAATTATGTGGATGGACTGGCAGCAGAAGAGGAACAGGCAGCATACAATGGTAATATGAAACAGCTGTATGACATCACCAAGCGACTGTCTGGAAAGTTCAGCGAGCCAGAATGTCCCGTCAAAGACAAGCAGGGAAAGTCTATAACAGAAATAGAACAACAGATGTATAGATGGGCGGAGCACTTTGAGGAACTCCTAAATAGACCAGCACCACTAAATCCGTCAGACATTGACCCCAGCCAATTAAGACCTTCCAATCAATTGTGATAGAACTACCAGAGATGAGATCAGAAAAGCCATCACTATGATGAAGAACAGGAAGGCGGCTGCAACTGACGATATTCCATCAGAGGCCCTGAAAGTAGATCTGGATGCTTCAGTGGAAATGCTGTACCACCTTTAAGATATGGGAAGAAGAAGTGATTCCAGCAGACTGGAAAGAGGGATACCTTATTAAAATTCCCAAGAAATGAGATCTCAGCAATTGTGCCAACTACAGAGGAATCACACTTCTGTCGCTGCCAGGGAAGGTCTTCATAGAATCATAGAATATCAGGGTTGGAAGGGACCTCAAGAGGTCATCTAGTCCAACCCCCTGCTCAAAGCAGGACCAATTCCCAACTAAATCATCCCAGCCAGGGTCTTGTCAAGCCAGGCCTTAAAAACCTCCAAGGAAGGAGACTCCACCACCTCCCTAGGTAACGCATTCCAGTGCTTCACCACCCTCCTAGTGAAAGAGTGTTTCCTAATATCCAACCTGGACCTCCCCCACTGCAACTTGAGACCATTGCTCCTTGTTCTGTCATCTGCCACCACTGAGAACAGCTGAGCTCCATCCTCTTTGGAACCCCCCTTCAGGTAGTTGAAGGCTGCTCTCAAATCCCCCCTCATTCTTCTCTTCTGGAGACTAAACAATCCCAGTTCCCTCAGCCTCTCCTCATAAGTCATGTGCTCCAGACCCCTAATCATTTTTGTTGCCCTCCGCTGGACTCTTTCCAATTTTTCCACATCCTTCTTGTAGTATGGGGCCCAAAACTGGACACAGTATTCCAGATGAGGCCTCACCAATGTCAAATAAAGGGGAATGATCACGTTCCTCGATCTGCTGGCAATGGCCCTACTTATACTGCTCAAAATGCCGTTAGCCTTCTTGGCAACAAGAGCACACTGTTGACTCATATCCAGCTTCTCGTCCACTGTGACCCCCAGGTCCTTTTCTGCAGAACTGCTACCTAGCCATTCGGTCCCTAGTCTGTAACAGTGCATGGGTTTCTTCCGTCCTAAGTGCAGGACTCTGCACTTGTCCTTGTTGAACCTCATCAGGTTTTTTTTGCCCTAATCCTCTAATTTGTCTAGGTCCCTCTGTATCTGATCCCTACCCACTAGTGTATCTACCACGCCTCCTAGTTTAGTGTCATCTGCAAACTTGCTGAGAGTGCAGTCCACACCATCCTCCAGATCATTAATAAAGATATTAAACAAAACCGGCCCCAGGACCGACCCTTGGGGCACTCCACCTGAAACTGGCTGCCAACTAGACATGGAGCCATTGATCACTACCCGTTGAGCCCAACGATCTAGCCAGCTTTCTATCCACCTTACAGTCCATTCATCCAGCCCATACTTCTTTAACTTGGCGGCAAGAATACTGTGGGAGACCGTATCAAAAGCTTTGCTAAAGTCAAGGAATAACACATCCACTGCTTTCCCCTCACCTACAGAGCCAGTTATCTTCTCATAGAAGGCAATTAGGTTAGTCAGGCATGACTTCCCCTTGGTGAATCCATGCTGACTGTTCCTGATCACTTTCCTCTCCTCTCAGTGTTTCATAATTGATTCCTTGAGGACCTGCTCCATGATTTTTCCAGGGACTGAGGTGAGGCTGACTGGCCTGTAGTTCCCCGGATCCTCCTTCTTCCCTTTTTTAAAGATGGGCACTACATTAGCCTTTTCCCAGTCATCTGGGACCTCCCCTGATCGCCATGAATTTTCAAAAATATGGCTAATGGCGCTGCAATCTCACCCGCCAACTCCTTTAGCACCCTCGGATGCAGCGCATCTGGCCCCATGGACTTGTGCATGTCCAGTTTTTCTAAATAGTCCCGAACTACTTCTTTCTCCACAGAGGGCTGGTCACCTTCTCCCCATTCTTCACTTCAACCGAGTTCTCTTAGAGAGAATGAAGGATGTCGTCGATCCACATCTACGAGATGAGCAGTCAGGTTTCCGGCAAAATAGATCATGCACGGACCAGATAGCAACGCTCCGCATCACAGTCAAGCAGTCTATGGAATGGAACTCCTCATTGTACCTCAACTTTGTTGACTGAGAAAGCATTCGATAGTGTGGATCGAGAGACTCTCTGGAAGCTCCTTCGGCACTATGGCATCCCAGCAAAGGTGGTTAACTTGATTAAGAACGTATATGACGGCATACACTGTAGAGTGATCCATGGAGGGCAGCTTACAAACAGCTTCCAGGTGCGAACCAGAGTCAGACAAGGATGTTTGTTGTCACCATTTCTCTTTCTCCTTGTCATTGATTGAATTACGAAGACATCCACTTATGAGCGCAGGAACGGAATCCAGTGTACGTTGTGGACCCAGCTTGATGACCTGGACTTTGCCGACGACCTTGCACTCCTTTCACATAGCAAACAGCAGATGCAAGAGAAGACTAACGTAGTGGCAGCCACGTCATCACAGGTTGGCCTCAACATCCACAAGGACAGGACCAAGATCCTCAAGATTAACTCCATCAGTAATGACCCAGTCACACTGAATGGAAGCCCTCTGGAAGAAGTGCAGTCCTTCACCTACCTAGGCACCATCATCGACCAACAGGGTGGCATGGACGCAGACATCAAAGCAAGGATCGGTAAGGCAAGAGCAGCTTTCATACAGCTCAAGAACATCTGGAGCTCCAGAGAGCTGTCTTTGGCAACAAAGATTAGACTGTTCAATTCCAACATGAAATCAGTCTTATTGTATGGAGCTGAAACCTGGAGGACAACTAAAACAACCACTAGTAAGATCTAGACCTTCATAAATAGTTGCCTTAGAAGGATTCTCCAGATCCGCTGGCCAGACACCATCAGCAACATCTACCTCTTGGAGAGGACCTGTCAACTTCCAGCAGAGGAAGAAATTAGAAGAAGGTGGGGCTGGATTGGACACACACTATGCAAGCAGCCAACCAACATCACTAGACAGCCATTGCAGTGGAACCCCCAAGGCAAGCAGAAAAGAGGCCGTCCAAGAAACACCTGGCGACGCGACCTTCAGGCTGATAGCATAAAAATGGGCTATACCTGGAACCAGCTAGAGCAAATGGCCCAGGATAGAGGACTCTGGAGATCTGTGGTTGACGGCCCATACCCCGATTGGGGTGACGGGCGTGAGTGAGTGTGTTGGGATCCTGCACTTGGATGCAGTAAAAGGCTTGGCATTTATCACTGCAGAGTATCTGTTCTCCTCTCTACCCAGCACCCAGAGTGGCTCTGCATCTTGTTTGTGAAGGCAACTTCAGTTCTTTGCACTACCATGAAGGAATACACGTGGTGCTAGGCACTTTGCTGCATAGGGGATGTGCACCCTTTACAACCCTCCTCCTAAATCCCACCTCTACCCCCTTTTCATAGTGAAACTCCCACTTTCACTGCTGGGGCAACCTCTGTGTTCATGGAGCTGAGATCTGGATTTGCCCCCTCATTACTTAGTTTATTATCCAGACTTCATAAATATTTCTGACTTAGTACCAGTGAAGCCACCTCACCTGCTTAAAGTGGCCAGACATCACAATTTATGGGGAGGGAATATTCCAAGTTGAGGGACCACTCCAGTTTCAGTATAACCCTGGAATATAGTCCGCTGCCTTTGCCTGCTCAGCTGTCTGAACCTCCACTAGTGCTGCCATGCTGTAAGCATTTTAGACAGCCAGGCAGTAGCTAGTCCTCATCTTCTGCTATTGGCTTCCAAAAACTGCAATGGGGAACTGACACTGACTGTCAACTGGACAACAGAGAGGTGTGAAGATGTGTCCCAGTTGCCAGCATTCTGAGAAGATCTTTGGGTCATCACCACTTCAGCAGGAAGAATCCTGGGTCTGCTAATGTAGGGGAGTGGAAAGCAGAACTGCCTGAGGGAGGGGGAGGGGAAGGGGAAGGGAAAGGGAAGGAAGAACTAGGTTAAGGGAAGAAAAAGAGCAGGAAACAGAAAAAGATAGGAGAAGAGAAGGGAGGAAGAAAAAAGAGAAGGTGGTATGCACAATATGAATGTCCTGGGTTTTGTTTGCAAAGTAAGGTTACTCTGCAACTGCTACTAGGTGGGAGGCCACCTCCAAGTTTATACTTGTGCAGCATGCCACTGGTTCTAAAATAGAGGTCATAGAGAAAAGAAAGATGTGGAAAATAGACTCTCAGATATGGAGCGTCAATATATTGTCTCTCTCTCTCCCCAGAGAAAGCCAATAAACTAGATTCCAATTGGAACCAGAAATAGGAACCATTGCATCAGTATGGATCCAGATTGGTCCTCCACAACTACCTGGGACACCTGTGTATGTGATTTTTACACCACCTACAACCAGGGTCTACACTGACAGCTAGGAGCAGCAGCTATTACACCAACATGACTCTGGGTAACCTCCTCCACCAGTTAGGATAGGGTCAACACACTCTGAGGAGGAGTTTGATTAATCTGTAGATAGGAGGTAATTGGGGTAGGAGGAGATATAGCAGATATATAGCAGAAGCAGGATTTGTCGTTTTAGGGAATAAAGGGTGCTCTGGGACAGGGACGCTCTCCCTTAAAAGATCATCATTCCAACCCTCTTCTTCAGATTACACAGGCTGAATACTGTGCTATGCTATCAACACTCTGTGTGTATTCAGGAACAAAGTCTGAATGCTTTAGCAAAGTGCAGCTTTAGTTTGTTGCCTCTATCCTTGGTTATGGTGATGACAGTGTGTTTGTGTAAATGGGAAAACAAATCAATTGATTCTTCAGATCCATGCACATACCTCTTTAAAACAGATGCATCCCTGAGTCACAGGGTTTGTCACCAGCCATGTGGGAAACTTTGTCTGAGCCCTTAGCTAATATTGACAGCACATCATTGGTGCTCTTTATGGTACATGGTGGGTTAGGGAGGACAGTGCAGCAGCGACAGCTGACCTTCCCCAAAGGGTGTGAAGAAGAAATGAAATTTGCATACAGCAAATTTGCACACAGTGATCTAAGTGGAACATTTGCTCCCCTCTGTAAATCATATAGGGATCCATTCATCTGTGTTTCTATAGGCTAGTAGCTTAATTCAACTTGGATCTCATGATTCTCATGAAAATCTAGTCTAGTATGTTAGAGCCAATAAAGATCTTGTACATACAGATCAGTTCTGTTTGGGTCCTGCTCAATCCAGAGGAGGAGATCTTGGTCTGCTTCAAAACTTTCTACTCTCCAGAGGGTTTTAAGGATAAATATTACTGTGGAATGCAGAATTAACACATATTAATTTTACAATGTATTTGCTTAGGGATGAATAGTGCAAATTAACATCTTAATTTTGCTCCCAATGCTGTCAACAAGAGTTTTGCCATTGATTTAAATAGAAGTAGGACTGGGCTGTATAATTTATACTAACCAGTTCAAGCTATGTGACTGGAATGTAGAAAGTTCTTGATTTCTGCTGACTAAGTAGCATGAAAATATATTTTTATGTAATACAGGAATAATACAAAAAACAGTCTGAGTGGGACCTTTAGCTGTTATCACAGTACAAGCAATACTCTTAAACTCCTGCCAAAGTCTATACTTGTTGGCCTAAAAATAAATACATTCCCAAGTATGTAAATTACTTTCTGGAGGACAAGGTCAGTCAGATGCAGAGATTACTTTCAGAGCATTTCAGTATTTCAAGTGCCAAAGTATTATTATTACTACTAGTTACAGTAATAATACTTGGCATTTATATAGCACTTGTCATCTTCATGTTGTTTTGCAACCATTAACCAGTAAACCCTCCCAACAACTTTTGTGAAGCAGGTAACTAAGGGTGGGATTCACAAAGGTATTTGATTTCAATGGGAATTAGGTGCCTAAATACCTTTTGTGAATCACATGCAAAGTATTCAAGTATCAGAGGGGTAGCCATGTTAGTCTGGATCTGTAAAAAGCAACAGAGAGTCCTGTAGCACCTTATAGACTAACAGACATATTGGAGCATAAGCTTTTGTGGGTGAATACCCACTTCGTCAGACACATGCTCCAATACATCTGTTAGTCTATAAGGTGCCACAGGACTCTTTGTTGCTTTATGCAAAGTATTGTTATTCTTGTTTTACAGGTGATGAACTTAAGGAAAATAGCAATAGCTATCGTGGGAGTAAGATAGACAAGAAAGATGGGTTTTCTGGTTAAGACATTGAGTTGGGTCTCAGGAGATCTGGGCTTAATTTCCTAACTGCAACTGAATTCCTGTCTGACCTTGGGCAATTCTTTTAATTTCTCTGTGCCTCAGTTCCTCATCTATAAAAAGGGGATTTAACCTAGTTAGTCTGTCAGCTCTTCAGGACAAGGAGAGTCTCTAGTATAACATCTAGCATAATGTGGTCTGATTTTGGATGGGACCTGTAGACATTGTTGCAATCAAAATAATAATCTGAATTTATAACTCAGGAGTTTAATTCTGAGTCCTGTCTCTGTCAGACTGTGCCATTCTCTCAATTATAGTAAATTAAATTAGTAGTAATAATTTTATTAGTATTTCAATAAGACAAGCTTCTGTGATATGCTTTAGTTTAATCTTTTCTAATCAATATGAGATTCTTAAATCTGTGTTTTCTTGAAAAACTGGGATATCCCAGGTTTAGCCATCTTTTTCTAAGAAAAGTCTACAATAGTATCTCTCAATTTATTTTTTTGGTTGGTGGGCTCTGCAATCTTGGAAGTCAGTGTTTCTGACTTTGCAAGCAGCTATTCAGGATATGACATCATATCAACAGAGAGCACTTCCTGACTGACAGTTGGTTATTCACAACAGCAGTGCATTCTAGAGACTTTAAAGGCAAAGATCTGCTCTCATTTACTTGGAGGAAAAACCCCATGAATCAATTAGGTTTTATACATGTAAAGGAGAGCATATTTTCATTCAGCATTTTGTGATGTGATTAAAAATGCACTCAGCTTCTACAGTTCACTGTATGAACGAGTGAATGGGGTATCCTTTAAAGGCATCCTTTAAAAATTGGAAGTTAAATCCTACTAAGGACAACAGAAAGGACCATAAACTTTGGCAAGTCAAGTGTAAAAGTATAATTAGACAGGCCAAGAAAGAATTAAGAGCAACTAGCAAAGGACTCAAAAATTAACAGTAAATTGTTTTTAAGTACATCAGAAGCAGGAAGCCTGCCAAACAATCAGTGGAGCCATGGGATGATTGAGATGCTAATGGAGCACTCAAGGAAGATAAGGCCATTGCGGAGAAGCTAAATTAATTATTTGCATCAGTCTTCACTGCAGAGGATGTGAGGGAGATTCCCAAACCTGAGCCTTCTTTTTAAATGACAAATCTGAAGAACTGTCCCAGATTGAGATGTCAGTAGAGGTGGTTTTGGAACAAATTGATAAATTTAAACAGTAATAAGTCACCAGGATGAAATGGTATTCCCTCAAAAGTTCTGAAGGAACTCAAATATGAAATTGCAGAACTAATAACTGAGATAGGTTACATATCACTTAAATCAGCTTCTGTACCAGATGACAGGAGGATAGCTAATGTGACACCAGATTTTTGAAAAGGCTCCTGAGGCCATCCTAGCAACTACAGGCTAGTAAGCCTAACTTCAGTACTGGGCAAATTGGTTGAAACTATAGTAAAGAACATAATTATCAGATACATAGATGAACACAATTTGTTGGGGAAGAGACAATCCGTCTTTGTAAAAGGAAATCATGTCTCAACAATCTATTAGAATTCTTTGAGGGGGTCAAGAAACATATGGACAAGGGTGATCCAGTGGATAGACTATATTTGGAATTTTAGAAAGCCTTTGACAAGAGTCCCCACTAAAGGCTCTTAAACAAAGTAAGCAATCATGGGATAAGAGAGAAGTCCTCTCATGGATCAGTAACTGCTTACTAGACAGGAAACAAAGGATAGGAAAAAATGGTCAGTTTTCAGAATGGAGAGAGGTTCTCAGAATGGAGAGAGCTATACAGTAGTGTCCCCTAGGGATCTGTACTGGGATAAATGCCCCTTTTTCCAGATCATTTATGAATATGTTGAACAGCAAACAACGAGGTGGCAAAATTTGCAGACAATGCAAAATTACTCAAGATAGTTAAATCCAAAACAGACTGTGAAGAGTTACAAAGGAATCTCACAAAACTGGGTGAATGGGCAACAAAATGGCAGATTAAATTCTGTGTTGATAAATGAAAACTAATGCACATTGGAAAACATAATTCCAACTATAAATTCAAAATGATGGGATCTAAATTAGCTATTACTACTCAAGAAAGATCTTGGAGTCATTGTGGATAGTTCTCTGAAAATATCTGCTCAATGTGCAGAAACAGTCAAAAAAAGCTAACAGAAAGTTAGGAACCATTAGGAAAGGGATAGATAATAAGACAGAAAATATCATAATGCCTCTATATAAATCCATGGTATGTGCACAGCTTGAATACTTCATGCAGTTCTGGTCATCCCATCTCAAAAAAGATCATTTGAATTGGAAAAAGATACAGAGAATGGCAACAAAAATGATTAAGGGTATGGAACAGCTTCCATATGAGGGGAGATTAAAAACACTGGGACCTTTAAGTTTGGAAAAGAAACTAAAGGTGGATATGATAGAGGTCTATAAAAACATTAATAGTTGGGAAAGGTGAATAAGGAAGTGTTATTTACCCCTTCACATAATACAAGAACCAGGACTCACCCAATGAAATTAATAGGTAGCAGGTGTAAAAGAAACAAAAGGAAGTATTTCTTCATAAAAGATACTCAACTTGTTGAACTCATTACCAGGGGATGTTTTGAAAGCTAAAACTATAACAGGGAACAAAAAAAAGAGTTAGATAAGTTCATGGAGAATAGGTCCATCAATGGCTACTAGCCAAGATAGTCAGGGATGCAATGCCATGCTCTGGGTTTCCCTAGCCTCTGATAGTGGGCATGGACAACAGGGGATGGATCCCTATGATTGCCTGTTCTGTTCATTCCCTCAGAAGCACTTGACATTGGCCACTGTCAGAAGACAGCATACCATTCTGACCCAGTATGGCCATTCTTATATTCTCATTTTGTTGAGTATTGCATTCCTGGAACATCGCTAAGTAAAGCCTTGGCCTGCTTGGCAATCTAAGTAAAAGTTGCTTCTTTGTTATCCAGACATTAATGGTTATCACTTTTAGCAGTTTGTGAAATAAGCTTAAATGATTAGAACATTTGATATAAAAACATTAATGGGTAAAAACAGACTGACTCTGAAACAGCGTACAGGCATGCTTCAGGCTGGCCTTAGAGGTAAGCTATCCAGAGAGTTCTGTGCTGCTCTTAATGGTGGAATATCGGGAAACTACTAATCACAGGACTAGTTAAATGCACAATTGACAGACTTTCTGTTTACAACAAGACAGTCAAATATATGGAGATATATCTATCTCATAGAGCTGGAAGGGACCCTGAAAGGTCATCCAGTCCAGCCCCCTACCTTCACTAGCAGGACCAAGTACTGATTTTGCCCTAGATCCCTAAGCGGCCCCTCTCAAGGATTGAACTCACAACAGTGGGTTTAGCAGGCCAATGCTCAAACCTCTGAGCTATCCCTCCTTGTCTTTTCCTGTGCAGGCTGATAATTGCAGGATCTTACCCTCTTCAATAGGATGAAGGCTATAGAAAATAAGCATTTTATATTACAATATAAATCCCAATATAGGCCCATGCCTCTATGCCTATGCATAAAAAAAACTAAGTAAGGTCCTGGAAACTATGATGTTCCTATCATGGGGTTCCCTTTGAATTCTTCCTTTGGGGGGAGGGATTTTATCTCGCCTGCCACACACACACAATTAGAGGATTTGACCCCCTCAAATCCACAGATTTCAGGAGATCAGCTGGAGGCATGTGATCATCTGCATGAGACCCTTTGCCTTCACACTAGTTTTCAGACTTTTATTTCCCCCTCATCAGCTCCCTGGCAGCATGTCTCCAATCCATTTGCACTGCCATCCAATTCTCTGCCACTAATACTCCCTGTAAGCGGATTCACAGAGCAGACACTTAATAACGCTCCCAACTGTGATAATTTCTTGTGATATGGAAACTACATTGCTATTAATGCATTTTAGCTTTCAGAAATAAGAACCCAATCCTGCACTTATTCGGGCTAGTAGTTCCCCTTGGAATCAAAGGAACTACTTTTATGAGTAAGGACTAGTATGAAGACATTACTTTCAGTATAATCCCCTAATTTCACTCTCTTGTAACATTCTGAAAAATTCTCCATTTTAGCCACAGTATTCCATGCTATTAAATTAGCCATGGGGCAAATGTATATTCTTCCTATTTTGAAAAATAAGACTTTTTCCCCATACAACTAAAAATGGCTTAAACTTTAAAACTTCTAATATTATATGTCACTAGACCATACTAAGGAATAGTGATGGGGCAAGTTCAAAATTTTATAAAATATAAAAATCCTAAACTACTAAAAACTTTCAAGTTCATGCCTGTGCAACAAAATACACATCAAAAAGAAGAACAGGAGTACTTGTGGCACCTTAGAGACTAACAAATTTATTAGAGCATAAGCTTTCGTGGACTACAGCCCACTTCTTCGGATGCATATAGAATGGAACATATAATGAGGAGATATATATACACACATACAGAGAGCATAAACAGGTGGGAGTTGTCTTACTAACTCTGAGAGGCCAATTAATTAAGAGAAAAAAAAAAAAAAAAAAAAAAACTTTTGAAGTGATAATCAAGCTAGCCGAGTACAGACAGTGTGATAAGAAGTGTGAGAGTACTTACAAGGGGAGATAGTCAACGTTTGTAATGGCTCAGCCATTCCCAGTCCTTATTCAAACCGGAGTTGATTGTGTCTAGTTTGCATATCAATTCTAGCTCTGCAGTCTCTCTTTGGAGTCTGTTTTTGAAGTTTTTCTGTTGTAATATAGCCACCCGCAGGTCTGTCACTGAATGACCAGACAGGTTAAAGTGTTCTCCCACTGGTTTTTGAGTATTTTGATTCCTGATGTCAGATTTGTGTCCATTAATTCTTTTGCGTAGAGACTGTCCGGTTTGGCCAATGTACATGGCAGAGGGGCATTGCTGGCACATGATGGCATAGATCACATTGGTAGATGTGCAGGTGAACGAGCCCCTGATGGTATGGCTGATGTGATTAGGTCCTATGATGATGTCACTTGAATAGATATGTGGACAGATCAAATACACATCAGTTAGGTTTTTCTGTATTCCATGGACTGGAGTTTTATGGCATTGCAATTCTATGGTGCCTCCATAATACCCCAGTTAAGATGTGTGGCTACAGAGGATGTTTTACAATTTGTAGAACTGTTAACGACAATTGCACAACTTGAAAATTAAGGAGGGAGAATTTTTGTATTGTACAGGGGCTACAGTTTATGAAGCTGTGTAAAAACATAACTGCACAGCTTCATATTGCCACTGCTACACTTCAGTCTTTTAAAAAATATAACAACGCTTCTCTCCCCTCCACCCATAGAAATTAAATTCAAAACCCTAGGTTCACGCATCTTTAAAATAAATCAATACTCTTTTAACATATGTGAATTTGATACTCTGTCACCTGGATGTTTGCCAAGACAATTTGTATTTACAATCACAGCCTGTATAGTGAATTCAGGAGCAGCTTGTCATTCACTGATAAATAAAAGTCAACAGTAGTTTTTAATAATCTAATGGTTTGAGTTTAACTTCTGTCTATCTAGACAATCTGTCTATCCATCCAGTTTCTTATATTGGCACTTTTCTCCACAGTATCAGAATGCTACAAGAGTAAAAAGCTAAAGTGATGTGCCTCTTCCTTCTCACCAGCAAGATACAGGATTCGGGTTTTTTTGGTTTGTTTGTTGAAATTATTGCTGCATATAGAAAATATACACTACTGGTGTGAATAAAGGGACTGTTTTTATTGGAAGACATCACAAGACAGGGCATTTGGCACCTGAATTCATAGGTTGATGAGTGTAATTAAATAAATATATATATATAAAACAACTAAGATCTTCCTTCATTATACCCCTGGTTAACCCTGTTGACACCACTGATGTTATTCAGTTCTGTTCATGTTGAAGATTGTCCTCTTGCTTTACCAGCAACATATTCTGATCTGTAGATTTACTTAATTGATCTCTCTGTTGATCTTATTGACTTATGATCACATGCCCTATAGTACTCAAGCATATACTGGTGTCTGTGGGTTTGAGCATTGGCCTGCTAAACCCTGGGTTGGGAGTTCAATCCTTAAGGGGGCCATTTAGGGAACTGGGGTGTAAAAAAAAAAAACCCCGAGGATTTGTCCTGCTTTGAGCAGTAGGTTGGACTAGATGCTCTCCTGAGGTACCTTCCAACCCTGATATTTTATGATTACAGTGGGCATTTTACTATCTATTTCATGTACCTTTTCATTGGGCATCTGAGATCCTGAAACACTTGAATCCACACGGTGGCTTCCTTGTGGCAGATCACCACATTTTTTGCCTTCTCTTTGTAAATGGATTGGTGAGGCTGCACCTGAGAATAGAATTTGGCCCTTGAAATAATTCTGGTACACAATGGGTAGAACCCTGCGCAGATATAAAATTTGTATTTGCATCCAATCTGTGATCTGCAAAAATGGTCCACAGATATAGAGTAGATATCTGCGGATTTGTAGGGCTCTAACAATGGGAACTATGTGAAGTATAGAGGCTTCCTGAGGCCCAAATTGAGCCTGCTTATAGAACTGGCTTTACTTTGCAGCTGTCACTATAGCTTTGTCCCTCCTTCAACTTTGGATGTAGTTATGGGCAGGGCCGGCTCCAGGCACCAGCTTAACAAGCAGGTGCTTGGGGCGGCCAAGGGATAGGGGCGGCATGTGCGGCAATTCAGGGGCGGCAGGTCCCTCACTCCCTCTAGGAGCGAAGGACCTGCTGCTGAACTGCCGCCGCGGATCCCGGCTTTTTTTTTTTTTTTTGCTTGGGGCGGCAGAAATGTTGGAGCCGGCCCTGGTAATGGGGGTAGCTAGAAATCTCTTCTGAATGCTTAATTCCTTCTATCCTTGGCAAAGAGCACTTGCCAACCTGGAGATGTGACAGTAGCCAGAAGACTACTCAAGACCTTCACATAAGACCACATCAGAGCTTCACATAAACCAGCTGCAATATACTGTAATTCCTTAAACACCAACCAGTGACACCTGACCTGTAAGGACACATAATATATGTATATCTCCAACTGCTTAGAAACTTTACATATAAACGACTCTCAAGTGGGTGGTAGGCAGAAATGCAGTTAACTGTAGCAGGGAAGGAAAAGAATCCTCCGACTGCTCCAGCAGCTTTTTATTGCTTTGGGGGCAGGGAGAGCAACCCAATTCTGTTATTCCATATTCTCCAAATGCAGCATACCAGCCAGCACAGTCCCATGAAAGGAGCAAGGAAGGAAAGAAGACCCATCCCTTGCAGTCAAGTATATAATCTGGCATCATCAGTTCAGGGTGCCCAGCAGGACAATCTTGGCTGGTAGGGATGGGAGCTGCTGTCTCATACAGTGAATTGGCCAGATGGGCCATAATCAATATATATTCCCAAGATGTAGCTTCCGCTATTTTTTAGGGGGGGGAACAAATATTAAAATCATGTACATAGTTAAATAATACTTGCCGATGATGATTTTAGCAATTTGATGGAGTCAGTTTTGCTCACATGGATTCAAGTAGAAATTCTTAGCTGAAATTTGTTACCATCATCTGATGGCTGTTTGGTAGTTTATACGAAATGACATACTGACTTCAGGCTAATTTTTTGTGGACAATGTTCATATCCCCAACTCAGCTCTGCACTTGGTACTAGTTGGCAGCCTTGTTGTCAGTCTCTTCGCCAGGGAAGAAATGGGCATGAGGACTACTCTACCCTGTCATCCATGGGCGTGGTTCCTAAAGTTCATAGCTGGGACACTCTGGTGTGCAGTGTTGTGAAGCCTGCCCTGATGCTGCCTGTGGTTGTCTCTTCTGTGACTAAACAGAGGATTTTAGTTTGAGGTTGTACATCCTGTACTTTTCAAAGGTGCTTAACATTGGAGGATTAGGCTAAAAGAAATCTGATGAGGTTCAACAAGGACAAGTAAAGAGTTCTGCACTTAGGATGGAAGAATCCCATGCACCGCTACAGGCTGGGGACTGACTGGCTAAGTGGCAGTTCTGCAGAAAAGGACCTGGGGATTACAGTAGACGAGAAGCTGGATATGAGTCAACAGTATGCCCTTGTTGCCAAGAAGGCTAACAGCATATTGAACTGCATTAGTACGAGCATTGCCAGCGGATTGAGGGAAGTGATTATTCTCCTCTATTCGGCACTGGTGAGGCCACATCTGGAGTATTGCGTCCAGTTTTGGGCCCCCCACTACAGAAAGGATGTGGACAAATTGGAGAGAGTCCAGCAGAGGGCAACGAAAATTATTAGGGGGCTGGGGCACATGACTTATGTGGAGAGACTGAGGGAACTGGGCTTATTTAGTCTGCAGAAGAAAAGCATGAGGGGGGATTTGATAGCAGCCTTCAACTATTTAAAGGGGGGTTCCAAAGAGGATGGAACTCGGCTGTTCTCAGCGGTGGCAGATGACAGAACAAGGAGCAATGGTCTCAAGTTGCAGTGGGGCAGGTCTAAGTTGGATATTAGGAAAAACTATTTCACAAGGTGGGTGGTGAAGCACTGGAATGGGTTACCTAGGCAGGTGGTGGAACTTCCATCCTTAGAGGTTTAAGGCCCGGCTTGACAAAGCCCTGGCTGGGATGATTTAGTTGGGAATTGGTCCTGCTTTGAGCAGGGGATTGGACTAGATGACCTCCTGAGGTCTCTTCCAATCCTAATCTTCTATGATTCTATGTTTTTTTTTTTTTTAAATAAAATGATCAGGGCTACTCAAAGGAATCCAAATACTAAGCAATGTGATGTTTTTAAAAATACATATGAGTTTTTGGTTGCTTTTCTTTTGACTAACAAAAAGTCTTCTTATCTAATCCATTGCACAAGTGTAGAGCTGGTCAGAAAATTTTCCATCCCATGAAAAATTGATATTTTGAAGAATATTTTGTTCAAAATTCACATAGCCATAAATTTGAAAATTTTCACTAAATTAAATTGCAAAAATATTTCATTTTCAGTCAGTCAAAATATTTTGATTTGACCATTTTTAATTTTTTTTAATATAAAACAAAAGATTTCTAAACAAAAGGTTGTTTCAAAACTAAAAACAAAAAACTTTCCACTCCAAAAATGTTGAAATCGGGCATTTCCATATTTTTTCCAGTAAAGTTGATGCTATTTTGTGAAAAATTTGTATAATCAAAATGGCATTTGCTGATGGAAAACTGTTTTGCTAATTTTTTTTGACCAGCTCACCATAACTCTAGTATTGACTGATACAACAATTGTGGAAGTTGCTATAGTGTGAGTTTTTAATCTGATTTGTTCTTTTTCAGTGACTCATCCCTGACTGTTTGAAGTTTACCTCTTGTTACATGTTTAAAAACAAAGTTATTCATAAATTCTATACAAGATCCTGCTCCAAGACATGTTCAAAGTTAAAAGAGAAAAAAATCCCCATGGTCAGATTTGTTTTATGTTGAACATAGGTGCAGGTCCTAAACAGTGCTGTTCCTAAATCTAGTGCACACACCCTTCCATGTACTACTCCTTTGTGAATCCAAGGCAGAATCCATAGCCATTCTGTCTTTTCTTTATCATAGCGTATCTTTTTTTCTGTGCTTATGAAAGTTATCTCTTCAATAATAGAGATGAGCTGCTTGTGTGAATCTTTCTTGCCGCGGAAACTTGAAACAGCCCTAGAACCCTTGGGACTGAACAAGAGTTTGGATTAACCAGTACAAATCACGTTCAGCCTTTCCCCTCAGGTGCCAGTTGGATGATTTTTTTTTTTTTTGGTCACTAAGGAATTTTTCAAAAAACTAACACCATTGCCAAGTCACAAGGGGTTATTTCCAAAACCTGACCTGTTGCAGTTTTCTGTCAGATCTGTTGATACTGAGCTAAGTTGTGGCTTTTTGCATTCAGTTTCTCAATTGCTAGAATCTGAATTTGTTGCAGAAACAATTAACAGACTAGAAATAAAATGTAAGTCAGAACTGTGGATTCTGGTTCTGTCATAATAATAATCATGCACATATCACATATGTTTTTGTTCTGGGTTTCTTAAAGTAAATTTTGAACAATTTACACTTATCCTTTGACAGATTTTGTCTTATGAAATGCTCCACTTGAAGAAAACAAATAAAAACTGAAGATTACTTACTAAGAATGTAGAAAGCAATCAATTAGTAGCTCCCTTTTCCCTAATGGGTTTCAGTAGACCTACACATAACTGAAGCTCCGGTCTGTTGACTACAATGTAACTACTTATGCAAGTAACTGCTCACCAGGGATTAAGGGGTTCACAGTCGGATCCAGAAATAGTTAGACTCCTGCAATTAGCTTTGAGAACTCTTCCCTATTGCCAAGGTATCATCTACAAAGATTACCATAAACGGAAAAGTTTGAGTGGAAAAGACTCTCAAAGCAAAATTATATTTTGAAATGGCTAAATTTCAATACACTAGAACTTTGCCTAAACAAATTCTTCCAGCCTACTTTCCAGTCTTTCAGATGCAACAGAAAATGAACTGATTAAACAGCAGTTCACTGACTCTTCTCTCTCACCTCTGAGCTCCAAGTTCTTGCTGTGCTCATACCAAGAAATGGCCATACCTACAGTACCATCCCTTGAAAATCTAAACCATGTCAAATCCTGCTTCTCAACAAACGGAACTCCATTGGGTCCCAAAACAAATCATGTTACAAACATGAAGTTCTCTGGACTATGGGCCAGGTTATGCCCTTTTGATCTACCTGCACAAGGTCCACTTCATGAATGGATCTCCTCTACCTCACCTATGCCTTGACACTAAAGAGGGACCTGGGGACCCTTGTTGAGACAAGAATAAAGGTGAAGTGAAATATATCATGTCCAGAAGAGATTCCTTCAGAAATGTAATATGGCTAGAGGATATATTACATTCATAATGGCCCTTCCTCACAATGCAGATTCACCCCTCGCCCCATTTAGGAGTTGTTCTGAAGCAACCACAGTTAGGGATTGTGTAGCAATAAGCTTCAAACAAAAGCCCGATGACAAAAAGCTGGACAAAAGCTACTGTGGAGGAACAGAGCTTCTGAATGGACAGCACTGTTTCTCCTAGGAATGCTTGATATTCCCATCAGTCTCAGGGTAGCCATAGTATTTGTGAGGCAGAACCTTGCGTTCTTTCACAGGGAAAATTCTATCCCTGATAGCAGAAAATAGATACATGAAGTTCTCTCAGTTTACTCTATGCAGATGTTGTCATTTGGGTTACCATTTGGGCCTGACTATTACCAAGGTACTGATGTTTTCAATTAGGTATGTTATAATTATGTTACAATTTATGTAATACTTTGTTTCAAGTGGTCTGATTATGCTTCTGTATTTAGAGTTAGGCTGTATGATATCTGATATGAAAGCAAGAAATTCAAACAGGAAAAAATCAGAATAATGCGAGTTTAAAGTTTATGTATTAAAAGAAAAAGGAAAGATTTTTGTCCATTAGGCTGATGGCATAAGTAAAATTAAGTTCAGCCACAAAGTACAGAAAGCTCGATTATATCTGTGATGCATTGTGGTTTGTGAGTGGAGAAGAATGATTCCTGAATATGTTTTACAACTTCTGAGTGGAAACACTGATGCTGCAGCATCAGGATGGGAAATACAATCAGCGTGGCTGAAGCCAGCATCTATTTATCTTAAATTAATCATTCTCTGAGTAGGCAGTTGATATCCTGGTGCTGGATGCCAGCTTTTTTACATTCATGCTACAGACATAAAACCAGAGAATTCTTACAGCTGAAATATATTGAAGCACGCTAGCTGTAAACATAAAATATTATAACTGTTTCCTATACATTAATTTTATAGCTAAAGCTTGTTAACAATTTATGTTTGATTATTTTCTCTAGAATTACCAGACACTTGAAAAATACATGAATCTCATCTCATAATTTTGGAATTTAAGCTTTCTCCATTCAGGAAATAATATAGAAAATAAAAGTAGATATCAGCTACAACAGCTGCTTACTTATTTGGCATTTTTAAATGTACAGTGATTTCTTTAGCATTATTTGTGCTTTGTCTTATAGTAGACATGAGCCAAAATTAGAACCCTGGATCTGAATCCTTTCAAATTTGAGGAGATGAGGAGGGATTTGGATTTGAATCTCTAGATCTGAACATGGGAGGTTGAAGGATTCTCCGACTGATTTTTGAATGTTATAATTCTTGACGTCTGTGTCCATTTATTCTTTTGCGTAGAGACTTATGGCATCATGTGCCAGCAATGCCCCTCTGCCATGTACATTGGCCAAACCGGACAATCTCTACACAAAAGAATAAATGGACACAAATCAGACGTCAAGAATTATAACATTCAAAAGCCAGTCGGAGAACACTTCAACCTCTCTGGTGACTCGATTAAGACCCAAAAGTCGCAAAACTTCAAAAACAGACTCCAATGAGAAACTGCAGAATTGGAATTAATTTGCAAACTGGACAGCATTAAATTAGGCTTGAATAAAGACTGGGAGTAGATGGGTCATTATACAAAGTTAAAACTATTTCCTCATGCAAATTTTCCCCTACTGTTACTCACACCTTCTTGTCAACTGTTGAAAATGGGCCATCCTGATTATCACTACAAAAGTTTTTTTTCCTCCTGCTGATAATAGCCCACCTTAATTGATTAGTCTCATTAGAGCTGGTATGGAAACCCCCATTTTTTCATGTTCTGTGTGTGTGTGTGTGTGTGTATATATATATATATATATATACATATATATCTATCTTCCTACTGTATTTTCCACTGCATGCATCTGATGAAGTCGGTTTTAGCCCACGAAAGCTTATGCCCAAATAAATGTTAGTCTCTAAGGTGCCACAAGTACTCCTCATTCTTTTTGCTGATACAGATTAACATGGCTACCACTCTGAAACTTAAAGTATGTTATTCTCTGATTGTACATTCTGGTGTTCTTTGCCCCTCCCTCTGAAGTATTTCAAATTGGCCACCCTCAAGTGATAGAGTACTTGACTAGATGTACCATTGGCTTGATTTGCCGTGATCCTATTTTCTACAGTCAGATAAGGAGGCTCCATGGTGGTGTGAGACAGAGAAGCAGGAGAATTAGAGACACCAGAACTTACATTTGAATCACTGGGGGAGTTACAGGGTACAGGTTAAGAATGGGAGGGTGTGATTTGTAGATACATGTCTGGTGCTCTATCATCAGAGGGCTCTTTATCCTTCTGAGCAATAATGAAAACATTTGGGCCAGAGTTGAGACCTCTGAAAATGGAGACTTAAATAAAAATGTAGGAAAACCCTTAGCTATAGCAGCCTGAATGGTCCCATGATAATTAGTATATAGGTCTATAGAGGATTGTTACTAACACTGATCCCAAAGAATGCACTTTGGTTCTCAATCTCAAAAAAGTTCCTTAACCAACAATAGAATGAATATTGCCTAGTTTATTCATGTGTTTGAGAGCCGGGAAGCTAACTTCCTGCTCATAATGAACATGACTTGCCTGCCATAGATGTTCAGAAAGCAAAGGTAAACACTTTACTACTTTTTATTAGCAAGAAAAACCCAATGTATCTATAGGTATGATGAAAGGTTTACAGCTACATTACAGTGGATAATGCTCATACATTTCTGAGCATGCAAAGCTGCAGGATATCAAAGTAAGAATGTGCTCTCTAAGACAAGGCAGTTCAGGTAGCTCAGAGCACGGTAACTACATATCCAAAGGCTAGTCTAGGATCATTAGCACAACTGTCTGCCTAGTTAAAGTAGGGCTGATATACACAATCATTTAGTTTCTGGCAAGCTGGGGTAGGAATCTACCTTGCATTAACCTGCCATGCATTAAGTGTCTGTGTGGACTCTGCTGATGCACACTAACAGTTCCTTAGTGCTCATTGATCTTATCCTGCTTTGACACAGGAGTAGATCAAAGTGCAAGAACTGTTAATACATGTCAGCAGGATCCACCTGGATACCTAGAGAGCAGCAGGATGGTGTGGGGTAGATTCACATCCCAGCTTGCCACAGATTAAATGTTCATGTAGACAAGCCCTAAGCAGCCATCTATTGATGTATGAAGAATGGTTCCTCACCCATTGTTTGAGTCATGTAAAATGAGCCCACTGAAGGAAGTCAAAATCAAGAACACCTCAGTCTGCACTAAGGGAGCTTTAGGTTAGATATTAGAAAAAGTTTTTTAAGTAATAAGGATAATTAAGTACTGGAATAGGTTACCAAGTGGAATCCCTGTCATTGGAGGTTTTTCTGACTAGGTTGGACAAACATCTGTCAGTGATGGTCTAGGTGTACTTGGTCTTGCACTGGGCACTGGACTAGGTGACCTCTCAGTATCCCTTCCAGTCTGCATCTCTGATTCTATGATTTAAATTATGATGTTTAGTTGTAAGGAGAGAAAGAAAAAGAACCCAAAGGTTTTTTTTTTCCAAGTAGTGTGTGTATATTTTGTACTTCACACTGTTCTTTTTAGGCAAGGGCATGTAAGCTACTGTACATCCAGGGCCTAATAGAAGTACTAAGCATTGCTGTTTCCTTTGATATCAGCTGGAGATACAGGACTCAGCACCTTTGAAAAATCAGGCCTTCAGGCATTAATGCTCCATTCCTCCAGGCATATTGTCACATGGTGTCTGACAAATGGATTGAGTAGTTTATAGTGCTGCTGTATAATTTGTACTAACATTTATATCTTCTGAATGTCAGGATGGCTCTTTAAATGTTTCCTCATGCAGCTAAATCCACTGTCAACAAGGATTCCTCACAGAGATCAGGGAAAGTATTCAATAGCTTAATAAAACTCTAATTTAGGTAGGTAGATAGCAGTGGATCAGAAGAAAATAGGCTACACTAGCTGCCATCTATCTTTGAATGCTTTAGGATTGTAGGTCTTTGAAGATGTTGTATGAAAAGACCCTTACCTTCTCTTCACACAGCTACTGATGCTCCAGCTGACCCCACACCTGCACTGATGTAGGAGTATACCTGTGTGGGGCCTCTACCAGCAATCAGGAAGAAAAAGAAGAGGGTCAGGGGTCATGCACATTCAAAATGCACATTCAAATATTTTATTTTCTGCTTAAAAGGACAAGATTGTCCACTTACTCACTGTCTTTTGAAGTGACAGTGTAGAATTGCTCTTCCAGGGTAAAATTCATCTTTGCCAGAAGGTCAGCTCAAGATTTATGCACTATTTAAGACCTCAAATTAGGGCTAAATGGCACATAGGCATTGGGCTGGCCTCTGCATGAGGGTGAATTTCATAGGTGTAAAAAAACAAGTTCAGTGTGAACCCCTTGGTTCAGAGGCCTCAGATTTCAAGACCCTGTCAGGCTGCCCCTTCCCTGAGGTGGCTCCAGGCTGTAGGGTATTGCACAACAAGGGGAGAGAGTCATTGCATGAACTTGGGCAGATATGGTGATGGAAAAGGGATAGCCAAATTGATGTAGTTTTTAAAAAAAAGCATCTATTAAATGTCAGCTGCTATTCATTATCTTAGTCTTCAGATCACATCTGCCGCTCTGCGGGATGTGCCATAAACTTTAATTTTCCTAGTGTTATACAGTTCCTCTCAGAACTTCTTCCTTTCTCTCCTTCCTCTCTGATATCCACCTTCTTTCATGCTACCCTGTTCTGTTGGAAAAGCCTCCCACTTCCCATACAAGGGCTCTCACTCTTCTCTTTTAACCCTCTGCTTGAAACCCATTACTTTTGAGAGTCCTTCCAGTATTGATCTTGGCACCAGGAACATTACTATTGCTTCTTATAGTACTTCTAAATTGTACTGAATTTTTCTGAGAGCCTCAGGGCAGGTCCTTTTAGTGTTTTGTAAAGCACCATACACACTTATGGTGCTTGCTAAATAACTATTACTATGATCAAAGAAACCACTTTATTCTGCCATGCATTTATTTTTCTTCTCCGTCTGACATTCTCAGTATATGTCAAACAGTGTAGCAAAACTCTTATTTTTAATGTTCAATTTACAAAGAATTAGGAGAAATTTACAGATGTCTTGTGTTATGTAGCTATGTGTATATGTACCGGTATATTCATATAGCTATATGAATGTGTATTTGTGTGTGTATATACACAGCTACAACACCACTACGTATCTACATTATACATTTTTTTATATGTATAAACACACACACACACATATTTTTGGTATTGTAGTAGAGGGAGAGAAGGCTGTGAATGCAGCTGTTACTGATGCAGGACTGAGCATAATGCACTCCAAGGCATAGGGTCCTTTTATCCTGGATGTGGCACAAGGTGTCTAATATGCATAGTGTAAACATTGTGCAAGGGAGGTGGTCCTGGCACATATTTAGAGATTACTATGCTCACACATGTGAAGCAACCACAAATTGTTCTCCAATAAATCTGTGCCCAGATGGTGAAGGAATTCTGGAGTTAATTCATGCCAGTAATACAGAACTAAATACCGGTCCCCTTATTTCCCTTGCAAAAGTATAAGCTGTAACATGCAAAATACCAACCAACAATAATGCAGTTCCCACCAGCTGGAGAGAATTAGAAGAATGTAAAAGGTACAGTTCTAAGCTGTCTATCAGAATAAAAAAGAAGTAGATAATGTGGGCTTAGGGTTTTTTTTTTTTTTGTATTTTTTTTAATAAGATTCGGAGAGGACATACTAAATATAGCCTCTTCCTCGGAGAAAGTAGATTAAGACTGGCTTCTGCTGATTCATATGAAATACATAGTAGGATATGTAGGAGGGTGGTGAAGCACTGGAATGGGTTACCTAGGGAGGTTGTAGAATCTCCTTCCTTAGAGGTTTTTAAGGTCAGTCTTGACAAAGCCCTGGCTGGGATGATTTAGTTGGGAATTGGTCCTGCTTTGAGCAGGGGGTTGGACTAGATGACCTCCTGAGGTCCCTTCCAACCCTGATATTATATGATTCTATGATAAGCCAATCAGGGAACCAGAAGAAATACCCTGTGGCATCAATCATGTGACTTCTACAATATGACCAGTCCAACTAACTCACTTGAATCTCAGATAATACGAAAGAAAAAATGTGTGCCAATTGAAAATTTGTGAAGGCAAAAATAATTGGATGAAAAACTACATGTTCATGCAAGCAAATAAGACTTTAGGGTGATTCTAAGTTGCAAATTCCACACAACTTTAGTAGCAAGCTTAATATTGTGCATATTTAAGGTGAGAGGCAGCGTTGTCCTTTGGTGAGGACACTAGCCTAGGACTTAAGAGACCAAGGTTCAATTCCATGCTCCACCACAGCTTTTCTGTGTGATCTCAGGAAAGTCACTTATCCTTTCTGTGCCGCAGTCCTCCTCTGTAAATTGGGTCTAATAGTACTTCTGTATGTCACAGGGCTATTGAGACACTTTCAGAGACTACTGTAATGGGGGCCTGGTAAGTACCTAAGATAGGCAGATGGCACTACCAAATATAATTGTGTGTAAGTAAAGGATAGGGTGTGTGATAGGGTGCAACTCACCACTGCAGCACCCCCTGCAGGATGTCCCAGGGATCAGCTCTGCTAGCCAGTGCACCCTCTTCTGGTGGCATCTCACCACCATCACTTCTGCTCCAGGGACCCACATCATTCCCAGGGCTGCGGCATCCTCTTCATGACACAGCCCTCTGGCTGTGTGACATTTTGTGCTCCCCCATTTCTGGGGGGTATATACTGCAGTCCAACAGTCCAGCCACTTCCCTCAGTGGCAAGCAGAGGGGTACCTGGGCTAACCCACTACTTCATGTCCCAGCCCAGGGACCCTATAGATGGCTGCCACTTGCTGCATCCCCTCCAACTCCTCTGTAGATCTCCCTGGGCCACTTCCCCATAGCCCCAGCACCCTCTTTGCCCTTGCCTGAGATCCCTGCAGCTTGCCAGGAGCTGCCTTTAGTTCCCTCCATCCCTGCCTGCAGTAGTGCTCTGTCCAGGGTGCTTGCTGCCTTCAGCCTGCAAGGCAGCTAGTCCTCCTCAAGCTCCAGGGAGTGACCAAAGCTGCTGTGCTCTGCAGACCTTCTTATATGAGCCAGCCTGGCCCTGACTGGCTGCTCCTTGCAGTTCCTCTTTCATTGGCTGCCTCTTGCACAGCCTTCCAAGGGCTCTATTAACCCCTTAGAGGCCAGTGTGGGGCAGGTGCCCCAACACAGGGAGAAACAATAAAACTAGCATTTGTCACTCATCTTGATGCCATATATGCAGAGTGGCCAAACTGCATGTGGCTCTTTTACAGTTAAAGTGTGGCTTGCAGAGCCCCCTGCCATACCGCCCCCATTTTCCACCTACCAGACTGGGTGTGGGGGAGCTCAGGACCATTGCCTTGCACAGGGTAGTGGGGTAGGGGCTTATTCCCAGGAAGGAGGGGTGTATATAATTGGGTGTATATAACTGAAACCCCGAGCCCCGGCAGGCGTGCCCTAGCTCTTGAAGTTCTGAAAATTGTCTGCAGCTCGGCAGGTCAGTAAGTTTGGCCACCCTCCCATATATATACACAAAGTGGAAACTATATTTGCAAACAAATTATGCATTTTGAGTATCCGGAGAATCTCACTGTGCTAGAGCAGTGAGCTTAGGTGAAAGCACTGAGAGGAAAGACTGCAAACAAGACCACAAACAGGTAACAATGTCAAATCTGTAACATCAGGATAACGATGCCGTCTTTGGGGGAGTGTTTGAAAGGAGCTAAAATGTAAGTAGTGAGAGCTCGCTAGCCATCTGGTAGAGCATTGATCACATATTGACAAGTAGAAAGGCCAAATTACTATTTTGAAATATTGTGGAGGGCCACAACCCAACTATGGGATGGTGGAGGGCTTGTCATATACGTACTGCAGAAGAGTTTGGGCAATGGAGGACCAGGTCCGGGAGAAGGCTTTGTCACAGGAAGCTCAGGAACATTTTGGCAGGTTGTGCTTAAGCAGAGGGATAGCTCAGTGGTTTGAGCATTGGCCTGCTAAACCTAGGGTTGTGAGTTCAATCCTTGAGGGGGCCATTTAGGGATATGGGACAAAAATTTGTTGGATGATTTAATTGGGGATTGGTCTTGCTTTGAGCAGGGGGTTGGACTAGATGATCTCCTGAGGTCCCTTCCAACCCTGATATTCTATGATTCTATACCCAGAGCTTGCCACTTGAAGTGCTCAACAGTGTGACCAAACCGGGATGCTTTTCTCAGTCTAGTGGCATAGAGAACAAGCATGGTTACTTGTTATGCAAACTATGAAGTAAAGCTGGGCAGTTTTTTTCAGCAAATAGTAAATTTGCCACCCCCCCCCATTAAAGCATTTTTGGGAGCACCAAAACTATTTGCAATTTGACACAAAATCTCCAAATAGTTTTGGGCACATTTTTTTTGGAGGGGGGTGGGGAATGTAGATGCCATTCACAGAACAGGAGGAGGATCTGCCTCCGTTATAAACTTCAGCTCAGCACTTAGGGCATTCACGTAAGATGTGTGAGACATTGGTTCAATTCCCCCCCTCTGTCTAGAATTTGAACTTGGGCCCCCCACACAATAGGAGTGTCCTAGCCACTGGGCTATGGGATATTCAGATGCAGGTATCTCCTGTTGAAACTACTGTGTATTAATAATTAAATAGTCACTGAGCCAGAGAGAGAGAGAGAGAGAGAGTAGGAGTGACTCTGTAGGCTAGTGGCTAGTGTACCCTTCTGCGATGTGGGAGTCCCAAGTGCCTGTCCTTGCTACAATGACTATTTAATTATTTATAAAAAGTGGATCAGCTTCAAAAGGAGAGATTGAGAGAGACCCGCAGCATAGCTCACCCAGGAATTGTGAAATTCCTAAAGCGGCAAGCCAACTAACACTCAATTGCCTGAAAAATACATTCGGTTCCTAGGGCATTAACTTTCCCCCAATTTAAGCCATTATCATTAAATTCTCTACATAAGAGTTAACACCATTTTTCTAATTGCTTTATGCTCAGCCAGGTGCACTATGCAATGAACTATTTTAATTATTAATGTAGTATCTACAGTGTGTTTTAATGTTGTGCATTAGTAACCCACTGGTCAGTTTGTGTTACATGTCCCCCGGAGCCCATTCCTCAGAAGATGAGAGACCACAATAAGAGAAAGATACAGAAAAGATGATAGGAGGAAAACAAGAGAGTTGCAGAGGAGAAGAGGACAGCAGAAATGTTGAGAGAGGTTAAAATCTGCAGAGCCTTGAAGGTGAAGGTATTCTGTTGGTGCACATTGGCTTAGACCTGTTAAGTCTAAGATGCTGCACTGATTTATTTCAGCTGAGAATCAGACTCTTGAACTTGATGTAGAAGGTAAAAAAAAGTGACTGGAAGGATTCAAAGAGGAGAATGATGTGAGCAAAGTGGTGGGAAGGAAGATTACTTTAGAGGCTGCATTTATTTACAAGCTTTATTAATAAAGGAAAGTTTATCTGTTCATGTGGACAAAATTATTCTGAGCTCTGAAGTTCATCCCAAAGGTGAATTCAAATTTTCATGGGGTATGAGTCAATGTACTGCAATTCTTTTGTTTAAGCCTGAAATTGCTGAAAGAAAGAAAAATCCATTGTTAGAAGCCAACTAGGCACAATTCAGGAAAAGTCAATCTTTTTTGTTTGATTTGGAATGGCCAAAAAGTTATTGGATGAACATGTTCAATATATTTTGTGAGGTTCCAAGAAATCAGAGGATTCCTATCCTTTTGGTATTATATTTAATGACATAAGTACAAAGTATTATTATAATGTGTCCAAATACCTCAACCTGCTTTATTATTACAAAATCCTCGCATGGCAGCATGTTCAAGAACATACATGACAAAATCACTAGCTTTATGACCTCGATATGTTCAGGAATGCAGATTGAAATTCAGACCGTACATTTGCCAGAAATTGTAAGCTGGATGTCTGGTAATTGCCAAATACATTTTTTGTTAGAAGACTTTGGCATGGCAATGTCTAGTCTTGCATGTTGCTTTTCCAGTAGTGAGTGCTTCTTAGTTCCTAAAATTCTGACTTTGTGTTCAGAAATAAAGCAGAAAAGAGACTTTTGTCTTGCTGGAAAAAATGCTCTTCTAATAGTTCCTCTGAACCAATCTGGAAAATATTCTGCCCTCTTCTGTTCTATATTATATGGGATTTTATACCACGCTCATCACCATAGTGTCTGAGCACCGTCCATTAATGCATTAAGCATTGTAACTACATATCTGTCATGTGTTGTTTGTTCCCTCATCCTCTCTCCAAGGGGAGAAGCATATGCAGTGCAGAGTCTTGTTTCGGTAGATTTTTTTAAATGAATATACATGTAATGTACCGCCCTGCACGAGGGTGACAATGTCAGGTTTATGCTAACAAAGGAAGATATCACTATGATGTTATAAAGTTGCAGCTTCTAAATTCATGTTCTCTTCAACTTTGATTTATCCTGTTGTGAAAGGAAAATCTGTCTTACTGAAGAAATAGTTCAACATCAGCACAGACCTAATATTCAGTCTGGCTTTTTCTTTCCCTGTCTGGCAAAGAATTGTACCACACAATTCCAATATGATCCAGAAGAATTCAGGGAGGGATTGAGAGAGAGAGGCCCAGAATCCCCCTTTTAACTTCAAAATTATTTCTACTGAGAAAACAAAACCTTTTGTCTTTTATCTTGGGCTACTATCTCCTATTTTTTGTCAAGAAATGTTCGTGTTTAAGATTACAGGCTGTAAAGGTAAAGTAAATCAGAAAGAACAAGAGAGGGAACACTTCTGAATCCATTGACCATGAACGGTACTTTAAAAAAAATAAGCCAGGATGCCTCTAATGCTCTTTTCTTTGATCTGATTTACAAAGGGCTCCAGAAAACCTTAACACGGCCTTGATCCTTAGCTATGTAGCTCAAAAAAGATGTTGAAGAAAAAGTTCTTTTAAGAGGGAAGGTTTACATCTTGTTCAAGTTCATTCTTTATGGAGAAAAGTGAATCGTTATTTTTCAGTGTAAAAATTGTTCCATAATATAATTAATCTTAGAATAAAAATTTTATATCACACTACAATGTCAGATCTTCCAGAACTACTGTATTTAGCTCTTTTGTATTTGAAAAGGGCCCAAGCAGGAGACTTGATTTAACTTTACACTATTTATCTTAATAAGAGTTTTATTTTTTTAAAATTCTTTTAATTTGCCTCTAGACTTTGAATATTGCAGAAGTTTAATACACCTGTAAAGTAGAATGCTGCTGTTTTGTGGTGAGTCTGGTATTCCATCGATGGACGTATGGTTCTATTATCTCTGGGCTTGTATTTACTACCCACCTGGATTGGCAGATAGAAATCGATCTCTCGGGGATCAATTTATCGCATCTCGTCGGGACGCGATAATCAATCCCCGAATCGACACATGTACTCCACCAGCCCAGGTAGGAGTAAGCACCATCCACGCGGGAGCCGCGGCAGTCGATTTGCCGCCATCCTCACAGCGGGGTAAGTCGGATCAGATACGTCGAATTCAGCTACGCTATTCCCGCAGCTGAATTTGCATATCTGAAATCAATCCTCCCCCGTAGTGTAGACGTAGCCTCAGTTGTGCTCATTGGTATTTATAGCGCTGCACTAGCATGATTTGTTTTAATTGTTCTGTTCAAAAGTGACTCAAGAGGAAAATAAAATATTGCAAATATCTCAGCAGAATTTAAGGAACTGCTCTGAGATACCATTGAGGATGTGGGGATGGGTGAAGGTTAGACTCATTGGAGATGTCATTATATGAAGCATCTTTTGGAAAATTAAACAACAACAAAAAGAAAAATCACACACCCAAGTTTCTTTTAAAGTAAATACTGTGTTTTCAAAGGTAGATGCCTTAATAAGATGTCCAAATCCCATAGTTAGCTACTTAGTGGTAGGACACAAAAGTGCCCACTTTAAATGCCAGATTACATATCCAGAAATAAATTTGGGTGATTTTATTAAGGTTCATATGTTAATAGGCTCTACAGTGTTCATGCCAACCAAATTATATTGTATTTTTAATATATATTTTTTTCAAGATACATTTGTAACGTAAAAAAATTATATAAATGAATGTTCTTCAAGGGGTTCACATACCACATGTGATTTGTAAAGTTTCTCAAGCCTGTTGCAGTGCAGTCCTATCATTTCAGTTTAATATAACATATGATAAGGTTACCCACAACAACACACTACCAGATAGGTGTTATCAGAAGGCATTGCAGTTCTATTCGTCTCAATATCTCCCCAAATGGCCTCTTATATACATTAAATAGAAAGGGTGACAGAACAGAAGCATGTAGTACATGACATGAGCGAGCCCTCAATGCTTTACTTGAAACTACCATTTTGGCCTTTTTGGAGAAAAAAGAATGGAGCCACTCAAGTACAACCCAATAAATTCTTGGTCTGAAAACATGTCAGGAACACCTTATGGTCAAGGGCATCAGAGGCAATTGACAGATGTAACAAAATTGACTGGGATGCTTGGCCTTCTTGCAATGCTAGAAATCCATCAACCAATGAGACCAGAAGAGTCAGTGTTTGTACCAAAGAAAGACTTAAAACTAGATTAACATAGCTCAACAACCCCCTTCTCTCCTCCTTTCCCCCCCCCTCGCCAAAAAAAAAAAAAAAGGGATGCTAAAGAGGAGAGCATAACTGAGGAGACTCTCGGCATCAGAAGTCGTTTCTTGAGCATGGCCCTAATGATACAGCATGTGTTTTTATCTACATTCATTAGTGTTTAAAGAGATCCATGTGATCAATTGCTATGGCTTTTACATTTGGATTTGCTATTTTTTGGATCTTTATAAATGTCTAGTGCATTTAATAAAATGAAAATATTTTAGGAGAACATAAATGTTAAGTTGTTCCTTCCTTAGCTGGAAATACAAATTCCATTTCTTTTACTGGGAGTATTTAAAATTGCAGTTAAAAAATCCCAACAACCCAACCCTCCATTACATTTAACATCTTCTTTCATATATTTTTACAGGTGCCTAGTAGCTTCTCTAAGATGTGTTCATTTAAAGGCCAAGCAAGATGTGTAATTCAAACAAATTCTAGGGAAAGTGGTGACATGAAGTTATCTTCTTTCAAAGATGCATAGATTTTGTTTCAAATGTATTTATTTTAGAATTGTAGAAATTCATTCTTCAAAGGTTATCGCAAAATCTGACATTTTAAAGGAAAAGTTCAGACGTTAGTGCATCAATCTTTTCTCAAACTTCTAAAATATTTCTATATTAATTTTGTATAAGTACTTTGGCAACAGGATTATAACCAAAAAATATATTATTTTAGTAACAGAAAACAACATAAGGTGGTTTGGATTAAAAAACAAAATTTATTTCATCTATCTTTAAACAACAACTGTATTTTTGAGAACAGTTGTACTTTTAGTGTGGCAAATGAGATATGAAGATGTCTGCGAGAAGTAACAATTACCTAGTTTCTTATAAGAGAAAATTCTCCCCTCTCCTCACCCCATATATCTCAGGGCTTGATCCTACACGTGTAAATATGGAAGTAAAAAATAATGAGCAGGACATGGGCTGCAGAGAAACCTGTCCTGACATTAATGAGAGAGCTGTTGTGTGGTCAACCAGTTACTGAATTAAGGCCAAAAAGAGGGTACATGGAAAGAAAGACTTCCTTTGCATCCTGAGGGTTTAAAGTCATGTCTACTCAAATGCACCTTATATCTACACCTTGCCCATTTTTTATTCAGTGCTCTTAAGAGTACTGAATGGAAGTACAACCACCTTGCAAATGACTTTGGCTCAGTGAAGAGGACTATGCCTACTGCTTAACCTTTACTGTGCCCACATATAGCTGCTCCATATAACAAACATGGGGGGGAGGGATAGCTCAGTGGTTTGAGCATTGGCCTGCTGCACACAGGGTTGTGAATTCAGTCCTTAAGGGGGCCACTTATGGATCTAGGGCAAAATCAGTACTTGGTCCTGCTAGTGAAGGTAGGGGCCTAGACTCAATGACCTTTTAGCATCCCTGCCAGCTCTATGAGATAGGTATATCTCCATAATAAAGCTCCATGCTTGCACTGGAGCATTACATCTTTGCCTTCCTGCGGCTTATCACACAAGATCTAAATGTAATAAAAACAATTACTCTTAATACATTCCACATACAGTCTTGTGGTAGCATGTCCTCTAGTTAAGTCTGAGACATCATTTTTATTACAGATCTGTTTATATATTATTTATTTTAGATAATTATTTTAGTACTATACTCAATACATATATTCTGTAATATGAGAAGTATTTAACAATATTTCCAGCCTCAAGAGATCAAAAATCATGAGTCAGACCCCTCCAAAATCATGAGATTTAAAAAACCATAAAATCATATTTTTTAGTTTGTCTTTTGACTTTTTAACTCCCCTCTACTTCTGTGTGTGTGTGTGTGTGTGTCAGAGAGAGAGAGAATTTCAGTCGAAAAGTCACACCTCTCACAGGCTGCTCAGTTGGAGACTCCTCATACTCTCTCCTTACCCTTAATATAGCGGAATTGCCCTCCATTTCCTATTACTTGACTCCATCCCCTCTAGTGTATCTCCTTTGATAAAAGAAGGGCCAGATGGTAAATAGTTTGAGAGCCTCCAGCCTAATTAAGGCATGATGATTCATACTCATCCATAGAGCTTATATTACTTTTTAGGGTTGATGTATGACTGATATACATATCAAAGAACTTTAAACTTACATCATGGCAAAAATGTCATGGTAAAATCAATATGGGATTGATTTAGCCTTTGGCAAGAAGCTACACTTCCCTGCCTCCCCCTGCTCTGGACTCCCCAATCTCCTCCCCACATCCCCCAGTACCCCATTCCCCTGCACTCCCTAAATCTGCCTCCTGTTCTTCCTCACTCTCTCCATCCACCTTTTGGTGTCTCTGCTGCTCCTCACTGTCCCTGTGTCATATCTAGTACCCTCTAACCATAGTGTGGTAGCCATTTTGTGTGTGGGAATGGCTTCAATCTCACTGAAAAGAGTGGGAGTGGCAGCCAACTTTATTAAGGGCATCCTAATTTCCACATGCTGCTAGACTGTAGGGAAGTGGCGACCACCTTGCTGACTTCAACTCCATTGAAAGTGATAGCAGGTGGTGGCCATTTTGAATAAGGGAAACATGCTTGTGTTTGTCGCCTTTCATCATGTTTTCATGCAACAGATGAAAAAAACACCCTGAAATCACTAGAATCATGATAATATTGCCCGTGTTAATAATACTGAGTTAAAACAATCTGGTATTCCGACAGAACACAGAAAGAACATAACATTATGGTTTGCTCTGTAATATGTTGAACATTTCACATCAAATTGTCTCTTTGCAAGATAGGTGGAAAGGGAAAGTACAGTGTCTATTTCCATTTGTGGGAAATAAACTAAAACCAAACCCCATCCCCTACTCTTTAAGTAATGCCAGTATTCAAAAATAAATCCCCACTAAACCTGAGAAATGGTAAATATGACAAATAACTGAAATCTGCCTTTATTTGTACTACTGCAATAGTTTTTCCTTGAAATACAGAGACTGACATGGAAACATATTTAGGATTTACCTTCATGACCATGGGGTGTGTCTTTTATGCAACACAAATGTAATAGAAAGAATACTTAGCCGTAAAACCAACAATCAATTTAAGACTGGCTGTTTCACACCTCTATATATGGTATGGTGTGAGGGACTGTCCTGGCAGTCTGACTGAAGACCTGGGTAAGCTTTGATTTGCTAATCTTACTTTTTATTGCTGTAGGACGCTGCTTTGTTTGACTCACAATATAGCTTTAGTGACAACCTCAGTAACAGAATTAGAATTAGTCTAGCCTCAAGGAAAATATTGCTAAATGTGGTGCATGGGAGAGGATTTCAAAGGCAAAACCACAATATGCCTTTGGGTTCCTTGTTCCTCACAACCTCCAACAGCACCTCCCTGGTAGTGTGATAGCTTTTGAACCATTAGTTTCCCCAGCTTCTCCTCTTTTCTGTCTCCAAAACATCTCCAAGGCCCCAGTTCATAGGGTTTTTCAGAGAGGATCATTCACAGAGTCTTCAGGCATAGACAGCATGCTTTTAGGCGCCATTATTACTATTCTGATTATTTATTCTTTGTTTTACCTAGTCATGGACCTGGACCCCATTGTGCTAGATGCTGTTCAAACAGAACAAAAACCAGCAGTCACCCTCTTCCACTCATTTGGGAAGCATTTAGCCATAGATAAGATAGAAATTAAAAGTGAGGTAAGAAAAATCACAATTATATTTCCCTAGATTAGGTTAGGAAGTTTTTAAAAATGAGCTTCTTATGGTATATTTCCTTTTCCTTCTCGTAAGGTTAAATGCTGAAGGGTAAAAATACATACTCAGCTTCTTCACAGGTAGTTTGGCCCTTCTGTGCTTGTTGTATTTAACGATTTCAGTGGAAAGTATCTTCTCGTAATTGGAGGTTATCTATTCTTTACTTCAGCTGTATCAACATTGCTGTATTTTATATTATGTAAATTGAGCATCAGATCTTTAAGTGATTTTCTTGGATTAATAACATAAGATTAGGGTATGCTTTTACCAGAGCACTTAGGAAAAAATGATATAAGAGACTCACATTATAGACTCAAGTGGATGACGTGAAGCATAAGCTTCAGGCAAGATTTGATTTATTCAGTTCACTCCGCAACACAACAAATAAACCAAAGACTGTAATTTTTATTGTTGACAAAATATGTAAAAACTTACAATATGTATTATAAACCTCTTCCTGCTAGACAGTCAGAATCATACCACCAGTCAAAAAACCCATGAAGCAGAACAAAGAATCTGAAAGTTCAAACTGCCTTAAAAATGCCTAATTTTTTTCTAGACAACTCAAGATGGCCAAATACATTCTGAATAAACTGTTATGCCAGCACAATTTGTCAATGTTAAGTGCCTCCACTGTAATCTCTGCCGTTGTTACTTTTCCAGAGTTGTTACTTTATTGATGACATAGCCTGCTGATCTGTTATCACAATGAAAGGAATTTTGAATGTGTGATGTGCACTAACACAATTAAATGTTTTATTTCCATCCCCCTGTCTGTTCAGTATGAATGTGCACAGCATGTCCTGTCACTTGTACCCATGTGTGCTATATTCAGATTTATTTGTATGCATGATTCCACCCGCCTATTTTTTTATGTTAGAGCATAATATGCTGTGCGGCAGGACTGAGTCAAAGTGAGTTGGTGAGTTACCTTTTCAGATGTTTGCTTATTTATCTTTATGATTTGCACAGCACCTGTTTCCATACCAAGTAGGCACATATTTGCAAAATTAAAATGTATTAATTACATAAAACTAAGAGAAAAATAAAAAAAGGCTAATGCTACTAAACCATATCTTGTATCATGCCCCTCAAGCTCACTGGTAAAGAGTCATGGATAGTTAATATCAAAGGTGGGACCTGCAACTATGGAAGCCATGCCGGTAGCACAAGAGGAGTTTACTTTAGAAATTTGCACCAATAGCCTTATCATGGAAGAATCGTAGAAGATTAGGGTTGTGAGAGACCTCAGGAGGTCATCTAGTCCAATCCCCTGCTCAAAGCAGGACTAACCCCAACTAAATCATCCCAGCCAGGACTTTGTCAAGCTGGGCCTTAAAAGCCTCTAAGGATGGAGATTCCACCACCTCCATAGGTAACCCATTCCAGTGCTTCACCACCCTCCTAGTGAAATAATGTTTCCTAATATCCAACCTAGACCTCCCCCACTGCAACTTGAGACCATTGCTCCTTGTTCTGTCAGCTGCCACGACTGAGAACAGCCTAGCTCCATCCTCTTTGGAACCCCCCTTCAGGTAGTTGAAGGCTGCTATTAAATCCCCCCTCACTCTTCTCTTCTGCAGACTAAACAAGCCCAGTTCCCTCAGCCTCTCCTCGTAAGTCATGTGCCCCAGCCCCCTGATGATTTTCATTGCCCCCCCCCCCCCCCCCCGCTGGACTCTCTCCAATTTGTCCACATGCTTTTTGTAGTGGGGGGCCCAAAGCTGGACACAATACTCCAGATGTGGCTTCACCAGTGCCGAATAGAGGAGAATAATCACTTCCCTCGATCTGCCGTTAGTGCTCCTACTAATGCAGCCCAATATGCCGTTAGCCGTCTATAAGTCGATCTTACGTACTGTGGCATGCCTAGGGTTACAGACTGTCTCTCAATCCATAAAAGGTTTGTAAGTAATCACCAGCTTCTTGAATGGAGCTCAGAAATGAAGAGGAAGCCAGGGCAAAGGGTGGAGCACAGAAATTATATCTCATCCAATTCAGCATTAGTTTCTGAATGGATTTCAAAGCTGGCCTGAAGAAGAATGAAATAGACACCACAAAAGTATGTATGACATTTGTGAGATACGAATCAGAAAGAAAATATTTCTACCTCATGACCATCTGTAGATGGCAATAGGCATTACTGGAATAGGCCTTTGCTGTCTGGAAAATCCCTAAACAATGATGGATCCTATGAGACCCCCAAAGCAGTAAAAATGTTTTGTAAAAGGCAGCCATACACCCAGAAAAGATGGCGTTCCCTAGAACTGAGTAATCAATGCAAAAAAGTCTCACTAATATTGAACTAATTCACACCATGCTTGAGCCCACTTCCTCGTCTTTCCATGGACATGTAAGCAACCAAGGTTTACTGGCAACATATTTAATTTTAAAACAGATAAAAGGAAATATCTTTTCACACAGCATATTGCCATAAAATATCAAACTCATTGCTGCAAGATATTGAAACATTAAAGGAGGATGAGACATGTATATGAATAGGGAGAACATCCACAGTTACATTAGACAAGGTTTTTATATGGGATATAAAACACTCATGCTTCAGGACATAAACCGTCTGTTGACCAAAGAAGTTATGGGATCAACCTGAATTTCCCCTTTAATAAGATTATCAAATATCTATCAACTACAATGGCTCCATTACAACTGTGAACATATTACAGTAGTAGTTCTGTTGTGATAGTGAACATATACTGCCTATTTATCAAGATGCTGAAAGAGGTGCCAAAAAGGAACTTTCAATTCAAACGGGTAGCTAGTAGATGTTTTTTTCAAAAACTACCACTACCCACTCATCTTGTGTCATATTGAAGCCTTAATATATTCTTTCTAAAAATACACAGGTATTAGGTCTGGCCTCCTGCACACCCTGTCTAGCAGAACTACAAGTGGAATGTTTTGTTTGTGATTTGCAAGAAGCAGGTGACAGGATGCTATCTCATAGCAGCATTCACATGAAACTTGTGTTAAATTACAGTTTTAATGTTGAATAAATGTATACAAATAAAGACTCTTCTTCTTCCAGATATTATCCAGACACTGAAGCCATTTATGTCTGTGGGTCAAAATCAACCTTGGCAGAAGCCAGCGGAATTCAATGTGAACAATCAATTTAAAGCAGTGGAATTGTGCTTACTTATGCCATGGGTGAATTTGGCCCTAAATTGATTAATCATATTGTCATAATTAAAACTTCTGATTCATGATGTTAATATTCTGAGCCTACAAAATATATCTACTATTTATGTTAGTTTGTAGGATCAATATCATATCTATAGTGAATCAGGAAAGTTAAGAGAGAAATACCATTACGTGTGTTGAAATGAATATTAGTTTGGCACAATTTTTTAAAATGCTGATGTAGAACATCTCCGTATATGTCAACACAAGAGATGTGCTCAGGAAAATAAGCAACTCCAAATAATAACTTATCACTGGAATGCTAATAGTAAAAATCATGGAGCTTTGGTTAAATGTGTCTTTTGGGGGTTGAAGTGTGGAAGGCAGAGCATAGTCACGAGAAGTTACAGAACTGTTGTTCGGATATTAGTTCTTACTTATGCTATCCCTCTCCCTCTCTTGCTTAGCCTATACTTGTGGTTCACAGACTACTTTGCCCTGTTGCACTTTGAAATAGATATTTAAAGGTTAAAACATGTTCAGAAACCTGAAACATATGGAGCGGATAGGAAGAGGAAAAGAGACATGACAAAGTGTACAGTAAAACATATTTGTTATAAAAAAGTTTAATTATTTTTCTGAACACATTTCCAACAGTCATCAAAGATCCTTTCAAAATATGAATGTTTTCATTTGTAACAATATCTCAGCTGTATCCCTGGATGGAGCTGCTCAAATTATTAATAGTGAATAATGTATCCAACAAATCTATCCCTTTATTCTGCCCATGGGTTATCTGAGAATAAGATTTGATATTTTTAAACTTTTTCTTTATTTACACTTCGAAGAGTGGTTTGTACAAATATGTTTTGTTCTGTGGTTTGTTTGTGAATAAATTACTATGAGTATTCATACCACTGAAAGAGATGCTTAGGATTCGTAGGTAGGGCCCTTCCAAATTCATGGTCCATTTTGGTCAATTTCACGGTCATAGGATTTTAAAAATTGTAAATTTAATAATTTCAGCTATTTAAATCTGAAATTTCACAGTGTTGTAAATGTAGGGATCCTGACCCAAAACAGCGTGTGTGTGTGTGTGTGTGTGTGTGTGCTACCCTTACTTCTGCACTGCTTCTGGCAGCAGCGCTGCCTTCAGAGCTGGGCAGCCGGACAGTGGCGGCTGCTGATCAGGAGCACAGCTCTGAATGCAGAGCCGCTGCCAGCAGCAGTGCAGAAGTAAGGATGGAATGATGTGGTATTGCCACCCTTACTTCTGCACTGCTGCCTGCAGAACTGGGCCCTGAGTCAGCACCAGCCAATCTCTGGCTATCCAGCTCGAAAGGCAGCAGTGCAGAAGGAAGGGTGGCATAGTATGGTTTTGCCACTCTTACGCCTGTGCTGCTGCTGGCAGGTCGCTGCCTTCAGAGCTGGGCACCTGGCCAACAGCCGCCGCTCTCTGGCTGCCCAGCTCTGAAGGCAGTGCAGAAGTAAGGATGGCAATACTGCGACCTCCCCCCAAAATAACCTTGCGACCCCCCTGCAACTCCCTTTTGCGTCAGGACCCCCGATTTGAGAAACGCTGGTCTCCCCTGTGAAATCTATATAGTATAGGGTAAAAGCACACAAAAGACCAGATTTCACAGGAGGAGACCAGATTTCAAAGTCCATGACATGTTTTTCATGGCTGTGAATTTGGTAGGACCTATTCCTAGGCAATACTGTATTTCCTGTGTTGGTAGGTGTTTGTCTACTTATCACTTACAATGAAAACCCCCTCCGGAGAGAGGGGTTAGAGCAGGGATCGGCAACTTTGGTCAGGGAAATCCGCTGGTGGGCTGGGATGGTTTGTTTACCTGCAGCATCTGCAGGTTCAGCCGATCACAGCTCCCACCGGGCGCGGTTCACCGTTACAAGCCAATGGGGGCCATGGGAAGCAGTGGCCAGCACATCCCTCAGCCCTGCACCACTTACCACAGCCCCCATTGGCCTAGAACTGCGAACCGCAGCCAGTGGGAGCTGCGATCGGCCGAACCTGTGAATGCTGCAGTTAAACAAACCATCCCGGCCCGGCAGCAGATTTCCCTGATGGGCCGTGTGCCAAAGGTTGCCAATCCCTGGGTTAGAGGGAGTGTGCCAGGAGTGGGGCGAGGGGAATATTTCTTATTGGAACCTATCTGCTTGTTTTGGCTGTTGCTTTTAGTTAATCCTTAGGGCAACAAAGACAAGTATGCATGCCCTGTGCATACTGCTCCGAAATACTGGGAAGGAGTACAGCTCTCCGGACTACATTTCTCCCAGTTCTTTAACTTGAGCCTCTCTCTCCACTCCTTTTTCCTCTCACTCCTTCCCAACAAAAGAAATTCTTTCCAGGATAGATTCTTCATTGCACTGGAGCTGGCAGGTAGCTGGTCGTGGCTCTCTGATTCTCTGCTGCCCAACCCAACCCCAATGCAAATTAAAGCTGCAGGGGTACAGCTTTAACTCACACTACTAATGTGAGGTCATTTATGCCAGTGGAGAACTGGGTGTAGCACAACCTTGCTCTGTTGTGCCCCTGACACACCATCTTCCTCTCCTTATGCTTGATGCTGGCCAAGAGTCCCCCTGCATAAGTCATTTCAAGTGAACTTGGAAGACGAGATAATTGGACCTTCATCTTTTTCCTTTAGTCCACCTGGCTCTTCCTGCTGACCCCATCACCCTATATGAGTTAATCTGGAATCTGTTCTAGTTTTCTACTTCTCCCCTATCCCTGCTTTACCTGCATTTTGCTTTCCTTTACTAGTTTCCTTACCAAGGGAGGGCATGCAAACTGGCTGTGTGGGGAATCTGAACACATTGCAAGGGCAGGCCAAACGAAGGAGGGAGTTCTGTCAGGTGGAGCCTTGACCTGGCATACCGCCTGACATCCAGAATCCCTGCTTTCTCTGTGCACAGCACTCCCTAGTTGCCACAGAGGCCATCCAAGATTAGCTACTGTCCAAAGGGTTACATTGAATTAATAGTATAAACAATGTAAAATGCACATCCTCGTTGAAACCGCCCCAAGCTACACAATGGCACTGTAGTTGATAAAGAAAGAGCACCTTGTACTGCCTGAAGGAGCAAATGGGTGATTAATAAGACATTTAAAGATAACTAAGATTCTTCCAAGACCCTTTCCGAACTCTAGCAATTTTGCCTTTTATTCTGTCTCATAGAGGAGAGCTGAACAAGCAATGAATACACCATTTTCTGCTGCTAATTCTCTAGTCTGTCTAATTACAAAAGGCCAAATTTCACCTGAAGGTACACAAAAAAATTGTATACACTTATATGGAAATTGTGCTTGTATATCCTACAATTTGAGCAACACTTCCGGGCTTATAAGAAAACAGAGAGATCACAGAATATTTCCAGCATAGGATAGATAATATGAAAGTCCACAAATAACTTAATATTAAAATATTAGTATTGATCTGGTTGAATTTTTGGCAGATGAATTTTCCTCACTGTTTGATCCTTCTTGTTGTAAGGGATAATTTACCTGTACAGAGAGATTATGTTTCTACTAAATGTAATGCCCTCTAGAGCTCATTGTTGCTGACATATTGCTCTAAGTGTTTTGCTCTGCTCTGCGATGGAAGCCCAGGGTGTGTGGGACTTGAGTCAGCTGACCCTTGGTTAGAGAACCCAGGGCTTTAGCATCTACAGTGATTGTTAACCCTGGGTTAAGAATTTTCTAACCCAGGTTTGAACCTACGGCTTTGGTGTCTACACTGAAATGCACAGATCTGAGTCAAACCATATCCAAGATGCACTAGCACCCAATATGTGGCTACTCTAGTTCTTTGACTGTGGTGCTCTGTGGGAAAATTTGATTGCCCACCCTGCACATTACATGAAGTTTGAACAGCCTGCCAACACATCCTCCTGAGCTGCCATTTTGGTCTGTGTGCTCCCAGCTATTGGATCCAGCACATGGAAGAGGCTCCTTTTGAAGAGCTTCTCTTGCTTGCACTTTCACTCCTGTGTCAGGAAATGGGCAGAGCTTTTGTGAGATGCTGGTGGACATTTTGGTGGCATTTTCTGACCCACCAAAGTTACCTGACACAGCTTATGATGGAGCAGGAAGAGGTGGCAGAGGAGGAGGAGTACCCAGGCATGGCAGACAAGCTGGCTGATGTTTTTCAATACAGTCAGTACAGCCTCTGATGCCCCCTACATAGACCGATGCTTCTGGAGCAGGGCCACAAACACAGACTGGTGGGATCACATTGACATGCAGACCTGAGATGACCAGCAGTGGATCCAGAACTTTTGCATGAAGAAAGCTACATTTCTGGAGCTTTGTGAGCAGCTAGTCCTTACCCTCCAGCATAAAGACACATGCATTAGGCCACCCCTGCCAGTTCAGAAGTGGGTTGCTAGAGCTGTTTGGAAGCTGGCTACCCCAGACTGCTAGAGAGCTGTTGCAAACCAGTTTGGATTAAGTGGTTGTGTAGGTTTCTGTGGCAATCACGTGTGTGGTTTACCCCAAAGTGGCAGGGGTCATTGATGGGACTCATATCCATAGTTTGTCCTTCTCAAGATGCACATAAACCACAAAGGGTACTACTCCATTGTTATGCAGGCCCTCATGGACCACAAAGGGCAGTTTATGAATATCAACATGGGTTACACTGGAAGAGTTCATGATTCATCAGTTTTCCACTGATCAGGAGTGGACAGGCTGGAACACTATTCCCACCAAATCAAATTGTCATAAATGGAGTTATTGATCCTATCGTTATTCTGCAGGATCTTGCATACCTCCTTTTGCCTTGGTTTCTGAAACCATACCCTGATTTCAGAGCCCTGGCAAAAGACGGTTTAATTACACTCTCAGCAGGTGAAGAATGGTTATTGAATGTGCCTTTAGCCGATGTGAAATCTCTGTGAAGATGTTTACAAACCCATTTGGATGCCAGTGTCATTGATGTTGTCTGCATTACTGTGGCTTTCTGTGCCCTTCACAATCTTTGTGATGCCCGAGATAAGCCATTTCCCCTGGAATGGGCCTCTGACAGCGAGGGGCCACTGAATTGGTACATTCAGCCAAAACGTGCACCTACCACAGCTGGGGCTAGATGCACCTGGGCAACACAAGTCTGGGATACTTGGTGTTCTCACATTATGGACTTGCATGGCCCAATGGAAGAGGGGGAATAGTACTTTTATGAATGGCTTGTGGGGTTGCGGGTTGTATGGGGGCTCACTGATTGTGGGGAGAGGTGTGGAATTTTAGTGCCATGCAATGCACGTATGAAATGAGAGGGGGCTTTTCGTAAGATGTCTGATCGCATGTATTTCATTTTGCAGTGGTTCATTTTCAGACCAACCTGACTGCTTTTCTTGTCGAGTTTTCATAGCATGCTCTGCATTTGGTTGGTGCTTTCGGCAATTAGTACGATGTCATCCGCGAATCTGAGATGAGATAGTCGTTCTCCATTTATGTTAACACCACTCCTCCAATTGATCTTGTTCATAACCATTTCGAGCCAGGTAGTAAATAGATTCGGTGAAATCGTATCTCCTTGCTTTACGCCTTTCTCAATTGGGATGCGGAAGGGAGTTTCGAGGAGAGTAATGTCTGTTGTACAGCCAGTATTCGCTTCCTTCAACAGATTGATGTACTGCGTGTTAATGCCCTGCTCTGTGAGCGCCTTTAATATTGCGTTGAACTCGATGCTATCAAAAGCCTTTTCATAGTCGATGAAAGCAATGCACAGCGAGCGTTTGTATTCCCTAGCTCTTTCTAGGAGCTGGCTAAGGGTAAATATATGGTCGATCGTGCTGAAATTTCTTCAAAACCCTGCCTGCTCTCTCGACTGTTGTTCATCCACACTTTGTGAGAGTCGGTTCATTATCACTTTTGTAAAGTGTTTATAGATATGAGAGAGCAGGCATATAGGGCAATAGTTCTTAAGATTTTCTCAATCCCCCTTCTTGTACAGCAAGATGATATTCAACTCCTTCCAGCCTGATAGTATTTTTCCTTGTTCGAGATATCAACTGAATCTTAAAGCGAGGGCCTTCCAAAGTTTTTCGCCTCCTGTGGAAATAATTTCTGACGTTATTCCATCTTTGCCTGGAGCTTTTCCATTCTTCAGCTGGTGTAGTGCACTTCAGACTTCGCCGATGATTATTGGGGGGACGCATTCTTCTGACTCTTGGAGCATTGTGAGAGGGATGTTGATTCTTGATTTGAACAGTTCTGTATAGAAGTCCTTGCAGACCTCCTCCATCCCTGCTCTGTCAATTACTGTCTCTCCATCCTTGTTCTTCAATGCTGTTACACTCAATCTATACTGCGCCAATTACCACTTGCATGTCCTGAGGCTCTTGCATGATTCAGCTCTTTTAAGGAGCTTTTCTTTCTGGAAGTTCTCAAAGTCATCCTTCAGATTTCGCCGTATAAGCTTGCACAGAATGGAGTACGCAAGGTTGTTATCCAAGCTCCTTTTCATATTTCTCCGGTTCTTTAACAAGCTTTTTGTTTCGTTCGAGATTCTTCCCTTTGCCTTCTTCATCTTTTCAATTTCAGCTTCTTTTAACCATATACAAGACAGAAACCCCCTACCATGGCATGTCCTCTGGCTGTAGAATCATAGAATCGTAGAACTGGAAGAGTTAAGAGGTCAGCTAGTCCAATCCCTGCACTCACAGTAGGACCAAGTATTGCTCTTAAAAATCTCCAATGATGGAGATTCCACAACCTCCCTAGGCAATTTATTCCAGTGCTTAACAACCCTGACAGTTAGGAAGATTTTCCTAATGTCCAACCTAAACCTCCCTTGCTGCAATTTAAGCCCATTGCTTCTTGTCCTATCCTTAGAGGTTAACGAGAACAATTTTTCTCCCTCCTCCTTGTAACAACCTTTTACGTACATGAAAACTGTTATCCTGTCCCCCTGCAGTCTTCTCTTTTCCAGACTAAACAAACCCAATTTTTTCAATCTTTCTTCATCGGTCATATTTTCTAGACCTTTAATAATTTTTGTTGCTCTTGTCTGGACTTTCTCCAATTGTCCATATCTTTCCTGAAACGTGGTGCCCAGAACTGGACACTATTTTCCAATTGAAGCCTTCTGAGCATGGAATAGAGTGGAAGAATTACTTCTTGTGTCTTGCTTGCAACGCTCCTGCTAATACATCCCAAAATAATGTTTGCTTTCTTTGCAACAGTGTTACACTATTTACTCACATTTAGTTTGTGATCCACTATGACCCCCAGATCCTTTTCCCCAGATCCCATTTGTATGAGTACTTTGCATTTGTCCTTATAGAATTTCATCTTATTTACTTCAGACCATTTCTCCAGTTTGTCCAGATCATTTTGAATTTTATTCCTATCCTCCAAAACATTTGCAACCCCTCCCCGCTTGGTATCATCCACAGATTTTATAAGTGTACTCTCTATGCCATTATCTAAATCATTGATGAAAATATTGAACAGAACCAGACCCAGAACTGATCCCTGTGGGACCCCACTTGATATGCCCTTCCAGTTTGACTGTGAACCACTGATAACTACTCTCCAGGTGGTTTTCCAACCAATTATGCACCCACCTGATAGTAGTTCCATCTAGATTGCATTTCCCTAGTTTGTTTATGACAAGGTTATGCGAGATATTATCAAAAGCCTTACAAAAGTCAAGATATACCACATCTTTCACATCCACCCATCCACAAGGCTTGTTACCCTGTCAAAGAAACTTGTAGGTTGGTTTGACATGATTTGTTCTTGACAAATCCATGCTGACCATTACTTATCACCTTCTAGGTCTTTGAAAATTGACTGCTTAATTATTTGCTCCACTATCTTTCCCGGTACTGAAGTTAAGATGACTGGTCTGTAATTCCCATCTGCTTTCCTTTCCCTTCTTTCCCCTTTTGCCATGCACATGGTGTTGTGGTAGGGAGGTAGAGACATCCAGATGGGAGGGGTCAATAAGGCCTGCTCTGGAACTTGTTACAGCAACAGAGTGACTTTATTGTCTCCACTCAGTGTCTGCCACTAGCTCCCATCAGTCCCCCTGCTGTATTCTGGGGCCAGCAGGACACCTTTCTGACAGACCAGGTCATCCTGCATCATGGTTGGCTCCATGCTGGGTGCAGTGCCCAGCATCTGGTCCAACTCCTCATATAACGGGCATAACAACAATCATAAGCCAGAATTCAGAGACAAAGCGTTTGATTTTACTTTTGGTTTTGGCTATAGTTGGAGTGGAGCTGAGAGAAACTCATTGAAGCCTGGGAGGTCACCATTGAACTTCCCATTCCTACCCAAAGGGAAATTTTGAACTCCGTGGTTACTGTGTTACTGAAGGGTGTCAGCACAGCAAAGACCAGCAACCTTGGAGGCTGAGGAGTGATTCCTGATCAGTGCTACCAAGTGCCAGCCTAACTTTCTGTTCCCTGTCCAGTACTGATATAAAACTAGATATGGTTTTGTCTGATATCATGCATTGAGGATGCCATTTTGCAGAGTGTGTCGCTCTGCCCTCACCAGCATAACCTTTCATACATTGTTTGTGTGTGGTCACGCCATTGGTGGGGGAGAGGGGGTCACACAGGTGGGAATGGGAACAACCAAAGGGATGTCGTGTATTCTGGGGAAGTGTCTGTGGCCATCCCACTCCAGAACAGGGAGCCGCAGGGGGATACTATCCTTTTAGGGGTGAAGACCTTGTAAGACATACCGTGTCTATTTATTGTGCCTGTGAGTTTTAAGCCAAGTGATGATTAAAGTACTGCATCTCTCAGTAAAGAGCTTATTCTCAACTTACTCTCTACCTACACAGGTGCTGAAAGGGAGCTCGTTGGTTTGGGTCTGCTGTAAATGTTGGCAAGGGGAGGGTTTAATGTGTTATTGCTATTTTGTTATTGTACTTACTCCTTTCCTTATCTGCTATCATTTGTTCCCAATACCTAATAAAGTTTACTTTGTGGATTGTGATAATTATTTTATTCCTTGTGTATTGGACTGCACTCCTAGTATATCATTTGGCAACAGGGAGAAGCCTGCAGTCATGCTTCAGGACTGGGGATACATAAAAAATCATTTATAAAAAAAGCTTTAGACTAGAAAGAATTCTTTGCTTCCTTTCAGTTCTTTCTTGCATCTCATGTAATTTATAGGCTTTTCTGTAATACTTAGGGTAGGTCTACACTTACCTCCGGGTCCGGCGGTAAGCAATCGATCTTCTAGGATCGATCCCGGAAGTGCTCGCCGTCGACGCCGGTACTCCAGCTCGGCGAGAGGAGTACGAGGCATCGATGGGGGAGCCTGCCTGCCGCGTCTGGACCCGCGGTAAGTTCAAACTAAGGTACTTCGAATTCAGCTATGTTATTAACGTAGCTGAATTTGCATACCTTAGTTCGAAGTGGTTGGTTAGTGTGGACCAGGCCTTATAGTTGCAGGATCTGAGCACCACAAAACCCAGAAAGTCTAATGGTCTTCTTGCAGCATATGCTTCTATTTATTTGTATCCTTTCTGCCATGTGGTCAGCTGCAACAAGGGCCTGGTTCAATATCTAGGGGTTTCCCTTAACAATACAACACATGACTGGTTCATGCCCCCACCCAGTAATCTGGGTAAAAATACCACCACCTCTGGGTGCCTCTAAAAGGCAATACTTCCCCATTCACAAGCACTGAGTCTGTGTATAATGAAAGAGAACTTTTATTAAAAGGGAAAGGGAACCAAGCATTAGTTCAGGAAAACACCACACTCACAACAAAAGCATGCAAGCATAAGCATAACCCCAACCACATAGTGCATTAGGCAGTGTCCTTTGCCTCAGTTTCCCACCTCGTAGTGGGAAAGTTCAACAAATGAATATCCCCTTGATACTCCCCTTTCCCTCTGCTACACCCCACTCAGTTGGCTGTCCTTGGTTAGCGAAGACCCAGAGTTCAGAGTTACATTCACAGGGTTCTGCTTCCACCTATGGGCATGGGGATGTTGAGCAATATCTCTGTTGCTGCCTCTGCAACTGGCTCCCTGCTGCTGCTGCTTCTCTGGCACCACTGGCCTCTGCAGCCACTGCTTCTCTGCTGCTGCCACTGACTACTGTTGCTGCTCAGAGACTTAAAAAAAAAAAAAAAAAAAAAAAATAATGGAGATATCCCATCTCCTAGAACTGGAAGGGACCTTGAAAGGTCATTGAGTCCAGCCCCCTGCCTTCACTAGCAGGACCAAGTACTGATTTTGCCCCAGATTCCCAAGTGGCCCCCTCAAGGATTGAACTCACAACCCTGGGTTTAGCAGGTCAATGCTCAAACCACTGAGCTATCCCTCCCCCCCAGCAGGGATCATCATGATCATCTAGTCTGATCTCCTGCACATCACAGGCCAGAGAATCTCACCCACCCACTCCTGAAATAGACCCATAATCTCTGGCTGAGTTACTGAAGTCCTCAAATCATGATTTAAACACTTCGTTACAGAGAATCCAATCCACCATTTACACTGGTTTAAACCTGCAAGTGATCCCTGCCCCATGCTGTAGATGAAGGTGAAAATCTCCCAAGGTCTCTGCTATTCTGGCCTGGGGGAAAATTCCTTTCTGAACCCAAATATAGATCAGCTAGACCCCGAGCATGTGGACAAGACCCACCAGCCAGACACGTGGGAAAGAATTCTTTGTAGTAACTCAGAGCCCTCCCCATCTAATGTCTCATCACCAGCCACTGGAGATATTTGCTGCTAGCAGTCGCAGATCGGCTACGTGGTATTGTAGGCAGTCTCATCATACCATCCCCTCCATAAACATATAAAGCTCAATCTTGAAGCCAGTTAGGTTTTTTGCCCCCACTGCTCCCCTCGAAGGCTGTTCCAGAATTTCACTACTCTGATGGTTAGAAACCTTCCCCTAATTTCAAGCCTAAACTTGTTGATGGCCAATTTATATCCATTTGTTCTTGTGTCCATTGGTGTTTAAATAACTCCTCTCCCTCCTTGGTATTTATCCCTCTGATGTGTTTATAGAGAGCAATCATATCTCCCCTCAGCCTTCTCTTGGTTAGGCTAAACAAGCCAAGTTCTTTAAGTCTCCTCTCATAAGGTAGGTTTTCCATTCCTCGGATCATCCTAGTAGCCCTTCTCTGCACCTGTTCCAGTTTTAATTCATCTTTCTTAAACATGGGAGACCAGAATTGCACCACAGATGAGGTATAATGGTACTAACACTTCCCTCTCTTTACTGGAAATACTTCGCCTGATGCATCCTAGGATTGCATCAACCTTTTTCACAGCCACATCACATTGGTGGCTCATAGTCATCCTGTAATCAACTAATACACCTAGGTCTTTCTCCTCCTGATACATCCACAGCTTATAGCAAAATTCTTGTTGGTAATCCATAAATGCATGACCTTGCACTTTGTACTATTAAATTTCATCCCATTTCTATTGCTCCAGGTTACAAGGTCATCCAGATCATTTTGTATGATATTCCGGTCCTCCTTCGTATTGATAATATCTCCCAACTTTGTATCATTTGCAAATTTTATTAACACACTCCTACTTTTTGTGCCAACATTAGCAATAAACATATTAAATAAGATTGGTCCCAAGACTGATCCTTAGGAATTCCACTAGTAACCCCCCCTCCAGTCTGATAGTTGACCTTTCAGTATGACCTGTTGTAATCTCTCCTTTAAGCAATTCCTTATCCATCTTTCAGTTCTCATATTAAACCTCATCTTCTCCAATTTAACTAATAATTTTCCATGTGGAACTGTATCAAATGCCTTACTGAAATCCAGGTAGATTAGATGTACTGCATTTCCATTGTTGAAAAAAATCAGTTATCTTATCAAAAAAAGAGATCAGGTTGGTCTGCCATGATCTACCTTTTGTAAAACTGTTGTATTTTGTCCCAATTACCATTTAGTCTTTAATTCTTTTTTTTTTTTTTTTTCAAAGTTTGTTCCAAGACCTTGCATACAACTGTGGTCAAACTAACAGGCCTGTAGTTTCCTGGAACACTTTTTTCCCTTTCTTAAAAATAGGAACTATATTAGCAATTCTCCAGGCATAGGGTGCAACCTTGGGGTTTACAGATTCATTACAGCTGCTGGTCATTGCTCCCATAGGTCATAGAATATCAGGGTTGGAAGGGACCTCAGGAGATCATCTAATCTAGTCTAACCCCTTGCTCAGGGCAGGACTAACCCCCAGACAGATTTTTGCCCCAGATCCTTACATGGCCCCCTCAAGGATTGAACTCACAACACTGGGTTTAGCAGGCCAATGCTCAAACCACTGAGCTATCCCTCCCCCCATGAGTCCATGTTCTGAGGTTCAGCCACTTAACCCAGCTCTTCGTGATTTCAGCAGAGAGCCTCACAGCCAATGCAGTCTCTGTGTTGTCTTTCACTGCCCCACACAAGGCCTAAGGCTTAGCACCTATATCTGCACAACAATGATGATAGCTCTGGGAATCACCAACCAGAAAGAAGGACTCTCAATTGACTCTAATCAGCTCTGTCATTCAATGCTGGAGAGGGGCAGGTCAAATGATATCTAGCACTCCTTGGGCAGAGTTCACACCATGAGGTAGGAACACCTGTCCCTCTCTCCCCTCTCATCTTCACTGGAATTTGGCATCCCTATCTCCTGCTTAGCAAGTCAGGGCATTCTAAGCACAGTTCTGCTGCCCTTTGCTCATACAGTAAGGATAATAACATTTCATTACCCCTGCATTCAAATACAGAGTGATTTTGTAACCCCAAACCAGCCAAATTTTATCATTTTGGCAAAGTGGCTCCATCTGCTTCATCTCCACCTAGGCAGAGTAGGCGTGTCTGTGCAAATACGGTCTGCTCCAGAAGTCTTTTTCCCCACTTCATCACTAGGTGTCAGGGGAGAGCTCATTCCAACACTGCTTACATATCATTTCAGTACAAGAAACTTTCCAAATCTCAGATCTCAAAAAGCACCTTATGAGACTGTCCATGTGTGTTGCTGATGTAGACCAGAAACTACAACTAAAATGGCATAAAGGGGGAACAGAAGTTATAAAAGAAGCTTTCCAGGTGGCTGGCTAAACTGAATGAGCAAAGTTGTTGAAGTAAAGTTTCCTGATCCGTAATTGTCAGCAAAATTTGGCATTGCTAATGAACAGAGAGTTTTTTCCATTTCAGGCATGGAACACCACTTTGGGCTCAATCCTATGCAGTGCAGGTGAGGAGGGTAATCAATAAACCCAAGGTAAAAAGGTCAGGGAGCTCCGGAACCCAGGTCTCCATTAATGAGAGTAATGCTGCACAAATGCAAAATTACTCCTACTTGACAACAGGAGTAAGGCCAAAGAGAGGAGTGTGTATCTAAGGGTGAGGATTGTTGCATGTCTTCTGAGACACACCCAAACTCTGCCTTTTTTGCTCCACTGGGAAGAAAGTGCTTAATTTAATGTGCACATGTGAGCAGCCTGCTGGACTTACACAGGGGTCTGAGAGCCTTGTGTTCTCTGCTGCGCACCATGCAAGTACTTCCAGGATCAAAGCATTAATGGAAACTGTTCAGGACCTGAACACTGAAGGAAATGAATTCAACTCCTTAAACTTAAAATGCACAGGTCCCTAAGTGGTGCTCAGCATATTACACTTGCATATATAACAGATGCAACTAAGTAACTAAACATCAAACTAAGGGGTGGGAAAGATAGATACTATATCTTATGATCTATACATATGTAGAAAATATAGCTATTAACCTGCTGCCTTTTCTCATCAGCACTATTGCTCCATCAACAAATTGAACCTGAGTTGGTGGCTTGCTTTATTTTATTCTGCCATATCCATTGTGAATTTTGGCTGCATGGAAGGTACTGTGTTATGAAGCTGGGAATACAATGTTAATTTTGGGCATCTCCTTATCCAAAAGTGTAAAACAAACAAAAGAATCAACTCGAGGGAGTTCAGAGAAGGTCAGTTAAAATGATTAAGGGGCTGGATGGATTGATTTAAAGGGAAAAAACCCTAAATATGTATAGCTTGGGTAAGCAATGACTGATGGTGACATAACTGTTTATAGATATGAAAGATGTAGATACTCAGGAGGCTGTAGTATCATGGCTGAATTCTGCTCACCAATTTCAGTTAGAACAGTCCCAGTGCCATATTTACCACACTGGAAGAGGAGTATGTCTTGGGATGTAATTTTAATAAAAAAGGACAATTCTGGTCAATCTCAGGAATGACTTCCTTACAGTGAGATATATGCTGTTGTGGGTTAGACTCCTATGGATTATGGTAGAAGCCCCATCCATGAAGACAGTTTAAAAAAAAAATCTATCCTGGTAGGGGATGTCTGTCATTTTCCTTTCTAGTTCATTCATAGGCACTACTGTAATATTTAGGTGCTTATGAGATGGACTGAAGAGACTTTTATCTGTAATTCTTCTGATACTTCCACTCTCCTAAGAGACGGCCTGCTCACTTTCATATATGGCCCTTTTCTAATGAATTTGCTCCATCTGGACAAACATTTTCTAAATGTACTCTGTCTTTGGATCAGAAACAATATGCTCTCACAATTATGCAACAATGTGGGTTTTTTTGTTAACCTTTATCGTTTGTCTGTTCTTTTAGTTTGTGGCCAGATTTCTTTCTGTAGTCATGTTACTTTTGGATTTACGTGAATACTGTCAGAAATGAGAACGTTTCTTTTTTTTAAAAAGTGTATGTGTGGCATATGTAAGTTGCTTAGAACAGTCAGTAATGTTAAACTATTAGAGTTAACTACAACCTATTGATAGGTACTTCAGTAGTAATGGCTTGGATGAACAAATGAGCCTTTTAGAGATTTGATGGTGTGTTTGAGGGGGAGCAGTTCTGTTTAGGAGCTGGATCTATATGTCATGGTTATTTCTATCAGCTAGATTTGAGAGAATAAAATAAAGATGTTTAAATATGCATCCTTA